>NC_142010.1:92338024-92954810 GCF_049901735.1 Notechis scutatus | reverse complement strand
TCAGCTGAACCCTGATAAGACAGAGTGGCTGTGGGTAGGTGGCTCCTCTGCATCTGGGGGGTCACCACCTTTGATTTTGGATGAAGTAGCAGTACCTGTTACGAACTAACTAAATAAACTCCTTATTAAAAACTCTTCGAGCTCCGCTCCAACTACAGGCTCGTAAACCTGCAACTCGGATTGGTCTGCAAGTAAGCGATCATGATTGGCTGCCTTCGGCTAACCTGATTGGCTGACAGCGGCCATCCCTGATTGGAAGAATAAGCGTGGTTAAACTCGTTCCCATTGGTTATTGCGGCAGCAGCCAGCTCTATAAAAGAGCTGCTGCTGCCCAAGTGTTTGCTCTGTTCTGAAGTCACTATTAAAGAGTTGAGTCACTACCCGATGCCTTGTCTCCGTTATTGTGCCCACTCCTCCAGATCTAACAGTACTCAAGTGCATAACTTGTGACCCTCCTGGATTCACGACTCCTGCTTGAGAAACAGGTGGCAATCATGGCTGGTGGGGGGGCTTTGCTGAATGTTATGTTATTCACCAGTTATGTTCTTTCCTGGATCAAGAAGCCCTTCTCACAATCACTCATGCCCTGGTCACCTCCCAAATGGAATATTGCAATGCGCTCTACATGGGGCAAATCTTGGAGAGTATATAGAAGCTGCAACTGGTGCACAATGCAGTGCTATGAGCAGTTTTGAGCAATCCTAAGGTGGCTGCTATTACATCTCTACAACACAAGCTGTACTGGGTGTCAGCTTGCTCCCAGGTCCCGTTAAAACTGTTGCTTTGAAACCATTAATGGCACAGAAACCTGATGAATGCCTCATCCCAATTTCATCCACCTGTCCCACTCAGTCAAGCAGCATGTTATGTATCTCGTTGATCAGGGAATTTCAATTGGTGGGATTTAGGAAGAGGGTCTTTTCAGCTGCTGTTTTTGCCTTATAGGATACCTTATTTCCAGAGGTGAAGTGAACCCCAACACTTCTGGTTTTCTGGAAAAGTATTAAGGCCTGGCTTTGCCAATTAGCATGTGGGTCTAATATGATACAGCCTTAGAGCCCTATTCACTCCTACTTTGAATTTTAAATTTACTCATTTCTACTTGTAAAGTTTAATTTGTTTTTGATCTGGTTTTTAGGCTATGGTTTTATTCATGTATATAATATGGTTTTATTATATTGTTATAAACCATCCAGAGTCATGTTAAGTGAGATGAATGATGTAGAAATTTAATAAAGAAATAAACTTAAATAAATAAATTTAATAAATAAATAAAATAGTGATTGATGACATGAGTTGTTAATCTTTAAAAAGTACTAATATACCTTTTCCAGTAGTGGGATCCTACCTTCGTTGCTACCAGTTCAGTGGGTGATGCGTGAGCCATGCATACGCGCACCCCTAATGCGCATGCACCTAACAAGCCAATCAGCTGAGAGGATGAAGAAACGAAAAGCTAGGAGTGATCCTCCTAGCTTCCCATGCATTTGGTCTTTTATCCTCTCAGTTTATATTCCAAGCTGATCGGAGGGTTTTTTTAAACTACCCGTTTGGCCAACCGGTAGTGATTTTTACTACCAATTCAGCTGAATCAAGCCAAACCGGTAGCATACCACCACTGACCGTTTCTAAATACTATTGTGAGTCATTTTTAACCAAGCTTCTTAGATTTTTAGGAATGGGCAATATTTACTTAATTGTGAATATAAAGTTGTTAACTCAATGGGATTATCCATTTAGGTTTACTTGCCTATATATAGATTGTGACACAACTTCATTAAAATTAATTGATTTAATTTTATAGTATTTTTTTTACCATTTATGTATTTTATTTATTAATTCTTATGCCACCTATATCTCACTATCCAAAGAGACTCTGGGCAGCTAGCATATAAGAAGTTTAGTATATAAGCAATCAAGATTTTTTTTTTCTGGGACTAGAAGCCAGAAAATATAAATTATGATCTCCTATCTATTCAAATTGCTAATTATGAAGTGGATAAGAAAGTTGGGATGGCCGTTGAACAATGGCAAGGAAAAACCAAAGTAATTTACAAGGGTTACATTACAATTTTAGAAAGTTTTTCTATAGTCCATTCCACACAGCATAAAACCACATTGTATACCTGCATTGCAGCAGAAAAGGAGCTTCTACAACAAAACTCAAAGGCTCTACTTCAAATTAAACATTTTAGGCCAATTATAAAGCTGTACTACATGATTGTCAATCATTTAACTCTGTTATCAGTGATTATTACCATTAAGAAGAATGATCACTAACATTAAATATATCTTGGAGCTCTTTAGGCTTTACAGCAGAAATATACTAATATAAAATGCATTAAATTGTAAGTTACTATAAAGAGCTTAGCTGAAGCAGAATATTAGAAATGGAAATCAAATTTAACCCCAATGAAAGCATTTTTGCTTCATGCGGGCAAAGAATCCTTGTGTTGTACTGTTGCTGTATCAGGAAATACTGTTTCTACTGTTCTTTAAAGATATCAAATCATGCTCCCTGTCTCATTAATATTTGATGTTTCTGTTGATATAAATTGTTTCACATAAATAAAATAATCTCACTCTTTTCTGTATGAAGTTTTTTTCTTTGTCATTTCTCCACAACTCGATTACACTTCTGAAATGAACTTGCACATAAACTTCCAGAATATTCTCTCAATCTTGAAGTTGAGTATTTGACAAATGTTCTTATATTCATCATCTTAAGGTTCTGCTGTATTTATTAATATCTTCATAATTTTAGTCAACTGTAATTATTAAAAAAAAGTATTATATTATTGGAAATGAAAGAAACTTAAATGAAATCTTGACACTTAAATACTGTATATAACTGAAAGTGGAAAATCCATTAAATTTCAATCTTTCATAAAGATTTGTTTTGTTCACAGTTTATAAAAATCAATGGATGTACTCTACCACAATGAGCGTAAATTCAAGATTTTAACTACTCAAGTGTCTCAATAGTCCACATTTCTGGCCCATTACTGTTGCCGACCATTCATTTGGACTCTAGTTATCATTCACTGTCCTGTGGAGGTTGCAATTTCTTATTTCCTTGTTAAGCAATATCCACAAATAAAGCAAAGAGTAAGATCAGCAACTGATACCAAGAACATATCTATCGGAGTGAAAACTTTAATTTTGCAGTCTTTGGCTTTAAAAAGTAATCGTTAGAACCCACATTCCATTTTCTTTTAGTGTAACCATTTCTGTTATATAAATGATAAGACCATTTAATTATTTCTTTATTGTATTCATTACATTTGTATGCCACCCATATCAATGATAAGGTGACTCTTTTTAATAATGAACCAGAACTGAGTCTGGAGGAACTGCAGAATTCAGAAGCAGGGCACCTCATCTCTAGACATGACCTCAAAACTCTTGTTTTATTCCCTTTTAACCTATTGAACCATACTCTATTTCATGATACAGAGGGAACCTGTTGTCCCATGACAGCATGCAACTTTTCCCCACACCTGAACATCCAATCTGAACAGATATGTGTCATTGCCATAGAGGAAGGCTGTACACTGCAGGAGGAAGGAGAGTCTCTCTAATCTTTTGACATACAGTATGGCATGCCCATTAGACTATAAAAAATGGATTTAGCACTAAACCTGTGTTTAGCATTTCATCTGTTGATAGGAGTGCAATGGGAATTACCCTTTACCTAAACAATGTAATTTTAATTCTGTGACTGTCTATGGAGATTCTCAATCCTCCAAGTCATGATTGTTCCGAAGATGCTTTTCCAAAAAGGCAACTGAACTTTCTTGATTCTTTCCTTGAAAATGTTTCCCTTCTCATCCAAGAAGCTTCTCTGAAAGGCTTAGTTACACACAAGTCAGCCTTAATCCCTTGCAACTATTGACAAATCCCCCTCCACAGTTACAATCGTCACAGTGTGAGACCCAAAGGTGCTTTTCCAAAAGGCAACTGGACTCTCTTGGTTTTTTTTTTTCCCTTGAAAACATTTCATCCAAGGAGCTCCTTCAGAGTTGGATGAGAAATGTTTTGCTTCTCATCCAAGAAGCTTCTTGGATTGTTGTTTCTTTTCCAGTAATTATTAAACTAAATGCAGAAAGTCTGATGAAGTGCTATAAGCATTCTTAATAAATTCTTCAGTGCTACTACTATTAATAATAGAAATCGCATGATGAAAATTTAAGCAGATGGTAATGGGCACAGCCAGCTGTTTGGTGATATAGCCTGCATCATCCTCTCTTATCAGCATGAATATGAGAGAAAGTCTATCAAACGGGAATATTTTTCAATCTTCAGATAGAAAACTCTTTTGCTGATATCAGCAATAAAAAAAGTTCCTTTTTCCTTCATGATCTAACATGTTGTCTCATAGCTCAGCTTTGTAGGTGACCTTTGTAAAACTAGTACAGGAAAAAAGATGAATTGATTAGATGAAATAAGCACAGAAAGATATTGCCACTGTAAATAAGATGCTACTTGTTGGAATCATTTATGGTGATTGATACCTGATATGCAGATCAAAGCTAAGCATGGCTAATGAAATCTACCTGGAATATATTGATTTGACTTTAAAATAATGGAACTCTCAAATACTTTCTTTCCTCTGGAAATACAACAAAGGAAAATTGACAAATCACTTTATGATTTCTTGAAGGAGTTCTAGATATCACATATTGCTTTCCAAATATTTTCACTTCATTTATTTCATTTCTCATCATCTTCTAGCATGTCCAGTGGCAAGGGATTATTGGAACAGTATTTATTTTAGGGATTTAAAAAATTATGTGCCTCCCATCAAAACAAATTATCTTTCACAGAGCAGCTTCAAGACACACCAAAAGCCAGTATCTTTAAGCTAAAACCAGAAGGATCACATATACAATAAAACAATAAATCAGAGCAAATGTAGAAGCAGTTGCTAAGGAGCAGGAATAAGATTAATTAACATATTTATCTTGGCCTTTCAAAATACATTCAGGGTTTCACTATTTCAACACATTTAGAGTGTATTTATTGCTGGATTTTATGAGTTTTTTTTCCAATTTGTTGCTTTGAAGTATTGAGCTAAGTAATAATTTAATTGAAATGACTGAACTTTATCTGTTTGTGCTTGAGATCACAAACTTATTTCTTACTCCAATTTGCACCCAGATTTTGTCATTTAGTTCCATGGCAGGTTACATTTGGAATCCCCTTGCTTTTTCTTTCTTCGTCACTAAATTCCTATCATTCATAAATTAATTGGCCCTTCATCCTTAAAATGAAACTGGCCTGGAAGGAGACAGTTGTAAAGGTTTTTCAGTGAATTTTCAAAAGTGCCATTGTCATATAGATATAGATTTTATTAGGTTTAGTCGTAGGTATAGGATGAAACAAGTAAGCATGTCTTGTTATAGGGAGTACTTTAAACAATATTGAGAGGAAGACTACAAGAACTTGATTTATTTTATTCAGAGCTGATCTCTGCTTTGACATGCTAAATATAATGCAAACCAATCTAGCAATAGAACTTCTTCAGCATAGCCATGTATGAATATTTTAACTGGTTGTCTCAATACATGTTGCCAAGGAACTTTAGTGCACTGTCAAACCATATGTCAGGACCGCTCATGCAATTATGAGAAATGTGTTGTAATTGTAGATAACTTCAGACCATTCAAAACTGATATTAACATATTAACATTAGTAGACTGAGTTGCATCTTGAATCTAAGCTATGTGGGGAAAATTCCTGATTTGCATGTTTCTACTCCCCTCCCGTCCCATCAACTACAGCTTGGAAAGAGCCTCCTGACTCCAATTGTGAGCCATGCTCATAATCACTCATAATTTAATGACTCCTTGCTTGAACTGAAGCTACAGCTGGTCCAGAATGTGGCAGCACAAATAGTTTTGGACACACCTCAGTGGGCCCAAGTTGTAGTTGCTTTAATTATTTATAGTGAATTGCAAGAAAGAAAGATGTTTCTTTCCATTTGTGTAAAATTAATGCAATTTGGCATTCTGTACTTACATTAGTAAATCACCAGGAACATGTTGAGGCTAAGAAGGGTGTTTGATCACTATAAAAGGTTTTAATATATCTGTTTCATTTGGAGATAGTCTTCCTCCTGTTGGATTGAAGTATAACTGGAAAAGGGTAACATAAGGGAGAGAGACACAAAAAGACAAATTGAAGATTCACAGATTGATTACTACAGTGATTATGCACTGTTTCTTATAGAAATGATCACATACTTTTTTTCTTTTCTTGGTGACCTCTGTCTGTATCAGTTACTGGAGTGAAAAGTATTGTTGCATATAGTGCTAGTGTTCGGTAGAGGTTGAAAAAATTACTTTTTCTTCCTCTTTTTAATAATAGAAATAATGTTGCTCCACACAGTTCAGTGCAAGAGATAGAAATGAAGCCGTTCCTCTCTCGACATGCTGTTGCTCATCTGTGAAGGTGACATGGAAATTCATATATAGAAATGTTTAGGAATGCTCTCTTCACTCACTATAGACTGTCTCTCTCAGTTATGATGACTTGGAATATTGCATCCAGATATGGATCACCAATAAAAAAAAGATGTTCAGATTCTGGAAAGAGTGCAGAGAAGAGCAATCAAAATGATTAGCGAGTTGGAGGCTAAAACATAGGAAGAACGGTTACAGGAATTGGGTATGTGTAGTCTTATGAAAAGAAGGATTAGAGATGATATGATAGCAGTGTTCCAATATCTCAGGGGCTGCCACAAAGAAAAGGGAGTCAAGCTATTCTCCAAAGCACCTGAGGGCAGGACAAGAAGCAATGGGTGGAAATAATCAAGGAGAAAAGCAACTTAGAACTAAGGAGAAATTTCCTGACAGTTAGAACAATTTATCAGTGGAACAACTTCCCTCTAGAAGTTGTAAATGCTCCAACACTGGAAGTTTTAAAGAAGAGATTAGATAACCAAAAGTGGTGTAGGGTATCCTGCGTAAGCAGGGGGTTGGACTAGAAGACCTCCAAAGTCCCTTCCAACTCTGTTATTCTATTCTACTTTAGTTTAATGAAAAGAAGGACCAGGGGTAACATGATATTACTGTTTCAACATTTGAGGGGTTCCTACAAACACAAAGAGGTCAAACTATTTTCCAAAGCACCAAAAAGCAAAGCAAGAAACAATGGTTGGAACATAACCAAGGAGAAAATTAACCTAGAACTAAGAAGAAATTTCCTAATGGTGAGACCAATTAACCAATAGAATAGTTTGCATCCAGAAGTTGTGGGTGCTTCATTGCTGGGGGCTTTCAAAAAGAGACTGGACAACCATTTATCTGAAATGGTATAGGGTTTCTTGCTCCAGTAGGGGGTTGGACTAGAAGATCTTCAAGATTCTTCCATCTCTATTATTCTATGTTCTATGATCTCCTTAATGATTAAAGGAGGTGATGGGCTTATCACCAGACTCAGCTGTGAATCTCAGCTTTCCAGATATTTATTCTATATTTAAAAAATCAGTTTAATTGTTCGTAGACTCTCAGACACATACATTCAAGCAATATACGAGATGATTTGTCCACTATAGTAGACTCTATGCTCCTGGATATTAACTCTAGAAGGTTTCCTTCAGCCAGAGTTATCAGATACTTAATTGTTCTTTTGATGGCTTTGAGAGGCATCTGACCTATGTGAGACATAACAGTTTCTCTAGCTCAGGGGTGTCAAACTCAAGGCCCAGGGGCCAGATCCAGCCCACGAGGTGCTTAGATCTGGCCCATGGGGCCACCCTGGAAACAGCAAAGGATTGACCGCAGTGGCTCTGCCAGTGAAAACAGAGCTCAGGAAGACTGCAGGTGGCCTTCCTGAGCTCCGTTTTTGTTGGCAGAGGGTTGCAGGATGCCATCACAGCCAAAAACAGAGCCACAGCCACAGCCACCCAGTCCATGCCCACCCTGGCTTCCTGAGGTCAAACACAACCCTGATGTGGCTCCCAATGGAATCGAGTTTGACACCCTACTCTAGCTGGAATCACTTGGTCCTGTACTCTAACTTTATTTATACTGGAAGCAGAACGTGTAAACCTTGGATCTATAGTCTGCAATATGACTATTTGAATTGCAATCTCTCTTTGCTTTTCAGCATAGCTCTAATATCTAGCTAACTGATATTATTTGTTTAACTGCAAATAAATTAACAAGAAAGTAAAATGCCTAGTCAACATTACTGTTATTCTGTAGTCCTCAGCACTTTCCTCCCATTTCAGTCTTCCTGAATAAATCTAAATTGCGATCCAATGGCTATTGCTTTGCTGCAAAATTCTGGAGAACATTATGACCACTGTCCCCACGGTGAAGTACAGAGGAAGTTGCAGCTGCAAAATTTCAAACTGCATCACAATCAAACCTCAGCAAGCAGCAGGAAGGTTTTTCAGCAATATTTTTGTCTCTGTTATTGGCTTGGTTGAAGTTGTGGTTAGCCAGTCATAATTACTTGGAATATGTCTTGTGCTGAATAGAATACTAAAACTACTTATTAGTGTCCTGTTTCAGCAAACATTGATTCCCGGTTACTCACAATCTCCAACATGTATCCTATGGCAAGAAATCAATTATCAGCAATACAAAAGTCAAGCAAAACAGATTCATTCAGATTGTAGCCCCAGTTTCATAACTGTCTTTTATTAAGCATTCCACATAGGTTTCCTTAACATAACGATTGTGCACAATTCACCCTTACTACTAAAAGATAAATATTATCTTTCTTGCTTTACTTATTTATTTCCCTTTCTTATCAAATGTGGTTTAGCTCTGGTGCTATTTTGTCCACCTTTTCCATCTAATGAACTTGAGCACAACATTAACTTGAGATTGAGTTAATGTTGGCTTCATTCCCATGAAAATCAAAACTAAATCAACCCAAAGCATAGACCTTTATCAAGAAAAGATTTTTTGTTAAAAGAATATATGTAAAAATCTATATTTTAATAAGAAATACTCTGAAAAGTATTTTAAAAATATGTCAGATTGAAACCCTTTCAGAAGAATCTGTTTAAAAACCCTTGTGTAAAAACAAGAACATAATAGATCTATCAGTGAATTTGTGTGAAAATCACCAAGCTGTAAACTGTCTGACACATCTATTCTTAAGCAGTACCTATTCTAGTTTCCCCCATATGTTGCATTATAAATCCCATAACTCTACATCAACATTGCAATATGGTTGGAACTCAAGTACACTGCTTGGGAAGGTTAGTCAGATTTCAGCCTATAACTCTGATACTTTTTGACCTGAAGAGCAAATAGTGAAACAATTAATCTGCTTGGAAAGCACTTCCAATTAATTCTTTCTCCGCAGGGATGCTTGAGAGAAAGAGACATTGCTCTTAGGGCTAAATTAAAACCATCTAATCATTAATGGAGCTCTTTGTACCTAATCAGGCAATTTTAGAAGAAGCAATGAAAATTTTCTTTTTTTTGCAGGGGTGGGTGAGTTTCACTATAGTTTTAATGGACAGGAGCTTGAACTAAAAGATGAGCTTAATTAAACCTGGGAAACACAGAATACAGAACTTCTAGAGCTGCTGTGTATAAGAAATTCTGGCCAAATGGCTAGTAGAAAAGTCAGACTAAAAATACATGATTCTGTTGGACACTTTTGCACCAGCCCTTGTTTCTCAATAAACATTCTATTTTTTTCCTAGCTCCCATTATCCTATTTTGCAAGGCTTGTGGAATCTCAGAGTGGTCTAAGTAAGGTTATCCAGTGCTTCATAACAGCAATTGAATAAAGAGTGATCCTATTCAGGATAGACTATTCATTTTAATTTTTTTAAAAATTGAATTATATGTAATGACTTAGGGATATAAACATGAAGCCATAATGAGCTTCAATGATGATATCTGGGATTTGAATTCAAGTATTGTCATTCTCAATTCCACACACTGGCTGCTGTGCTATGTAGGCTTTGGCTATATTACTATATAAGAAAATGAATCAGGTTACACCTATCTCTTGTATATAATGCAGGGTTATAACATTGGGTTTTTACTGGAATTCTTAATAGAAAACTCACAAAACTGAAAATTCAGATGAATGTGCAATAGCATGATATAATCAAGTGCATTATAAAGAAGTAAAAAACTATTTCAAGCCGTATGAAAAAGGCAGGGAAGTTTCTGCCAATTATTCTTTGCAATATTAGTTCTTAGCATTTAATGAAAAACTTCTATATTTTTAAAACACACTTTAAAATTGAGCTTCAGAACAGCATTTTTATCACTCAATAAACTCTGATTAAACTTCATAATGCAGGGAAATGGAATTATATAGAGACTTATGATTAAATATTACCTAACATGATTTGGAATTAAGACCTCTAAGGCAGCAGTCTGAAGAATACTTATAGAGTGAATCTGCATAAATTTGTTGCAAACCTGAGCTGTCAATGAAGCATGGTTAGATCTTGTTGTTCCCTATTGTTATTTCTAAAACCATTTTCCATTTCTTTTCATTTTTCAACATAAATTCAAAGATGCTGTGTCTTTTGGAAGGTTACTGTCAATGTCTTGGAGTCTGATTTCCATCTTTAGCGATAGGCCCGTAGACTTTGAGGGATGTGAAGGAGTGAGTGGGGGAATTTCTCATAGATTTAAATCTACAAATCATAAACACATGACTTCAAAGTCTATGTCATTGTGTTCCTTACTTCAGGAGATCACACTTCTGTCCTTTGGCTCTAAAATTCCATCAGGAAAAACAAAATAAAGCCACAGTCTTCTCAAACAAGGCACCAAAAGTTGGAACCAATACTGTAAATCTTTAGAAGGTTCTTTGATGAAAAGCAAAGCCAGCATCCAAAATGAGAATCAAAATAAAAGCTACTTTTGAGCCTGGTCTCCAACCAGAACTATCTAGGCTGTTAGCTAGAGCTTGAACCTCACCTTTGACTTGTGAGCACTCCTTCAGGTGGAAAATCAGACAGGCCTCTAAAGTAAGGTCAATAAATATGTACAATAAGGATCCCAAGAATGGAATCAATGGGGTGCTTATAGAGATACAATGTATGAACCTCTTTATATTATACCCATATCAATTTAATAGATGTGCGAATATACATAGAGATAATTTTGCCCAAATTCTAGGGCAAGCTGTATGCATTGACACACACCTTTAAGCCAGACGTCCATATTTTTTTTCATTCTTTGCAAGAAAGAAATGGAGAAAGAGGGATTTGTAAATATTTGATTTACCGTATTTGGCCGGCGTATAAGACTGACTTTTTGCCCTGAAAACATGCCTCCAAGTGGGGGGTCGTCTTATACGCTGGGAGGACTCCGACTCCCACTTCGAGCTTGGAGTTGCAGCCGGGAGGAGGCTGGGGGGAGCGGGGTGTGTGTGTGTGTGTGTGTGGTGGGTGTCACTGCGCGCGCTGCGCCAACCTTTCCCCCTCTTCCTTCCTTAGCGGTGTGGGGAGGAGAGGATTCGAAGATCCTCACGTGCAGCATACTTTTCTTTTTCTTTTTTTCTTTTGCACGCAGGTTTTGCATGCGGGCGGCTGTAGGTTAAGGATGGGGAGCCCCGGGTGGGTTATCAGGTTTTTACGTGCTTCCAACATGTGCGGAACGGTGGGAGAGTGGAGAAGAGAGCGGCGGCGCCCGCTGTTTGAAATCCCGCCGTCAAAGCAACACTGGGGAGGCAGGGTATAGAATTACCAGGTTAATGTAGCAATGGTGATTAATGCCCAGAACATTGTTTGCGGGTATTGGGGGGGTGTGTGTGTGTGTGTGGTGGTGGTGAGGAGAGGTTGTCCTTTGAATGCGGAAAAGTAGGTGTGACCTTGTGTAGGAAAATAAAGAGATCCTTTTAGCGTGTTTGGCTTCTTTGCCTCCCCTCGTTCGTTTTGACGTGGAGATAATGGCCTTCGGGCGGGAGGGGAAGAAAACGGGCTGGATCATTTCATTCCTTACTCCCTGCCTCCTGTCTGGCGCCAGACTGGAGCTTTGGGTGTACCCCATTTTTAAGAGGCAAACAAGTCCTGTTTCTTGGGCGTCCTTGGCAGCCTTTCAGCGGGTTGGGGGGGGGGGGCGCTGTTTGAGAAGGACGTTTCCTGTGTCTCATTTTTTCAAATTTCGCAATGAGCAATGAAAATATTTAAACTCATTTCTAAACTCAAGCTATTTGCATTTCTTGGTTCAAAAGATGCTCATTTCAAAATGCCAACGAAAGAAAAAAAGGAGGGTGTGGAAGAGGGGGTTTCGGGTTAACAACCTTTTTGTGGAAATGGGGGCGTCTTCGGTACTTTAAGAAAATCATCTGACTTCCTTTCTAAATGGAGGATTGTAAATGTACCCATCATTTATCATATCTGACTGTTTGATTATCAATGGTGGATTTACAGTAATCACTTTCTATATTTCATGCAGTAATTAATATTTTGTATATAAATTTTATGAGAATATATTCTGATATTCTTGTATAGGGAAGCATCATGTCAGGTTGATGAACTGATTTCTCCATAGGCAAATATTGATATGTTAATTAATGAAGCTACTATGAGAATCTGCTTCTCTTTAAAAATGTTCTTTGCTGGAAGATGTTTAAATCTTATGAGGAGAAAACAGTGTTATCATGCATTTATTCTACTTTTTTCTACCTCTCTATTAACCTATTAGTCTAATATATATCATGTGTGCTCAGGTTAATGAAGGCTGCTTAATTAAAATTTTTGCTAAGTCTCTGCAGTGGCGCATTCTAGTCTAACTCATTTCACAGCTCACTTAAGGCAAAGGACCTAGAACTACATTTACCTGCAGGCAGGGTTCAACTGGTATTACTACCGGTTCGGTGATTACGTTTTGCTGTGCCATGCAAAGCAGCTGAGATTGAAAAAGCAGGAAATAAAGGATAGGCAAGAGCCCGGGCGGGCGGATGGGCCAAACAGCAGCAAACACAGAACCGGTTCTGTATCTGCTGCTCTTCACAGCTCTATAGAACCGGGCAGAACTGGTAGCATCCCACCTCTGCCTGCAGGTACATTTACCTGCATTTAAAAAGAAAGAAAAATGTTAATGATCCACTGGTGGATTAATTTTTTAAAAATAAAATAAAATAAAAACTTTGTGGAAAATTTGATAGTTCAGAGAAAGAAAAATGATAACCATAGAAATGTTTTTGTTTAGTGAACTGAAAAATTGCAAGAAAAGAATTTTGTGGTATTTGCTGGGAATGTGTATGTGTGCACTTTGATGCTATAATGGTGGAAATTGCATTAAGGTTTTTTTGAAGTATACATAAGCACTGCCATAAAGCACAATAAAGGACTATTTTGACACAAACATTGTGATCCACAGGGGTACAGGGGTATTACTGACTATTTTCAATAAATTTTCAATAAATTGTGTGAATATATCCTTCATTGTCTTGCCCTATGTCCTATAAGAGCCACCCATAGTAAGGAGAGAGAGTCATACTTGGCTTCCTGGCATGAGTGTGAGGAATAAATAAAATTTCTCCAGTCAGAGGGCACGTAAAACATATTTTGGGCAAAACATCTAAAATTAACACCTATCACAATTCTACTGCTAGACCCAGACTTGAAAATGAAATGTATTGGCTTCAATTCACAAAATAATCCCTCGAGTAACCAAATCAAACCTTAAAACTTGGTGACTTCACAAGATTTTGTTCTGATGATCTGTCTTTGTAAGCACCCAATTATTGAAGCACCATCAATCTCTTTTCTCAATTTTTTTTTCTTTGAAAACTAATTCCATATGCTCATGAAAGGCTCACAAGACTTCAGTGTGAATGTATTGAGCCAAATCTTAAGAACAAACAATAAACAATAAGAGGACATTTTAACTTCATTATTGACTGTGTAGGCATTTTTTAAAAGCAATTATTTGTTCTTTCAATCAAAAGCAGCAAAGTTAAATTGATTTAAATAGAAATAATGCTTATTTTACTTTGAAATACAGAATGTTGAATAAAATTGATATGCTTTTGATATGTTTTCTTATATGTAAGCATATGACTTACAGGTAAATATTACTAGGTTGTATGATTTAGCTGCTAATTGTCCCTGTTCTGCCAAGTAGCAAACAGACATGCATTCAACTATATCTTGATAGGTATCTAATTTGTTTGGATTTAAAGATAGGCTATAATTTTAAAACATATTTTTTGGAGAATTCTGTTTTATATATAATATAAATATAAATAATATGAAATAATAAATAGCTCCTTTTAAATATACATGGATCCCTTACCCTTATGTGAGTCCAAATTTTACTTCAGTCTGGAGTTTTTCATGAAGTTTTTCTTAAGGGCCAGTACCGTATTTGCCGGCGTATAAGACGACTGGGCGTATAAGACGAGCCCCAACATTTCCACTCAAAATATAGTTTTTGTTATATACTCGCCGTATAAGACGACCCCCCACTTGGAGGCATGCTTTTCAGGGCAAAAAAGTCATCTCATACGCCGGCAAATAAGGTAAGTTGTAACACTTGGGGTATTCTGGATATAATTCTTGATTGACACCCCGCCCCTTTCCCCCAAACTTACAAAGCCACCAAAATGCTTTAGAGAGGCAGCTTCGCCTTTCTCAGGCTGGCACTCAATTCCTCTCCCTTTCTTTGTGACAGCCCCTGCGTGCGTGCCATCGGGACTCAAGGGTGGGGGATGGACAGCTGCCAACTCTCTCTCTCTCTCTCTCTCTCTCTCTGTGTGTGTGTGTGTGTGTGGTGTGGAGGGTAATTCCGGCTATCTCTGGCCTCCGCTCGGTTTTAAAGTCGCTTGGCCGGTTCCCAAGTGCGCGCGCTGGCCGGGGACGCGGCGCCGGGTGGAAGCTCGGTGCAGGGAGGCAGAACTTTCTCTCTTAAGCGGGGGGGGAGGGACGAGGGCGGGACAGGGGCGGGAGGAGGTTGCTGCCTTCTTCCACGCCCACGGACCCTTCTTCCCAAGGGACCCTGGAAGCGCTCGGGAGCCGGGTGGCCCTGCCGCGGGGTCCCATCAGGACCCTGAGCCCCCCGCCCCAAGCCAGCCTCGGCTTCAAAGGGCGGAGGAGCATGCCCCCCGCCCGCTGCCCAGAAGGGGGTGCACAGTCCCCCCCCACCTTCTCCCCCCCCCGGGCCATTCGGCCGGGCTGGCTGGCGCCCGCCAGGACCTCCCGCTCCACCCACCCCACCTCCAGATTGCCTCAGCCCCGAGGCGGGGGTGGTGGGGTGGGAGGAGGAAAGAGAGCCCGGGCGAAGGCCCCTAAGTGGAGCTCCGCCCCGTCCTCTTGCCGTGCCGTAAGCCCCCCCTTGGGCTGTTTTCAGGGCAAGCTTCGTATTTTAAAACACTAAATATTTCAGACTACCATGACTTGGAGGACAATCAATTAAAACATACTTGTACATTTCTTATCCCTAAATGTTGACTCCTTTAAATAAATACATGTCTTCCCTTGCAGAATAAACTCTGCTGCCATTATATTAATAGATTGTAGACAAAGTAGAGCCATTAAGTACACATATCCAAAAGAAGCAACTACCTCCCTGTTCCAAACTAGAACATGAAGACTGCAGTGTGTCATAGCTTCACTTGTTTTGCATGAACGCACTCTGCAAACCAAAGAGAATACAAACACTTGAGTGGTATCTTCACTCTTTTTATGGTGAGAATTATGCATATTTCAAAAAGACATGGAAAGATGGGAAGTAAAAGCCCTCATTTTCTTTTTTGAAAACTGTTTTGAATTCAAAATGGTCCAAGTCTGAAGTAGACGGTCCTGTTTTCCATGTAGGTATTCCTGTGTAGAAATTGCAATAACTTGACAGAAGCATTCCAAGCTTAAAAATGTTTTAAATTTTAAATAATAGTGTGGATTGTGAAACTAGTAAAATCTTGTAAAATAATTTATATGATTAAGAATTGGATTTAGAAATTTTGAATTTTTATTTAAAACATTGTACAACTTAGTATGTATAAGATATATCTCCACCTGTTAATTGTAGACATCTTTCACTTGATTGGTAAACACAGGTTTAGGATTAATTTACCCAAATATTTCAGTTGATAAGGCACATAGGCAGTCTCCCATTTTCTATTTAGAATAGAATAACAGAGTTGGAAGGAACCTTGGAGGTCTTCTAGTCCAGGGGTCGCCAACCTTTTGGACCTCAGGGACTACCAAACTCATAATTTTAGATCCCAGGGACCACAAACTGGTTCTGTGAGCATGGCCTAATTTGTGGGTGCGGCTTGGTGGTCATGTGACTGGCTGGGCATGGCTTGTATATAAATAATATAAATATTTATATAAATATTGATTTTTTTATAAAAAAGAGGAACTTTTACCCAAAATCAGGCAAAGCAGGTAGGCAGATTGAGTTGCTCACAGAATCACAGATTCATTCAGAAATCTTTCTATCTGCCATTGGCTAGCTCAGTCTGTCACATAAAATTTGCTTGCAAGCAAACTCACAAAATTAACTCACAACACACCATGCATGTAAATATTGATTTTTTTATTAAAAAAGCAACTTTTATCCAAACTCAGGCAAAGCAGGCAGATTGAGTTGCTCACAGAATCATTCAGTGATCTATCTAGCTGCCATCAGCTATCTCAGTCTCTCAAACTTGCTTGCCGTGAGTCTGCACTGAATTTGCTTGCAAGCAAACATTCAGTTCTAAAGGAGGTTCGGCTATGCTTAGCTAGAAAGCAAGAAATACAATCATTTCCTGCTTCCTAGCTAATCTAAATCTCCCCACACAGCAGAACAGATGATGGTTGGAAAAAGGAAAAATAGCAACTTAGCAGACAAGTTTGCCGGGTAAGGAGTGAGTGGGCGGGGAGGGTTCCCGTGGGCCATGTGGGCTGAGCAGCCTTGTGTTTCTGCGCAGCCTGGGGTGGTGTTCTGGGGATGAGATTTCTCTGTGGCCCACTGAAATTTTATCACAGCCCACCAGTGGGCCGCGGCTCACCGGTTGGTGACCCCTGTTCTAGTCCAAGCGCCTACTCAGGTAGGAAACCCTATACCAGGAGTGGCTAACCTTTTTTGGCTCCCATGCTGATAATTGTGCGCGTGCTTGCTTGCGTGCACTCACGTGCCAGCACCCAGAAGGCAATGTGTGCTGCCCCCCATACCCCCTGCGCATGCGCACATGACCTCCCTCACGCACCATGCATCTGAGCATACATGCAACTCCCTTCTTTCGTGCCACGTGTCTTTGCGCATGCATGCACAATTTCCCCTCATGCACCGTGCATCTTTGTACATGCGCATGTGATTCCCCCTCACACGGTGCACATCTTTGCACATGTGTGCACGATTCCCCCTCGTGCATAGCACATCTGTGCATGCTCACACAATCCTTTCATGTGCCGTGTGTCCCTGCGCATGTGTGCATGTCTCCCATGCACAGCCCCTCCGCCCCTTCATATGTGTGCCAAATACCTGACAATCAGTTGTCGGGCAGCAGCGCATATGCGCATGTGCAGTGGGGCCTCTCTTTTACCGGGGCAAATGGCTCTGCGTGTCACTTCCAGTACGCATGGCATAGGTTCGCCAACATGGCCCTATGCCATTTCAGACAAATCGTTGTCCAATCTCTTCTTAAAACTTCCAGTGTTGGAACATTCACAATTTCTGGAGGCAAGTTGTTCCACTGATTAATTGTTCTAACTGTCAGGAAATTTCTCCTTAGTTCTAAGTTGCTTCTCTCCTTGATTAGGTTTCTATCCATTGCTTCTTGTCCTACCCTCAAGTGCTTTGGAGAATAGCTTGACTCCCTCTTCTTTGTGGCAACCCCTGAGATATTGGAACACTGCTATCATGTCACTCCTAGTTCTTCTTTTCATTAAATTAGACATACCTAATTCCAGCAACTGTTCTTTATAAATTTTAGCCTCCAGTTCCCTAATCATCTTTGTTGCTCTTCTCTCCACTCTTTCTGGAATTTCTTTTTTACATCATGGTGACCAAAACTGGATGCAGTATTCCAAGTGTGGCCTTACCAAGGCATTATAAAATGGTATTAACACTTCACGTGATCTTGATTCTATCCCTCTGTTAATGCAGCCTACAACTGTGTTGGCTTTTTTTGGCAGCTGCAGCACATTGCTGGCTCATATTTAAGTGATTCTCCACTAGGAGATCCCAAGATCTCTGTCACAGCTAGTATTATTGAGTGAAGTACCATATATACTATACCAGTGTATTTTGTTTTCCTTGTTTAAATGTAGAACCTTGCTTCTTTCACCATTGAATTTCATTTTGTTAGATATGGCCCAGTGTTCAAGTCTGTCTTATATCAATACATCAGAATCCAATGCAGTTCTTAAATGTGTGGATTGGATTAAGGTTAATGAAAATTGACTTGGGGAAGTAATAACTTAATTGGACTATGATTTTGGGCTCATAGCAACATAAATAAAAAGTTAAGGTTTCTGACTTTTGTATCACTGACAGAAGAGAAAGGTCACAGTATTTCAAGTGAAACCAGCTCTGAATGTAGTTTTCTCACTTAATTTCATGCACTGGTACACTTCTTTAGTAGTCATCTGGAGTTTTCCATACATTTTTTCAATAGAATCTTCTGCTCCCATTATCCTACCTCAAGCTGTGGAAAAATAAGAACATTATTATAACTTCAGAGAATACTATAGAATGATTTTTTTCATTATTACTCACTTAGGCACTAGTCCAAATGGAATGAAAAGCTGTAGACTTTAAAACTGTGTAAATCATGGTCATTTTTAAATAGTTACCAGTGTTAATTTGAAACAGTGGATTGATCTCCTATGTTTTAACAAATTTGTAAATAAAATACTGTTTTTATATATTCAGTGATTGCAATTTTAATATCAATGTTTTGATGCCTCTTGTGCATCAATAAATGTGAAACAATCAAAAGTATTTTGGATTCATGATCAAGAAGATGTATGTTTTTCCTAGTTTTTCTATGTCAGTTTTTCAAACACAGAACTACAATTCTTTGGGAAAAATGGATTGCTTTGAATTGGCTTCAGCAATCTTTCAAAATCCCATTCTGTAAAATGAACATATAAATTGTGATATTTGTTAGTTTGGAGTATTTGCCAGTTTTCCCTGCAATTCTTGCTACTAGTTGCTGTGATATATGTATATGAGAAGTATATATTAGCTATCATTTTATAGGACAAATATTTTTATTTGTACTTTCCAAAACATGGAAAGACATGGAAAGACATTTTCTGAAGCTAATCAACAAAATTTTTTAAAAAAATCCTGTAGATAGGTAGATGTTCCAAAAGCCATTGGCTTTTAGGCAGTGGGATGCATTGGAGTTTCCTCATAGCTAGGCAGTTCCATCTTCTCCCTTACTCAAGCTGTCATAGTTGCTTTGCATAGACAATTTGACTTTCTACTTTCCCATTCTTCAAGTCACACAGTATAAATACAAATGCAGTAGTTGGGCTAATTCACAGTAGTGCAAATGCCTGATATACAAATGTAGCAGGTCTTAACTTTATCTTATGAGCAAGCTGTTGCATTAGAAGTTTGGAAGGGAAGAAAAACAATAAAGAGGAAAATACTTCATTGAGAGATGGTGGAACTCTAGAGGCTTCAGTTCAAATCAAATCAAACCAAATCAAAACTTAATGCTTAAATCCAGGCTTCAGTTTCCCCAAGCCAGAATGGAACCCAATTGCATTTAGGAAGTTGTGTTTATTGCCAGGGAACAAAAGAGGACATTTCCCCTGAAATGCAAGATATATTTTATTTGTTTATAGTCTGATCTCCATTTTTGGTAGTGGGGTTCTATAGTTATATTTGTTCATTGAGCGAACACTTTAATTTCTATTAATATGGAAAAAAACATTTCTTTAAGTGCTTGAAATATTAAATTCCAGACAGTCCTTAGAGAAGCACAATTTAAATCTGAGCATATCTTTAAAAATATGTCCTTTGAGAGATGATACTGGCTTTGGTTGGCTTTTTAATTTATTTTCCCTCTGCTAAAAGTGGATTTGTTTATTCAGATGTAATGATTCCATTTGATTTATCACAGCATTTCTGTGTTTCTTTTAAGTCCAAAAAGATTCATATTAGGTACATAAGAACTTGTTACTGAAACTTAGCAGAATTCAATACATATTTATCAGTGTAAGATGGGAGTCATCAGAAATGATTACATCTGGTATTCCTCCCTCCCGCACTTGCCCAGCTGATATTTATGATCTATGATGCTGTAATGTTCAGTTAATTCCACAATAATATTTAGAAAAAAAGGAGCATGGGCATTCACAAGGGAACAATATGGAACAAATGATGAAATGTGCATTGCATGGAGTTTCCCTAATTACATTATGAGGCTTGTGGGTCATTTTGACAAAAATCAGCATTATTTGTCAAGAAACCAGAGGGAATTGTTTCAGGTCATGGAATATTTAAAGTAGGTGAGAAGATAGTTGGACAAATCAATGATCAAAGTGAATGTAGGAACTTATTCATGGGTGGCTTTTTGATAATAAGGATCACTACTATTATTCTTATGCTTCTTCTAAGGTTAAAAGCTCCCATGTCCAGGGTAATAATGTGGAATTTGCAGGGCTGCTAAGACACTGAGCTTGTCAATCAGAAAGGTCGGCAGTTCGAATCCCTAGCACCACATAATGGAGTGAGCTCCCATTACTTGTCCCAGCTTCTGCCAACCTAGCAATTTGAAAACAAGTAGAAAAATAGGGACTACTTTGGTGGGAAAGTAACAGCATTCCACGTGCCTTCAGTGTTTAGTCATGCTGGCCACATGACTGGCTCTTTGGCTTTGTAACAGAGATGAGCACCGTCCCTTAGAGCCGGAAACGACTAGCACGTATGTGCAAGAGGAACCTTTTACCTTTATCATATCTGTGGCTTTCTGTGTATTTTCTTTATGCTTTTTGTGGGAATGTACATTTTAAAAATTGTGTTAATTCAATTTTTTAGCTTATACAATGGGTCCCTAACTGGGTACCAGGTTGTGGTCTGTTTGGAACCAGGCCACACAAGCAGCCGGTGAGCACATGAGCACACACGACTTCATTTGTGTGACTGGTGTGCGCACGTATGCGCCATTTATACAAATGGAGCTTGAGAGCATGCTCACCTGTTGCTTGCAAGGAACCATCCCTTCTCCTCCACTGATGCACCCCCACTGGTCTGCAAAGGCAGAGAGGTTGGGGAGTGCTAATTTATACCACAGATTGTCTACCCTTCCTATGATGCAAAGATTAACAGCTATTTTGTGGACCAGGGGCTTGTGCAGCTGTGAATTCTCACAAGTGGGTAGAAGAAAGAAAAAAAGGTAGAAGAAAGAAAGAATAGATAGAACGAAGCTGGATAATTGACTACTGCATTAAATACATGGATCAACAAAATGCTGTGGCTGCTTCCACGAGGTTTTGGATATAGCTGTGATTACCCAAACAGCCTGGAACTATAACAAACAGCATTCTCCAAATTCAATTTCAGGCTTCAAAACAAATTTTAAAGTTTCTTCAATAGTGCCTAATCCATTCTAGCTGACAAAATCATGGGAATCCCCAACTTGTCCACAGTTTAGCAGTTCTTTTTTTTGGACTTAAATTTTACTGTAATATACATTGCCAATTAGTAAGAAAATTCAAACGATGTTCATAAGCCAATCTTTCCGATTTGCGCCTTTACAACAAAATTGTACATTTATTGGACAATGAGCAGGATTTTTAAACAAGGGAAGTGAATGTAAAATAAAGAAAAAGAAGCTTTTTGTGCTGATCAACCAATCAACTAGCTAACACCAATTAAAAAATAAAAATAAAAAACAGATTATGAAATTATCCAGGAGAAGAAATTGGTAATGAAACAGTAATCTGAAATACATAGTACTGGTATAGCTAAGGATATCTTTTCCATTTAACATAACAGGGTATTGTATTTAATGAACCAAATAACCTACATACAAAGCTTATACTTGTTTGAGAATAAACCTGGCTGTTCTTAAAATAGTCTTTCTTTTCCTTTCTTTATATGTAATCATATTTTATATATGTAAGTATCAAAAAACTGAGAGCTGCACTGGTGCACTGATTAAAGGCACTGAATTAGAGGTTGTGAGGCTGTGGTTTCTAATTCTGATTTAACTATGAAATTTGGTGACTTTGAGCCAGTTATTCTATCAGACTTAGGAAGAAAGGTATACAAATATCCAGAAAAATGTTCCCCTGGAAACCCTATAATCCCATGAGTCAGGACCATAACAACAAATAACAATTAAATTGGATTGAGCAGGGTTAAACCCACCTGTTCTGCTCTAGTGAAGTGCAAATCCAGTCCAAATTATACCTCATCACCCAACATCAAGATACATTCACTTCCCTTGTTTAAACTAGCATTTAATGCTAGTTTATTAACATGCTCTTGATTTTTTTTAAAATTAACTCCATTGGAATTCTATTGTTCCTGATTTTGCGTTAGTAGGATTTTACAATAAAATAATACATACTGTATGGCAGTGTGGAATAAATTGATGCTTCTAGATTCTGCTGTTCTTCTTCACTTCACAATAAGAAAGCCCTTACCTGAAGGTTTCTAACGCTTGATGACCTTTAGCATTACCAGGCTTCATTGCTTCTTACACAGATCAGAATTTACTAACATGATCAGAAGTAACAATACAAGGTGGGAGGCAAGGAGATGTTTCATTAGGAAGACAGGATGAACAAATTGCTTTCAAGCATAATGCATTACTCAATACCTTCTGTTTAGAACATAGAACATAGGTAATCCTTGAAATTGGATGCCATATTTAGCTGGAAACAAACAGTGGTTCCTGGATTCAGAATTATTTTCTTAAAGGAGAGCAATTAATGAGTATATTACTTTTTAATCAGGTCTTCTGGATTAATTATGTTTAGTCAATAGTCAATAGGGTACTCACATCCTGAAAAGCAAATGGCCTTATTGTTTTTAGATGCACAAAAAGCCTTTGATAATGTGAGTTGGTAATTTATGTTATTGCAACTGGTACAAATGGGCTTTGGTAAAAAATTTATTCAAGCCATTGAAATGATATATCATAAACAAACTACAAAGGTTATGATAAATGGAGAATTATAAGAAAAGGGACTAGACAAGATTGCCCACTGTTGCCTCTGCTGTTTGTGTTAACATTGGAAGTGTTGAATAGGAATATTAGAGAAGAAAAACAAATAAAAGGAATGAAAATTAAAAAGGAAGAGTATAAATGGCAAGCTTTTGCAGATGACCTGGTATTTATATTAGAGGATCCATTGGAAACAGCACCTAAATTAATAGAAAGATAGAAGAGTATGGAAAAGTAGCAGGTTTGAAAATAAATAAAGATAAAACAAAGACATTAACAAAGAACAAGATGAAAGAAAGAATTGGAGGAAGCCTTAGAAATACAGGCCATAAGGTTAAGTATTTAGGGGTATATATTACACCAAGATGTAGTACATTGAAGGAGGATAACTATTTTAAACTCAGACAACAGATTGCGACAGACTTGACAAAATGGGGAAATTTACAATTATCATTGATTGGGAGAATATCTACAATTAAGATGAATGTATTGCCTAGAATTTTATATCTATTCCAGACAATTCCAATTCGATTAGGGAAAGAGTTTTTCAAAGACTTAAAGAAAATGGTAAGAAAGCGAGAATAAAACTTAAACTGTTACAAGATGCAAGAATAAGAGGAGTGTCAGCTCTGAGATTCAGCTGCCAAGATTGTTATAAGGAATGCAAGGGGGGTGGAGAAGTTGGAAAGTTCAAGGTTATTTCGCATGTCGCATTAAAAAATTCCAGCTGCAGTTAATTGGTTCCCATGATTAATGAAGTGTAAGAAGTGGGAGGAGAGAAAGTGGATTTTGTGAAACGTGCTGAAAATGACAATGGACAATTCTGGATGCCTAACATTTATTTCCAAACTCTACGTTTTCCTTTCTAAAGGGGTTTGGCTGATACTCTGGAGGTTTTTCCCAGAGATGGAAAAAGACCAACAATCAGCCTAAGTTGGAGATGTGCAGGAGGGAGTTGGTGCCCCCCCCCTCTGGAGCACTAGCTGGGTCTGCCAGCCCGTTTGGAGGAGATGATGGATGCCTTCAGAATGGCAGTGGAAGAAAAATATTTGGGAGCTATACGGAAGCGTTTCAGCTCAAGGAATTTTTACAACTCAGATTTAACTGAGGGGTTCTCCAGCCCCATGTATATAGCTATTGAACCAGATTGGAGGGAAGAGAGACAATTTGAGTCAGACTTCTCTCACGAAGACATCCCCAAGATTTATCATGGGAGTCCATTGATGGCAGATTTACCACAACAGTTCCAGAATTTAAAGGTGACAGGCTCAGTCTCACAGCCTGTTTGGACAAGTGGAAGCCTGAGACAACCCATTTTTACTTATCCTAATATCGTGAGGGATGAGGAGATTATACAGATGCCAGTTGGAGAAGCCCAGCAAGAAGCATTGATGGATAGAAGTATGTTGCAGCCTCCGAGGCAATCCCCTCATTTCCCAGAAGATTACCCCCTGCAGAGAGTATTCCTCCAGGGTGGGGATTTTATCCAAGCCAGGGGTAGATTCAGTGCCAATGGCAGCCAGCACCAACAAAGTCCTGGTCTGAAGGGGGGTTGCCCAGATAGTAGACAGCAGCCACTTCCCCTCCACCCAGCCAGGAAACCAGGCCACACCCATCTTCCTTATGGCAACCACAATTGCAACCCCAACCTGGAGCAAGGCCACAAAGACCCCTATTCCAGAGAGGCACCACCCAGCCAGGCTTCAGGGGGCCTGTCCAGCCTAGATATGCCACCCTCCCAGCTCCTTTCATTCCGTTCAACCTGCAGGGGCCTGGCCTGTACCACCTCCCCACCACAACCCAGGCTGGACCAAATACCGTTTAAGGCCATTTCGATGGCCTCCGTGAACATTTCAATTACTTCCTCACTTGAATCCAATCCCATATAGAACAATTTGGAGATCAATACACCATAGAACGCGATTTAGTTACGGCCATAACAGATGGGATGAATGAAGGGGATGCTTCAGACTGGGTGGCCCAACTACACAATGAACAAGCCCCCAAATTACGCAATGTAAATGGATTTATTCAATTATTAAGATTCTAATTTGAAAATCCAGACAGGGGAGCAGAAAATGAAGAGAAGTTAATGGAAATGAGGCAAGGCAAGCGACCCTTGTCAGAATTTATTTGGGACTTTAGAAGGGTCGCAAGCCACCTCATGGATTGCCCTGAAAGAATGACTACACTATTTTAAAATTGCCATTGATCCAGAAGTAAAGAAGGCCTGTGAAATTAGGGGAATCCCAGAGACCTTACAATCGTGGTATGTTGCATCTCTCAGCTTAGATCACAGCATCAACCCACACAGGAAACCCCTTCCAGCAGCCCTGCCTAAGAGAATTGTGGCTAGGAGACTGCTGACTGGATCAGCTGAACCTGCTCGTACCCAACCTACCAGAGTGCTGAAATATTATCGATGTGGCCATGCTGGCCATAGAGCAGCAGACTGTCTGGCCCCTGCTCCTGTACCAAAAGCTCCACAGTCAAAGTCTAACCCAGCTGTTAGAGGTCAGAAGAATCAAGAAAGACCTCCGGCCAGGGGTGGGTTCACCAAACATAGCTGGGAAAGCCCCCTCTGCACAGATGGAAGCAGACTGCCACCATGTCCCCGAGAACCCGACCTGCGAAGACGAACCAATGGTGAGTGATCCCATCATACCTTTTACAGTCAAGGTCAAGTTAGTGGTACCAAAAACCAATACTTTAAGTGGTTCAACTTGAACATTAAATATATCCCCGGAGGGAAAAACGTACTGGTGGACGCTCTGTCCAGAAAACCTCAGTTTGACAGCCACTGAGAGGAAATAGTACAAGCCTTAATTTCAGAAGCTCAATCGGCAGGCCAAGTGACCACTCGAGCCCAAACCAGCTGCAACCCCAAACGCCTGGAAGATAAGCTGACCGCAGAATTGAAAACTGCCCTATTCACTGATCCTTGGTTCCTGTACCATCAAAATGAGTTAACAGTGAATGAGGGACTAGCTTGGAAAGGGACTAAGCTTTATGTACCCACATAAGACTACTGGTACTAAAGTGTAGCCATGACTCCCAGCTGGGAGGCCACTTTGGATTCTTAAAAACCCTACATTTACTAAGAAGACAGTTCTGGTGGCCAAAAATGAAACCTGACATCGAGGACTATGTAAAAAGTTGCTTAATCTGTGCCACAATGAAACACAGAACTGGAAAACCTCCTGGCCTCCTGCAACAAGTCGCTGAACCAACCCAACTGTGGGAAGATGTCGCAAGGGACTTTATTGTGGAATTACCTGAGAGTGAAGGGAATACGATCATTTGGACTGTAATTGATTTATTCTCTAAACAAGCCCACTTTATAGCCTGTAAAGGACTTCCATCTGCAAAAAAACTTGCAAAGCTGTTCGTGAAACATATCTATAGACTACATGGAGTACCTCATAGAATAATATCAGACAGAAGGGTACAATTTACCGCAAAATTTTGGAGGGAATTTTTGAAGTCCATTGGGTCCTCCCAAAGATTATCCTCAGCTTTCCATCCAGCTTGTAATGGAGCAGCAGAAAGGGCTAATGCCATGATTGAACAATACATTAGACGCTATGTAAATTATCTACAAGAAAATTGGGCTGAGTTATTACCTTTTGCAGAGGTTGCTTACAATAATGCAGTACATAGAAGCACGGGATTGACTCCATTCCACACCAACACTGGAATGGACTTTGTCCTGATGCCAGAGTTACCTAGACAACCTCCCACATCCATGTCTCTAACAGAATGGATGAACTCATTAAGGAAAGGATGGGAAGATACCAAAAAAGCTTTGAGTGAAGCTGAAAAAATATATAAAAAAACAGGTGGATAAACATAGATCCCTTCAACCACCCTTTAAAGTGGGAGACAAAGTATATTTGTCAACCAAGTATCTTAGGTTAAAATTGGCCAGTAAGAAACTGGGCCCAAAATTCTTGGGTCCATTCCCAATTTCAAAAACAATCAATCCGGTTACTGTCCAATTGAGTCCTCCTCAACTGTTAGGGAAGATACATCCAGTGTTTCATTATAGTTTGCTAAAACCAGCTTCTACATCAATGATAAGACCAGTGCCAATCACTCTCCCTGACCCGTTAACTGTACAGGGGGAAATGTATTATGAAATTGACAAAATTCTCGATTACACCGTGGACGATTGCAATATTTAGTCTTATGGAAGAGTTACCCTCTCTCAGATGCTAGTTGGGTAAAGAGTTGGGATGTCCATGCTGATCAATTGGTTACCCAATTCCATGAGGATTTCCCCCAAAAACCAAAGGGTCCTCATGGAGGGTGATGTATCTGTTTTGGTTGTTTTTCTTTAAGGACAAGGAGTTTTCAAGGGGGAACGCTTGTCAGCTCTGAGATTCAGCTGCCAAGATTGTTATAAGGAATGCAAAGGTGTGTGTGGAGGAGTTGGAAAGTTGAAGGTTGTTTTGTATGTCACATTAAAAAATTCCAGCTGTAGTTAATTGGTTCTCATGATTAATGAAGTGTAAGGAGTGGGAGTAGAGAAAGTGGATTTTGTGAAACGTGCTGAAAATGACTTTCAATTTGGAAATTGAGTAGAAGTACCAGAGCTGTTCCTAATAAATCAGTTAGAGATTATACTTGTCTTGGAGTGATTGATTACAATGGATAATTCTGGATGCCTAACAAGGAGGGTTTTCTTTGCCCAACTGGGAATTATATTATCTGTCAACAAATCTGATGTGGGTAAAGGAATGGATAACACTAAGGAACAGTAGATTATTGACTTTAGAAGGCCATGACTTGCTGTTGGGATGGCATGCTTTCCTTTGGTATGAGGGAACTAAAACACAGGGGTATTTTAGAAGACATTATATTCGAGAGGCATTGTTTTTAAATTGGGAGAAGATAAAAAGACAATATTACTTAAAAATTCCATTATGGATATCTACCATTGAAGCTTTTTCTTATCCATTAATATATACAAAGGAACAAACAGTTAGATATGGTGAGATATTGAATGAAAAGGGTGAACTTAAATCTATGCAAGCATTGGAAGAACAAGATATAAAAATGAATTGGTTTTCATATTTGCAAATACAATCTAGATTTGATAAAGATCTTAAAACAGAAGGTGTCTATGATACGTTGACTGATTTAGATAAAATTTTGATGGGTACTGTTGAAAAGGTAATTAAAAACTCTATGGACATTTATTAGAATTTAAATTAGAGGAAAAACAAGTTAAAGAAACGATGATTGCTTGGGGGAAAATTTTTGGATATGGGATTGATTTAGAGAAATGGCAGAAATTGTGGTCTCAAAATTCTAAAATGACAATGTCAACTGCTTATAAAGAAAATTTGTATAAGATGTTTTACAGGTGGCATCTACCCCTGACGAGACTTGCGAAAATGTTTAAGAACAAATCAGATAAATGTTGGAAATGTCATCAGATACCTGGTTCATATTACCATATGTGGTGGACACGTTTGGATGCAAAAAGATATTGGACTAAAATCCACACATAGTTGGAAAAAATGATAAAACAACACATAGACTTTAAACCAGAGATATTTTTATTGGGAATTATATTGGAAATATACAATAAAGAACTGAAATATTTGATTGTAAATGTTTTAGTGGCTATAATTGTATTTGCTAAGAATTGGAAAAATGAAAAAAATACCTACGCAGGAGGAAGTTATTAAGAAAATTATGGACTGTCCTGAAATGAGTAAATTGACATTTGAAATTAGAGAACAAGAAGATAAACAATTTTACATGATATGGGATTTGTTTTATCAATGGTTGGATAAAAAGACATGGTAATGTAATAGACTAGAAAATATTGTAATAGAAGTTTAATAGATCGATATAAAATATAATACAGATATATATAACCATTGGATGAAAGTACAATATAAATTTCATCATAAAATCTAGAATATCTTGTATAAAATGATGGAATAAATAGTTTAGTCATGAATTATTAATAACTGATAAATATATAAGCATATGTTAGCTTGACAATGTGAGAATTTATATAAACTGTGAGTAATAACTAGGAAAGGATAGCACAAAAGATTTGTAACCAGCTGACACACTGTATGTATATAAAATGGAAGATGGCTTTATGTTTTTATGTTTTGTTTGTATATGTTTGTCTTAAAAATATTTTTTTTTTTAAAAAAATAGTCAATAGGGTGCCTCTAAACAATTCTGTGGTGCTTTTTATCAAGTGGGCAATTATGAATTTATAATTTCAGGAAGTTTCATATTGTGATTTGGAGCTTCATCACTGGAGGCTTCCAAGAAGAGATTGGGCTGCCATTTGTCAGAAATGGGGTAGTGTCTCCTGCTTGGATGGGAGGTTGGACGAGATGACCTACAAGATCCCTTCCAACTCTGTTAATCTGTAATCTCTGTAATCTCCTATAGAAAGGTAAACAGTGTATTTACAAAGGAAAACAAATCAATCAAAATAAAAAGAGGAACAGAGTCAGTGATAACATCAGAATAAAGCAATGTATAATGTACAGTATATAAATCAGACCCGAAACAGCCAACAATTGTTCAGTTACTGGAATGCAATAAACCCCTCTATGTAATCTGTCTGTCTGTCTGTCTATCATCCATCTATCATCTATCTATATACATACAATGTGTGTGTGTTTGTGTATATGTTCATATTCTTTATGTCTCTCTTTGTGTGTTTGTATATAAAGAGTTTTACACACATATTGTAACAATAGCCCTGGTTCTGCATAAAAAAGTAAGAACAACAAAAAACCCTAAACATTCAGAATTTAAAAAAAAGTAACATTCTGCAAAAATTCATAATACCCTGGGGCAATAATACCTGAAAGTCCAAAATATTCTAAATATATATCTAAAATATATATCTAATACAATTCAAAAATATATACAATTTTCATAGGTAATTTCCCATAAAGTATTACTGGTAAAGGAAATAGCAAGTCTTGCTGCTTAGACCTTATTTGTCTGGTTGAGCTTGGAAAAAATACATAATTCTAGGAAATAAAACAGGCACAAACCTTCTCCTTTTTCCTTTTTTTAAAAAAATCAGAAATTAGAAGTTTAATTCTCTACATCTTCAGCTCTAAAATAACCTTTTCATTATTACTATATTCTCTATTCTGTGACTGCTAACTCCATTCCAGATTGTTAAAAGAAATGTCAAAGACATGACTAAGCTTTCTGAAATCTTGTTTGGAGTCATAGCTTAGATCAAATCTGATAGCCCCAAACTCAATCTTACTTGATTTGCCTTTTTTCCATCTTTTCCAAATCTGACCCTCCTGTTGATGTATATTTAAATATGAATCCAACTTGAAGCTTACCGGATATTCTTCTGATATTTTCAAATTATATGATTAATCAATACACTATAAAACTAGAATGGCAACAAACCTGTTTAAAAGTCAGCACAGCCACCTTATTAAACAGGTTTTTATCTTTGATTATTCAGCATTTCTTCCAAAAAAAAAAAACCCTGCAAAGGCCTGAGCTGTTTTTCCCCCTCCCTGCTTGCTAGATGAAATCTCCAGACAGTCTTTTGCTTAACTAAAACAGAAGGTTGGTGTTGAGGCCTTAAAAAAAACCCATTTGTCCTATAGACCTTGTTTTGCTGACAACCTCAAAATGTTTGCATTATCAGCTATCTGAAAGTTTGGTTTGGTCCTCTGAGCTAGATCACCAATTGATCTAGATTAGCATAACCTCAGTGGTGAACTGAGATGTTGCAGTCTCATTGAGAGTTGTGCCTATCATTTTCTGAAGTAAGCAATAAATAATGCAGTTTTCTCTTTGTTCTCTGCAAGGAAAAGATAGGGTGGGAGGTAAGCAGAAACTAAAAAAATAAATAAAAAACCCCCACCCAAGAATTGCTGCTCTCTCTTTGCTGATCATAGTTCTCATTAAATAATGTCAGAACAGGAACAATGCTGAATCAGCAAGAAAAAGCGGATGGTTTTGTTCTCTTATCCTAAAACGAAGAGGCCAGATTTAGATTGTAGGATTTAAAAGGAAAACGAAGTAAGTTCAGTGTCATAATGATGAAGCTTCAAGGAATGAGGGCAGGAGGGTACAAGGAAACAGACACAAAGCTGCCCGTTATAGAATGTAAGAATTCCTGTCAAGGTGGGCACTTTGAGGATTTCCTAAAGAAAGATGACAGTCATTGCAGGAGTCAAATGTCAAACTCAGTTCTTCTCTCTGTGTGTGCAGGCCACATGCCAAACAAGTTTAGCAATGAAGTACGTCCTGGTTTTTGAGCCCAGAGCATGTGCTCAGATGAGGTTCTCCTTATCCTAGAGTTACATATTGTTCCTGTGCCATGCTTCCAGTCAGTCATCCAGCCAATCCAAATATAGAACCAAGACAAGGTATGATCAATCTGCAATAATGTATGTAAATCCTGCTCAGAGGTGGTATTCAGCAGGTTCTGACCAGTTCTGGAAAACCGTTAGTGGAAATTTTCAGTAGTTTGGAGAACCGGCAAATACCACTTCTGACTGGCCCCGCCCCCATCTATTCTCTGCCTCTCAAGTCCCAGCTGATTGGCTGGGTTTTCTTTTGTTGCCCTGCACAGGAGAATGGAGCTGGAAAGCAGATTAGTGGGGTGGGGAGGGAATGGGGATTTTACAGTATCCTTCCCCTGCCATACCCTCCAAGCCATGCCATGCCCACCAAGCCACACCCACAGTAGTAAAAAAAATTGAATCCCACCACTGATCCCCCTACTTAATTGTGGTTATCTAAATAACTTATATAGAGAAGGGATAAAATCCTCCTTAATCTTTTGTCTTAAACGGAATCAGAAGGCAGCATGGTTGAAAAATAAATTCTCGGAATGACTGATCAGCTAGCCTTGTCATCTGGAAAAGATGAGGTGAAAGGACCCAAGAAACTTACAAGACTTCAGGTCCTTTTTCTCCAGAGGCTGACATGTGCCAGTTGCTAGAGTGGCTTTAATAGGGCAACTGAAATTTCCGATAAGATTGCTTGTTTCTGGGTTTCCATTCCAAAGTAAAATGCAGGCAAAATTCCGTTCTCTGAGGAATGGATGTTCTTTTATTTTAGTCTTGGATTGACTGCTGCAAACATTTCTGGATTTGTTGCTAAAGCTGGTATTCTCAATAGGGCAGGATGTCTCAGCAGAGAAGTTATTTCTTTTTCTGGTAAATATTTTTTGTTGTGTTTTGAATTTAGGTTTTCAATGGAATTCCCTTGATATCTGAATTAATACTGATGGAAGCATGTGCTCATTTAAATCTCTCTCTTTTTTAAAAAAACAACAACAACAGTTTCATACTGGGTAGGAAAGTGAACAATGTGGTGGCCTAGTGATGAAGAAGCTCATCTCCCGCTCAGAAGGTTGAGAGTTCAATGATAGGTTGTGGAAGATGTTTCTCTCTTAGAGCACAAATCAAAAATATCTGCTGTGAAATCCATGTAGGCGCCAGGAATGGTATCTGGTCAGAAAACACTCAGCTCCACCTGACTCTACCTAAATGAAGGGATTACAGGATCATAAAAAATACTGGATAGGAGAATACTGTACATACTATATAGGTAAAGATTTCCCCACTGTCCAGTCATGTTTGACTCTAGGGCGCTGTGCTCATCTCCTTTTCTTACCCAAATCAGCATTGTCTGAAGATGTTTCCATGGTCATGTGGCCAGCAACACTGAGGCACATGAAATGCTATTACCCTTCCCACTGAAGTATTACTATTTATGTACTCGCATTTGCATGCTTTCAAACTGCTAGGTAGGCAGGAACTGGGGCAAGGATGGAAGCTCACCCCAAAATGCAGTGCTTGGGGTCTTAAGCCTGGGATTTCCACTTGACAAGCTCAGTGTCTTTAACTGCTGACCATTGGGGCCCTTTTATATGTATTAGATAGCTATTCCTTAATAAAAATAATGTTCTGGTGTTCCATTTATCCACGTTTAAAGAGAGATGAAAATATAACCCAAGTGACGGGCCTTGCATTTTATGACCTGCTCATTTAATAGCCAATAAATAAATGGAACAAATCTAGCATTGCTGTTTTACCAACTCATCAGAATCCTTCTTCTGAACATAGTACAGTCTTCCAGAATGTATAGTACATAATACAGTCTTCCAGTTGAGCAGGGGTGGGATTCTACTGGTTCAGACTGGTTCTATAGAACCGGTTGTTATGATTCTGCACGGTTTGGAGAACTGGCAAATCATGGCCCTGACTGTCCCCGCTCCTCTCTACCTGCCTTTCCCCTCCCCGCCCAGTCAGTCCCTATCGTGCCTGCATGACATCGTATGCATGCCCGACATCACTGACTGTATTGTCCCCATCCCAGTCACTCCTTAAGGTATTTCTTTTTCCCCCCTCCTGACAATCAGCTGTTCCAATGATCAGCTGTGCTAGAACCCCCCGGTCCCCCCCCCGCCCCCGAGGGTCCCCCCTGGCTGTCTGTCCCACCTTCTGGGAGAAAAATCCCCCCGGGGGCCCCCCCGGGGCCTTTGCAAAGCAAGGAGGCTGCGCCCCTCCCAAGGCTCCATTTTTTTCCTTCCTGAAACCCAGGGAAGCCTTCAGGGAGCAAAAACGCCCTCCAGGAGGCTCCCCTGAGGGCCAGGAGGCTCAAAAACAGAGCACAGGGGGGTAATGGCAAAAAATGGGTGGGGGGATGTTTCAAAAAGAAGCCACACCCATCCAGCCACATGGCCATGCCCATCTAGCTATGCCCACAGAACCGGTTGTTAAAAAATTTGAATCCCACCTCTGCAGTTGAGTTTCTCTCAATAGCAGAGGACTCATTCATGGAATTTAGTCAAGCAACAGACAAAAAAGGAAAGGAAAGGACTTAAACAATATGTAGGAGTATTTTTGCATTGACTGATTGGCCTCAGTTGCACCCTACATAAGCTCTTGAGAGGTGCAGTTGACAAATTGGGCAGCCATATAAATAGTTTAAGTAAATCTAACCTAGTAACTTGGCACATGGCTTGTGCAAACAGACATATTCCCATATAGTCATATATGACTCCTGTAGGATATTTGCTACTTAACCTGCTCTCTTTTGGAGCCTATTAAAATCATCAGCCCATCCTGATAATGAGATAGAGATACCATGGTATTTCTGGTGATATTTCATGGTTTGAAAAAGCTCAGGAGAGTGCGGATTTTCTTCCTGATGTCTTCTGTAGGGAAATTGGGCAGTCTGCAAAAGAAAGATTTGACTTCTGTACCCCTTAATCATCATCTTCCACATTCTACCTATGAGGATTTCAGCCAGATACTTAACCTTTCCTTCCCATTAAAAATCTTCACATTTGTCCCACCTTTTCCTATTTGAGTTACTGGGATTGTGTGCACGTGTGTTAAAACATGCATTTGACATGCCTTATACATTTGAGAAAATATAGATATTTTGGGATGTATAGACCTCTAGGAACTGATATAAAACAGGCGAAATGTATCTTGATGTATCTCAATGTAAATCAGTTGTGGTGGTACAGTGGTTAGAATACAATATTGCAAGCTACTTCTCCTGATTGCTGGCTGCACTTCAGCAGTTCAATTCTCACCAGCTCAAGGCTGACTTAGCCTTCCATCCTTTCAAGGTCAGTAAAATTAAGACCCAGATTGTTGGGGGTAATGTGCTTATTGTGTAAACTGCTTAGAGAGGGCTGTAAAGCACTGTGAAGTGGCATATAAGTCTAAGTGCTATTGCTATTGCTTTTGAGATATGAAAGTAGGCATTGCTGCATTATTCTTTCAGTTGGATGGCTATTCCCATCCCAAAGTGTGAGCAGATGTGGACTGGAAACAAATCCTAATATCCAACAAAAGCAATCTGACTTTAAAATCACTGGGAAATATATATATATATATATTAAAATCATCCTAGAACTTCTCATTACCTCCTTCTCCCTGACAAAATGATAAAATAGTAATTCATCTAGAAATACTTAATTTGCATTTCTATGTGATGATATCATCACCTACAGGTCCAAAACTCTCAGGTTCCCCAACTCTCAGTCCGCAGCCCAGTGCCAGGCTACAGTCCATTTGGAACTGGGTCGCAGAAATGGTGGACAACTGCGCGCATGCATGCACCAAACTACATTTCTAAAATCTGTCCCTCCTGACATCAATGCCAGTCCACCGAGCCAGAAAGATTGGGGAATGCTGCAGTACTCTTAACTCACTTGTCCCCAGTTTTCTATTTTATTTTATTTTTATGCTAAAGGAGACTTTCTATTTTTCTATTTCACTATTGCTTTTATAAAAATAAAATTAGTAGTATTTAGTGCCAATCTTATTTTATAAGGCATTTTAGAAGATGATACCTTTTATTGAGACTTGAATTAGGTTGTGACAACCTTGTTTTATTATTCTGTTATGTATCGTTCTGAACTTTCCAGGGCTGCTGATATTTCATGCTTTGAAAAAGCCCAGGAGGGTGCAAATTTTTCTCCTGGTGTCTCCTGTAGGGAAATCAGGCAGTCTGCAAAAGAAATGAGTATACAATAAAAAAAAAACTGGCCTCGACTTTTCTACCACTTAATCATTTCCACCCATGTTCCACCTATGAGGATTTCAGCCAGGTTTTCATCTATTTTCTAAAATGAAAGCAAAGTATTTTCTTTCAGATTGTGTAAGAAATGGTTGAAAACAGTGCAGAAAGTATTTTCAGCACAGCATTAATTGCAATGAACAGCATGTTGTGCACCTGCTTTTTTTTGAGGACAAATACTACAGTATCCCATGACAAACATGGTTTGTAAGAGAAGCAAGGATGTTGACCACAAATAGTTAATTCCTAGAACAGTGCTTGTCAGTCTCAGGGAGTTTATAATGCATGGACTACAACTGAATACCTGGACAACTGAATAACTGGATAGAAGCATTCCTGGCAAACAGACAACAAATGGTCAAACTTATTATCTTGTAAACAATTGGCAAATCAAATAAATAAATAAATAAATAAATAAATAAATAAATAAATAATAAACAAACAAACAAACAAACAAACAAACTTCCAGAATTCTTGGAGTGGTAGTCCATACATTATAAACTTGCTGAGATTGATAAACACTGTAGGTAAGATAGAAGGTACATAAGGATCAACAATTTGCTTAAGAGAAAGAATGTTGACCAGTGTTTATAAGGTGACTATATTGGTGATACAAATGCCAATGTAAATTTAACTATTACAAGTTGTCAACAGATGTTTAGGTTACGTTTGAGTCCATCCAAAGATCTGAAATAGGCAATTGTTTGATGGTGTTAAAGGTATCACCAGAGGATTTAAGCTGTTCAAAGTTAAGCTGGCAGATGAAAGTAGTAAGTTCAAAAACTGTATTGTTCATTCTTTAAGCTTTTGTCACATCTTTCTAGCTTTTGCTGCTTTCAGAATTTTTGTTCCTTTCTCTGCTTAGATTGGTTGTATTAGGTATTTCACCGCGACACATGCATAAGTGTGACTATTGGAAAAAAAATCTGAGTTCCATTTCTTGGAATTAATTTAAGTTAGAACAAACAGTCAGTAGAACGAGTTGCTCCAGAAGTTGTGGGTGCTCCAACACTGGAAGTTTTAAAGAAGAGATTGGACAGCCATTTGCCTGAAATGATATGGAGTTTCCTGTCAGAACAGGGGGTTGGACTAGAAGGCCTCCAAAGTCCCTTCCAATTCTGCTATTATGTTATTATTGTAATGAGCTTTACACTCTGATAAAATTCTGCCTCATCAATTATCAACATTTTCCAAAGCAAGATAAAAATATTAAGAATTATGAACTTGTAGTTGGAATTGTAGGCAATTGTTCATACTGCCAGCATGGTGCTTTTAAAATAGAAAATAATTTATGGCATCTAAGGTTATCAGGACAAGTTTCCTTCTAAACATAACTGCGATTCTTTTCAATAAACTGGTTACCATTACTGTATCTGGGGGAGGATTAATTCAGAATGGATTGAAAATGTGGTTGTTTTTTTTAAATACTATGTTCAAGAGGCCAGCTTGATTTTTATTTTTATTTTTTTGCAGTAAATCTTGCATATTTTATACATGCTGTACTTTGGTTTGCTATGGCCCTGAACAAGCTGTGGGTAATGAACATTACATTAGTAGCCTAATCCCTGATATTTCAGTGGGACATAATTGTGATAAATGCTAGTTGATCCAGAAATCATTTGTTTCTATTTCAAGATATTACTGGTAAGCGAAGATAAATTTGTGGTGATAAGTGGAACATTTGCTTATGAAGCCAAGCTCAAATTTGGTTTGATTTAATTATGAATTAGGCATAATGTGCATTCTGAAATAAGCTAAGCAACCTGCAGTTTTACACCCACATTTAGTCCTTGAACACTTATTTGCTATTTTGTGATCTCAGATTCCCCCCTGATTATGTGGTGTTATTTTGGCAATGATTTTCAGAAATGTATGTTACAATTTCCTGATATTTTGCAATAAGAAAGAAACTAAAATGATGGCATAGACTTTTCAAATAGGTCACCCATACCAAGAACTCAACAACTTCCATTTTGTGAAATCATTTTACATAACCACATAACCACTGCTCAAATGTTGAAATGTTTCCATGCATAAAATGTTCAGTCCCATATTCACAGACACAGCATCACCTTTCCTTTATGGAAATTATTTGTTATCTTTGTTTTAATGGCAGACTGTTTTATTAAGCCTTCTTCTGCTGGGTATGTTTGAAAACTCTTAACAGGTCTGTTTCAGAACTTTGCTTAAGGAGGAAGATTGGCAAGGAGACTTTTAATTCAAATTCATATAGAGGTACTTGTCATTAATTGGTTCCGAGAGGCACGATGAGTACCAAAAACAGTAAGTACAGAGCAAATTTTTCCCATAAGGAATAATGTAAATAAAGTTAATGCATTCCTAAACCAAAGGCAACATACATTTTTAAGGCAATATATAAAAAGATAGGGTTATATGTCATTACTTTACATGAGGAACAGACCTAAAAATTAATGAATACTTAAATTAAATAAAAATTTCACTTTACTGATGAGAAAAAAAAGAGAGCAAAAATACACAAAATGACCACAGAAGCTAAAACAAGACTGCAAGGAGGTGTGCACAGGCAAGAACAATCACATGACTAATGTGTCACCCTTTGTTTTGGCTGGAAAGTGTAACAAGCCATGAGGCAACCAACACCAACAAGTTCTAGCCTATGCACTGAGTATCAGACAAATGACAAATACCGGGACAAACTTTTCTAGTCAGAATGAGTTGGGTATCAAGACTAATGAGTTTCAAAGCAGTTGAATACTGAGATACCATTGTATTTCCGAAGGGCTCATGAAAAACATCATTCAAAATTTATTGATTTCTTTAGAAGCTACTTGCTGGTTGAAACTAAAACACTACCAAAAGATTTGTAGCAGTTTACAACCATTACAATCATTCAATTGTTATGATTTATGATTCATTATGATTGCCTCAGGTCAGTGCAAGATTCAAATCAACTGGGATTTCTTGTCATTTTTGCTACTTTTTCAGAGGATGGGCACAACACCTAGGGATATTTTGATGCTACCTTTATTTATTTGATTTTTATTTTGCCTTTATTACTTTATGACTAACTCAACATACCTAATAGTCCTCATATTTTTTCCCACATCAACAACTCTGTGAGATGAATTGGGCTGAGAGAGAATGACTGGCCTAAAGTCACCCAGCTGGCTTTGATGCCTAAATTGGGACTAGAACTCACAACCTGCTAGTTTGTGAGTACATGAAATGTAGCAGTGACTTGACTGTAATCCAAAAGTTAATCAAGATACCAAATACATTCTAAAGGAGACATTGTTCTTAACACACTGTTGCTTACCCATTTTCTCCAGCTATGGACTATGGAGTACATGCTGTTATTTTTTCTCAAATATTACAGGCTGCTTTTTGAATTTCAAAAAGGGATAACAAGATTCAACAAGGGATATAAGATAACAAGATTCAGTAACACAATTTATGAACCTTGCTATGAAGCAATGATATAGGAAATTTATCTTGTATATGTAAAGAAAAATAAGTATGTCATACCACTATATTGTCCTGCCATTTCTTCCACACCTGTACAATAGATTCTGAACATAAACATAAATTATTTTGGTAGTTGATGTTATTAAATCTCCTCATCTCAACTTATTGGTTAAGACCAAATGTGCCTAATTAATGTAATTCATGATATTTCTCTGAATTTAAATCATTTGCATAATTACATCTTATAATTTATTATTTGTGTAAATATATACAATTTGTAATAGCAATAGAATTACACAAAAATATACATAAAAGACATAAATTGCATTAATTTTTCACCCTGCTTTTGAAACATCATTTGGAATTGAGGTTCAGACTACCATTTTGTCTTTTCTTTTGAAGCCAACTCAGTGGGAGCCACTAACATTAAGGTTATACTTTACATCATAGTTACACAAAGTAAATAAGGTAGTAAATAAATAATTACATTTCCCACAGCTTTATTTTTACAAAACAACAGTAGAACAGCATGTGTGCCTTATGCTTTTTCTTATTTCACATAAGCATTTATTTTAAACTGTTAGAAGTGTTATCCTATTTTTATTCCGAAAACTTTCAGGGTAGGATGTTAAGTCAAGAGAAAGGGGAAGGATTCTTTGGCAAAATAAATTGATGATTTTATGCAGATAAAAGGCTAGTGAAAATCCTTTCCTGTGAAGCTCCCAACTGAGAAGGAAGGGGCTGACTATATCAAGTTTTCACTTTCTAAAATCAGCTTTAGTCCTTTTGACATCCAGAGTTATCAGAATTTGACTAAATAATTCATATTGTCTTAGATCATTATTTTTATTTACTTCCTTCAAAATGAAACCTACCTCTTCTGCAAAGCCAGCATAACCAGGAACCCAGCAGTGAGAATTAGCTTTAGCCATTAATTGAAGCAGCAGATTTGCACATAAGCTTTGAGGAATTTGAAACACCAAGTACCGTGGAATATAGCAGTTAAGCAGTTTTGTTTCCAGTCATGTATATTTTTTAAACACAGACCTGGAATCCATTTGCCTGGTATAATTTCATCCTCATATAAATGAATAAAAAACACCAAAAGGCAATGATTCGATCCATGTCATCTGAGAGGAATCATGTTTGGTTTCTTGAGAAAAGCCTCCAGGTGTTTGAAAAACCTGATCTTATTTAAAGTATTACAATCAATTATTATCCATCTCTATTTGTAGTTTAAAAGTTGCTAAATGAAAACAACCAGCTTTGTTATGGTATAATTAATGTCAATTTTTCTTAAGAGCTTGGTATGGTTGCTCTCAATATAAAGTTCTTGTAAGGACAGTTATATCATTGACAATGAAATGTAGTTGTGTGTGTGTGTATACATACACATACACATGCACACAACCTACGTGTTGGAATCATGGAGTCAACAAGAGAAGCTCTTCCTTTTATATCTTTCTGGATACATATGTTGGCTGATAAAGTACATTGGCTGCCACAACCAAGGTACCTTGGAATGTTGCTATGTGACATCTTAATTAACAGTGGCTTCCTTTGATTGATGGGAGGTTATTCCAATTTCCTTCACAGTCTATCTCTGATGACTGGATAAAATGCTGATTTTTAAGTTCAAGTACAAATGTTACATGCTTCACAGGGAGTACAACATTTTTATTTCTTAAATTGTGAAGAATAATACAAACATAAAGTGGTGACTTCACTAATGTGTTTATGTTATTTTATTGGCACCAGTAAAGAAATGGTTTGACACGGCTTTATTCCAAGATGGCTTTTGGGAGATCAGGGTGGGATGGAGTGGGGAACTTTCTAATATAAGGTTCAGCCATGAGATTCCCTGAAAAACTCTTAAGCCTAAACTCTGACCTTGCAGAGTTTTCAAATCCAATAAAGTGTTGCCATCCATTGAGATTAGGCAGAATATTCTAATTACAGGGGTGTCAAATTGGCAGCCTGCTGGCTGGATACGTCACACACAGGCCACACCTACCCCAACTCCACAAAGGGGAAAAATGTGGCAAAATGTCCTGTGATGGCAAGGTGATGCGGCAAGTTTGTCACCCGTGTTCTAATACAATACAGACCTTTCTTCCCCTATTTTTTTCCAATTCAGTGGTTTATAATAAAGACGTTGAACAGAGAGTTTATTGATCACACTTGGCAAATTGACTGAATATTGACTGAATTGACTGAGTCAGATCAATTCTGACTCTTTTCTTATGAATAGCAAGTCATTCTAATTCCCTGAAATCTGCAGCACATAATTTAAATGAAGAAAGAAGATCAACAATCAATTGAGAAACTGAGAAGGGTAGATTTATGTCAGATAAAAACATATTTTTTTTAATGAAAATCAGTATAATTAAGAAATTCTACTATACTTTAGCCAAGATATTCATAGTTGTTATTTGCTTTCAAATAATAATAATAGGAAACATTTTTCTTGCTTTTTCTGCACAGTGCATCTTAGAATTTATTTTTAGATTCCTTCATGAGGAGAAAGGAGTTGTTTTCAACTGAATGAGCTGGTAGAATATATTTGTGCTGATCTTCCAGCAGTCTGTTAATCATTTTAGTCAGTGATTTATGTGCCTAGATTCAGCACTGATGTATAATTACCCTGCTTTTATTTACTTAGGGAGGTTAAAGTGGCTCAGTGGTTAAAGATACTAAGCTTTGGCTGGATTTGTGACCCGAGCACCACTCAATGAGGTGAGCTCTTGTTCCTGTCCCAGCTCCTGCCCACTTGTTGTGGTTAGCCGGCAGCAGGTGTGGACGGCTGAGGAGAGCGAGGACTCAGATGAGGGGCCAGGACCATTAGGGAGTGGACTGCTGCCTTCAGAGGTTGTGGGGGCTGGCAGCAGCGATAAGGAGGTTCCCAAGGAGCCTGTGCCAAGTGTGCGTGTGCGCAGGGTTGCTTGCAGGAAAGAGCAGTTGCAGCAGCATGGGCGACTCGGGAGTACGGCTGCAAGGTAATGGCCCCTCCTTCAAGAAGATAAAAGCCAGCTGTGAAGCGAACATTCTTTGTAGGAAGCAAAGACGTTTTGAAACTCAGCCTCGTGGACATTGCAGTATCTTAAGTTGGTATTTGAAGACTCTTGTGTTGTGAAATATTTCTTATCTGTTATTCTTGGCAGTCTCACACAGTTTTGCCAAGGCTTTTCAAAGTTAATTAGTTTGCAGCAACCTTTTAACCAGGGATTTGTAAGAATCATTAAAAGGTTTCTGTTCCCTTTGGTTCATGTTTGTTCTATTGGAAAAGGGTTTGGGTCAGAACACCACCTAGGCTTTCAAAACCATGCAAATGTGAGTAGATTAATAGGTTCCACTTCAGTGGGAAGGTTATATGCACATTTGGCATATAGCCATGCTGACCACATGACCACGGAAAATGTCTCTGGACAACACTGGCTCCCTCTGCCAAGAAATGAAAATAAGCATTGCTCCCTAAAATCAGACATGACTGTTCAGAGAAACCTTTATCCTTATCTACTTAACTATAATATGTTCTTTTCAACTAGGTTAGTAAATCTAATGCTTGGTAGTTTTTACATATTACTTTTTGTTCTTCAAGCTTTGAAGATAAGACAGTTGGGGTGGATTTAAAGTTATGACAAAATTGTATTCTGTAACTGATATAAAGCACCTTAAGTTCAAAGAGCTGTGTTGCATAATCTAGATAACACTGCTCTCTGCTGTTCACAGATTGCATTGAAATATGCTATAAGCATCCATAGCACAAGTAAGAAAGAATCACCACAGGGCAAATAGAAGATTACCAATCTCTCAGTTGTTGTATAAACGAATGAATATTTAATTCCAAAAACTTCCTACATGTTCTTAAATAACACTTAGGATTAATTTCAGGGTTTGTAATTAGTGGTTCATTTGCTGTCACTGCTACTACAATTAAAAACAAATTCATTTGCATTCTTCAAAAAGTTTATAATTTTGGAGAAAGTGAGCTGGTCTTTTGATTTTAGACTTGATGAGTTTCTCATTTTACTTCTTGCAAATTCTGTTTGGCTCTTGTGCATATAAATTTGACAGGAGAGCTTTCTTTCAATATTTTTTAATTGATCTAGTTAGTCCTGGCCCAAAATAATCTTAAATGCTTTTTAATATACTTTTACTAATGTGCGCACACTTTGTATACACTTTTCTAATAGAAATGTGCATAATAGGATATGCATTATTTCATGCTATATTATCAGTCTTTTGATGTACCTAAGTAATATGAACAAATCATTGAAAACCTGACAAAGGTTCTCTTTCAATTTTACATTAAAAAGAGTCAACAATGGGGTAGCCTTGAGAATGTTTCTCACATTTTCCTGTTTTCCTGGATAGGGCCATGTTTTACTATTATTGTGTTCATAGAAACTGGTATTCTCTGTCAATACTTAAATACATTTCAGCAAATTTAAACATTTAAAATTTAAACCTACAGTTTGGAACTTTTTCTGAAACTTTCATTAAATGTAGTAGAGTTAAATACCTTGCATATCTTGCCATTTTTTTTCTTTCTGCCTTTAGTTCAGTTTTAGACTCCTGATGACTTCCTCAACTATATCTCCTACAGTTTTTGTGGCAAAGTTTTTATGGTAAGACACTGTCTCTTTAGGGCTTAGAGAAAAGGACTGTCTCAAGGTCTCCTAGGTGACTTTGTGTCTAAGGCAGGACTAGAACTCACAGTCTCCAGGTTTTTAGCCTGGTGCCTTAATCACTACACCAGATTCTTTTTTTCTAAATTCAAAAGCCTGAGACAGTAATTCTTTCATGACAATTACTCCAGTCTACAAAGTAATATTGTTTGCTCTTTCTCTTGCACCTTATCAATTTTTACAATGTTGTTTCAAATTCCTTTTGCTAACCAGGAATAAATATGCCATCATAAGTAGAACTGTACCAGATAATTAAGTATATTATTTATGTGAATTATTTTCGATATGGATACATGCCCAGCTACAGGATGTCCTGGGATTGTTATTTTGATAACGTTTTTTTTCCAAGTTAGTGCAAAATAATAAATGGGAATTATGAATTTAAAAAGACAGTATTAATCAGATCTGAAAACAAATGAGATGAGAATAGCTTCTTAGAAATTGTAATGTTAGCACTGAAAATTCATTGAAAGGAATTCTGGAAAATGAATAGAGTATTTTGTAACAAGAAAGCTCCCTATCATTTATTGTTAATTTGAAATGTATATTTATTAAGTTATATCTGCTTTTAAATAAATAGTTTCATTTTGGAATTCTAAGTAAGTAGAAGACTCCATAAAAGAAACACATTTTTTTTCCAGAAAAGCTCAGTCTTTCACTTTTGTGAGCAAAATAATAATTCTTAATGAATTTGTTTAATGTACTGTACCTGAGGTGATCAGTTCCAGAAGCATGCACTAGAGTGCAGCATGATCCCTTGTTTATATCATGATGGAGGCTCAGTTGTTCCTCTGATTTGCACTTGTAGCCCTTAAAGCCTGAATGAGCAGTAGGAAAATTGCTGCAGTGTGTCTGGGTAAATATCCCTTTGACCAGAATAATAGATGTTTCCCTCTTTGCTTAACCATGCACATTATTACAGCAAATCCAGAATTGGTTTGCATTTATACAGTGTTGAGACTAAAGCCTCCTCCACTGCAGAAAAATCATGAATTCATGTACTGGTGGAAAGAAAGTGCTATTCAGTCCAGATCCTGATTAAATTCTAAAATGAAAAATGAAAAAAGGCTGTTGAAAGCAGTGCCCTTTGATCTAGAAATATTTGCTCTCTGTTCAGTTGGTCAGGCATGACTTGGGAGGTGGGGTTTATAGAGTAATATTTTGCATATATAAGATCCTCCATCCAGCTCCTAGCATTTGCAGGTAGATTATACCCAAAAAACAACAACACCTTTACCTGAAAGTTTAGGGAACTTCTGACAAGCAAACCTGAGGCATTAGCTTAGTTTTCTCTAATCTGATGATTTACAGATATGGGGGAATTATAAATCCAAGGTCCATTTAATTGAAAATTATGGGAATTACAAGCCCATATTTCTGGAGGGCACTCTGTTGGTATAAAGCATTTTCACACTTTCCGGGATAATTCTAGACAATCAATGGGATGTGCAACACCCCCTAGTATAGGCTCACTGACTTACAATTCCATCACTATTACTATCCACATTCTGTTGTAATTATATGAACTAATGCTTAATAAGTGTTTATGTAGCATTGTAATTATAATTTTCAAGGGAGTCATTGGTAGATAAAATCCATCAGGATACCATTATTAATTGATTTGGTGTGTATTAGATGTGTTTTATATGACTATATGACTTTTCAAAATTCAGTAAGTTTCACGGATCATATTTCATTTGTCCTGTACCATCATCTTCAACCCCATTTGTCCTGTATCCCTTTCTAAATTCCCTGTAAGCATCACATCACCAATAGAAAACCTGACTGCAATGTTAGCATTCAAAGCATGTGTATTGAATGCATTGTTATAGGCTAGGCAGTTTTTCATTCATTAAGGCAGAGATCACATAGATTGATCACCCACAAACTTCAGAGGAGTTGTATATGGGGCCAGAGGCAAGTTTTGAGTTAAATCACTCAGCTGGCTTCATGCCTAAGAAGGGCACCAAAGTCATGGTCTCTCTGTTAGGCCTAGAAACACATTAACCACTATTCCAGATTGGCTCTCCAGCTTCATTTAGGAATGTACATAAATCTAAATCCAATAAAGAGCCTCTTTCATCTATATCAAAGTTTAGCTCTGTCATCTAACCTTAATAGCATATACCTCTGAGTATGATAATGGTGGGAATCTTCAGTTCACCCTCCATTCTTACTTATTCTTGCCTGTATTTGGTACCCATTCTTACCCTACCTACTTATAAAGTAAAGATAAGAACCTGTGACCCACCAGAGGATGCAGATATATAGTAGTGGAAGCTGTGATGCATCAATAGCTTGAGCCCAGTGGTGGGATTCAAATTTTTTACTACCAGTTCTGTGGGCATGGCTTGGTGGGCATTGCTTAGTGGACATGGCTTGGTGGGCATGGCAGGGGAAGGATACTGCAAAATGTCATTCCCTACCCACCCCACTAACCTGCTTTCCAGCTCTGTTCTCCTGTGCAGATGGAGGCAGGGCCAGTCAGAGGTGGTATTTGTCAGTTCTCCGAACTACTCAAAATTTCCGCTACCAGTTCTCCAGAATACTGGTGCTAAATACCACCTCTGATACAAGCCCTTCTCCTTTCTAGAAAGAATGAACATACTGTAGACTTATTGAACATTGCAGTATTTGTCCTATAGGGAATAAAGTTATGACTCTAACATATGTTTTTTCCCTTAATCTCTGACATCTGCTTCATTTTTCTTCTTCATCGTGAAACAACTGCTATTAGAATCCTGGCTCTGGGATGAGACTTTATCTGTGAAGTTTCATGCCCCAATTGCCTACCTGACCTTACCTCTTTTGACATTTGGAAGATGAATCATCAGCATTTCTTTAGTTTAGAGTGCTAGCTGAATATTCAAGTCTCTCCTATAATTAACATGGGGCTGATCATGCCAAAGTTTATGGGAGGTATGATTATACTTGACTCTTTCACTATGATTCTAAAATGTATGTTAGATAGGGCAGAAGAACCAAAACAGCCTGATCACCCCAAATGATAAGGAGATAGATGACAAGAAACAGATTGTTGCCCTTTCTGGAGAGGGGGGTGAAAGGAGAGGCAACAAACGTATAATAAAGGACATATTAGAAGGTGCTACTATTACTAAAAGGGTCAGGGCTTGGATCCCTTGTAGGAATGTACAATTTAGAGGCACTGAGTCAAATCATAGTAAATTCATCCTATGTTGCTGTCACTTGCTAGATTCCAGCTGTAAAGGTAACTGTATGATTTACATTGCTTTTTGTGTAAACACATCTAGGAGTATATACCATATATACAGTATGTTTGGCAACACTGCCAAATTTGGAGCTCTTTTGCATTCTTGTGGCACAAAGCCCAGGGATTACTATGATTTTTCATGTCAATATAAGATATATGTTGCATCTAACTCCAATTAATTTGTTCTTTAATTTAAGTGAGGATTTTTCTCTGAAGTTGGAGGTGAAGGGTAGAACAATACACTGGCAAAAGGTTTTACTGATCTTGGGGAATCTCCACATGATTTAGAAGCTTAGTTATGGAGGGAAATGGGATCAGTATATGTGTGCAGATGTGAGGAGGAGTGGAGAAAATGCAGCTGCCCCAGAAGTAGCATACCCTATTTTCATTCATGTAAATATAATCACACATGGGGGTTCTAGATAAAGGAGTAGGAATTTGGGAATAGCTCTTTCAATGCCTGCCTCTTTTAAAAATCTTGTTGCATAGTATTTTGACAGACACTTTTGGTTTTTATTATTGCATTCATTTTTTAAAATGTAGGCTTGACAGACCAGTTGAACTGAGAATACAAGTATAAACCTTACATACTGTGGAAATATGAGCTTTCTTAAAAGCATTAAATACCTATTAGTCCATGTAGAAACATGTGCCTCTTAAAGAAAGGTATAGAAGATTAACCAGCATGGATAGCAGTTTTGTTGCTATTTGAAATTCAGTAAGACCTCGTTTAGGATTTTCCTGGTTTTCCTATATCTTTCATTCCTTTTTTTAAAAAGAGCTTTTCTGGACAAAAATGATATGTAACAATTACAGCTGGTGAGATGCAGAGATTCTAGCTCATAAAACACTTATACTTTGAAAATCTCATCAGTATATCTACAAACGTTTATTTACTTTTTTGATCCTTTGCCTGTGGAAGTTACAATTTCCTCTTGGGAAGGGAAGATTTTTTTTTTTTGAAATGGAAAGGCTGTGCTAGAGGAATGAGCTGTACAGGAGGAAGAACACCACATTTCAGATTGATTTCCCAAAAAGGCCAGAAACTGGGGATCTGAAAAGGCTTTGATATGATGCGAATCAATAGCACAGCCTCCCTAAATGGAGCACTCTGCACCTACCATGCATTAAAAGCAGGTTGGAGCCTGTCAACAATGTTAAGAGATTCTCTTTGGTTACTTCCTTTCAAAAAGAGTTTTTCAAAAGTGTAGTTGAAACAGTAGAAACCAGAAGGCAATGGCATCTAGCATGCATTGTAAATCTGACTACCAAGGGATGCAATCCAGCACCTTCTCCAAGAAAAGTTTATATGGTGTTGAGTCTTTGTAAATTCTTTGTTAGCATATCATTCAGAAATCACTGGGTCATTATTTCAGGGCACATGGCCCTTTGTCTGACTTGAAATCAGAATGTGATTAATGTCTCCTGCATATCACACAAAGCAGAAGTGCACATTAAAATCTTTGATGCATTTGCAAAAGACTTAACGGTTGCACTTATTCTTCCATTAAGAATGCTTTTTATTTTCTCCATCACTTGGATTTCTTATTAACACTCTCCTGCACTACTCTCTCCTGTTAGATTAAAGCACCAGGATTGGTATAGGTGTTAAAAAGAAAATGGTCAAATATAAGAATGGTGACTAAGAAACCCCTTTGAAAAATAAACACAGAATTATACTAACATATTTAGAATTAACCTGCATAAATTAAAACAATAGATTTGACCTTTATGTTGTATCTTTATATTTGGGAAGACATGCTGGTTGGAGTAGCTTTCTTCCCTTTTAGTAGGTAAGCTTTGACTATCCTTCTAATTTTCCATTCTCAGAGCCATATTGCTTCCTACAAAAGTTTCACTCCAATGAAACTGGCTGTACTCCAGATGTATTGGGATTACCATTTTCAGAATTTTCATCCAGCCTGCTAATTTGACGAGTTTATTTGCCTAGTCACAGTATTAAAGTGTCGGACTAGAAATGTATCAAAAACTGTGAGCTCAAAAAACTAGAATTACTTTTTGGAAACTTATTTATTGCTAGTAAGGTTGAAAGTCCAGCAAAGTATGTAAATTCTCCTGTACTAGTGATAATATAATTAATGATACAATATATGAGTCTCTTTCTCTCACTTACCTTCTCACCTGGCCTCAAGCATCTCTTATGTACTGGATCTGTCCCCCCCCACCTCCTTAACTTTGTCTTACTGCTTCCTCTGTGTTCTCCAGGTTCATCCCAGAATGCTTGGTATGCTACTCAAAACTCATGAATGAATTATTAACAAAGACATAAATAGCAATATTCTATTACCAATATTACTACTGTTGTTATCCTGATTATTATTTGCTCCTATTATCATGAAGCCAAGGGATTTTTCATCTTACCCTTACCATCCCTTACAGTAGGTGTCATTTTCCTACTAATTAGTAATGAAATTATTTAGCTTTATCCTTGATTATGTTTTCTCACTGTTTTGTGAAATTGTAGCCAGTGAGGTTAGTTTATTGTTCAGCATGCCATGCAAATTGAGCAAAAATTTAGGTAAATCTAAATTAAATTATCTGTTGTACAAATGCAGCCAAGTATGCCCTTCCAGAAAAGAAAACCCCGAAAGGAATATTCTGATTTTATTGGTATCAACTTAATCATTTAAAGATTTAAAGATAAGCCAACAGTGTGCTGTAGCTGCCAAAAAAAAAAAAAAAAGCCAATCCAATCTTAGGTTGCATTAATATTGGGATAGAATCAAAATCATATGAAGTGTTAGTACCCCTTTATAATGCTTTGCTAACACTTGGAATATTGCATCCAGTTTTGGTCATCACAATATAAAAAAGATGTTTAGTCTGTAGAAAGAGTAAGGAGATGAGCAATAAAGATGATTAGGGGCTGGAAGCTAAAACATGAAGTACAGTTATAGTAATTGGGTATGCCTAGTCTAATGAAAAGAAGAATTAGGGGTGACATGATAGTGTTTCAATATTTGAGGGGCTCCTACAAAGGCAAGGGGGTAAAATTATTTTCAAAGCATCAAAAGGCAAGACAAGAAACAATGGATGGAAACTAGCTAAAGAGAGAAGCAACTTAGAAATAAGGAGAAAATTTCTAATAAAGAGAGCAATCAACAAATGGAATAGCTTGCCTTCAGAAGTTGTGGGTGCTCCATGATAGGAAACTTTCAAAAAGAGACTGAACAACCATTTGTCTGAAATGATATAGGGCCTCCTGCTTGAGCAGGCGTTTGCTCTAGAAGATCTCCAAGGTTCCTTTCAATTCTGCTATTTTATTAACTTTCTTGTTGTATCCATGGAACCATCTAATCTGCCAATCAACTGAATCTGGGTCAGAACTATTTTCCTCCTAATGATCAAATGCTTCTATTCTTCAAATAGTTTTATTTTTTCCCTTGGATTGAACAACTTGAACACCTAGAAAGCAAAGTCCACTATTGGAATCAGCCGAAAACAGATCCCCAATAGTGGTCTCTGCTGCATCTTTTGAAACAGGTGATGGGGTGCATGGGTAGGATGTCCATCTCGCCTCAATATTGTTGTTGACCACTATATAGCACCACCAAATGGAATAGGAAACAAGTTACTATTCAAACAAACTACATTTAACTCATTGGATAACACTCCTGTTAGTTAAAGACATATTTGTAAAAGTACAACAGCCAAGCGTGGCAAAGACCAAACAATATGAATAGACAGTTCTTCCGAATTCTTTGTGTAAGGAGAGTATAGGAAATTGCCCACATGTTGTCTATAGGGCTGCTGCTTGCAAAGAGACCACAGGACACCAGTCCTCCATAGATTTGAGTACTGGGTGACAAAGGGACTACCAATCTTGCTTTCAATCATAATGGAGCTTTTTAAAGAACAGTTAGTTTGCAATTCTTATTTTCTAATCACATTTGGAAATTGCTTATAAACCATTTTAAAGGTATTGGAGACCTTCAGAACAACAACTTTGAAAATTTTCTAGGTCAGTTTAGTTTCCATGTTGAACCAAAAAATAAATAAATTACTAGTTTAAGAAAAAATGTGAAGCAAACAGCAAAAAGCTAAATGGGATTTTGATCTAAGAAAGTTACAAATAGATTATGAGTCCAGTGGAATTTGGAATATTTATTTTACTATAAGATTTTGGAATAAACTGTAAAAAATAGTTTCTTTTGCAAAGCAGATTTATTTTAATTATTTTGAATCATGATAAAGATAAGTACCTTTATGATTTCAAAAACTGGACACTAGTTTCTAAAAGAGGGCTAAAGTATGCAAAAGGAGAAAAGAAATAAAAGTCTGCTTTTGATGTCAATTAACTGGAAGTTACAAAATGACACCAATTGTCGTAACATTGGAAATATTAAAGAAAATATTTGAAGAATGGAGCCAAAAATTAACTACAATATTGACAGTGTAAATAATCATTTCTGATTCTATGACTAGATTATATTCAAAAGATATTAATGAGAGAATGTCAGATGTGGAGCAAGACAGAAAGTACAAAAAATGGAATTACAAATTGTAAGCCAAAAAAAATCATGATATATATATATATATATATATATATATATATATATATATATATATATATATATATATATATATATACCGTGTTTCTCCAACAATACGGCCTCCACCCAGCATGATTTCTAGGCATGAGGTGAAATTAAGCCCCCCCCCCCAAAATAAGCCTATTCAAACCATGCTTTTCCCCGCCATTTCTCACATCGTTCGTTAGAACTACACGAGGTGAAAAGAAATGGATGGGGGAAGGGCGGGGGGGATGGGGAGAAAACTTGCCTTTAGGAGTGCCCTGCAAGTAGCCTAGGCTAGAATACCCTGATAGCCGATAGAAGCTCCCTGAAGGCAGAGTCCCCAGCTGCTTCAGGGCGTGGAGTGGCTACCCGTGTCCCCTCGCCTTTAGGGCAGTCTCTTTTGGGCGATGGAAGCTCCTCAAATGAAGTCACCAGCCCCTTTGATTGGCCAGTAGAAGCGGCCTCAGGGCGAACACACACACACAAACACACACACTTCTCTCACCACGAGGCCACTTCTATCGGCAGATGAAAGCTCCCCTGAAGGCAGAGTCCCCAGCCGCTTCAGGGCGTGGCGTGGCTACCCATGTCCCCCGCCTTTAGGGCAGTCTCTTTTGGGCGATGGAAGCTCCCCAAGTGCAGTCCCCAGCCACTTTGATCGGCCGGTAGAAGCGGCCTCGGGGCGAGCGCGCGCATGCACACACACACACACACACACACACACTCCCCTTGCCACGAGGCCGCTTCTATCGGCCGACAAAAGCTTTCTTGAAGGCAGAGTCCCCAGCCGCTTCAGGGCGAGGCATGGCTGCCCATGTCCCCTCGTCTTTAGGCAGTCTCTTTCGGGCGATGGAAGCTCCCCAAATGCAGTCACCAGCCACTTGATCGGCCGGTAGAAGCAGCCTCAGGGTGAGCGCACACACACACACACACTCCCTTCGCCACGAGGCCACTTCTATCAGCAGACAAAAGCTCCCTTGAAGGCAGAGTCCCCAGCCACTTCGGGGTGAGGCGGGGCTGCCTGTGTCCCCTCGCCTTTAGACAGTCTTTTTCGGGCGATGGAAGCTCCCCAAATGCAGTCACCAGCACACACACACTCCCCTCGCCACGAGGTCGCTTCTACCGGCCGATTGAAGTAGCTGTATTCTACCGGCCGATTGAAGTAGCTGCATTTGGGGAGCTTCCATCGCCTGAAAGAGACTGCCTAAAGGCGAGGGGACACGGGCAGCCACGCCTCGCCCTGAAGCAGCTGGGGATTCTGCCTTCAAGGGAGCTTTCGTCTGCCAATAGAAGCGGCCTCATGGCGAGGGGAGTGTGTGTGTGTGTGTGCGCGTGTGCGTGTGCATGTGTGCGCTCACCCCGAGGCCGTTTTTACCGGCCGATCAAAGTGGCTGGTGACTGCATTTGGGAAGCTTTCATCACCCGAAAGAGACTGCCTAAAGGCGAGGGGACATGGGCAGCCACGCCTCGCCCTGAAGCGGCTGGGGACTCTACCTTCGGGGAGCTTTCATTGGCCGATAGAAGCAGCCTCGCGGTGAGATACGTGCGTATGAGCCGCTCTAGGTGGGGGAGGAAATTAAGTCACCCCCGAAAAGATGACCTAGCCGATGAGATTCTGCCGAAACATTGCTACAACTTGTTAAATGCTTGAAGAAGTCTATGTGATGGGATAACGAAGAGCAATTAAATCCCACAACAATATTTGAATGAACTAAGTAATAAGACTATTCAAAGGAAAAGGAAAGACGCTAGGATTGAAAAGTGTATGTTTTATGGATTTGCTTATAGATAAGGGGTAGAATATAGGATGAAGATATTGTATTTGTAACTTTGAAGAGTGAAGCTACTTCATTGTTGTAATGAAGGTTGTAAGTCACTTCTATATATGTTATTTCTTTATCATATTCTTTGTTTTATCTTTTATCTTTTTTTTCAGTTCTTTCTTGGTGTTTTTAAGTTTAAATTGATTTTTTTACTATTATAATCAAATTTTTAATTGTGTGTGTGTGTGTGTGTATCACCCCTGCTTTGCTCTGTAAGAGGACACATGGTTAGATAAATAGATTTCTACAGTCAAATGTTCTTAAGCTACTCTAAAATTTCTTGCTCTATTCCATACACCCTTTTCCATTTAGAACATAAATGTTTCTCTGTAACAGATCATGGAATGGGTCCCTGGTGCCCAAATGGTTGGGAGACACTGCTGTAAGAAAAAGAATAGCTCGTCTGGCTTGTTGTTCACTCTCAGGGGCCTAGAAAAACAGAGGTGATATTGACAGATATCTTGGCTTCTACTTTCTGTTCAGTTGCCAGGCAACTGGGTTGGAATTCCCTCCCCCTTTTCCTTATTTTTCTTTTGTGTGGGGTGAGGGATAGGTGATCTTAGTGTTGTTTCTACTGTAGGATCCTTTTTATTCAGCACTTCCTGCAGGATCATCTTTTGTCCCAGGTGGATATCCTTCACAATATCTTATTAGAGTCCCTTACTACCAGCAAGTAACCGGGGCAGGAGCTTGCAGTCAAATGTTGCATTCCTTCTTTTGGAAGGATCTTCCCCTTGAAAACAGACTAGTATCAATCATGATGGCCTCCAGAAGTTCATGAAAATTGACTTGTACTGAAGGGAATTTAGGAACTGATGCTATCCACTTTTGGTCCATTCATTATTTTATTTTGATTTTAATTTTCTTTCTGTTACTTTTGTTGTAACCTGTGGGAGGAAGGGGGACTTTTAAAGCCTACTCACTCTTGGAAAGTTTTCCTTATTTATATTGCAGTCCTGTAGCTCTTTATTGCTCTGAAGAAAAAAAAAATATTTGGGTAATATTTGGTTGAGATGTAGTTATATCACTTGTTTCTATTACTTAGTGCAACCAATTTCTAATGAATTTGCAATAGCTTGATTCTTTATGTGTCGATATCAGACAGCTAAAATGCTTCAATAGCATATTTGGAATTAAGGAATATATCTCCAAAGCCATCAAAGGGCATTTTTTTTACTATTGTCACCTGAGTCAATCTATCTTGCATACCTTTCAGATTTCTGGTAGTCTAGTTTTCTGTTAAAATAGAAAGAAGATTACTTCAAGAATCTTGAAATGAATACCAATGATTTTTTTGAGACAAAAATCTTGTTTTTTTAAGTAGGACATTAAAATTCTACAAAAGAAAAGGTCAGGAAAGCTTTTGTGCTCAAATGATTTCCTCTTGGTTTTATCATGCAATACCATATAATTATGCATGACAAATTTATCATGGAATTATTTAACATCTTTATTGTCAAATAGAAAAGAGCAAGAACTGGTATCATTTTAAGCAGGATCTCATATCTTGGCAACCCAACCATCGACCATAGCTAGTAATGAAGAATGTGGATAACTGAATTCTACAAGAATTGAGAACTATGCATTCCTATCCTTGTCTTAAAGACAACGCCTCTTCCAAGTTGAATGTAATATCATCATAGACACATTCATTATATCCAGATAGTTTTATACTTACACAAACACACACAGTGTGGCAAATGCCATCCTAAAACTAATCTTGTCTGGCCTCTTGGTATTGCTTAGAGATCCATTTTATATTGAATTTGGAATTTGTCCTCTAGTGACATTTCGCTAGTGTGGTAAAATAAGAAATTTGAAACAAGAAATGGTATTTCAAAATTCTTGACTTATTTTGGTAAAATATAATGTAAGCCTTAATGTTTTTTTTCTGTTGATACACAATGTGCTGAAAATATACGATATCTTACAACTGAGCTATAATTGCATGACATAGTTTTGGATTATTTTTTCTAGCTCAATCTTGTTGGCATCTTTATGAATCTAGTATAACATACCATGTAAAGTTAAATATGCTAGGGGAGGAAAAATAATACGTAACTATTCTAAACATAAAATTAAAAAGCAAAATATACAACTTTTCAATATAAAAATATACTAAATGTTTGAATCTATCTGTAGGATTAGAAATTATTTTTGAATGCCTAAGATGATTGATTAAAGTTAATTGAAATTGAAGGTAGTAGCAATTACTGTTTGATAGAAGTCATGAGAGTTTGCCCAAAGTATGATTAAGATACACTGGCCTTAGAATTCTACAAAGTGTTTAATGTATTGTGGGTTTAAAAGACATGTAGCTGCATAGATTCTCCCAGGAGCTAAATATCAGCTCACATGACAGATATGGAGAGAAGGAAGTGGTGGGATTCAGCCAGTTCTCACCAGTTCAGGAGAACTGGTTGTTAACTTTCTGAGCAATTTGGTGAACTGGTTGTTGGAAGAAATCGTTAGGGCAGAGAACTGGTTGTTAAATTATTTGAATCCCACCACTGAGAGAAGGGTCTAAAGATAGGCTTACTTGAAGACAGCCCTTCCTCCCCAAAAAAGAATTTCTCAAAATTATGCCCAGAAGTTTAAAATGTATATTTTTTTATTTGAAGATAATGTAATTTTAGTATTTTCTATTTTAGAATAAACATTTTCAAAGTTAGACCACTATTTTCAGACAATTTATGTCTTCTGTTTGGATTTCTTCCCTTTCTAGTTCCCATTTATGATGGATCTGCTGCTAGATATTAAAATCAGTGGATATTTGAAGAATGTAAGTTCTTAATTTTCTTCACACTTGTAAAATTGTGAGCTTAGAGAGCTGTCAAACTCTGAAAAAGCAAGGTTCCTGGTGGCTTAAACAAAATTTATCCAATATATTTTCCATGCATAAGTCACTTGTAGGTTCTGTTTTGATGCCCACAATACTCCTGGAAAGGAAAAACATAAAGCATTTGCTTAATGAGCATTACTGTTGATGTGATAATGGCAGTCTGAAAACATCAAAGCATATATGATTATATTCCTTTTATATTTATTTATAGATATTCATGATTTTATCCAAAATGGTTATATTTTAAGCAAATTTCTTTATTATTAGATTCAAATGAGTGGTTTCCTCCAGACAATTTTGCTCGTTGTCATTGAAAGGAACATATATAAATGATACAGGAGTTTCTGATTATTTATGTGTCATTTTTTTTCTTTTCATTTTTATGATCAGTGATTTTGAGAAAAGATTTCATAATCAGACAGGTGCCCTGCAGGTTTCTGGCTTCCCAAAACTTCCTCTCCCTTCTTCACTTATTTAGCACACTTAGTTGCTTTTGCAAAGTCAGACCACCAACAATCTTATACTGCAGATACTTTCCCATTCCTTCTCCCAAGCTAAGGAAAGTTCTGCTTCCCAAATTACCTGGACACAATTGTGGCAGAAAACTGCTCCATTGGAAGTGGTTCACTGGTGAAGAACTGCTGGTTGCTCAGCTTGAAAGCTCTGATCAAACTATGCTTTTTGGCAATGCATATTAGATTTCATTTATTTATTTTTACCCCATTTTATTATTTTTAGCAATAGCTTAAGATGACAGACATACCTAATACTCCTTTTTCCCCCTGATTTTTTTCCACAACAACTCCTCTGTGAGGTAGATTGGGTTGAGAATGAGTGACTGGCCCCAAGTCACCTAGCTGGCTTTCATATCTAAAACTAGGTAGGACTAGAACTCCTGGTCTCCGCGTTTCTAGCCTTGTGCTTTAACCATTTGACCAAATTAACTCTTCCCAAACTGAACCTACCATGACAAATATCAGTGGCCAACTAATATAGAGACTGATGTGAAAATGAGAGTAAAGTACGATTTTGCAGATTCTTGTGCACTACTGGTATGATAGAATAACTTCATATACATATTTTTTATTTTTTGTGACCATCCCATCAATGGAAATAACTTATATTTATGGCAATGTTTTTTCTCCAGATCTTACATTGTTGTTGTTTTTTTAGATTGTTGATTTTAGTGCTAAATTGTCAAGCCAATGCTTTGTGTATGAATTCATCAAACCAATTTATCATTCTATCCTTTGTTAATTTTTATATTTAGGCTCACTGAATAACTAAACTAAGGGATTCAGTTTATTTAGTTAATGTATATCTTTAACATGGGGCTGGAGAAGGAAAAATAGAACAGTTCCAGACATCAGACAAATATGAAATTGCCTTTTAAACTTTCATAGAATTTGAACTAACAGGACCACATTAACAGGCAGAGATAACTAATTAATTGCAACCTGATGTCTTTTGAAATTTGCATGTCTTCTGAAGTATTTGAAAGCAAGAATTCTTTACATATCTTCAGCCTCCCTTATCCTACCCCTCCTCTGTGTAGATATTTTACCCAATAATTGCAAAGTACAAAGATGAAGTTGTACATTTTACTATATGATTCTTATTCATCCAAAGCAGTTCTATTGACCTTAGGGTATGGTTTTGATCTTAAATGGAAGGCAGTATTTTTTCCCTTTCTCTGTTTTTGATTTGCAAATTTACATAAAGCCTTTCTTTGGGTTCCTTGAAACATGAAACAGATACCATAACCATGTCCTTGGAGATTGCAGCTAAGTGAATGAATGTGACTAAGCTTTAAATATAAAAAGAAAATTCAAAACAGCCTGCAGGTAGAGGCACTGTAGAAACCTACAGAAATGAATAACCTTGCTATGTCACCTCTTGGTGTAAGTTAATAAGTGTATGTTGTTCTCAGTAGCTGTTTGCATAAAACAAACCTATTTTTCTGAGAAAGGATTTTGGTTTGATGCATTGGTAAATATTTCAAGTTAACTACTTCTAATAGTTCAGAATTCTGCGGTATTTATATTCTGGGGATGTAAAGAACTTTCCTTAAAGTTGGCTTGTGCTTTATAGCTTGAGAATGTTCATGACATATTTATAAGAGCTAGAACAGTTTGTTGTCAGGTATATATATGAAAAATTGCAGATCTTATAATCAGATACTGAGAACACATAAAATTAGAGGTAATGACTGATGCCTAACTGGATGGATAATAGACCACTTTAAGCAAATATATTTCTATTTGTAAGTGAAATGTTTTAGGAAATATATGGTATATTTGTTTTAGATAAGAGACTAGAATCTGCTGGGAGAAAATGATGTAGGCCAATTTCATGAATTAAAATAAATAAGGTTCAGACAAAAGCACACCATTTAATGTATTTGTTGAGGAGATATGAAGAAAGAGCATAATATTGGAGAAGAATTTTGTTTAGGCCAAGCACATTATGAAGCCATCATAGCACTTTAGAAAACTATAAATAAAGTAGGTACAAGTGCATGGAAACAGTTCGTTCCTCTATCATAATATTGAAATTGGAAATTATCCAATAAGGTCATTATTCTGAACAGGTAAAAGAGAATATTTCTTCATAGCAGTGCTATGAAGTCATATTAATAAAGGGAATTGGTAATAAAATATGATAGGTAAATGAATGGAGAATAAGGTTATCGATGTCCCAAGAGCTAACCACTATTTCCAGTATATTTGGAGATATTGAAACTGTTGGAGAGTATCAGCGAGAAGGCACTTTTCTTTTGTTATACATATGCATTTTTCCTGGACATTTGATTGAGCACAATGCAAAATATGCTGTAGTTTTTCATTGCAAATAAAAGAATTTAGTCTGAGATATTATTTTGCTATAACAGTTACAATTACTATTACTTTGGATATTTTTAGTTATTACATTGGATCCTGATTACAGTAGGACCAAAAAGTGGGATATAAATCTACATGTTTTTCTGCATGAAATATAGTATATCTATTTCAATCTGGTTTTAGCTCCAGCTTGAGAATTGAAGTAGACTCGGTCAACTTAGAGACTAATAAGCTGGAACTGGACCAGGAACTGGAAGTGAATTGTGGGGCATATCCTGCATTTTCTGCTGGACCTTAGAACATTTTTACAATGTTGAGTTGTTTGTAACAAAATTTTAGAATTCTTAGAAACGCTTCTGAGAATTCTCAACCAACATAATTGGGAACTCTGCGGTTGCATCTCAACACATCTAGAAGATTCTAAGCTGAGTAAGGCAGCCTTAGGATATACAGTTCATTTCTGAAAAATAGGAACTAGGAGAAAAGATACCTTATTTATATCAAAAGATATAAAGGCATTCATGAAAAAGATGAATTTTCCAACTAAAAACATAACTACAATTACTGATTAAAGCTGAACATTGTTAAAAGCAATGCACCATCATTACTGAAGATGGTTTCCATAGTGAACATCATTACTCATATATATTATGTTTTTCTCAGCTTTTATCTAGAACTGAATATTTTATCTCAGCCTTCCTTGAAAGTGGTAACAGAGGTGAAGGTTTTTAACACAGTTCTTCAGCCTTTCCTTCCTTAAATCATCATCAGACTTGACTTAAGGAGGTCATAAAGAATGATAAACAGTTCCCTTGAGTCACAGCAGTCCATGAAAATGGGCTACGAGTGTGCAATCTCAGGATGTAAAAGTGAAGAGATACAAATTATTGCTTCTGTCGCTTTGTCCAAAAGACATCAAGAGTTTTTGGTGGGCAAGAGCATCCATGGCCTAATTTAGCTGTATGTCAGCCAGTGGATAGGTCAGATCAATCGAGGTTTGAAGCAAGGTGGTCACTCACTGGCTGATGCATCTCTACCAATAGTCCTCACCTCACTGTCACAGTTGCCAATAAATTCAATTTATTATATGATGCAGTTGTTAAATCACAATTGCATATGTTGCAGTTGTGAAGTAAGTCATCCTGTGACCAGACCCCATTTTATGACAATTTTACTGCAGTTGTTAAGCAGATCACCTGGTCATTAAGTGAAACCAGCTTTCCCAATGACTTTGCTTGTTGGAAGCTGTCTGAGGAAGTTTCAAATCATGATCACATAACTACAAGACACTGCAGCTATAGTAAATGTGAGCCAGTTGCCAAGTGCTCTGATTGTGATCACATGATCATGGAGGTGTTGCCATGGTCATAACTTCAAGGACAGATTATAAATCACTTTTCCGAGTCGATCATAGAATGAATGGTTATAAGTCAAGGACTACCTTTAACTAGGGCGGGTAAGCAAGTCTGATCAGGATACATTTGTTCTTTATTTTATTGATTAAATTTATATGCCACCCAGCTCAATATTTAAAGTGACTCTGGGATCATGTAAATATTTATAAATTATATTGAAAAAAAGGAATAATATTTCATTCCACGATTCCTACAGTACGTATTGAATTAGAACAGGAGAGAATTAGATATTTCTAACACCGTAATACAAAACTGCTGCAGTTAGAATAATGTTGTTTCTTAGTAAAAGTTTTTTGAAAGGAACAAATACCCAGGATATTCTTGCTATAAGATATCAGGCTAGAAACCAGAAGACTGTGAATTCTTAGACACAAAGAGACCTAGATAACTTTGTGCCAGTTAGTCTCTCTCAGTCCTATGAGACAGGCAATGGCAAACCACTTATGCAACCTTGTCACAAAATCTGCAGGGATTTGTTCAGGCAGTTGCCAGGTATCAATCCTGATTTGAAGGCATCCATGAAGGAAGGAATAGAATAAAATAGAATTAGAATAGAATAGAATAGAATAGAATAGAATAGAATAGAATAGAATAGAATAGAATAGAATAGAATAACAAAGGTGGAAGGGATCTTGGAGGTCTTCTAGTCCAAACCCCTGCCTAGGCAGGAAACCCTATACCCTTCAGACAAATGGTTATCCAACATCTTTTTAAAAACTTCCAGTGTTGGAGCATTCACAACTTCAGGAGGCAAGTTGTCCCACTGATTAATTGTTTGAAGGCAGGGGTCTCCAACCTTGGCCCCTTTAAGCCTGGAAGACTTCTGGCTGGGGAATTTTGGGAGTTGAAGTCCTCCAGGCTTAAAGGGGCCAAGATTGGAGACCCCTGTTCTATGGCACCCAAGAAGGAAGGAAGGAAGGAAAGGAGGGAGGGAAGGAGGGCAGGAGGGAAAAGTAGAAAAATCAAATTTAATTTTCCTATGTTTCCCCCCACAAATTCCTTCCCTTTTCCTTTTAAAGCAATTAGACCCTCCATTTGTAACATTCTAACATAGAAACAAAGGTGAAAAGATAATTTAGGTAAGGAATGTGGAATGGTGCATGTAAGTACCTCAAAAAGAATGAGCGTTATTTTTAAAATGTCAGTTCCCAAAGCCGAAGATAGCCAAATGCCTGGAAATTACTTGATCATGAAAAATGTTAATATATCTGGATGTCAATATGCTGCATTCAAACAAGACCGAATGCATCTGGCTTAGGTATTAGACATCGAATAACGAATAGTTTTTGTACTTCCTTATATGCAAAGTGTTTCATTCATTTTATTGTATTTATTCTGTGCTTCTACTCAGATATAACAAAAAATCCCTCTGCTGCTCATCCTCAGTCCGATCTCCAGCATTATTATGTTACAAAAATTTTAATAAATAAAATAAATTGTTAGAGCTTTCTGTGTTGAATTTACTACACATAATTATAGCTCAGCATCTGACCTACAAATCTCTCTTTCTTTAGTAGCTAACTAATGGGAGTTATTTTTCTCAGCTTTGCCCTTGAGACATTGTTATATTTCACAGGGAAAAAAAATCACACTTCTTGAATCAATAGTATTGCCATAGGGACTTTTGGAAAAAAACAACAACTCTGAGAGAGGCTGTCTCAGTGTATTCTATGTTAGCGTCCTTTGGATATCTAGTTTAATGAAGTGGAGGTTGGGTCTTGAATGATCTCCAAGAAGTCACTTGGAAACTGTACTGTCGGTAACCAGCTAAAAGCTTTAAGGAAGCGCCTGAAAGTAAGCAGTTAAATTATGAGACGACTCTTCAGGTCACAGTGCAAATTATAAAAGAGAACAGACAGAGGGGAGAAAAGTGTGTTTAAACTGCAGTAATTCAGGGAAGTCTTCCAATGAGCCAGGCTGTACCTTTGGTTCAACAAATATTTGCCTTTTTTATATTATTAGGTTATTTCTAATTACAAAAAGGACATTTCTTCTTGCTCATCATTACATTGGGCAATTACATGTTTATTTATGAGACCAGAAAAGATTTAAGTGTGGGAAAAAGTTTTCATTGCAAAAGGAAGTGAATAAACCAAGGAACCCTAGATGCCAGGGGAGGCGAGGGGTGAAGTGTGTGTAAAGCTTTAGAAATAAGAACAATTTTTTGTGACCATAGAATAAGAGATTTTTTTACATTTATATTTGTAACTGCTATAAGAAAATCAGAAATCACATCTTTATAATGTTTTTTCTTTTGATTTGTCTTCTTTCCTCTTTTTAATGCTTGTAACTTTTTATTCTCCACTAAAATTTTTTTTAATAAAGATTATATGTATATGTTAAAAAGAAATAGGAACAGAATGGCTACTGCTAATTCCAGCAGCTGCAGAATGAAATCCAATTTTCAACATGCTTTCATTTTATATCTCATTTCTCTCTTTCAAAAAATGTATTATATCAAAATACGTGTATCTTCACTGAGAGCTTTGGGGGTGAATGGGAGAGGGAAAACTCTCTTACAAAGAACATTCAATCTCCTACCTTTTAGAAATAATTACTAGGGAAGGATTTGAACTAAAAGCAATAATACAAAGACTGTGTTTATACCGAAAATAATTGACGCTGTTCCTTTTACCTAGAGAAGAATAGACTTTGGACCATCTCCATGCTCCCAAGATTATTCTTGTAGAGTAGGATTTGAGCTCAGAAATAGTCCACCCGAACTGGCAATATACTGTATATGGTATCACCACTGCTGGTTCAGTTCATATTAGATCTATCTTATCTCTACAAGTCAATTCAGACATCTGCTTTCTCTAGCATGAATTTGTCATCCAAAAGGTAGAGGAGGGAACCAAACAGTCAGCTATACTGGATTTAATAATTACTAATGATGATGAAATGATAGAAGGGGTTAAAGTTAGGGGAACTTCACTACTAACATGGGCAACATCCTGCCCACATGCTTTTATCTTTTTTGGTGACTTCAATCTACCTCATATTAACTGGACCTAAACGAATGTACAATTGAACCCATAGATGCAACCTTCTACAATGTTGTTACAAATCTGGGACTGGAACAACTAGTAACCAAAAATACTAGACTTAACAACTGCCTCGATCTCATCTTCTGCAATAGTTTGAATTCAATTTACGGAATACAAACTAAAGAACCCTTTTCCAACAGTGACCACAATATGATTGACTTTTGTCTCAACATACGCCCACACAAAAACCATCACAATGACGTAATCCCCAATTATAACTTCAAAAAAGGCAACTATGATCTTACAGACAACGATCTCTCATCCCTTGATTGGCAATCTCTATTCACTGGATGCAATACTGTTGAAGACCATTACAACATAGTCAAAAGAGTAATCAAACTATATGTACCAATAACAACTCCCAAAACAACAACAACAACAAAAACAAATTACCCATAACAATAAGGAAACTTCAATCCAAAAAGAGATCACTCTGGCGGAAAAACAAATCTGGTCACGTTGCCAACTTCAAAAGCCGATACAAAAATTTATGCCACCAGATAAAGACTGAGTGCACCAATTATCACATTAAACAAGAAGAAAACCTTCTATGCATAAATTCCACCCGCGCTTTTTACAATTTTGTAAACAACAAACTAAAAGACTCAAGGTCCATCCCATCCCTGATAGGGCCTAATGGTAAAGACTGCAACGATGACACTATTAAAACCAACCTCTTTAACACATTCTTTGACTCAGTATTTGTAAACAGCAATGGATCATGCCCAGTATTTCCTAGCCGAACCACAGAAAACTACAATGATCTAATACATATCGATTTTACAGAAGACAATGTTGAAAAAGCACTACGCAATCTAAAACCATCTCTATATATTGGACCGGACAGATTATATGCCTATGTCTTAAAAAAGCTATCCACTGCCATAGCAGAACCTCTAAGCATAATCTTTGAAAAATCTTTCAGGACCAGCTCCTTGCCTAACCTATGGTCATAAGCCACGGTCATCCCCATCTTCAAAAAGGGAGACCCCAGCCTAGTTGAAAATTACAGACCAATCTACTTATGCTGCGTCACCTGTAAAGTCATGGAATCAATTATTAACTGATCCATTATCCTTCACTTAGAGACAAACAACCTACTCTCCAATAAACAATTTGGTTTCAGAAAAAAACTATCCTGTAATCTGCAACTCTTACACTGCAAAAACATATGGACTACACAACTCGATCAGGGCAAAACAATAGACGCAATTACATAGACTTCTGTAAAGCCTTTGATTCAGTGGTACATGACAAACTACCCCTAAAACTAAAATCTTATGGTATCTCTCAACAACTGCATAACTGGATAGAAGCATTCGTGTCAAACAGACAACAAATGGTCAAAATTGGGAGTGTCCTATCAAATTCTATACCTGTCAATAGTGGTGTCCCCCAAGGCAATGTTCTAGGACCAACTCTCTTCATACTCTACATAAATGATCTCTGTGATCATTTTAAGAGTAATTGCGTTCTCTTTGCTTATGATGTAAAGCTGTTCAATACCACAGACAACACTGCTACCCTTCAAAAAGACCTTGACTATGTATCAGAATGGTCAAACAACTTCAAATCTCAACACATAAATGCTCTGTCTTACATATTGGCAAAAAAAATCAGAAAATAAAATACAAGGTGAATAGTGAAGACCTTGTTGATTATCCAAGCTCTGTAAAGGACCTTGGAATACTCATCTCTAATGATCTATGTGCTAGAGCCCACTGTAACTACATAGCCAAAAAGGCATTAAGAGTTGTTAACCTGATCCTACGTAGCTTTTTGTCTGGTAATATCACACTACTAGAGCATACAAAACATTTGCGAGACCAATACTCGAATACAGCTCATCAGTCTGGAACCCACATTACGTATCTGATATTAGCACAGTTGAGAAAATCCAGAAATATTTCACAAGAAGAGTTCTCCACTCCTCTACTCATTGTAGAATACCTTATGCCACCAGACTTGAAATTCTAGACCTAGAAAAGCTTGAATTACGCCATCTTCAGTCTGATCTGAGTATAGTATATAAAATCATACATTGCAATGACTTACCATAACATAACAACACAAGAGCACACAATAGATACAAACTCAAGGTTAACCGCACCAACTTGATTGCAGGAAATATGACTTCAGCAACAGAGTGGTCAATGTCCACTAGCAGTCAGCACGGGTTTGTTAAAAACAGATCATGCCAAACCAATCTTATTTCATTCTTCAACAGAGTGACTAAATTAGTAGACCAGCAAAATACTGTGGACATAATATATTTAGATTTCAGCAAGGCATTCGACAAAGTAGACCACAACCTACTTCTTAGTAAGCTAGAAAAAGGTGGAATAGATAGCACCACCACTAGATGGATTTGCAACTGGCTGGCAAACCGTACTCAACGAGTAGTCCTTAATGGGTGGGAAGTAAGTAGTGGGGTGCTACAAGGTTCCGTCTTAGGCCCAGTACTCTTCAATATCTTCATTAACGACTTAGATGAGGGAATAGAAGGGGAACATACCAAATTTGCAGATGATACTAAGCTGACAGGAATAGCTAACACCCAAGAAGATGGGCTCAAGATCCAGATGGATCTTGACAGACTAGAACACTGGGCCATATCTAATAAAATGAAATTCAGTATAGAGAAAAGTAAAGTCCAACACGTAGGCAAGAAAAACCAAAAGTACACATATAGACTGGGTGAAACCAGGCTCAATAGCAGTAACTGTGAGAGGGATCTTGGAGTCTTAGTGGACAATCAGCTAAATATGAGCCAGCAGTATGCAGCCGCCGCCAAAAAAGCTAAGTCAAGATCAAGGGAAATACTAATACCACTGTATAAAGCCTTAGTAAGACCACACTTAGAGTACTGCATCCAGTTTTGGTCACCACATTATAAAAAAGATGTTGAGGCTCTAGAAAAAGTACAGAGAAGAGCAACCAGGATGATTAGGGGACTGGAGGCTAAAACATACAACGAACGGTTGCAGGAACTGGGCTTGGCTAGTCTAGTAAAGAGAAGGACCAGGGGAGACATGATAACAGTCTTCCAATATTTGAGGGGCTGCCACAGGGAGGAAGGGGTCAAGCTATTTTCTAAAGCTCCTGTAGGCCAGACAAGGAATAATGGATGGAAACTGAACAAGGAGAGATTTAACCTGGAAACAAGGAGAAACAGTGAGTGAGAATAATTAACCAATGGAACAGTTTGCCCTCAGAAGTTGTGGGAGCACCATCAGTTGAGACTTTCAAGAAGAGATTGGACTGCCATTTGTCAGAAATGGTGTAGGGTCTCCCACTTGGGTGGGGGGTTGGACTAGATGACCTAGAAGGTCCCTTCCAACTCTGATTATCTGTATGTCTGGAATACTCTACCTGACTCTGTGGTTTCTTCCCCAAACCCCAAAAAACTTTAACCTTAGACTGTCTACTGTTGACCTCATCCCTTTCCTAAGAGGTCTGTAGGGGGCGTGCATAAGCGCACCTGCCCTATTGTTTCTTTTATTTTTCTTATATGTACCCATTTAATGTATTTATAACTATGTATATACTTATACCTATTAACTTGTAAGCGATTGACAAATCAAATCAAATAAATAAATAATAAATAAACTTTGGGAGGAGAGTGACCAGGCCATATTGGAATTCAATATAATGCAGGCACAAATAATACAACAAAGTCAAATAAGTTTCTTAGATTTTAGGACAACTGATTTTAACAAACTTAGAGCTTAAGAAGAACTTCATAGATGGAAATCTTAAGAGGATATAAAATTCAAGAAGCTTGGGAAACTTAGAAAAATGAGATTGTAAAAGCCCAGTTTAGAACAATGCCATTGAGAAAGAAAAATATGAATCTCCAGATTAAAACAGCATAGTTGCATACAAATTCATTGATAAATTGAGAGACAAAAAGCACAAGTACAGTATGAAAACTGAAAAGAGGAACAAATGACAAGCAGAATACTAGCAAATAGCCTGAATCTGCAAAGATGAAGAAAGCTAAGACTCACAATGAACTAAGACTTGCAACAAATGTCAAAAATTAGTAAAAAGAAAATCTTTCAAAATGTAAAAACAAGAAAGGAGCTGGTAGGTAGCAGAAAAAAGCAGAATTTCAAGGAGGTAGGACCTCATTTATTTGTTTATGAATGTACTTTTCTAAAGATTATTACATTGATTAATCAGATATAACATGAATAGTTACTATTTTGATAAGGGGTTGATGTGGATCTGCTTAGTTGTCAGCCTTTTTTCTAGGTTGCTCCAATGGTTGATCATTCAGTAAAGATACTGACCCAGCATTCTAACTTTGTGAATTTGTGCATCAAAGGCTTGATATACATATTTAATATTTCATCTATTGGGACTTAATTATCCATTGGATAATTGCATAGATCTTTATTTGCATAGATCTTTCTCTCCTATCTATATGAGAAATGATTGGGAAATGATTGGGAAGAAGTGTTTTGGACATGAATGCAGGACCCATCTGCTGTTTATTAAAGCATACATGTCTTCACCGGGAAGGCTTTCTATGAGCCAGATAAAAAACAATACTTCTTATTTAATCATCTTAATAATTAAATAGCACATCTATATATTTCTAAAACTCTTGTCATGACCTTTAATGGGGGGAGGGTATGCATTAAAGTGCAACAATTTTTGAATCAAGTTACCTCAGATGGGCTGATTTATAAAATGTATCCAAAACCCAGGACTCATGACTACTCATGCAGGAATGATATTTGGAGATGTTGTGGCTCCTTAGTACTACTGGTTGCCACTGTGCTGCTATTGCTGCTGTGGTCTTGTGATCTTCATTTATAACATTACATGACAGTTTTCCAGCTAATCTTGCACTCCCTTGCTCCCTCCACCACTCACCACCACCACTTGCTTGCTTGCAGTACTTCTTGGGTTTCCTCCCCCACCCTTTCTAACTCCCACGATACCATCCCATATACCATTCCTGATCCATAACCCCATGTTCTCCCTTGCTCCCTCATCCAGTACCAGTCATTTAGCTACCTGCTGGCCTTGGACTTGAAACTTCCTGCTGGCTTTCCACTGACTTTCTCCTTGCCAGCTTCCTACAAATAAAGTAAATGGGGAAGCCAGCAGGAATTCTAAGGAAGGAAGAAAAAAAAGCCAAGAAGGCAACTGAATAGAAAGATAATGACAGAATGAAAGGAGAGGGTAAGGAAGAAAAGGTTTTTGATGCTTCCTGTCAGTTTCCCACAAGAAAACTCAGTGGGGAATCTGGCAGGAAGTTCAAGTTTCTTTTTCTCCCACTACTTTTTTGCCCACATGTGATTATTCCCTTTCTCCGGTTAGATAAGAAAATATCTCTGAAATGAGGTCCCAATGGATCACAAGTTGTCTAGTCCTTAATAAAACACTGAAATTTTAACATCTATTTTTCAGACTTCTGTGGATGAATGCATCTCTAATCTCAAGCACTAAGCAGCTTGGTTTTAAGGCTATTTGAGTTTCTAGGACTGGCTAGTCAATGGTGCGCAATGGGAAACCCCTTCCATTTAAAAAAATCAGAGAAAGTTTTCCATGCAAGTGAGAAATTTATGAGAGAATGGTGCATGTTGGACTTCATAGAAATTGGTATAGAGGTTTTTTTTTAGCTTTATTTCTTTTTTATTCTGTTTTTAATGATCCTGTACTTTTGTTATCTAGGGACAGACTATGATGAATAGCCATGCCAAATTTTAGGCACAGAGATGAAGCTTATTTGTGCATAGAGAATGGTTGTTCACAAGGAATGATAAATGTGACCAACCTGATTTCCACAAGGGCTTTGGCAGAGATATAGGGAATGAATGTGCTAGTCTTACTTTTTATTATTATTTTTGCCTGCTGTATAGTGCTGTAAAAACAATGCTGGCATCCCCTCCAACTGTAAATTGTAGATCTCCCTCAGGAAATAAATAATTTCTTAGGCCTTTTTTTTATTCTGCTTAGGAATCATCAGGAAGATTGAAAGATTACTAGGTGACAACACAAAGGAGGAACACTTTAAGCCCAGACTGAAGGAAAAATATTTTCAAATGGGAAATAGTAAAAAAAGAAGTTCTTCTCCATCATGTTCCATATAAAATCAAGACCTTTGCATAGCACTGCATTTGCCAGCTTGTCTTGCATCATGAGTTCCTACTTTAGATAATCAGAGCAAATTCCAAGTTCCATGCAATTCAAACTGTTCTGTTAGACAGAGTTCCATTCAGAATACTTGAAACCCAGACAGCATGGCAAAACATACTTCAGGGAAGGACTGCACAGCATAGGCTTCATGAACCATATGTGGCCTATGAAGTTGTCTTATGAAGCCCATTTTTTAAAAGTAATTACTTTTAAAGTAATGCACCTCCATCTGAAACACACTGCTGAGTGGCTCCAAGTCTCACCACTGCTACCAACTTTAGTGCTGCCATCACTCCTGTAGTCACCAAATAGCTGATTGGCATACTGGGCATTTCTTTGTGGCTTGCAGTGATTTTTCATTTATGTCTGCTCTCTACAAGTTATGCAAGCCTGATATGTAGATGGTAAAGGTGAGGTTGCTAATATTTGGGGTGATTAATGTATGTGGGATATTTTGTGTTGAATATTGGTTTCAAAAAGCATGTTGATTCCAGAGACATACAAATGCTTATGACATTTTGCTTGCACATATAGAGGTATGAGAAGATTGTTGTGGTTTTGGATACTTCTTGGATTATATAAATGCCAATCATTATCAGTCTTTTGTGTGAAGAACATTCTGTTTCAAGAATATTATGTAAAGAAAATGTAGTAGTTCGGGTCAGATATAACCAAAGCCTTGATGTACTGAGTACTCTATTAAATGGGCAGCATCCCTCTGGAGATTTCAACTGTTCTTCATTGTTATTGGTATGTTGCAGTCAGACAGATGTTTAGACTGGATTTGGCATTTTTATCCACCCATCAAGTCCTTCCCAATGACCTGGGATAGACAGATGTTGTTGGTTGATGGTGTAAAAGTTATTGCCACAGGGTGTAGCTGTTCCTAATGATTGACTGATGGTGATTTTGTTAATTTGATGGTATTAAAATGGGATCCAGATGTTTTGGGATTGCACCCAAGGTTTTATTGCTGTTGGTACTATCTTTGCTTTCTTTTGCTACGGTTGTTCTACTTCTATTTGCAGGTCTTGGTATTTTGTGGTTTTTCTCCTGTTCTTTCTCTTGTACTATCTCCAGGTACTGCCACATCTACTTCTTTGTCAAATGTTAATAAGACACATAGATTTAATTATTATATCTCACTTAATAATTAGCTATGTGTTTTCTGTTTTGATCTCCATTTCCCAATTTTGACCTTTAGTGATGGACATAAATATGTGTTCCTTTTTTCCAGAAAAAAAAAATCTACAAAGGCTTCCTCTGTTCTCCTAAATTGCTATGTAGTATTGGGAACAGATACATGATTTATAAGGCAGGCTGTATTATCTCCCATGCCTTCTGAGCTTTCAATTTATCTTAATCAAGGAGTTGAGGAACTTGAGATGCTGTCCTTCAAAATTTTTCTATGGAAAAAATCAGTCCATCATCTGCAAGTGAACATCTATAAATCTACTCACATGTAGTCAAGAAAAGTAGGCAATTTATTTTTGAAGAATGCAATAAGGAGGTCCAGAAAGTAAAACAAGATTGAAATTTATCTCTACCAGTTATTTACATTTGAAAAGCTCTCTCAAAATTCAATTCTTGATATATTTTTGAAAATTATTGTAATTTTTATACGTACACGTGCCTAAATCTATGTTTTGTTTTCTTATTCATTTGCAAGAACAATGAAGGACCAGTGAGAGTTCTGCAAATGAGGAAAAGAACTCAAAATCACGTTTAATGTGATGGACAGTAGTGTTCCCTGGATAGTTGTTTACAAAGATTATAGTCACAGCAGTAGGACTGAAATCTCATCCTTTTTGTATATTCATTGATATCACACACATTTATACATGGGCAGGGCGTGGATAACTTCCCTGTGGGTGCTGTTGGTTGTATACTATGGCATATGTATCCAATGTAGATGATATAAAGAAACATAAAGGGAAATGGGAGAAAAAAAGAAATAATGAAAGAAGCAAAAGAAAAAAGAAAAATTGAAGAAAATGTTGTGGAAAATATATCCTATATTTGTGGACAAAGTAAAAAAAAAAAAAATCTAACATATGCTTGCATACAGGAAGAGAAAATTAGTCTAATTTTCAAACAGAACTGCACCCTTATTCTCCTGTTTTTCATGTCTAAATGATCTGTTTCCAAAATTTGAGGGATATTACTTAATATTTAATTACTAAATGGTTTCAGTGTACTTTTCATTATTATAGGGAATACTTTCACAATTCACTTTCTAGCTTACTGTTGGAGTAAATTGATTGTTGTACAGAACATCAATATTTTTAGAGCATCATTCAGTGATTTTTTTTTCAAGGTTAGCTATTCTTCTTGGCAATTATGAGTTAATGCATATTGATCTAAGTACTTTATTAATATCAAATAAAATTAATCTATAGTGATTTCATTTTTCCTGTTGGGAAAAGGTTAATGAAATATATTTTTGTAGTATCAGAGGCAATTGAAAGTTAAAGAGTTTAGTTGGCTATTGGGAATTGGTACTATATCAAAAGGAATGTAAGCTGGATGAGCACTATGAGTACATATTTCATAGTCATTCACAGAGAAAAATCTGTTTATTGTTTATTTGACCTAAGAAATAGACAGAGTGATCAGAATTGTTTGCAGAGTCACTTGCCTATTGATAATGATGTGAGAAAGACCTGACAAGACAAATGTATTCCTTAACAACAGAATTTTTGGGCTCAATCGTGGTCGTAAGTCAAGGACTACCTGTAATCATATACTGCCAGAAGTCACCTTTCACTTTTGAGACAAAAGCCTACCAAGATAACTTAAGCTGTAATACTAGTTGGATTGATGCAGTTGAAGCTGCATTTTTAATAGCATTCCCTCCTTTCCTGTTTTAATGCTTTTCATTTGTTTGTTTGTTTATTTATTTTTGCCTTTATTATTCTTACAAATAACTCAAGGCAGCAAACATATTCCACATACCTTCCTCCTCTTATTTTCCTCACAACAACCACCCTGTGAGATGGTTTGGTCAGAGACAGCGTGAGTAACTTAAGGTCACCCAACTGGCTTTCATGGCTAAGGCAAGAGTTGAACTCATAGTCTTCCACTTTTTAGTCTGGTGTCTTAACTGCTGGACTGTTTGGCTCTCTTTCCCGCAAGAAGACATCTACAACATAGCATGTTTATCTTCAGTCAAGGGCATGAGATTTTCTCAAACGGCTTTATTCTATTTTCATAGTATATGAGAAACGATTGATAGGAAAAAGCTGCCTCAAAATAAGCAATTGTAGATGTTTTGAATGAGAGAAGTGCACTAATATCTTAAGTGGTCCATGCTTAAGTGGCCCAATTTTCCTTGGAGATACTTGCTGCACACCTCAAATTAGTTAACCGTGCTGCAAGTCCGGGATGGAAAGGTCACTATGAGAGTCATTCAATACCCTGGCAAAGATAGAAAAATTGCTCATCTTTGCACAGTGTTTTATCTCTGGGGAAATGATACTATAGCTTGTCCTTCACACTTTTGACTGCCTAAGGTTAATGCTAAATTACACCTAAAGCCATACAGGAGCACTTCAGTTTAGATTATAAGAAATCATTAATTCATCAGCTACAGTGTCTCTCTCTGTTTGTGTGTAATACAACATGCCCTGGCCTAGATGATAGTTCTAGGGCAGAATACATAACTATCTTTTGAACAATGTTTTCTTCTTCTTTTAATGTTGGAAGTGTTGGAATATTAATTTGCTTCAAATCAAAATGCAATGCACTAAAATGCATTACAGGTCATGTATATGTTTGTGTGATCAAAGAAACTCATCAGATGCTGGATATGAAGATCTGAGATTAGGAGCCAAGAATCCAAGCAGTCACACATCTTCCCAGGATCTTTCAGGATTGTATAGGATGACAGCATTAACCAACCAACCAATGAATACCATGGTGATGTCCTGTCCCAAAGGTGCTTTTTTCAAGAGGCAACTGGACTTTCTGGTTTTTCTTTGAAGACATTTTGCTTCTCATCCAAGAAGCTACTTCAGTTCTGACTGGATGGTGGGGAATGGAAGGATTTGTACTCTTTGCAGACAGTTGGTCATTTGCATTCTTTTAGCAGGTCATTAAGGTCACCTGGATGTTTATCTGTGTCATCAGGGTAACCTGAGTGTGCAAATTGGTGTGGAACATTCTTGGAACTGTTGAAAGGACTGTGTTGTAGACTGAAGATAGATGATGTCATATCCCCCGCCCTCTGTTGAGGGTGGGCTGTTCAGTTTTGACATAGATGGCCTCTTTAATCTCTCTTTCAAACCAGTGATCCTCTCTGTCCAAAATATGGACTTTGTTGTCTTCAAAAGAATGGCCTGTATCTTTTAAATGCAGATGGACTGCTGTATCTAGTCCTGATGTGTTTGTTCTCCTATGTTGTGCCCGCTCTTCTGACTAGCAACAAGGAACAAAAAAAAGTATTGTTTCTTACCTATAACTGTAAGTCCAGTCACAAAGTCAAAAGTACTAAGGAAGGCAACATTTAATTATGTAGTTGACTTTACTCTGTACAGTCTGTACTGGAGATGCATCAGGCTCTTCTTCAGTGGCCCGCTATTATGGCAAAGTTGTGAGTGCTTCATAAAGCAGTGAAGCTGTTAGTGGCCAGGTATTGCATATTGCAAAAGAACACTGAGCAAAAAAAAAAAAAAAGATTGCTAGCCTTTCAATTTCGCTTTATCTTTTTCTATCATCTCTGGAGCAAAAAGGCATCATGGAGTTTATGAGTTTTAACAAGTGGAGAGATACTTAATTTCCAAGAATAAAAATTCTATAACAGAATTAAGTGTGTGTGAGAGAGAGCTTGTAGAGATAAGTGAAACCATTGTCAACAATTAAGGTTAAGAATCAGAGCAATATCTTCAGAGTTTAGAGAGATTTACAGAAGCTTTAATTCATTTTCAAAGTGTTTCTTGTTCCTGAAATAAGTGGAAAGTAGAGAGAATTAATCACAAATTAAATCCTGATAAAATTGCTTGTAGAACCAGAAATCCAAGCACTGAGGAATAAAACAGGCAGAGCAAGAGTCTACTGAATTGTTTGAAACTTGAAAAAAAATGTAAATTAAAACTATTAGGGAATTCAATTTCATATTACCTCGTTGAAATAGTAAAAAAACCCTAGCTTAGATGTCACTTTTAGAATTTTATCAAAATTTAATGATTTGTTTGTTTCCAGTTAGACCTCTCATATTATTTTCCATAAATGGCAGAAAGTCCCAAAGCAACTGCTTTTAATAAAGACTAAATAGAATAAATATTATTTGTTTTACACTTATTCTGTCAAGGAAGATGGAGTATTTTCAACACAGCAGTTAATTATGACATTACTTCTCAGGCACATTTAGTCTCGTGAACCTTATTAAATGGGTTTTGGCTGCAACAGGAAAAAACAATCTGAATTTGGAATGAATTCAGTGAAACATTGAACTTGATAAAGCACTCAGGACAATGTATAGTTTGCATAATTTATATCACTTTTATGGAATTTATGTAAATGATGACTTTATATAAATCACATAACACATTTTGGTGGACTTTAGTGTCCTGGAGACTAGAAAAGTCCCTGGAGTTTTTTAGGCAAAACTGAATCAATGGTGAATTGATTCACCATTAGGGATCATGCTAGGACTAAGAAAGAGTGACTGAGCCTAAGTAGGACCTAGAACGTACATTTTCCTGGTTGCTAGCCTAGTGCTTTCAATTACTATACCAAACTTTTTTCCCTAAGAAGTATGTACATTACAAAATTTAGATTCATCATTAACATATCTTCCTCATAGTTGGTCCATTTAATCAAGGTTTTATTTATCTCAGTTATATTGAATGATCACTGTGACCTATGGGAGCTCCTAATTTAGGAGAGACAAGTACATATTATATTTATAATTTTACTCCTCATTGATTTAGTACTATTGTTTTATTATTAATAATACCTTGAAATTATTTTCATATTTTAATAGAGTAGCAGAGTTGGAATGGAACTTGAGGTCTTCTAGTCTAACCCTCTGCTCAAACAGAAGACTCTATTCCAGGGGTGTCAAACACGATTACATTGAGGGTGGCATCAGGGTTGTGTTTGAGCTTGGGGGGGGGGCATGGCAGGGTGGGCATAGCCAGCTCAATATCACTCATATCGGGGGCACATGTGGTGGTCTGGATGGGGCTGGGGGCATCCATTGTCTCCAGGGGAGGAAGGTGAGACCAGGAAGAGCACCACACCCTTGTCCTCCAGAGGAGCCTTGCTATCTAATGGTGGCTAAGTGCTAAGGCAGGATTCCCCTTCCTTCCTTCCTTCCTTCCTTCCTTCCTTCCTTCCTTCCTTCCTTCCTTCCTTCCTTCCTTCCTTCCTTCCTTCCATCCATCCCTCCATCCCTCCTTCCTTCTTTTTCCTTCCCTCTTCATTCTCACTTCTTCCTTCCTTCCTTCCTCTCTTTTCATCTTTCCTCCTTTTTCTTTGTCTTTCCTGTTTCCCTTTCTCCTTTCCTGTTCCTTCTTGGATGCTCAAATGCAAAAGGGGAAACATTTCTCCTTTTGTTTTGTTTTGCTTTTAGTTTGTTTTGCCAGTCCTCTGCCAGCAAAAGCAGAGCCCAGGGGGGCCATGCATGGCTCCCCTGGGCTCCATTTTCTCTGGCAGAGGGCTGCAGCAGGCTGTCCAGGATGAAAATGGGGCCTGGGTGGGCTGCCCACAGCCCTGCCAAGCTCCATTTTTGCTGGCAGAGGCACAGGCCAGTCCTTTGCCTTTTCCACAACTGCCCCATGTGCCAAAATTAAACACCCAAGGCCCACAGGCCTTGAGTTTGACACCCCTGTTATATACCATTCAGACAAGTGGTTGTCCAAACTCTTCTTAAAAATTTCCAGTGTGGCAGCACACCCAGAACTTCTGAAGGCAAGCCATTCCATTCATTGTTTGTTAGGAAATGTCTCTTTAGTTCTAGGTTTGATCTTCTCTTTGATTTGTTTCCAGCCATTATTTCTTTTTTTTTTCTTTTTTTTAATAAAGTTTTATTTGGGTTTTCACACACAAAATACAAGTAAAACATCTTTTTTGAAAATAGCATGGTCCCGGGTTGAATTTCTTTATACAGACACAAAACTGTCTGGGCGTATATGCACATGATCCCCTGCACCATGCAGCTCTGTGCATGCGCATGCTATCCCCTTGTGCACACCGCATGTCTGCACATGTGCGTGAGACCCCCCCATGTATGCCGCATGCCTCTGCACATGTGCATGCATCTCCTGCACACCCTGCACACCGTGCATGCATGCCAGATACCCAACAATCGGTGCGCGGGTGGCATGCACACATGCACAGTGGGGCTCTTCCGGGCAACCTCTCATGTGCCGGTAGAAGTGGTTCTGCGTGCCACTTCCAGCATGCATGCCATAGGTTCGCCATCACAGCTCTATTATTTTCAAGACTGTACCCCACCTTTCTTATGCTGCCCTGTGACTGTAATAAAGGTTTTATTTGGTCTTATAGTCTGGGGAGAGACAGTTGTAAGGGGTTATGGAGCAAATATGGATTTAGCAGTCTCAGACTGCTGAAGTTACAAGGAATGATTCAAGGTCACTGAAGTGAAGGAGGTTGTAGTAAGGAATCTGTTTTCCCAGTTCAGATGCTCAGAGGGAGAAAAGATCAAGGTTGATTGAAGAGCTAGAGGTTGCCTGGTAAGTTGAACTGAAGTCCTTGAGTAGAGTAACTCTTTGAGGAGTTAGTAGGAGCTACATACTGGATTACAGTTTACACACACTGTTATTTTAGCGATGCTGTTGCTGGCAGAAAGATGGTTTCTGAACTTCAAAGCAGTAAGGTCACTAAGGGAATTACTCTTTGCTACCTTCTTTGTAACAGTGATTTCTTTCTTTAATATTAGATTATTGGAAAGAAAAAACATGGTTTTTTTAGGTTCTAAAATAAAGTTCATTTAAGTTTCATATATTTAAAACATTTAAAAAGCAACAAACAAACATATAAACAAATATATATACTGTCCATATATACATTTTGCAGCAGGTATTGAGCATTGGTTATACTTTTCTTTTTCTTTTTTTTCTTTTATCCCATAACATTGATGTTTTTAAAGACTTATTTTCATTTCTACACTGAAAGTTGTAACAAATATTTACAGTGTTGATATATTGGAAGCACTTTCCTGGTTTGCGGTTTAACAGCTGCTATATTTCCAGTGATATGTGACAAATCATGATGTATATTCTTCTTATGGTCAACCTCATTCCTGCAGAAAATAAGGGGCTTTTTGTTTCCTAAAATGAAGTGGGTGGCTCCAAGCAACATCCTCTCCTGACTGATATACTTGTGATTTCAGAGCTCTTTGTTGGAGTTGATGTAACTTTTCTTGAAAGGCAGAACATGAATGTTTACAATAAAACAAATAAATAATGGGAGGAGGGAATAACAAGAGAGATGGTGGGGGGGATTCAGATTCTCTGAAATAGATATCTATAGCTGTACTCCTGGATGACATTAAAAGATGAACATGTCACAGTGAAATGCATGAGTAGCATGAATGTATTTAAGTGGGGGAAAAAACCAACATTTAATATTCAAACTTTCCATTCATATACTTATTTCCCATTTTCTATTCACAACTGCAAGGAAGGATGTGTCAGAAAAATGGCATGCTGTTAATTGTAATTATGTTCATGATTATTAAATCAGTTTGATCCAGTCAAAATGATTTAGTATCTCATTAAATAAACTTATTTTTCCTTGAGTCAAGAGAAGGACTTAGCCATATAGCAAGCATATATTAGTAGTATTTAAAATTTAAAATGTGGAAGATGGGACTAAAATCTTACAATGTGAAATTGCTTAGTGTGAAGTACATGCAAACTGGCCATGAACATAAACATCTTAGAAAAAGAATATATTTGCAAAAAAGAAAGAAATTAGTTTTGCTTAAATCTTGACTTAGACATCTTAGGTATTCTAATGCTACCGTTGGAATGGTTTTTTTTTTTTTGCATGCTTTATAGTCATGTTTTCATCATTGTGAACAAGAATGGTAAGATTGTGAAAGATTTGTTTTAAGCATTTTGTAACCTGGCATTTTCAGTTCAGTTGCATTAATATATTTAAACTTTGGGGAGAGCTTAGAACAAAAGCAAGGGCTTTTTAATCATAATCCTGGAAATTAACCCACTGAAATGCTTGAAAAGTGTGCCAGAACAGGAAAATCCTTAAAATTATTTGTCTAATTAAAAATGTCTATCTTAGGTATTGTGCTGCTATCTTTACTATTGCTGCATTTCAAGAAACTTTCTTTTATCACCATTTCCACTGGTGCCACCTCATCTCAACCAGCATGTTGGGATAAAGATAACCTGATCAGAATAGATACTTCAACTGTGAACCAGGCATGAAGGCATCTATCTGTGGAAACATCTGGGAAAGTGAAGGAAAGACATGGGGACTACCGAGGAGGGAACATATACTAAAAAAAAAAAAAAGACAAGCACTCATAGACACACAGGAACCAGATAGTGAAACATCCCTTCCTTTCATGGATGGAAAGAAGCAGAGGAATGAATAGGTCTTGTGGTGACCAGGCAGCAGGACAGCTCTACACTCAACTCACTGCAAGTAGGCCGCAATTTCCGGCCTTGGATTAGGGAGCACCATGGGAGACCAGCAGCTTGGGCTGTAATATGGAATTCCCCTAAGAATTATTCTAAGTCTAAGGCAACGACAATACATTTTACCTTTCTGGGTGCCAGAGCTGTATTTAACTTGCTTTAACACAATTTAGATTGTGGGCACTGCCAGGAAAAATCCTCTTATTCAGATCTCCATTTCACTCTTTGACAAAAAAATGAAAGAAAATATTGTCTTCTGAGATAACACAGAGGAGTTAATATTGCACCTCAAATATTTAATATTTCTTTTCCTATCCCCAGCCCAACAGTTTTTTTTTTTAAAAAAGTCAATGTTAATGTTTAAATGTTTGTTCATTTGACTATTTGTTTTAGTATATTTTGTACATTGAACATATAAACTGGCATATATTTTAACAAAAGATGAATAAAACTACCACAAAAAAAATTAATGAACCAAAACCACACTATATTAATGTATTAAGTTAATTCATATAGATCCGTGGATGTGTTTGTATATGTGTGTGTTTTGTGTGTGTGTTGTGTGCATAATATCTGTATTTCTGTTGACAGTTCCAATGTTTGGTTGTGTCATGTCTTAGTTGCAAGTGCACAATGGACACCAGATTGATTACATAAACATTTTGTTCAGAATACTGCTGAATGGGAAATGTATTTGATTAAACTGGTAGTTGTCCATTTTGCAGCTTAGCTAAATGAATCCTTGTTTAACTGTACTCCCTGATGGGTAGTACTGTTTCATAAATAATTATAATGAACAGCAGGCAAGCAAAGGGAGGTACAAGGCTGTAGCCACAATTAACAATGTTATGGATGAGAAGCTCTTACGTAAATTAGATTGCTGTTCTAAAAAGATAAAGTGGTTGACGAAGGGGAAATATTTAATAGGATTCTATATTTTACTTGTAAATATGCCATTCTTTTTCTATAATATTTTCTCTTTCTCTCTCTTGATAGATAGATAGATAGATAGATAGACAGATAGATAGATAATCCACTTGTTTGACACAGCATACTAATTCATTTTATTTGCTAGGATCATTCTAGTTCTAGTTTCTCTACTCTTGTCCCTTAAATGGCCTAAGAATATTTAAGCAGTACTGTATATTACAATGATATGACATCTAATTAAACTGAGGAGGTCTATTTTAATAATTCAAAAGCCTTGAGTCTTGTTGGAAGAATATGGGCTCCATCATCCTTACAACAGGGAAAAACAATCTATATGTAGCAGTGGGCAATACAATTTCTAACTTGGAATTTTTCCCTTCCTTTCCCTCCCCTCTCCATGAAAGTATTAGAAGGCAGAAAACCCTACTCTCCTTATTCCTAAATCAGCTGGAAACCTGTTAAGTTTGGAGAATAAGGAGACCAGACATCTGACCAGTGACTTCAACTCTTTAATAATAACAGTAATAGAATAGAACAGAGCAAACTCTATGGGCAGCAGTAACCCTTTTATAAGGTTGGCTGCTGCCCTATTAACCAATAGTCTTTGCGATAAGTTCAAATAATAACCAATAAGAAGTGGCCTCATCCTGACCAATCCTCGTTCGTTGTTTGAGGACCAATCAGGTGTGCAGGCCTTCAAAACCTACTTTGCATTTTATATTAGTTACTTTATTGATTCATAACACCCCTCCCCTTGGGCTCCGTTTGAGGGAGCTGTAACAAAATCCTCAAGATAGCCAGGCCGTTTGGTCTGTCTGGATGATTTCCGTGGCTCCACCGGGTTTTGCCTGAGGTCCGGTTCTGGTGGAGCATTTGGATAGTCTCTATTATGTTCCGTTTCGCTGCACGGTGCTTCCGTGCTGTTTTCGTCGAGGTTGTCTCTGCTAACTAATGGTTCTTCGGGGTTTCGTAGTTCGGTTTCCCCCATGTACAAGTCCCCTGGAGAAATCAACTCCCTCCCGTTTCACTTGCCGGTCCTCCGCTGGGCCGTAAGGTATCCGTTGGCCTGCTATCAGTCATATCGAAGTCAATTTCCTCGATATTTCCTCCCCTTCAGTTGGTGAACCCGGGGATCCCTGGGCGCTGGGTGGTAATCTCGAACGGAGTTGGTCTATGTGGCGTTTCCACACCCTCCCATCTTCTGTTAGCAGGCGGTAAGATCTGGGCCCTGTGAGTTGGGTGACGGTTGCGGGTATCCATAAAGGGTCGCCGGAAAAGTTTTTGGCAAAGATTAAATCGCCTACCTTAAATTCTCGGCATTTGCTGCTGGAGCCGAAAGGCTTTTCGGGTGCGTATGCGGGTGGAGTCGGTCAAGGCGCGATCGTAGTTTCCGCCCCATGAGAAGTTCGGCGGCGTTTTGTTGGTGACGCTGTGGGCGTAATGTGCTGCAATAATAAAATTCGGTTGATTTTTTCATCGATGTCGCGAATTCCATTTTGTGGAGGGTCTTTTTACAAACTGTACCATGCGCTCTGCATGTCCGTTCGCCGCAGGCGCGCAGGCGAGGTTAGCGCATGGCGGATGCCCGATCAGCAAGATACTGTTCAAATTGTAATGCAGTGAACTGTGGGCCGTTGTCCGAGACCAAAACGTCTGGGAACCCATGTGTTGCAAATAGTCTATTTAATTTGCTGATAACTGAGTCCGTTGTAGTTGTATTCATCCGATGGATCTCGAGCCAGTTTGAATAGGCGTCGACTGTGATAAAGAAAGTGTGCCCCTTTGTAGGCCCCGCAAAGTCAATGTGAATACGGGACCATGGTCCTCTTGGAGTTTCCCATTCGGTTGGGCTTGCTTTAGGTGGGGCATTACTGGCGTCTTGGCAACGTTGACAAGTAGCGACCCAGGCCTCGATTCTCTTGTCGATTCCGGCCACCAGGCATAGCTCCGTGCGAGTGCTTTCATCCGCACTATGCCCGGATGTCCGTCGTGCAATACCGCTAACACAGTTCGTTGCAGTTTGTCCGAATTATGACTCTATCTCCCCACAAGATGCAGCCCTTTTGGGAAAATAGTTCAGTTTGGCGGCTTTTAAAGGGCGCCCATTCTGGTGATAGGTGTTCTGTTGGCCACCCACGCTCAACCCAGCGTAGGATGTGTTGCAGGACCGGATCTCGTTTTGTTTGAGGGCAATGTCCCTCACAGTCAATGGCGGCGCATGCAGGGCCTCAATCTGTAGCGTTGTGATGGTCGGGCTGGATCTTCAACCGATTCTGGGAGTGGTGCCCTGCTCAATGCATCTGCGTGGAGAATTGCTTTCCCTGGGCGGTGTTGCAAGGTGTAGTTGTACGCCGCCAAGAATTCAGACCAACGAGTCATTCTGGGGGACAATATATACGGGGTTGGTTTATTACCCGCAATAATCCCCAATAGTGGTTTATGATCAGTAATTATGGTAAACGCACGCCCATACACATATTCATGAAATCTTTTAACTGCAGCCACAATAGCTAAAGCTTCTTTATCCAGCTGACTATAATTCCTTTCAGCTTTAGCTAGAGTTCGTGAGAAAAATGCGACGGGAGCTTCTGCTCCGTTCGGCAATTCGTGGGCCAGGATTGCTCCAACGCCAAAAGGCGGCGTCGCAGGTAATAGTCAATGGCAGAGTTTCGTTGTACTGCATAAGTACAGAATCAGAAGTTAGCAGTTTTTTACTTGTTGGAAAGCGTTTTGTTCCCGTTGTCCCCAAACCCACGTTGATTTTTTGTCTAAGAGTCTATGCAGTGGTTCAGCTACCGTTGCTTTATTGGGTAGAAATACGTTATAAAAATTGACAAGTCCAAGGAACGCCTGAAGATCTGCCTTGTTCCTTGGAGTGGGGCCCTCTTAATAGCCTTTAATTTGTCCTCAGTGGGATGGATCCCTTGGCTGTCCAGGAGGTATCCCAAAAACTCTACCCTTTCGGTACATAAGTGGCATTTATTTCTTTTGACTTTGAGACCGGCGTCTTGGAACCTTTGTAAGACCATTCGGAGCCGTTTTTCTAGAATGTCTCTGTTAGGGCGGCGATGAGTACATCGTCGAAATATGGTACGACCCCTCTTATTCCTTGCAACAGCCTTTCCATTAAACTCTGAAAGATCCGGGAGCGACGCTCACCCCGAACTGGAGCCGGTTGCATTTAAACGCACCCCTATGTGTGACGATAGTTTGCGCTCGGCGGTGGCCGGATCTACAGGCAATTGCTGATATGCCTGCGCTAGATCTAATTTAGCAAAAAAATTTCCGCCCCAAGGAATGGAGCAGGTGCTGCACTACCGGCACTGGATATGCACTTTGCTGAAGTGCGTGGTTTAGGTGGCCCGGTAGTCTCCGCAAATTCTCAGTGACCCATCAGGCTTGATAGGCGTCACTATTGGAGTTTCCCACCGGGCGTGGTCGGTGGGTTCCAGCACACCCTGTGCTATTAGCTTATCGAGTTGTTCGTCGATTTTAGGTTTCAGGGCGAACGGCACCCGACGCGGCTTAAGGCGGATGGGTGCTACCTCAGGTTTCAAATTAAATGATATCGGGGTCTCCTTGTACTTGCCTAGTCCGCTCGCGAAGACATCTTGGAATTCTTGCACGAGGGCTTCCTCCCAATCGTTGCTCTCGGCCCGGTGAACTCCGGCTACAGTGATCCCGAGCGGCCCGAACCATTGCAGGCCTAAAAAGCTAGGCCGGTCACGGTCAACGACAGTTAGTGGCACGCGACGGTGCGGTCCTTAAAAGAGACCTGGAATTGGCGGGACCCGACGACGGGAATTCGATTACCCTGGTAATCTTTGAGTATAACCCTTTGAGGGTTGAGGTCTTGGCGGCGGATTGTTGGGATGAGCTGCTGGAGCGTCTTCCACAATACCATCGAGAGGATGATTCTGAGTCTACCTCCATCACACAAGGTTTGTTTTCTATCGCGACCTCCACCCGGATTTTCCTGGCGTCTAGGGATGTAGCGTGGCCTATGGTGATTGTTTGGTGGGTCTCTTCCCACCTGGTTTCTTCGCGCCTGGGGTTAGTGGTGGACTGGTTGTTTCTGTAGGAGTGGTTTCCCCATCGGTGGTTCAGCTTGTCTCGGGGTGTACCGAGGAATCCTGAAGACTGGCATTCGGCCTGTTGGGGTTTGGAGTTGGAGGTTTGTTTGCTTCTGCAAACCTTTGCGATGTGACCTCTTTTCCGCAAATGCGGCAGAGTGCGCCGAGGAATTTGCAGCTGGATCGTGGGTGACTCGCTCCACATCCTGCGCAAGGTCGAATTGAGCGTTGTGTGAACTGGTCTCGTTCGGTTCGGAGTCGGTTGACCTCTTCCTCGTCACTTTCTGATGGGGATTCTAGGTCTTCGTGGTGAGTCGATACCGGGTGTCTCTCTGGGCGAGGCGAGGTATCATTGGCGAGTTGGCGTAGCGGTGCACTGGTGCGGCGCATTCGGGCTGCCGACTTCTTAGTTGCTTCTGCTGCCGAGGCTTCTTTAAGGGCATCGGTAAGGCTGATGTCCCCCTTAGCCATGATTTTGCTCTGGATTGTGCAATCCTCTAAACCCAGAACTAGGCGGTCTCGGAGGGCTTCTTCTAAGTTGGAGAATTCGCAGAGGCCTCCAAGGTTCCGGAGGTCTGCGACGTAGTTGGCAAGGCTTTCGCCTTTCCGCTGGCCCCTCTGGTAAAATTCGTGCCTTCTGACTAAAGTTGGCACGGTGGGCGCGTAGTGGGCCCGTAGTAAAGGCTCGAGGACGTCCCAGTCCATTGCTTTTACTTTGGCTGGCTTGGCAAGTGACTTAGCCATTTTAAACACGGTAGGCCCGCAGTGCGTTAGAAATACAGCTCTTTTTTGCTGGCTGTTGCATCTTTCAAGTTGTTGGTCTCCAAAAACATTTGGAACCTATCCATGTACGACTCCCAGTCTTCGGTTTCTGGGTTGAATGGAGCGGGTGGTACGGCACCGCTGGCCATGTTGCCGTTGATAGTGCGTGTTCAACCACGTGCTCTGTTGGTTGCTCTGTAGATCAGTCAGCTCTTCGGTCTCCGCATCCCACCTTCGTCGCCAGTGTTAAGTTTGGAGAATAAGGAGACCAGACATCTGACCAGTGACTTCAACTCTTTAATAATAACAGTAATAGAATAGAACAGAGCAAACTCTATGGGCAGCAGTAACCCTTTTATAGGGTTGGCTGCTGCCCTATTAACCAATAGTCTTTGCGATAAGTTCAAATAATAACCAATAAGAAGTGGCCTCATCCTGACCAATCCTCGTTCGTTGTTTGAGGACCAATCAGGTGTGCAGGCCTTCAAAACCTACTTTGCATTTTATATTAGTTACTTTATTGATTCATAACAAAACCAAATACCTATGTAAAGTCTCCTCGGACACAAACATAATTCTTTGCAACTTCATGGACTTACCTGAGTTCTTGGCAGCAAATCAGAAATGATTTGCCATTTTTAAAAATTTCCAGTTTAGCCACGAGTGTTGGAACTACTCAGCTCTTAACCAGATCCAACTCTGCTAACCTCTGAGCCCAGACAGGTCAGCCAGATGTTGCTCCTACTGAGAGAGATGTCCAAGTACATCTCATTTATTACCCTGCCATTCAAGACAAATGTTAAAAAGCAGTTCTGGCTGAAATCAAGCTACCTTTCTAGGCAATACGCCAGTGGGTCATTAAAAATAAATTAAGGGAGGAAGTAATTGTTTAAATCAAACACTTTTCACTGTCAACTAGAAGAGGGAAAATTGCCTTTGTATGTTGAGTATTGGCAACATGTCCTTGTTGCATATGAGATTGCAAAAGCTTGCTCTTTGCAAAGCTTATTCTGCACTGTTTAATTCCTTTAATGGATCTCCCCTCCAATAATTCAGCTCTTGAATATTAATATCTCTTTACTTGATGATAAAAGTAAGATTCTCTTACCACTTAACAAAGAAGTGAAGGATATTTTGTTTCATCTTTTTTATCTTCCGTAGTAGAATTAGCCTACTTAATCTTGTCTGGTCATTCTAGTTCATCTCTTTCCTTAAGAAAGGGAAACAACATCAGGATACTATATAATTCAATCCAATGTTGATGACTGTGCTTACCTACATCACCCAACTAATGCATGTAATAATAATATAAAAGATTGATTCTAGGACCCAACCATTCATTTGTGTCAGATAGTGAGGTGGAAGAATTCACCTTGCTACCTTTGGTCATTGCCAAAGACAGTTTTAATAGTATCACATTACAAGCAGATAGAAATGCCAGGAGTATTTGCAGGGGTATTGGAGATACTGTAAATCAATTTTTTTCTTGCTTGGCAACTTTATATGGACATTAACTCCAGAATTCCCCAGCTAGCCCGAATTCTGAGAATTGAAGTATACATATCTTACATTTGCTACTTTTGAAAAACATTACTGTAAACTATAGAACTGTGGGTGGATTTTAATAGTAGATCAAACTTATTATTTGGGCGCTGGGTTTGAAACAATTTTATTTGATTGGAAAAAACCCTATGAAATGGCGCACATCTTGATCTAGCACATGTAGAACTGACTAGCATAGAAAAAGAAAAACAATAATTTTCAAAATATTTATGCTGGGTTTTGACCAGTAATCTTCTATATAATGAACAATGCACATAGCCACTGTCCTATTTCAGCAGTGAGTTAAGAAGAAGTTCCAAAGTCATTCAAGATAAACTATCAAAATACAAAAGCAATTATGTCTTATGAAATACAGTAACGCTGTATATGCCTGTTACCACTGTCTATCTATCTGTCGCTGGAAAAGTACGATTAGCAGATATAGTTAATATGTCATAAACTCTGGGCCTGTGAATATTTGTACTGAAAGGGACAGTTCTGTATCTCTTAGTCTTATTCCTTTTTTTTCAGAGTTCTTTGAAAATGGCAGCTCTTTTCATAACAAACCATTTTCCCAAGGTTCCCAATCTCATTAAGATTTACATAACCTATTGGAATGCTTGAGGGAATAAGATAAATATTCAGAGGAATTTCCTAATGATGGGAAATTTTTTAATGTAGAAGAAATCATTGCTGGAATTGATAAGCTATATGAGTGGTGTGTGTGTGTGTGTGTGTGAGTGTGTGTGTGTGTGTGTGTGTGTGTGTAAATTAAAGTGCCAAAAATCAGCATCCTTATCAACACTTCTCTTTAAAATAAATGTATATCCACAACAACAAATGACTGTAATGGATCATGCCTCAATTTACTGTCATATGCATATCTTTAAATATACATTTTGTATACTTCTATGTTTTTGTTATATACTGTATTTTTTTTAAATTCAGTTAATAAAAATGGATTAAAAACTAAATATGCATGTGCAATTTTTTTCTAAGGGGAAAATCACTTGGATATGGCTTGAGCAATTAAAAGCATTAAAATTGAATTATGAATTGTTTGTCTTAGCTTTGCTTGTAGTCAGCAGTTGTATCATTATCAGGCAAAACACAATTAGATTTGCAAAAATCAGAGAAGCAGAAGAAGTGCTGATCATCAGGCTTCTAAAATATCTGCACCATTTATAAGAAAAATTCACAGTACTTTTTGGTTCAAATTTGGAACAGAATAATAGGAATGGCAGAAAGATTTTGTCCACAAATTAATACAGAACATTTTGCAGACCAAAGAGAAGTAAAATAGACTGAGCTATACTTAGCTTCCTGCCATCCTAATACTAGAAAGCTCGTAACAAACAAGACAGCCAAGAATTTCTTAAAACCACATTTATCTAAATGTTTAGGAAAGATATGATGGATTCTACAATGTGAAGGTTACTGACTCTTGTGAGAAATGAATATCATTGCATAACTATTCCTGCATGTATAATACTGAGAATTATTTTAAATCTTGTTTTCTTACTCTGCATATTCCAGAGTATAGAAACTTGGTTTACTTGCAGTGGTGAAAAGGATGATGACTAAAAGCTTATTGATTTGGCAAGGAAAAAAATCCAAAACAATGTGTTTACAAGGAAACAAAATATTGGAATACTGGATGTGACGTGTTGACTGACCAACTGAACAAATGAATGAATGAATGAATGTACATATACACACAAACACACATTCAGATATCTACACCTCCTTAAGACAGATTTCAGCAATGCACCTTAAAAAAAAAACTTTCTATGTATGGCTAAACAGCCCATTTTATAAGTAAAAGGATTGCAGAAATATCTAATTGAAATGTTGGGATAGGTAGCCTTTAGGAAAGGGAAATAATGGCCCTTTGATCTGGTTTGTTGCTTAAGAGAAAAACATGAAAGAATACAGAGTGAGGAATACCAAGTTCCTAGCAAGTAAGATGACATATGGCGGGCATTTTCTTAAAAAATGGGTTTATGACTCATGCCTGAAGTTTTGGTCATTTCAGCATCCCACGGTCATGTGATCAAAATTTGGGTGTTTGATTGTTTGACAACTTACCTCAGCATATAACACAGGGACACTGCACTATTTCATCCCCCACCCATTTATACCCTTTTGGCTGACCTGTAGAGCACATGTTTTCACACCATCGCTGAGAGTGGGGCTGAAATAGAAACCCAGGATCTCCAGCAGTCTCATCTAGCTGCCATCTCACCAGGCCTCTATTTCAGTCCAAGCGCCACTATTGCCACTGAGAAATACCATTTCAAGCCCACACCACCGGCCATTGATATCACCAATGAACTCACCATGGCAGGAGCTCTATATTTAGGTGCTTCAGAAGATTTCATTCTGTAAATTGAATATGCCATTCCACCTCTAAATAGTACACCCATTCTCTCAAGGCTTGGGAAAGACTCAAAGGTTTCTGAAGGTTTGCGAGAATGGGACATGTGGCTTGGGAACAGTATGGGTCGTGTGGCTTGGCAAACAGCATGAGGTGCAAAGGTCAATAGTGTGGGACTTCAGGTGGCATTTCTCATCGGCAGCAATGATGCTGTGGGTGAAGTAGAGGTCTGGGTGTGATGGAAGCTGGCTGACCCTGTGGAAGGCCTTGCACGTTTGCTACTGTTACTTTGCAAGGGCAGCCAAAAGAGCAGAAATGGCACGAGGAGATAAGTGGGTGGGAGGGGTTGCAGGAATTGTGACACGGGGTGTCTGAGACTTCCAGGGGTGGATTTGGTTTTTGCACCATACTGCAGCACACACACCCATCTCATGCTCAACCTGTTCCCAGTTTCCTAGGGCCTCTTCGTCCCCCTTTAGCACCCCTGCACTCCTTACCCAGGACTCTCTCTGTTTGACACATGTTTCTTGCTTAACAACAGCAGCTAGGAGTGGTGAGATTGCAGTTGTTAAATGATATTTCGCTTTACAACCCCCTGGCAATGAAAATTCAAATCCCATTTGTGATCATATGTCGAGGACTACCTGTATGTATAATCCTATTCATTAAAAAACCTTTGTTGTTATGGGGAAAATAGGAGTGTTAGTTATGTTCACTTCTGTTATATAAAAAGGGTGAGATTAATCTATCATCATATAATGCCATAGTATTGTGAAAATTGTACTTTGAAGGATCTAATCCATACAGAAAAAGAGTAATTATCAAAAAAAGGAATATATACAGTGAGGTGTACTTTTAATAACTGATCGTATCATTGGTTCAGATAACATGCTAAGAGTAAAGCTGGAAGTTATCCAATATACCAGAAAATTCAGTATAATCATGCCACTTTAGCACTGTGCAATGTGTTGTATCTATGTTTGGTTCCCATCGTCAGTGAAACGGTATTATGTGCTTGTGTATATACATGTAAAATTATGTGTTGTGTGTATGTATGTATGTATGTTTATATTTGACTTCATGTAGTGCTTGTAATGCAGTTTTATTGTAGTATGCCGTGCTAATGAAGAGTCGCTTCAGATTCTCACTGTTGAAATGTTTTATTTTTGTTCTTGTCCTTAATATCTTTCAAGTAGTATACTTGCATCCAGGATTAGCCTTATTAGCTATAATGCTGCACTGTACCAAGCTTTTTTTGATACACATATATAAGTGTGCAATATTTATGGCATGTAATAGAAAAGAGAGAATATATGTGGTGTATATTAAAGTATGTGTGTATAAATAATATAAGAGATATATAACATACATAGGTATACAAGTTTTATAATGTGTTTTTCTTCTTCTTACTATCTCAAGAAAATGTTTTATAGTCACTCCCCAGTTTATATAACCATGCAATTAAAACAATTAAAAAAAAATCAAATGGAGCAGCTGCTCCCAAACCAAATTTAGAACCATCTTGAAAAATGATTAGGTAAAAGATGGTATAGTCAAGGGTGGGATTCTACCGGTTCTGTCCAGCTCTGTAGAACCAGTTGCTCTGAAGAGCAGCAGACATAGAATCGGTTCTATGTCTGCTGCTGTTTTGGCCCACCCGCCCACACGGGTTCTTACCTGACCTTTATTTCCTGCTTTTTCAACCTCAGCTGCTGTGCAAGGCACAGCTGCAGTTGAAAAAGCCGGGAAAAAGTGCTTTTTCAAACACTGCTTCCCTGCATGCAGGGCTGCTCAGCTGTCCAGGCAGCAAGCTGATGAAAATTTACATGTGCACGCAGCATGCAGGGAAGCACATTGTAAATCACTGAACTGGTAGTTAACCCTGTTGGATCCCTGGGTATAGTGGGTAGAAGGAATGACCTCAAAGACAAGAGATTGCAATATTTTGTTATTATAACTTTATAATAAAAGTAATGTTGTATCTGCATGACTTTGGTTTTCTAGTCTGATCTACCTTGAAGGTCTGAGGTCAGCAGGGGAAAAGTCTGTAAATAAGGGCTTCTTGTAAAGATGTTGCCCAACCTAATACCTCATTCTGTAGAATTCATTCATATGTCATATGCCCCTTCATCATTCTAGATCAGGCGAGTGGGACAAATTTGTTTGATTTATGGCTTCTTAGGAAATAAACAAATTTATTTTGTCAGGTTTATGCAAATTAGGTCTTATGGAACCCAGGAAGCATCTGTACATCTGATTTTTATTAATCAAACTCAACACTGCTTTTATGGACATTTCCATATTATTTTTGGTAGCAATATAGAACTACTTTTGCTACCTCCAGGAAGCTTTAAAACAAAATTGAGCCTAGCATAAATCCCTGAGTCTCCTGATCTTGCTTAGCTTTTCTGATAAATCCAAGGTTGCTGCATCCATTCATCAAAAGTAATAGAGGATGTAGCCGTCCTGGCTGAGATTACTACCTGTTGCAATATATTTGCAGAGATGAACTTTAAGATCACTTGCAGATTGATTCTGAAAAATAGGTGGTCTAAACAAGTCTGGTTGAATCTAAGCTTAACACTTTGTGAATTATCACCGGAAATTTACACAGCGTAAGGAAATACACTTCAAAATTAAAATGCCAAATTTCTTCCTAGAATTTTAATTCCTGAAGCATCTGTTTTACTACTTTAGATTTCCTGAACTCCCCCTTTTGCTGGAAATTAGAAACCTTAATCCAGAGGTTTGGGAAAACTTACTTCCTTTATCAGTCTCTGCCTAACAACTTCTATCTTGTTCTTAAAAGATTATTTTTTCCCCTTTCAAAATATAGAATGGAGTATCTATCTCTGCCTATGACAGAAAGCACTCCCCTCTACATATTTTATACCTGCATCTGTCTGGCAGCCGGTTGGCAAGTCTAAAGGTTGAGATTTAGAAGAGAAATTCATTGTTGGATAATTTTGGCCTGGTATTTTGCTCCTCAATTAAAATTGAATTTCTGCCCGCCTAAGTGCCCATACCAATATTGACTATATAAGTGCCCATACCAATATTGACTTGGAGATTACCTTGTATCTGAAAGCCTTAATTATATTGTATATTTGGGTTTTTCATTGAGGTATTTGGTTGTCTTTCTTACATGACAGATAGGCTTTTGGTTTCTAGGAGCTTCCATAGTATCTTAAATTCAGATTTTAATTCAATAGCTGCTTAAAAGGTTGGGCATTAAAAATTCCCAGGTTACATTTCTGGAATTTCCTCTTTCAGTTAGTGATAAATGCAAACGCTAACTCATTAACAAGGGATCCAACACTTTCTCACAGAAATTCTATTCTGTGAATGTATCAGCAATTGGTACAGCAGGAAAGGTTAATAAATCACATGCCTGCTGTTATTTCCTAATTCTTCCCTTCAATCATAAAGTTAACTAAATAACTACTGTGAGCATCATTTTAGTACATGAGGACAACCACCAGCTATGAGCACTGCTATAGAAAGGCCAGTTGAGAATAAGTTGAATATGAAATGTAAGAAGAAGCAAGAAATCTCTATGTGCGTCATCTCTTTCAGGAACTGATAACAACATACATATTTAGTACCAGAAGCAATCTAATGTGAAGAGAAAAGGCCAGCCGGCTAACAAATCACCATCTTAAAAACCTAAATGGATAGCCTGATGGCTCATTTCAGGCACAGACTGCTGAGATTAAGAAAGATGTGCAAACATTGTAAGTATTAACTTGGACTCATCTGTTTCTAATCACCTGGTCCATAGGACCTGGAGGATTTATTTATTTACTTGGGTGAATCATTTAGTAGTGCTAGAACCTAGCTTCAACTATTTGCAGTTCCTTCTTTTAATTAGCAGACATAGGAAATGGACAACTACTGTTTCCACTAATAATAATTAACCCAAATGACCTGTGGCTTTGGACAACCATTTGTCTGAAATAATTTAGGGTCTCCTATTTGAGCAGGGGATTGGACAAGAAGACTTCCATAGTCCTTTCCAATTCTGTTAGTCTGTTAATTAAATGTGATTAGACTCTTATGGCCTTCTTCTCTGGTTCTTCTTCTTCTGAGAAACAGAAGGACAAAGTAAAATCTAGATGAAGTACTATTGAGTTAACCAGACAGTAGCCAAGCCAGAATCAAGGCTTAAAATTCCAGACATTGCAGTCATGGATTTTGACTCTACTTCATCTATAGTACCAAGACACTAAAATGCTAGGTAGCTTGCAGAACCCTTTGTGATTACTGATTATTGAAAGGAATGGTCTATTTCAGTGCTAGTCAACCTGGTCCCTACCGCCCACTAGTGGGCATTCCAGCTTTCATGGTGGGCAGTAGGGGTTTTGTCCCCTACTTTATAAATCACCATTACTGTGGAACCAGTGGGCGGTTAAATAAAACTTTACTACAAACAGAGATACAAAAGTGGGCGGTAGGTATAAAAAGGTTGACTACCCCTGGTCTATTTGGTCATATTTTCTGAATAGATCACTTCCTGCAACTAATTGTGATCAGTGCTAGCTGTACTTCGATGCAGCCCAGCTGGTACTGATCATAATTTCCAATATTTCAAATTCTGTGTGAATGTCTGAGAGCAGGCAAATGCTTGAATAACTTATGGTTGTCTGTCTATGTAGTAGGCTGTGCCACACTTTGAATTGAAGGCTTCAGAATGTGGGGGAAGGGCACATATAGGACAAGTCTACAACCTCTTAATGCCTGTTTTCCTGGAATTATGCTGTTGAAAAGCAGATTTATGATCTCCACAGGACAGTTTATATAAAGAGCTGCAGACAGGTGCTATATGTCTGTGCCTCTGTATCCCAAAATAATTTTTTCCTTTGAATCTAAAGCTTTGCAGAATTCTTTTCGGTATTAACTACCTATGGAATAATGTTTTACTACTCTACACTTAGGATCTTGCCTGATAATACAGAGATTATTATGAGAAAAGAAGCATTATCAGTGCTGTTGAATGTTGAATAAATTCAATGAATTCCATAATTTTCATCATGAATCAAATGCAGAAAGCCATCAAGAAGAATGAAATGGGAGAGTGAAACGTGAAGGAATGTGGGTAGAAAAATCTGACAGCTTTTTGAGAGAAAACAATTGCTTTTTTTTTAACTCTGACCCAAGTTAACTGGTGATCTGTATTAGCAAAAGTAGCATGGCCAGGAAGAGTTGTAGAATTTATGGTGTCAACGTTTGCATTTCTTATACAATGAGATAACATATCTAAAAAGAAAAAGAAAAGTTGTTAAAGGAGGCACAACACAAATATTGAGAGACTGATTTTATTTATGAATATCTACAAGAGAAATATATTGATAAAGATACTTGATGCAAGACAATTTGATGATGTGGGAGAAAATATATTCTCTCAGGTAGTCTGTTCATAAATATCTGTCAAATGGGAGACAGGAACTATTAAGTCCTTGAGTCAGTATATGGATATCAGATTCTTCTCCCCCCCCCCCTCCATATTTCTACAAATTTAAAAATTCTCCCTTAAATGCACATATTGAATGTGCTGCTCCAAACTTCAGATTGTTCTTGACTAATTTAAATCCAGTTACTTTTTGCTTCTTCCTATCTATTATATGGACCGACATTAAATGTGTCATATGTCATTTTTCTTCTTGACTCTCAGCATTTTGTCCATAGGTTTTAATCAGCCTCGTTTACACTTTATCATTTACCTCCTCTTGTTCTGCCACCTTTATCTGAAAACGGCTGACATCTATTTCATAACATACACCTAGAGTGTTGTTATTTGGACAGCTATTTTTTTTCTTAATAGTAAAACCGACAATATCATTGCCCTTTCAGTAAGCAGAAGAGTGGTAATTAGTCCATCTTCAGGACAAAAGCTATTCAGCATCTGCTCAGTTTCTTTTTAGTAAAAGTTCTGCATGAACAATGTAGTTGGAGTTTGATTCTGTATCAGTACTCTGATCTTCTAAAAATATTGAATTCTTGATTCTGAAGAAAAATATAGACCTGTTCTCTTAGCTGTGAAATTCTTAAATCCACCTAAGTCAACAATAGTAAGATCATAATGCAAGCTGCTGCTATGCAACAGACAAAAAGCCTATTTAACTCAGCATCCCATTTTTATTAGATTATAATCCCTGACTATTTAACATTTAACAAAGAAGGAAATCTGGGCAGCCATTGTTTCCCCTATTCAAGAATTTGCTACAATTCTTTCCCTATTTTAAGTCACAGAAACAGAAGATGAAAACTCTAAATTTCATTTTCATTTATATCAGCCACACAGCAACCAATCTGGTTGTATGGTCCTTTTTAAGTAAGTAAGGATGTACTGCCATTTGTACTGTTAAGAGCTCAGTTGATTGCAAATCATTGCTGAAGCAACTTCATAGAAAAAGTGTATAAGTTTTTTTTTTTAATTTCCAATCTCTACATCCTCCAATTTGTTTTGTTACAAACTCTGGTTTCAGTTTGCATATTGTAGGCCTGACTTAATGACTGCCTTGTTTAGTGATTATTCAAAGTGTTGACAGTGCTGAAAAAGTATCTTTATGACCAGTCCTCATATTTATGGCCATCACAATATCCCCTAGTCACATGATAGCCATTGTGTACTTCACAACTGGCTTCCCACAAGTAGAGTCAACAGAGCTATAATTTTATTTATTTATTTATTTATTTGATTTGCCAATTGTTTACAAGATAATAAGTATAAGTGTATACATAGTTGTGAATACATGAAATGGGTACATATAAGAAAAATAAAAGAATAAGAGAAACAATAGGACAGGGACGGTAGGCACGTTGGTGCGCTTATGCACGCCCCCTACAGACCTCTTAGGAAAGGGGTGAGGTCAATAGTAGACAGTCTAAGGTTAAAGTGTTTGGGGAAGAAACTACAGAGTCGGGTAGAGTATTCCAGACATTGACCACTCTATTGCTGAAGTCGTATTTCCTGCAATCAAGTTTGGTGCGGTTTACTTTGAGTTTGTATCTATTGTGTGCTCTTGTGTTGTTATGGTTGAAGCTGAAGTATTCATTGACAGGTAGGACATATACTGCAAATCATAGTTGTGGGATGTCTCACTGTATCAGGGATCAGTTAGGTACCTATGAGAAGACCACATGAGAGGGGGAGAAATAATTTATTTGCTCTGAATTCTTTTATAAGAATTAACTTCACAGTTTCCAAACTGTTACTCAGACTGCAAATGTGTGTATATGAATCTATTCTATGTACAGAGCAATGTTAATAGTGGAATCAAAATGTGAATGCTTGGCAACAGACAAGTATTTATAATTTCAGTGTCTCAAGGTCAGGTGATCACCATTTTAATAATTGCGGTGGCACAGTGGTTAGAATGCAGAAAAGGAGTATAAAGAAATGCTAAAGAAGTTAAAGATAACAAAATCACAAAAAGAATAAGAAATATTGCCATCTAGTATATATTGATACCATTAATCAATTCACATTAATTTCATATCAGTATTTTTTTATATTATTCACTGCAAATTATTTGAGTTCTTGGTCAATGACACAGCAGTATCTGCATGCAAAAGTATACATATATTCACATTCCGAAGCAACACTAATGTCACCTCAAGGGTTTCTTATGAATTTATTCATGAATACATGGAAAAACAAAGGAGACATCACATATTTTTGTCTTACAAAGAACTGAGGTGGCACAGTGGTTAGAGTGCAGTTCTGCAGGCTAATTCTGCTGACTGCTGGCTACCTGCAATTTGGCAATTCAAATGTCTCCAGGCTCAAGGTTGACTCAGCCTTCCATCCTTCCAAGGTTGGTAAAATGAGGACCCAGATTGTTGGGGGCAATATGCCAACTCTGTAAACCACTTAGAGAGGGTTGTAAAGCACTGTGAAGCGGTATATAAGTCTAAGTGCTAAGTGCTATTTACACTCTTTGCAGGAGCTTCCAACAAAGTTAATAGGAAATTTGGATTTGCTTAATAACCATGTGACTTGCTTAACAATCATAGGAAAAAAGGTAAAATTGGGCATGACTCATTTAATGACCATACTTCTAAGTGCCTGAAGTTCCTGTTCCAATTGTGATCCTAAGTCAAGGACTATCTATAATGCAGGTCCATTTTTGTGCAGCTTTTGCACCCTAATGCAGGTAGAACTTGAGAGTGAGAAAACAAAAATTTTGGTAAAAGAACATTGATATATATTTTCTGTTCACAAGCTGGACATGAAGACAATGGTCCATTCTCTAATGATAGCTTCTCTGTACTGCTTCTAATCTTAGAAATAACACAGAGAAATCAAGATTAATTATTTTGACTTTGCGTTCAGTCTTTTAAATTACACTTTGGTATATGTTTGGTCTTCTCCCTTTGATCTTTGTTTATAAAAAAAACTTTAGGACTGATTCTAAGAATGTAACATTACCTGAGTATTAAATACTTTGAGGAGGGAATTATGCTGCATAAATAAACTATGATACAGTGTAGTTAAAAAAGACTCTTGTCTCTTATTTTAGAATTTAGAATCACTAGAATTGCAGTTCATAATAACAGAATAATAGAATGACAGAATTGGAAAGGTCTGGGAGGCCTTCAAGTCAAACCCTATGCTTAGGCAGGAAGCCATTTCAGACTGGTTCAATCTCTGGAGTGTTGGCTGTTCCTGCCAGCTTCTTGTTGTCTGTAAATTTGATGAGTTCCCCATCTATCCCTTCATGCAAATCATTTGTGAAGATATTGAAGAGTACTGGGCCTAAGACAGAACCTTGGGATACCTCACTGCATACTTCCCTCCATGTAGATGCAGTTCCATTGAGGACTACGTGTTGAGTATGGTTGGTCAGCCAGCTACAAATCCATCTGGTGGTGATGCTGTCTAACCCATATTTTTCTGCCTTATCGAGCAGTAGTTGAGGTTTACTTTATCAAAAGCCTTACTGAAATCCAAGTAAATTATATCCACAGCATTTCTTTGGTCGACTAATTTAGTCACTTTGTCAAAGAATGCAATAAGATTTGTCTGGCAATATGTCTTGATATGACATTAGTTGTTAATGGAGTGAGAGGTGACACAGATGAACTGCATTATTTTTTATAGAGTTAGGTGCATTAAACTGTAATTTATTTCTTTATTCTGAATGGTAGTTTTCTTAAAAAATGAAAAAATTCCTAAAATTGGATTATTTCACTGTAATATTGGATTTTTTAAACATGAGAAGATTCATTCATATAGTGCTTCCTAATTGTTGCAGTTTCTCACACGGAAGAGGTTCACGCAGGGTCACTGCAGCTTGATTTTCAAATTGCATTCTGCACAAGGTCACTATTGGAGGGTGAGTTAAAAATAATCCCAACCCCTCCCTGCAGCACTCTTATTTATATACAGAAAGAATCCATGTGAAGAAAGAAGGAATATAATGTTTTGAATATTGAAATGAGAAAAAAAAATGCGCAGTGGGGTGCTAAGTGGAATTTTATACCATGGAACTTTGAATGCTGGCAGCTACCCTGGTTGTATGAAACGTATCTGGTGACTACACAGCAGTAAGGATAACCATTGGGTGTCCTAGTTTGCTCTCAAACTCAAAAAGAAAAGCTCCTCCGAATTACTTGAATGTTTGGAAAGATTTTGATTGCTAATAGGGTCATGTAAAAGAATCTTAAAGTCTATTGTCACCGGTTCTTTTTTTTTTTTTTTTTAATGTACACAGTTAGATTGGCCCAAACTCAAAAGAGACACAAAAGCACTGAACCCTGGACAGATATCTCCCCAAAAGGATTGAAAAGATGTTTAATTAATATAAACAAACATTAAAAAGTTATATGTGATTGCTTCCTATATACTTCCCATACTTCTATGACAATTATTATATCCCATCGTCTTATTATTCAATTATTATTACTATGACAATGCTTATACTATATATTCTTCAATGTACTATTTTACTATTAACTATTACTCTATTACAATTACCTGTAGGCTATGAGCTATACTATTACTAATATACATCAATATTTTCCATCATAAACTTATTCTGTCTTAAGCTCTCCCTCTCTGAGCTTTCTCTCTGAGATTTTGTTTTCCTTTTCTGTTAATGGTCAGCATGCAGAGCTCTTGAATCTTTTTCTTTTTTTATGTTGTGCTTTGTCTGGCTATTTTTGTCCCTTTTGGGGCCACTCAATCTTTCTGAAGGAAACACTTCTTTCATTTGGGTGCTATACACAGTTTCCTGGTGGCTGAGGGCCCTCAAGCAGCCACATTTCCAGCCATATTTGCCTTCAGGTAATTTCTTTATTAGCAACTATGCCATGCTGGGTTTGGGAAAAGCCTCCAATGGAAGGGAAAGAAGGGCCCTGCATTTTTTCCCCAAGCAGTTTGCTGTATTACAATTACCTGCACAACTGATACCTAATATAATTAATAATATTACATTAAAAGATGAGTCTCTTTCTCTATCTTTCCCGCTCCAGTCATCATTATTTTTCTTCCAAATGCTTAGATTAAAAGGCATGAAGCAAATTAGAAGAGTGCACATAAGAGGTTCCTGTTGGACCTCTTCATCTTTTTGTTTTCTTATGCTCAATAATAAAATATTAAATCAATGCTGAACAAATTTCTTCATACATAATCTTCAGTTTTTAATTACAACCACAAAAGGGAGAGGACTTTAAGAGCACTATCGACCTATACAAAACTACTCTATTCAAATTATCTTTTGAAGGACTCCTTCAAAATGGGATAAAAATGAAATAGAAAGAAAATTATGTATAATACTTTCAAAATTGTCTAGAATGAATGACTGGCATCTACCACTTTAAAAACAGCAGTACAAAACAGAGCAATTTAGGCTACGATTCAATATGACTCATAAACTAGGAGGTAAATCCTCCAGAATAGGAAGTAAATTCTATAACTGTATATTAGCAACAGCAGGCTTAAAAGAACAAATAATGTATAATTTTAATGGTACTTTTTAACAAATATTAAGATGCATGCTATTTTTGTATAGCATGTGAATGAAAGTTTGATAATTATTAGGAAAAGACAGTAGCTACCTAGAATCTAGTTAGTAGGCAGCATGTAAATTGTTGTAATCAATCAATAAAGCATGTAAATTGTTGTAATCAATTAATCAGTCAATCAATCAATAAAACAAAAAAGGAACTAATGCAGTGTTTTCTGAGCTATTATTGATAAAAGGAGAGGTGGTATAGAGAATAAATATGACTTTGACAAATATAGATGAGATCTATTGCCAAAGTAATAAGAAAACTCTGTCCTAAACCCCAAAAATGAAGAAACAATTTGAGAGCAGTTTAGACCGACACCACCATTCTCATGAGAATAGGAGGAGGAGGAGGTACAGGTGGTTCTTGACTTATGACCACAATTGAGGCCAAAATTTTTGTTGCTAAGAGAAACATTTCTTAAATGAGTTATGCCCCATTTTACGACCTCTCTTGCCACAGTTGTTAAGTGAATCACTGCAGTTGTTAAGTTAGCAACACAGTTGTTAAGTGAATCTGGCTTCCCCATTGAATCAGAAGGTCACAAAAAGGAATCACATGACCCTAGAACACTGTAACTGTTATAAATATGAATCGGTTGCCAAGCATCAGAATTTTGATCATGTGACCATGGGGATGTTACAATGGTCATATGTGTGAAAAAAGGTCTTAAGTCACCTTTTTTTCAGTGTTGTTGTAACTTTGAACAGTCGCTAAATGAACTGTTATAAGTTGAGGACTACCTGTATCAGATTTGCAAGATTTGCAAGATTCTGTTATTTTAGCCAATCTTTATAAAAGCAGTTTTAGTTTTTGTGTGGAGTTGATTTCCTAGTCTGGTTTACATAGTAGAGCTGATGAGGGATATTTTCAATTCAAATTAGACACATTTAATAATTGTGCTTTTTGTATGTTAGAGACTGCTTCCTTGATTTCTCAGTAACTTATAAATTTTACCATTTATCCCAGGGGTGTCAAACTTGTGATGATACATTGTCATTATGTGATGTATCTCAACTTTTTCCCTTTCGCTAAACTGGGAGTAGCCGTGGCCAACATGTGATACATCTGGCCCATGGGCCATGAGTTTGACACCCCTGGTCTATCCTATTTATCTCTGAGGAATGCTACAATAATTTAAATTAGAACATTTTTTCAATAAAATATCCAGTTCTTTGGTAGTACTAAGGACATGTTCTGTCACATTTCTCCTTCCAATGAACTCTTCTTTGCTCTAATTAGTAAAGCATGATGCCCATCAGTGTGGTGCACAGTGTTTGTCAATGTCAAAAGAATTATAGTTTTGTTCAAGGTGTACTTAGTCTTTGTGGAATGACAAACCATTTGTTCAACAACAATTCCAAGCATATTAAAGTCAACAATCTACCATTTAGATAATTAGATGTGCAGATAAACAGAGATTTCTCACTTTTGTGCTATAGAAACCTCTGTAAACATAATAATGGTATAATGTATTGCATTTGCAAGTAGTTCTTATATCAATCATAAGCCATTAGAACATGGTACCATTAGTTTGAATCTTCTGTTTGATTATTCTTTGTAATATTCATTGCTTCATAATCAAGCAAATTAAGTGCCATGAATGGAATTCAATTCCTGGTCACCAAATGGGTTAATGTTTACCCTCAATTGTGTCAAAGCAATAATTTGTGTATCATTGAATGTTGTTTAGATAATCACTCCTGTTAAAGTAATTTTTATTCTCTAAATAGAACCTTTTCTATCCTGGCAATTGGTGCCTGAAAATTGATACACTGTGAAGATAATAGATAAACTTGTCACATACGCCTGTACTTAGAATGAGATCTATGCCTTTAGGAATTTGAGTATGTGGTATCATGTTTGTAATAACATGGTAGTAGTCTTTTAAAAAGCTGTTCAAGTCTACTAATACAAATTTGAAATGATGACATCTGTTTAACAACTGATAGCTTTTCTGTTATGCAAAATTCGTGGAAGTATTTTAGAAGAATACAGGTTTTGAGTGGACTGATTGTTAGGAATGTAAGTCACCTAACAGCTATTTGGGTTGGAAATATATAAACCAGGATAGACATTTTAATACTGTATCTTTAAGAAAATGTAAAACTGTAATTGGGTGTGGTTTCTCAAACGGCCATAAGATGGAGCCAGAAACTTGGGTTGTTTAGTTTTAGTCTTAGTCTCAGAAGAGAGTGTGTCTCAGTGAGTCTCTCTGTTTTCCTTCTGTTGGAGAATATTGCCGTTCCTCCAAATGGACTGTTATTCATGGATTTGATGTAAGTCTGTTTCTGAACTGTTTTTTGACACTGGACTTTGTTATTGGATTATCCCTGAATTGAACACTGACTACCTTACCTGTGAATGACTTTGGACTTCTTATCTTGAACTTTGCTTGAAAGTTTCTGGAAGTAAAAACCTACATTTACTGTACAGTGTATCTGTGTGCTGTGTGTGTATTATTCATACATTACTCTCAAATACGTCTCCCTGTATGCGCTCATTCTCCTAACGGGGAATTACCTCAACACTGATGATTTGTAATTAATATATTGTGAATGGATATTGAGTAGATGATTTTTTTCTGATGAGATAATAATGCAGATATGAAGTATATGAGACTCCACATTTTACAAAATATCTGACAAGTGATAACCATCATAGCTGAATAAGTGAAGTCTTGATGGTGTTGTAGATTACTCACTCTTGGAAAGCCTGAAAGTCCTAAATTATTTATTGATTGATTTATTAAATTTCTACATTGGCCATCTCATCTAAGTGACTCTGGGTGGTTGAACAACAGCATAGTAATAATATAAATACATGACTAAAAACCCAGTAAAAACACAGAATTAAGAACAAGTTAAAAATGAAAAACAAAGATAAAAAAATAAGAATCATTAATATATATATCCATACAAACACACACACACATATAATACTTATATGTATGGATTCTAATCTCTGCATTCATCCACTGTAAATCTTTCATGGTAAAGACAACTTCTAACAATTAATGTATCATTCAATATTGTTTAGAATAATCCCTAAATTGTCAAAATGTTGCTTTGACTGTATGTAGGAAAGTCTACTTAATGGTCATGAATCAGTCAGTGGTTTGTGCCACCCTGATTTGTAAATTAGTACTCTTTGGGCTAAAGCATTCAGTATACTAGGCAAAAGGAATGTTAAATATCAGGTTTTCACAATGACATGAAGAACCATTTAATTTATCTTCTTTTGTGTGGCAGTTTTGGTGAGTACAAGTTTTCTTATCACATACATGTACAACATGGAAGAAACTATAGAATCATATCTATTAATTCAGTTTCCTTTTTGAAGTACCTCTTAGTCCCTCCAATGATGTGCATGTGTTGCACATCATATCGTTAAAAAGTTCATTTGCAGGGGTCACCAACCTTTTGGACCTCAGGGACCACCAAACTCATAATTTTAAATCCCGTGGACCAGAGACCCTGGGAAAATCCCCCCAAAAGTCTGCAGGAAAATTCCCCACCCCATTTTTCTACTGATGGATCGTACTTTATTTGGGATCACAGGATACCGTCTCCAGCTCCGTTTTCAGGGGGAAGAGAGAGAGAGAGAGAGAGAGAGAGAGAGAGAGAGAGAGAGAGAGAGAGAGAGAGAGAGACTGACTTTTGGCTTCATGCAAGGAAAGCAGCAAAAGCAGCAGAAGTCTTTCTTTTTATCCCCCAAACTCCACCAGAAATTAGTCTTTTTGAGACTTGTCACACCAGCACAGCCTCTTGGAGCAAGATGCCTTGCAGGGTCCCAAAGACTCATTTCTGGTGGAGTTTGGGGGGAGGGGAAAAAAAAGACTTTTGCTGCTTTCCTTGTATGCAGCCAAAAGCAGAGAAAGAAATAAGCGAAAAGAAGCAGCCTAGTGGTCAGGTGAGGTGCATGGGGCAAATTCCCTCACTCTGTCCTTTTCCCCCTCCCCTTACTACCTCGTGTTGTTCACAATGCAAGCGACACAAGCCTTGTATGCCCGCAGGACATGTGGGCAGTACAGCCTTGTGTTCCCGTACAGCCTGGATTAATTGCTTTGGGGGTACTTTGGGGGTGACATTTCGCTGCAGACCACCAAAATTTTCTCACGGACCACCAGTGGTCCCTGGCCCACTGGTTGGCAACCACTGCTATAAGCTATCAAGAATCTTACAAGGCCATGTTCCATTGGATAAAAATGGATATGAATGAAATGAATATCTATGGCTGTAGATACTCCATTCAAACAGTATCATATAAATCATAGCCCTTGGAAGGGGAACAATAGAAGAATGACATGAAGCCATGCCAAATAGCTATAGAAAATATATTTGAATGTGCCTTCTAGTTTTTGTTGCCAATCAAGTCCATAAAGGTAAGGGAGCTTCAAATATTTGCTCCTGAATATGGCAATCAGAGATATTTTGCAGGATACCAGGATCATGCTATTCTGATGTTGAAAGACCTGTACTGTTTTTTCAATTTAAGGACTGCTTCTGTTATAAAAAGTCAGATTGATTTAGGCACCCATATCTGATGGATCATATTATCTTCATAAGAATCTGCACATAAACTAAATAATTGTGTAATTGTAATGGCATCTTTGTTCTTCCAGAACTCCCACTGACCATTAAAAAAAATTGCAGAAGAATTTGCTGCTGTATATAACAGTCAGTTATGCTATTGTATATAGCTGTCAGTTGTGCAACACATTCATAGACTTACTCTTCATGTCTACAGATTCACTGGTAAGATACAATACCTAAATCCGTAGCCTTGTATAATACATTCTTTATCATCAATGTGATGTCTTCAAAGACAAACATAGACAAACGGGGTTAAACGCTTGAGAGAAGTAAGCATGCAAACAAGCAAACAAACAATTGAAGGATTTATCAAAATTGTTTCCACTATGTTAAATGTAAGCTAGAAATTATTTCTGACAGATTCCATGGGTTGCACCAACATGGATTCATTCTCACTTGCAAAGGAAAATCCTCTGGTTTCTTGACCAGGATATGTTGGATCATTGACTCTGATCTCACTATAAATTATTCCAACTCAGAATGATTATTTTTCTTGCATACCTTACCATAATCGTATAGCATCAAAGGTCACATTTTACCATGGATTACCCAAGCAATGTAAAACATTCATAAAATACTAGTATTTAGATTCATCTTTGTTCCATTGGTACATTGGACTTAAGTGATTCCTTAATCTTTGGTACAATTTGCTATTTATTTATTTTTTATTTTTTTGATATTACTTCCTTCTTCCATCCAAAGGTATGTGTCATATGTTCAAAGGTTTGTTAGTTTTCTTCTCAATAGTGCTGTTGCTTGTTGAGGCCTTTCTTCTACACACTATATAGAGATCTGGAAAAGGAACAGCATGAACCTTTTCCTACTTTGGAACCTCAGTTCCTCATGGCTCTCAGCTGCATACGTACAGCTAACTGTATTCGATTGAATTCGATTGAAGCTTCTGTCTAATGTATAGAAATGATAAATATATAGTTATGAGCTGCGGATAGTCTCTGAGTTCCTTGAAGGAAGTTTTTCAAAACATCTTTGTATCTTTAGTGGTGCATATTTATTTTACTCACAAATAGATTTCACTTGAGAAATAAGATTTTTGTGGAAGGCTTTGAAACTGTTTCAGGGAGCAAATGCTCATTCTTCTCTCAAACATTTCTTGTCTATAGAAAACCTGTCCAGACATTATGTTTAGGATTTTCTGAGCATGACCATATACAATATTTTAACATAGGATACAGGTAAAGACTTTTTTGAGTTGACTTTGAATATGAATATGTCAATCTCATGGAAGCGTATTGATGTTGTCTTCTTCTAAGATGTCTTTCAGCCACCCTATTGCCTCGCTATTTTCTAATGATCTCCCATTCCAATACTAAACTGGGCACATCCATGATTAGCTTCTGAACCTAGACAAAGGGGGTTGGAGTAGAGGACTGCAAAGGTCCTTTCCAACCCTATTATTCTGTTCTAACTAGCTAAATAACAGAGGCAGCCTCCCAAAATAAAGAATAATGTTCTGCTGTGAGCTGACAGAATCATGAGCAATGTGTTTGCATTAATCAAACCAAGCATATATTATACATAACAATAGCACAGCATCTTCCTTTTATTTTCTCCTTTGAGTTATTAAGTCTCCATGGTTATGGGAAAAGGAAGCAATATATCCTGTGTTGATATCTCTACAAAAATAAGGGAGATTAGCTTTGCAAGTCTTTAAGCTTCTTTTCAATATGGGCTCATCAGTTTATGCAAATTGGGTTTCATTGTCCCCCCCACCCCTTTTTTTGGTAACTCAGCCAATACTGCAGCCATTGCTCACTTTCTTCCTACAGTGCTGCTAAAATAATTTAAGAATGTCCATTGTTAAGAACTTCAGTGAAATTAAAATCATTCCTTTTAATTACTGCTAAAAATATTCTCTGTAGCCAGCTGACAAATATGAAAAGTAGAACAGAAGAAGATTGTGTGTGGGGAGGGGAGAGCAGTTCTTTGCTGCAGTCTTCACAATCATTGGAAATCATGAGCTAAGATTAACAAGAGATAGAAAGGTAGAGTGAGGAAAAAAGAAGCAATGTAAGTATTAAAAATAATATTGAAAAGTATCAATTTAGTTTTAAGTGAGAAGGAGTTAGAGTCAGGTCAAACATGTCCTCAGGTATAGGTCTTAAGAAATGTGGGTAGTCTGGTTTTCAAATAGCCACAGCAACAGTGGAAAAGCTAACACTCCTGTGACTGATTTCAATGAAACTGGTGATCAAATGTAAAGTGGAAGAGCACGCCTGCATTTTGTAAAAACGAAAGGTATACCTATATGTAAAAAAGATAGCTGTTAAATCAAATATACAATATGTACAAGGAAAGTTTCCATAAAAAGTATACTGGTGTTAATTTTTTAAAGTAAAACAACAATAACACCAGAGATGAACTTTATGAGATTTTTGAGATTTTTTTGTCCCCAACAGAATCAACAGTAACATCTTAAAATTATGTTTTTATACAATCCTGATTCTCAGTGAAAAGTATAATGTTTTATAGAAAAGTGCCCAGTTTTTAAAAAAATAGTTTTAGCTTTGAAAAAAAAATCACATCACCCTTCACAATGTTGTCTTTGGGCAGCAATCTGTCCTTAAGGAAATTGGTTATTTAGTCTGCCATATGCATTTTTGTCCATAATTAATGTATCCATTATACAAGAGAAACATTGGATATAGAACTGGATTGTCCACAATTAAATCAATGCAAAATGGTTTCCTCTTCCATGCAAAACTTTTTAGGCCAGTGTGCTCTTTGGCCATTATTCCTAGCTCCTAAATCCATCAAATTGTATATTATGAAAGTCATATAGAAGTGCCATCCACTTTCACAGCGGTGCCCAAGTCACTCCTGCTTCTAGAAATTTTTGTTCTCAATGTCTGGCTTTTACAGAACATCATTCCAAAAGATGAAGATCAACATTGTGTTATTTGCTAGTGATTTTGCTGCATGGATAGCTATAAGTAATGGCACATTACTTTCAAATTTGTTGAATATCAGACTAATGTTCATATCAAGTTCCAGTTCCATTATTTCTTATGAATCACCTTACTTCTGATAAATTTTAAATGACATGAGATTTTTCTTTATATTCGTCTTTAACCTTGCCATTTTTGATAAATAAAAACATATGCTAGTAATATGGAAGTAAAGATTGCAAAACATACACACAAAGCTTCATTTGCCTCAGTATAGCACACATGCAGCAGCAGATACTCCAAACAAATTCAGGTTGTGGATTGCAATTTCATATCTCTATTAAATTTTAATCTTCTCTTTGTAAGAGTTGCGGCAACTCTACTCAGTCCAGTATTTTATCTTTTGAAGTATAATATTAATACTGTATTAGTTTTCCCCCAGCAATTATCCTATTTGCATTCTTCCAATAATCAAGATCAGTTTCAAATTCATTACAACACTTACTGCTGATCAATTGTTTGCACACAAATCAGTATAGTTTATTTACTAACTAGAACCTTCCCATTTCCTGAATGTCTATTATTATTTTTTCTTTATATTTCTTGCCATGGAAAAGTAGCAATATCAAAATTCTGAGATGGGCTGACATTAGCAAAATCCGATCTCAGATTGACACAGTCTTCTTTCCAGAATGCAAGATCAATGGGGCACTTAAGCCAACCTGAAAAGTAGGCTTCTCATTTTAGCATGAGAGTTTTGGTAGATAAAATTGGTTTTCAGAATAATTGGCCTATTTTTATTTGACCTCTCTATGACAGAATACGTTTCTACTTCTTCACAAAGATTGCTATCATCCTGATCCCAACTGCATAATTAATGGTGATGTCCATTGGGGTTTATGTACCTTGTCCATGAGCTTCAAAGGAGATGCTTTGAAGAGATGCCCTCTTCTTTTTTTCTCATTTCTTCATCCTACATTATACATTGTAAACCCTGTGTCTCTTTCTTCAGTATTCTTTTTGCATTCAATAATGTAATTTAAAGTATGTACAAATAAGAATATTAAATTGTTATGCCCAATTTAAGTATTTCTGTTTTAAGTAGAAAAGAAAAAATATACACTATAATCAGCCTCAAATAAGCTGTTAAGTCTTGCCACATATTGTAATATTTGGGTATCAGAATGATAAACCGCAAGGAATAAACTCTATTTCATATCCTCACTAAACATTATCCAATTTCATTCATCTGATGTAACATCAATTATCCATTCTAAAGATGATGACACATATTAGGTACCAACAAAGTATAATATTTTTATACAGTATATTATTATATCACATATATAATTTTGCTTTGTGATTGAGATCATTTTGCTAATTCATACAATTCAACAATGCAAAAAAGTGCATGGAACAGAAGTGCTATTACTACAAACATCTTAACAAACCCTTTCCCAAAAGATTCCTACCCAACCATTCTTTATTGTGTTTAGCTTCAAAACCCAGACACAACCAACCATATTTTTAAAGGTAGAAATCTCCTGTTTATTTAATAATAACTTACTTGACTGGTCATTTACAATATACTGAAGTAATTTTGAATGATCAAAAAACTGCCCTGAAATATTTCTCAGGAATCTTTTCCCCTTGGGCTTCTGATGAGTGTCACAGCGAATGGATGTCCTGTTGACTTGCAGTACCATGTATGTGAGGAAAATCATGGTTGGATGCTAGGCCATTGAAGGATCCACACCAGTGAAATCTTTTCATAGGAAGGGAAGATCATTGAGATCATCCACATGACTTTGGACTGAGAGTCGAAATTAAACTAAGTTGACCTGTACAATACAGTCTTCTACAGACATTAAGCTAATTTCTTAATCATTTTCTGGGTTTTTAAAAATGGTTATACTGGAAAGATTAATACTCTTTGAATTGGCAAACCTTTTCTTTATTTATTGGGTAAATCCTCACTACTTTACAGAAAGTACACTTTAGAGGAAAATACAATTTTGTTTGAATTAAAACACATGATTTTTTGGATTACACTACAAAAGGATGATTAGAATATGAATTTCAGAAAATTAATAATGGTTTAAGGGTGCATACTGATTTAAAATTATAGCTTTCATTTAATTAGAAAAAAAAATCTCGTGAGAAAATACCTTTTTTGAGGTTTTTATGACAAGGGGACCGTGAAGATTGAACACTAGAGGGAGCAAGAGAATGAAGAAAAGAATGAAGCAAACTTCTATAACAGAAACAATTGAACTTTTGTTAATCATTTTAAAAAATATAAACTTGATAAAATGAACAGAGTATATTGCAGTTAAATTACAGAACAAGAACAAGCTGAAATCGATAAATTTGAAATTACTTTGAAGGGGACTTAATTATGATAATGGAGAAAAATATGGATATACAAATGAATTGATGGATTTTTTTTCTCTGAAGGTGATGTATAGTTATTGAGCCAGGAAATGGATTTGGATCAGATGTGGTATTCAGCAGGTTCTGACCAATTCTGGAAAACCAGTAGTGGAAATTTTGAGTAGTTTGGAGAACCGGCAAATACCACTTCTGACTGGCCCTGCCCCCATCTATTATCTGCCTCCTGAGTCCCAGATGATTGGCTGGGTCTTCTTTGTTGCTCTGCACAGAAGAATGGAGCTGGAAAGCAGGTTAGTGGGGTGGGGAGGGAATGGGATTATGTAGTTCCTCCAGGAGTGGGAAGAGAATGGGGATTTTGCAGTATCCTTCCCCTGCTACGCCCACCAAGCCATGCCCACAGAACCAGTAGTAAAAAAAATTGAATCTTACCACTGATTTGGATACGTTTTTCCCTCATCAGATATATTAAAGAGTTAAAGTCTTGAAGGATTTAACTGGAGAAGGTCAAAAGAAAAAGACCGTGTTACAAAAAGATAAATGGCATGACATATTTGCCTTGAATTATGGGACAGGGCAAAACAAATTGCTATTTTGTTCCACTCCACATGTTTTTGTAATCCAAAATGTGACATATTTATGTTTGGCCTTTCATATTATCTTAGGTTAACCACTGTGGTGTTGCTTTATCATGATTTCCAGGGTTAGTGAATTGATGGAATCTAGCTAAAAATTAAATTTGGTCTCTTCAATGAATGATAACTATGTTCTGTGTTCTATGGCTTAGTCCAACACGAGAATCTAAACAATATTCTGTTGTGTATCACGATTACAGTGAGGATCCATTGAGTTGGATTATTGATCTGAAAAGACTCCTTTTAGTTTTATTATATTTTCTTCTCTGTAGTAACATCAATAGAATTGAATTCTGACAAAGGTAGACTGTATAACCTTGGTGATGAATCTAGCATAGGTGGCTCTTTAAAATTATACAACCATCTCCTGAAGCATATTCACAGTTATGGTTATTTCTGGTTTCCCTTTTCTGATACTACAGTTATAGCTTCTGTCTCAATTTGCTTTGGCAGGAAGGATTTGCGGTGATCAGTCTAGATATTTATATAATCTTCTCTTTTCAGCGACATTTTCTTGCCTTTGAAATAGACCCTGGTTAAAGTAAGGCACAGTCCTCTCTACAACATTGCATGCAGATTACATCAGTGGGAATGGATAGAAGAAATGCCTGACTTTTTTTCAGATTATGTAATCACTGTGATGCATCCCCATGTAATACTTTCTACCCAGGGGAAGATAAACTCTATCATTTGCAGATCCAAATTGCTGCTGGAGCTTAATGCCAGTCAGGTAGCCATCCCTTAAAAATTCAGGCTGCATTTAAGGGGCCTCCTCCTGCTCAGGATTTAGCAACACTTGTGCCAAGGAATCTCAGATATTTGCTTCATAAAGCAATTAAGTTAGTGACAGCAGCAGCATGTGATTTCCTGTTGTATCTAAATACCCACTGCTAGGATGCCCTCTAGAATGAAGATAACAGGAACAAAGACAAATGTTCTTTTGCCTGTTTGATCATAGATTGTGCATCAGAAAGGCTTACAAAGGAGGAACCCCTCTGTACCTATTTGAATATTTAGCTTGTACTACAGTTTGACAACTAGCAATAGCACTTATATACTGCTTCACAGTGCTTTACAGCCCTGTCTAAGCAGTTTACAGAGTCAGCCTATTGCCCCCAACAATTTGGATTCTCATCTTACCAGCCTCAGAAGGATGGAAGACTGAGTCAACCTTGAGCTGGTGAGATTCATACTGCCAAATTGCAGACAACTGGCAATTGCAGAAATAGCCTGTAGTACTGCACTCTAACCACTGTGCCACCATGGCTCTTAATCGTCTATATATAGGCCAGAAAGCCAAATTGTAGAGGTTTTTTCTACGTAGAAGTAGTCCTCAAGATATGACCACACTTGGGACTAGTATTTCTCCTCCATGCTGCTGCGAGAGTCCAAGATGGGTATGACTCCTCCTGATGACATCATCAAGCTGGGTCTGTCTAGTATAAAAGTACCAGCCTGTGGAAGAACCCCCCCAGCTTTGACTCAGCTTCTTTCGATGACCATAAGCTGGTGTCTCTGAAAGCAGTTTAGTTAGCAGCAAAAGCGAAAGCTCCACTCTCCTGCAACACTGAGGATTTGACATTTTCTTCAACCGAGGGAGACTGTAAGTAGGGAGTAACCCTTGATCCTCCCTCACAGTCTTCCCTCAGGGATTTCGGCTGCCAAAATCGTAAAGATTGCATCAGCGATAACAGTGCCTCTCAGCTGATCGTAAATTTTCACTTTATTGCCCGATTTCTGCTGTTTAGGGCTGTTTACAGCCTAAGGAGCGATTTAACCCCTGCATAGCCTGTAGCTCTTGTGAGTGGCCAATTCGGAGGCTTCTTCTTCAACTGCACATCAATAACATTTTGAAAGCTACTTCTTCTAAAGAAAGTAGCGACCGGCCATTTTAGGCGGCATCATCCCCCAAAGGCCAGCTTCTACTATTCATAAGCTCCTATTCAGGCTACCGCATAGACAACAAATAGTGAGGGTCGCTTCCAGCACCTTTGTGTCTGTTTATGCATACTATGGATCAAGACAAGGCCCACACAGAGCCTTCAGGCCTGATCTCTCAAGGCCCCCAAGCTGGCAAAAGAAAGTGAAGGAGACAACGCTCCCAGTCTGTTCAAAGTGAGGTGGTGGCCAAGATTAGGGCCAAAGCTTTGGGCCCTAAGAAAACATCCCAGGCCAAATTAAAGGCAGAGAAATGAAGACATGCAGTCTTAGAAAGGCAGTTCAACAAAACTATTGAGCAAATGAGGGGTCAACTACAACAGGCTTCCCAACCAGCCAATCCTCTAGTTGTTCAGCCAGCCACTTCTAGGGAGAAGGAAGATACCTCAGCTCCTCTTAGCTTCCTCCAATCCTGGTCCCCAGAGCGACCTGAAATCTAACCAGGACCTCAAGACTTGAGCAGGTCAGGTCCCAACTTTGCCCAGACTCCTTGGGATCTTTCTTCTTCATCTATCCCATCCGTGGCCCAAAGCAGCTCTCGATGAAGACCAGAGGCCACTTTTACTCCAACAGCAGCAGGTCTTCTGCCCCCGGATCCTCCATTGAGTGGCAGATCTTCTGACATCAACAAAGTAGTCCCCTTAGCCATCAGACAAGGTCTGGCAGAAGGGCTTCAACACATCTTCAGGCCTTCAGACAGACCTCAGCCTTCCTTCCTGGCTTTTCCTCTAGCGCAGATTCCCCAAAGGGGACTACCTCGCCATGTAGAACAAAGGGTCCATCTTACTTATACAGAAAGAGTGGACCTTACTCAGGCAGAGTATGAGGAATCATCTGAGCGCAGCCCCTCCCCTGATTCTGATCTGGAAGGGGGAGAAATCTGGAAACCCAACCTCTCAGAAGAAGAGGAAGATCTGAGGCCTGATCAGCCTCCTTCGGCTTCTGTATTCAAATCCGCTTTATTCAAACCTCTCCTACAAAACTCACTGGTAACAGCCCAGTTGTCAGTGGAGGAAATTTCCCTGAGCCTCAAGTGGTACAATTGGGGCATGGAGATTCCCTCTTCTCCAAACCCATTGTTCATTCGGAGATCCTTCCTTCCCCCATCATCTTTCTTGACTTAGTCAAGAAACAATTTGCCTTCCCCACTGCAGGCCCCTGCCCATCATCCCAAGATAGGAAGTTCTACAAGATAGGTGGATCCTTTCTTAGCTACGGTTCTGGCAGTTCCCCCAGTAGATGCCCCAGTTGTGGCCTCCTTCTCCTCAACTGAGCCTGAGGACGTACTAAAGGCAGAGGACAAATGCTCCGAACAAACACTGAAGCGTTACCATCAAGCCTTGGCTTGGGCCATCTGGGCCTCGACTGCTGCATCATTTTTTACAAGGTCTTTCATCCACTGGCTACACCAACTTCAAGGCCGCATACCTCCATCAGACTGTAGGTCACATCAAGATCTCAATAAGATCATAGCAGCAGCTGAGTTCTCAGCGGACGCCACCCTCAACACCGTCAAGTTCTCTTCCATGGCCAGGGCATCATCAGTGGCAGCTAGGAGACTGCTATGGCTACAAAATTGGCAAGCGGAGCCTCGACAAAAGTGGAAACTAGCTTCTGCCCCATGTACCAGTGAGAAGGTGTTTGGAGATGCCTTTGACCCATTTGTTGTTGAACAAAAGACAAAAGGAAAGTCCTTTCATCAACAGGAAAGAGGGCAGACTTCCGCCCTACCCCATACCGGCCTCACTCATTCAGGCCCGAAAACGCTTCTCGCTTCTCCAGACCTCAGAGAGCGTATTTCTCAGTGTCAAGATCATGAGGCTACCGGCAGACAACAAGCTGCGGGTAAACGGCCCTTTCGTGGGGGAGGGGGTCCCTCCTTCCGTTGCTCTAAATAATCTCTAGTTCTCCCCTCCCATCAGAGGTCATTTGGCCTCCTTTGCTTCCAGATGGGAGGAGTCGATGACAGACGCCTGGGTACTCAATACAGTAAGGTCGGGGTTACAATTAGAATTTCTATCACCACCCCCAGAAAAATTTCTACTCTGCCCCATTTCCTGGGACAGTTCACAAAGGGCACTTATGGAATCGGCCATTAGTCACCTGGTCAATATAAGGGCCATTCAACCAGTCCCATGGAGGAGAATGGGCATTGGTAAATTTACCTGAGAATGCCCTTTCTATCTATGCTGCTAGAGAGCCCAGCCCCTCCCTTGTTGCGTCTGGATTGTGGTGAGGTTTGTTATGGTTCATGATTCTGTTTTGGCTTTCAGAGACACTCACTAAAGTCTGTCAAGTATCTTCGCCAAAGTTGGGGGGTTTCTCCCACTACTTTTATACTAGATGGACCCAGCTTGATGATGTCATCAGGAGAAGTCATACCCATCCTGGGCTCTCTAGTAGCATAGATAGAAAGGGCGTTCTCAGATAAATTTACCAATTCTATTGCTGAGCAAGGCAATTGTTAAACAAGATATGCACAATTTTACAACCTTATTTTTCATGGCTGTTAAACGAATCACTGCAGTCATTTAGTGAATCACAGGGTTGTGAAGTAAATCCATTTTCCCCCATTGACTTTCTTTGTTGGAAGCCAGGGAAGATCACAAATGGCAATCACATGACCACAGGATGCTGCAAGCATGGTAAATACATGTTGGTTGCCAAGCACCCAAATTTTGATCAAATGATGTGGGATGTCATAAATGTAAGGACTGGTTAATTTTTTCAGTGTTGTTATAATTTTGAATGGCTGCTAAATAAATAATTGTACTTCAAGGACTATCTGTAAGTATAATTTCTGTGGGAGTTTACAACCACTTAAGTGTTGTGGTTAGCCGGCAGCAGGTGCAGATGGCTGAGGAGAGCGAGGACTCAGATGAGGGGCCAGGACCATTAGGGAGTGGATTGCTGCCTTCAGAGATTGTGGGGGCTGGCAGCAGCAATGAGGAGGTTCCCGAGGAGCCTGTGCCAAGTGCACGTGCACGCAGGGCTGCTCACAGGAAAGAGCAGCTGCAGCAGCACGGGTGACTCAGGAGTAAGGCTGCAAGGTAATGGCCTCTCCTTCAAGAAGAAAAAAGCCAGCTGTGAATCGGATGTTCTTTGCCAGAAGCAAAGACATTTTGAAACTCGAGCCTTGTGGACATTGCAGTATCTTAAATTGGGTTTTGAAGACTCTTGTGTTGTAAAATATCTCTAGGTAACCTTATCTGCTATTCTTGGCAGCCTCGCACAGTTTTGGCGAGGTTTGTGCTTATCAAAGTTAATTAGTTTGCAGCAGCCTTTTAACTGGGGATTCATAAGAATGATTAAAAGGTTTCTGTTCCCTTTGGTTCGTGTTTGTTCTATTGGAAAAGGGTTTGGGTCAGAACATTAAGGCTATATAGCAATAGCAATAACACTTAGATTATATACCATTCCATAATGCTTTGCAGCACTCTCTGAACAGTTTACAATGTCAGCATGTTGTTCCCAACAATTTGGGTCCTCATTTTACCAACCTCGCAAGGTGTCCTCGGTCTTGATCTGTGCACTGAGTTTTAAGAGGAACCGGAAGACTTTTTTGCTGCAGCAGATCTGGGAACTTTGTATTTGTTATTCTTGGCTTGGAGGAAAAAAAAAAATCATTTTGATTGATTAGAAAGTTGTCTTGTGCTGAAGATAGCAGAGAGAAATTCTCTTTGTTCCAGGATGTAGAACCAGAAACACAATGTAGAAATGAGCCTATCTCCTAGAAAGAAGTGATTGATGATCAGATAAATACTTTTTAGGAGACTCTCCAGAAGTTGAAAGGCTTAATCATAAGCTAGAACACCATCTGTCAAGAAAGTTGGTTTTGCCTTGGGCATTGCAGGGCATTTAACTGAGGTCCTGTCTGGATTATCTCCATAGTCCTTTTTAAATTTTCTGATTCTAATATCAATTTAAATAAGCCAATACACAAAAGAAATCTCTGTTTTTGTAAGTTGTTGCTGGTAACCAATGACATTATTACTTTTCCACATTTAAAAAAAAACTCTTAAAATAGTTTGTAAGTAGCATAATGTCTGGGTTTGCTTCTTTTCTCAATGCACTTAAAAAAAAATTGGTAAGAGGATAAAATGTATACTTCAGACCACAAATCTGTGGCAAACAGTGGAAGGCTCTTTGGAAGCAAATGTAGTCTTCAGAACCTTGCTTACAAAGAGGTGCAGAGCTGTTCAGTGACCTGATTTACCAGCTGGCACTTCTGATCTGAGTACTTAAGATGCTAGGAGACGCAGGCAAGATGCAGGAGATGCAATCTGAGAAACACAACTCTTTTCTTTTTTTGTACCATCAGCACTACCTGAGCTGCAAAGTGTCTCTCCAGCTAGCATTACTGGTTCTGAATTGAAGCAGGAGATGAAATTAGCTCTTAACTAGCTTGGCATTTGTGTGTTTTCTTTACCTCCCTTTTGTGCAGTTTTCATTGGGCATTTTAAGTATTATTGGAAGAAATATACATCTGGTTCAGTTCCAAGCTGGGAGAAAGACACTGGAAACATGGAGGCTGACTGGAAAGATGGTTTAATGGTGAACAGGACATCTGCATTTATGGTTCTGACAAAATGGAGTTGAGAGTGGAGTTTTTTATACCTTCTTTGAGCTTTGTATTTGAGCTTCCTGTTCCTGTGCAAGAACACGCATTCTATTGGCTGTTGTCAGATTGCTATGGGGGTCATGTAGGGGTTGTGTAGGGGTCATAGTTGGCTCTATAGGCAAAAGAGGAAATGCAAATTCTAGGTGCTTGTCTGAGCTAATTTGGTTGAAGTTTGGACTGCTCTTGAGGTGGTGCAATGAATGTTCTGAAAAGGAGTTGAGCAATTCCTAGTGTGCCTTAATGACTTTTGTCCTGTGATGGATCTTGAGTGAGAGGCTGCTTTTAATTCTACTATTCTGCCTTGTTTCAAAATATCCTGTTTTGAATGGGTTACCATATCTGCATTTCTAAACGCTGCCTCCTCAGTTTCTGCTTGGCAGCAGAGAGACCGGAGCTGCTTCCTGCCTCTAAAAATAATGTTTCTCCATTTCTCATTTAGGGAAATATAATATTCTTCCTTTTTAAATATTCCTCAAAATATTTCATTCTTCTAGGAGAGGGGTGGGGCTTCCCACAGTATTCATCAGCACTTAGTTTATTGGATTGATGGCTGAAAGAAGACCAACATATTTTCACCTGCCAGTCACTTGCAGATTATTATGGAAGTGCAAATAATGTTGAGATGAAGATTGTTTGGTGTTGCTATGCAGACCCCAAATTTATTTAATACGTCACATTCATTGTTGCTTTCCATAGCTCATGTTATCTTGAATGAGTAATTTAAGTACTCTTCTTTAAGCATTCCCTTTACAAAATGGAAATAGCATGCCATGCAAAAGAAAGAGAATATTCAAAAATAAATGAGTAGATGTATCAATGCTCTAGTAGCTTGCTCCAGGGTTACAACTGAGTGAATATGGCACTTTTACTGGTTGATGTAGTCTTTTATTGCCTGCTTGCCATTAGAACTTGAAAATGATGTCTCTGCAAAGTGATTTTTAATCTTTCAGTTATCATGTGATCAGAGCCAGGTGGAATGAAAAACCTGTGCGAGTCTTCTCTTTGGGATATAACTTTTTATGGTCACTGGGCTTCATGTTAAATCTACTCTATAGTCCTGGATGCCAGCAGCCTTATGTAGCTAAATTATATTTGCCAACTGCATATATTAAACATGACATTCGACTGAGAAAATAGAAATCCTTAGACATCCTAGTAAAAAGGTAAAGGTTTCCCTGTCACTCATGTGTGACTCTAGGGCCTGGTGTTCATCTCTGTTTCTTGGCCAAGGGATCAATTACTTTTTACAAATACAAATTTTACAGCGGCAATTACAAATCCTGGTATCAATTACTTTTTTAAAAAAGCTTTTTCAGTATAATTTTAGGAAATACATTCTGGTCATGCTGTCTTTTATTCACAGTGTTGGTTGGAACATGAAAATGGACAACAGAGCAAGGTACCCCAATATAGTAATAATAGCTTTAATCAATTATTAAATTGATTAAATGGGTCTTGGCTTTTCATTCATTCTGAGACTAAAAAAAGCTAAAAGAAAACATTGCAGGCTCTCTTTATCTACCAGTTCTAGGCATCCTTCGTATTATGCTCCAAATGATCTCAAAGCTTCTGGGCTTTTTAATTCACTTTGCATTTTTATTTTTTTCCTCTGAAAGTCAAAGAAAAACCTGGCAGCTTTATTTTGCATATTTTATGGGATGACTTTCAAGATCTGGGGAGAACTTTTGCTTTGGGCTCATGTAGTTGTACTAATAAATTGTTTAATGGCTTTTTCATAGTGAGAACTCTCTTTACCAAATTATTCTGCCTATTACTTTCTATATTGTTGATCCTGCTGTCAGTAAGTAGATTTGGAAAGGTCAGCTTTAATTATAAATTAAACCTTTTAAAATGTTGTTCAGTTTTTCAGTGAACTCGGCTTGATTTGGGATATATTATTTAATTTAATAGTGGCCCAGATTGGATTTTGTAATATTTGAACCTTTCTTGATAACTCTAGAGCTCACTGACCTTGATGGCACTGCAGATCTAGAAAACTTTGTAAAGTTTGTTTTCCAACTCTCAACAGAAGATCAATTTTCTTGGATTAATTAGAATTAGACTAATGGAGAGGACAAATACACATCCAATTTCATATTTCCTAAATAAGCAAGAACCAAATCAGGCTCTGAATTTCTGATTTAATGTATGATTAAAGTGATGATCTTGCTAATACTACTCTATTGGAGAATCATTTGGAGATTATTCCCTCTATTAAAAAAATAGAATAATTACACCCATTGTCAGATACCTGCTAATCAAACAATAGATACAATATTGACAGCAGAAATTAATGAAGAATATTATAAACCATCATGGTAGCAGTGTAAAATTTAAATGCATCCAGTCTAAGCTGTGTGCTTTTTTGCCTAGTGTGTGTAATGGTAAAGTCATATTATATTCAGTAAGATCTTGCCTAAATCTGAATTAAAGTCAGTAATTAATATTTTTATGAAAAAAGAAGGTAACTGAATTGTGGAGAGTGTTTCATGAATGCCATCAATATACTGGACTGTTAAATTTGGGACAACACATGGAAAAAGAGAAATCCTGAGAAAGATTAAGACAAAAAGGGCATTGATTTAATAACTAGACAAATCATTGTTTTAAGCTACCTAGAGTACACTGAAGCAAACAACATACAAATAGTTATATTAAATACAAAGTAAATACATTTGCAAAGAAAAGGAAGAGCAGCTTATAAATAAATCTATGGTAGCACCTTCCTTCCTCCCTCCCTCTCTCGAACAGAGCTTTGCTTCAGAGCTGTGTTGACAGCTAAAGAGATAGAAAGGTCTGTTCAATATATGGAGCTTATCAGTGCATTATGGGCAAGGACTATCATTTGAGTTAACCTTTTAATTGGATTTTGGGTTTCTGCTGCTGAATTTATAGTGATAACTAATGCAAACTGAGAATGGGGAAATACGTTTTGCAACTGCCCTGTGACATGTTCCTATAGCTTTCAGCAACTTTCAGTCAACTGTTACACATAATGGCCATCTACAACATCAACAGGATCTTTACTTCAAGATATTCACTCCATCTGGCATGCACAGGACTAATGCATGCACAGGACTAATGGCTATCTTGCTTGGTATTGTGAAACAGGAGATAAATTGGACAGATTTTGTTAAATTCTAATAAGGTTCCTTGTAGTAGAGTCTACTAAAGACATCCCTACCAAAAGAGTAAGGAGCAATAATTGCTTAGCATCACCCCAACAAGGCCTAGATTAATTTATCTTGTTTTCGTGTTTCCAATATGTAGTCCACATATTGTAAAAGTGGCAAAGTTGGAAAACGCTTATATAGATTGGGAATCTTTTCATAACTGAGGTTATTATTATATAAATATCCCATATAACCACCTATAAAAACACCATTGAGATTTGCCTAGATAGGTATCAAAGGAACAGTTGAAGAAATGCCCTTAGATACTTATTTATCCATGTCATGCACAATAAATTCCATTTTGTCCTTTAAAATGGGAATTGTGACACAGAACCAGCGTACTTTTGGAAGAGTTTCAGCAGCTGGATATATCCAAGACTGTGACACAGGGGAAAAGATTCCATGGTGTGCCATTAGAAAACTAAAAAGAAAAAGAAAAAAAACACCAAACATTTTTGGCAGCTTTAGCTGCACTTAACTGTGTTCACAGTCTTAAATACTGTATATTTCACAATGATTAAGTCCCACTAAGTAAGGTTGCCTGGATTTACAGGTAAACATATATAGAACTATAAATTATATCTCACTAATATAAATTTAGTTTGATGTAGTGACTAAGGCATCAGGCTGAGTGGTGCAGTGGTCTAGAAGTGGAATTATCACTTCACAGTCAGGAGGCTGTGAGTTCAATCCTAGATAGAGCAGGTATTTCTCTCTCTGGGCACAATGAGACTATATCTGCTGAACAAACACATTGGTAACAGGAAAGGCATCCAGCCAGTAAACACTCAGCTTCATTCAGTTGCCCAGACTCCACCCCACAAGGGATTATGGGGTCATTAAAAGAAAGATTAAGGCATCAGGCTAGAAACCAGGACACTGAGTTCCACCTTGGGCATGAAGGCAGCTGGGTCATCTTGGGCCAGTCCCCCCCTCTCTCAACCTAGGAAGAAGGCAAAGGCACTTCTGAAAAACTTTGTCAAGAATATTTCAGGGACATCTCCAGGTAGCCTCTGTATCAGTATACTCATTCTTTTTTTTTTAACCCAACCAGACCATAAGAACTGGAGAAGTATTGAAATAGAGTCCAGTTATTCTCATTATTTTAAAAGATAGAATAATGCATCTTATTTGTTATTGTTGTTAGTTGCGAAGTCAAGTCATGACCCCATGGACAATGTTCTTCCAGGCCTTCCTGTCCTCTGCCATCTTCTGGAAACCATATAAGCTCACACCTACTGCTTCAGTGATTCTATCCAGCCACCTCATTCTCTGTCATCCCCTTCTTATATTATAGCTGTTAACAGATACAAAGTATCTGAATAAACAAAGTGTGATCTCAATTAGATGAAGTCTGAAAGCCTTTGCCAGAATCGAATGGTGATAAACACAGGTTTATAGCTTTATAGAGAGGCCAAAAGGCCTACATACAAAAAAAGGGTAGAATAGCTTCCCATTAGAGGAAACTTTAAGAGTTATAGAATATACAAAGCAAATGTGAATGGTTGCTAGGGAACACTGGCCATAGTTATTTAATTTTTTTTGTGGTTATGCTTCTGACTTTTTGTAACCCAATGGATGACAGTTCATAAGAATTGTCTTCTCCATAGGTGTGTCTTTCTGTTCTTAAAAACACATGCATATCAGATAAACACCTCAGCAATTTAACCAATATATACTGCTCAAAAAAAATAAAGGGAACACTTAAACAACACAATGTAACTCCAAGTCAATCACACTTCTGTGAAATCAAACTGTCCACTTAGGTAGCAACACTGATTGACAATCAATTTCACATGCTGTTGTGCAAATGGAATAGACAACAGGTAGAAAGCATAGGCAGTTAGCAAGACATCCCCAATAAAGGAGTGGTTCTGCAGGTGGTGACCACAGACCACTTCTCAGTTCCTATGCTTTCTGGCTGATGGTTTGGTCACTTTTGAATGCTGGCGGTGCTTTCACTCTAGTGGTAGCATAAGACGGAGTCTACAACCCAAACAAGTGGCTCAGGTAGTGCAGCTCATCCAGATGGCACATCAATGCAAGCTGTGGCAAGAAGGTTTGCTGTGTCTGTCAGTGTAGTGTCCAGAGCATGGAGGAGCTACCAAGAGACAGGCCAGTACATCAGGAGACATGGAGGAGGCTGTAGGAGGGCAATAACCCAGTATCAGAACCACTACCTCCGCCTTTGTGCAAGGAGGGACAGGAGGAGCACTGCCAGAGCCCTGCAAAATGACCTCCAGCGGGCCACAAATGTGCATGTGGCTGCTCAAATGGTCAGAAACAGACTCCATGAGGGTGGTATGAGGGCCTGACGTTCACAGGTGGGGATTGTGCTTACAGCCCAACACCATGCAGGACGTTTGGCATTTGCCAGAGAACACCAAGATTGGCAAATTCGCCACTGGCGCCCTGTGCTCTTCACAGATGAAAGCAGGTTCACACTGAGCACATGTGACAGACGTGACAAGGTCTGGAGATGCCATGGAGAACGTTCTGCTGCCTGCAACATCCTCCAGCATGACTGGTTTGGCAGTGGGTCAGTAATGGTGTGGGGTGGCATTTCTTTAGGGGGCCGCACAGCCCTCCATGTGCTCGCCAGAGGTAGCCTGATTGCCATTAGGTACCGAGATGAGATCCTCAGACCCCTTGTGAGACCATTTGCTGGTGCGGTTGGCCCTGGGTTCCTCCTAATGCAAGACAATGCTAGACCTCATGTGACTGGAGTGTGTCAGCAGTTCCTGCAAGACGAAGGCATTGATGCTATGGACTGGCCCGCCTGTTCCCCAGACCTGAACCCAATTGAGCACATCTGGGACATGATGTCTTGCTCCATCCACCAATGCCACGTTGCACCACAGACTGTCCAGGAGTTGGGGGATGCTTTCGTCCAGGTGTGGGAGGAGATCACTCAGGAGACCATCCGCCACCTCATCAGGAACATGCCCAGGTGTTGTAGGGAGGTCATACAGGCACGTGGAGGCCACACACACTACTGAGCCTCATTTTGACTTGTTTTAAGGACATTACATCAAAGTTGGATCAGCCTGTAGTTTTTTTCCACTTTAATTTTGAGTGTAACTCCAAATCCAGACCTCCATGGGTTGCTAAATTTGATTTCCATTGATAATTTTTGTGTGATTTTGTTGTCAGCACCTTCAACTATGTAATGAACGAAGTATTTAATAAGAATATTTAATTCATTCAGATCTAGGATGTCTTATTTTTGTGTTCCCTTTATTTTTTTGAGCAGTGTATTTTATACTGCAGATGGACATTTCAGAATAAGAATTTTTTCAAGAGATTTGTGAATGCTCCATATACAGTCTGTCCAGAACTTCCCAAAGAGCTTCTTCAAGATTTATTTCACAACAACCAGATTAATGGAATCTCAAAACACCCAATATGTTTTGGTCTCCTCAAAAATATTTCATGGTAGAAAAATAGGTATGTGCAACTAACAGAGCTTCTATCGAAAGAATGAATTGGGTGTTAGGATGTGACTATGCAAGCTCTCCCCCATATATACTTTTCTGCAATGTCACAATGGAAGTTCAGAACTGGGAGATTTTATATTGAGTTTGCTGCAACTCACATGTCATAATTTCTCCCTCTTCCTGCCTCATAAACACCCATGGCCATAATGGTACATTTTGCACATTTCTAAAATTTAACCCTTTGCTTGCCAGCTCAGTGTGTTTTTCTGCAATTTCTAATAATTATTTTGATGTTTTAAGTATTAAGTCCTTCTGTTAATCCTTCAGTACTAATTTAACTTTTATTTGTGTTGATTTAGCAAAAGCAACACAAATCCTTACTTGTTTTAACTTTTTGTTGGTTTATAATTACACACACACATACACAAATGAAAGTGCTTTACTTTGTGATCTCTATAAACAATTTTAGATTTGTATAGGGATTTCAGTATCAAATAAGTACTGATGCTTGGCAACATCTGTCTTTTGTTGTTGTTGTTTTAATTAAGAGATTTGTTGGGTGAGCATTCTTTCTCTTCTCCCTCCCCCAGGATTTAATACTTCACAGCTGAAGTAACACATGTCATCAGAAGAGACCTTTCATGAGACTATCAAGTCTAGGCCCCAAATTTATCTAATTGCATTGTTCTTCTTCAGTTATGATCACTTCCTTGAGCTGAGGAGCAGTGGATGAAATATCAAGAAAAAAATTAACAAGGCTGTGAACTGAGCTTTTACAATACCACATGTTGGTGCAGTACAACTATATTTTGAGTGCTTGGAAATAAAAAAGGGTCTATGGGAAGATAGATCCCAAGCTACAAGAGACAGATGGCAACTAATGCGCTCCCTGCTGATGTTCCATCTTTCATACTAAAACCAATTTAGAATAAAATAATAAATGATAAGAAAATTAAAAATTAAAACCTCTATTTCAACAGGAAAATAGTCTGCTGTGAGAATATAGATTGCTGTTATTAAACGTTAGCCATGAATGAAGCTACAGAAATAATTGGCAGCTTGATAGCTATGTTCCTGCTCTGCTTGTGTCCTTCATGATTTTTACCTCAAAGATGAAAGATACATTTCTTCTTAGCTATTCTTTTGGCCTTTGCCAATTTAGTCGTCCCCAAACATAGCCAGATTTCTTACCTGTTTAAAAAGGATATCTTAACCATATCATGGTGTTAAGCTGTATGCGTGAATCATAATGGGTTCAAGTTATACATGACCTGTGCATCATGATAATAATTTATCACTGACTTCTAAGGGCCAAGATTATTATTCAGAGCTGTGCTTTTTACACCCCAGCCCACTCTCAGAAGAGACAGTTCTCTCTTAACATTAGCTGCTTATTGCAGGAGAGAAGACAGGTTATTGATTTCTTGTGAGGTAAATTTTGATATGTATATGACCTATCCAGAGACAGCTCACTCACTCACTCACTCACTCACTCACTCTATTCCTTTGATGGTTGTCATCTCTGGTTACTCCCTTCTACTCTCTTTAGTGCTATGCTAACATTTCTTTTACCCTATTCCTTTTTGGTTATTTTGGGCAGCTTACTTAACAGGGAACAATCTGTGTTTAGTTATTTCTTTTTTTCTTAGAAGAAAAACTTGATGAAATTCTCTTTGGTGGGATATGGAATGTCAAGCACTTTTATGAAGTAGCTAGGATCCTCTTTAGTACTCTGCAGCTCTGCATATCTCAAGTTTCAATTAATTTGCTAGAAAGGATATGCAAAGGGAACTCCTTCAATGGGAGTTGAAGGAGCTTTATTGAATTAGAAACTACCTTGCCCCAAAGGAGGCTGAAGTACAATCCCCCTGAGCATGTGGCAGAAAATTGGAAGCCTTTCTTTTTTTCATAGGAAAGGCAAGTCATTAGAAATAGGAGAGAAAAATCCATTGCAGTTCAGCTGCTGGCATTTTTGGAAACATTTGTTTAGCTTTCAAGCCTTCTTTACTAATCACAGATTAAACTTTCATCCTATTTTAGATAGTGAAATCCATGTTGTCTGTACTATAATTAGCATTGCCAATTGCCTCTGAAGTTTGAAAAAAATAGACATTTGAAAGAAATATGTACTGTTCCACGTAGGTAAAATTACTCTAGCAATTTTGGAGACCATTAAGATTCTACAAGTGAATAACAACAAGGACAAATGCTACTGTTATTGTTTGGGCTTTGTCCATATATATTTGTTACTATGTTGCTTCTGGCAAATTAGGTGAAACAGCTACGAACATTTCAGAAAACAATAGAAGCAAATATCTGTAGCTAAGGGCTGAATTATTGAGTCCTTTGTGCTCTCTGAGCTTGGTTTGCTTGCACATGTTTCATTACATGATTAGATCACAGCATCATTGCTAGTTAGTGTTGGGTTTGCTTGCCCTGGCAGTGTTGGGTTTGCCCTGCCAGTGGGAGTGTGGTTTTCTCCTTGGTAGTGCCTTTATTAGGGTATTCCAGGGGTGGGATTCTACCGGTTCGGCCCTGTTCTGTAGAACCAGTAGCTCCGAAGAGCAGCTGACACCAAACCGGTTCTCTCTGAAGATCGTCTTTTCTTTGTTTGGGCCCACCTGCTCACCTGGGCTCTAGGCTGTCCTTTATTCTTACCTTAGTTGCTTTGCGTGGCATAGCTGAGTGCCACACATCAGCAGGAGATGGTGATTGCTTGCAGAAGAAGTTGTTTTGCAAGTACTGCGCATGTGCGTTTGGCGTGCATGCACATGCTCACCAAACCAGTTGTTATACCAGTAGGATCCCACCCCTGGAGTATTCCCTCCTCTATATTTGAAATAAATCTTACAGTTTGATTTCTGTCATCATGCCAGGCATTTATCCTTAGTATTTCAATAACTGAATCATAAGAAACTTACTGATCATGCCTTGACCATCTATTTTTATGTAAGTATTTCCCAAATTAGGTTTCCTCCAAATGGACAGATTTTCAACTCCCAGAATTGAAACAAGAACTTACAGAATATGACTCTCAACAGTGGTTTGCCCAGCCTAACAGTTGGCATCTAGAGAGATACCATGTTAGATTCTGGAGCACAACTTTATAGCTTGCATGAGCACAATATTGTAGTATTGATTACTAGTAGATTGGTTAACTTTTTACCTTTCCAAAAATACACTTCTTTTGGCTCATCTAGTTGAATAAAATCAACATTCATGGGCCAACATCGCCCCCACGATTTAATCATGAATCTCCCCCATACCTTCTTATGGATTTGTGGATTTTTCAAATGGATTTCCATTTTGAATTTTAGATATGTTAATATATGATAATTTTAGGCATATTTCCTTATTTTAGACACATTATGTAAATCTAAAATAAAGAGCACCAGGAAATCCTAAAACCATGTAAACCCCAAATATAATTTGAGGGTGGGTGGACATATCTTAGTCATAAATTCTGTGTTTAAACACTAATTTGGCCTATCTTTTAGTAGTAGGAAGAGCCACCCTGGAAGGATGGATTATGCTGAACTCTTTTTTAAATAATAATTATAGCCATTTTGGGCCAAGAGGGAAAAAAAGAACCCATAATAATACCATCAGAGCCAATCAAGATGACATAAAACAGTGGGCCAGTTTTTAAATTTCCCACACCTCATTATCAAGCCAAGTATTATAAAAAGCAGCAGATGCAGAAGAATGAGAAATTAAGCCAGGTGCTTTAGCCAAAAATCTTTTTTTTCCCTTGTCATGAACTCTTTGGCTCTCTCTTCTTGGGCATCAGAGTTCAGATCTAGAATCAGCTTTCTTAAATACTGGTAATTAAGAGACTTCGTACCCGAGCATAGGCCTTTTCCTCAGATAATGTGCAGTTGAAGTTGAAGGGTGAGGGTTATTCTAAGTTCACAACTTGGACTCTGAATTTTCCCTGGCATGTCTCCATTTTTCATTCTCATTGTCAAATGATCAACATATGTAATGTTAGGCAGCAGTTGACTCTGCCAGTGCAATCTACTTTCCACTTACCTTCATCTGGACATAATCCAGATGAAAAATGGTGGTGAAGGACTGACAGGAAAGACGGGGGTTGCTTTTCAGATATGAATAGTAAAAAGAATGGATATCAAAATAAGGATAATCTTTCATGGAGTTGTCCATTTTATGCTACTGAATTTCCATTCTATATCATTTACATTCACTTTTGCACACCTTGAATTAACTGCTAAATGCACATGCGGTGGAGATACCTCTAATACACAAAATGAGCAAATTGGATGGACTACAGCCATGATAAGGTTTATTAATTTTTGTATTCTGATTGAAATAAGTTGTCACCTTATGTCCTGGCCTTAGAAGAATTTAAGACAATATTCTTTCTTGCTCATATGAGACTTTTTCATTATCAGGAAGGAGCTTTATGCAGAACCACAACTTTGACATCAGCTTCACTCTTATTTTTCATTCAGTAAGTTCATTCACTCACTGATTATTGCTCCTCAGACCGTTTCCTCTGGCATCCCTGGAGACTTTCACCTTGCCATCCCAAGAGGTAGCTTAATCTAAAATGCAAAAAGATGTATCGATGTTTTCTCTATATAGATCTACAAGCTTCTGGTTGCAGCTATAAAGGAACCAGAGGAAGAATTAGCCTTGTGTGTTTGTGTGGCTCTGCTCCAGTAAATATTTTGATGCATCTGCTGCCAGCACTGGTCTGAGGGAATCTACCTAGCATTTAAATTTTGATGGCGAGCTGTTTTGAATAATAAGAGTGCAGCCGGCTGTGAGTCAGTGCATGTGTGTTGACTGAAGGGTGTGGGGAGGGGGGGTCTAAAAGCTTAATGCCTGCTGAACGCTGAGCTGCAGTGCTTTGCTTTTGCCACCACCACCACCACCACCACTCCTCCTCCTCTTTCTAGTAGATATTCCAAACTGATTTTTTTTGTCTTGCTCACTGAAGGGGAGGAACAAAAAATACCATAGCCAAGTAGCAGTTGCAATGGGTGCTGTAATGGGCACGTTCTCTTCTCTGCAAACCAAACAAAGAAGACCCTCGAGAGGTAAGGACCGTTTCCCCTCCTTCTTTCTCCCAGGTGTTATTAGTGAGGAGTCAATATTACCCTTTTCCTTTAGAAACCGAGGGGATTAAAAAAAAAAAAAAGACAGAAGCATGTGCCACTTGCAACTAACACAGCGAACGCCGATCATTTGGAGAAAATTTGCAGCAAACGATGAAAGCTAGCATGCGTCTCTCTCTCTGTGTGTGTATATATCCCTGTTTCTGTGTTAGGAGCTGCAGAAGGAAAAAAGGAGTAGTTTCACTGGGGTCGTCATTGTGGTTGATTGGAAGAGGGAAGGTGTGCCTAAAATGTTGTAAAGCCAGCGTACAAACATGTGTAAGGCAGAGAACTAGAGAGGGAGCCAGCTGTGCAGAGCAGTTGCAGGAGAAACCTGTTTACTCTGGGTCCCATGCTGTGTGGTTCCTGAGGGGTAGCATCAACACAGGGGGGGAAAAGCATTTACCTTCGAGGATCACTTAAAAAAAAAGGAATGAGACATTACTTCTGAAAAAGATGTGTAAGAAATGCTGCCAGTGGATGTTAAATGTTTGCCTTTTTGAAGAGGGAGGGAGAGAAGGAGTGATAGATTTGCGGAGGAGCGGAAGTGAGAGAGCAATCAATCAAGCAACATTTGAAGCTCTCTCTCTCACACACACTCCAATTCTTTTTTAAATTCTGAAATTGGCAAGATTTGTATAGAGCATGCTAATATTCTGTCAAATGCACTGTTTAGGAGAGGGTGGCTTTTTTAGCCCTGTTTCCTTAGTGGTATTAACTCCAGAGTTGAAGTGGGGAATCCAAAGTTGGAGGCTCACTAAGGAATAAGATGAAAGAAAACAAGTTGTACAAGATGGCAGTGGAATTAATTTTGTTTTGTTTTGTTTTCTAAATCAACTTTATGTATTCCGTTCTTTCAAACTGGCTCCAGAAGCAGCATAAGAATGCAAATGCTCCATGGACAGGACCATAGAGTTGTGGGTAGCTTTTTAAAAGTAAGGGTTGTTTTTTTTAATGGGAGAAGATCAATTTCATGGTGGCAGCGATGGGAGAACCAGTTTGTAGATGCACACTCATTGTGGATTGATAAATAAAGAAGTGTGGTGTAATGGAAGTATGATGGCTAAAAAGGTCAACTTTTCCCCGGTCAGAAATCCTTTTTTAGATTTTGGCTACCATCCTTCCCACAACTGCCTCTATCCCATTGAAGTCACCACGATTTAAGTGGCTTATAGGTAACCATGGTTGCTTCCCATATCTTTTTTTAAATAGATTCTAGGGTGAAGGCTATTGCTAAGAAATATTTAGAGTATCCCAATCCACATAATAAACCTGTTGCAGTGATAGGAGTACTTTAGAATTTAGCTGAGCTTTACTGAAATAAATTTACTTGGTAAATACATAATATTTTGCATAAAATTGATAATCTTTGATACTAAAGATCCAAGCTAAAAATAAGAAGTGCTGTTTATTTTTCTGTATGCATTCTGATTTAACCTGGAACAGTGGAGAATTTATTCAGAGTCACTTTGAGTTTGCATTTTCCTCCCTCCACCATTTTACAACAGGTGATCTTGTGGAGAAGGGGAAAACAGCTTGAAATGGCTGGTGACTAGATTATTTTACTGATTAAATACTTATTCATTATTAATATTTGACCTGGGGGTACTTGTGGTGGTGATTCTCTTTTAGATGCAAGTATCGCCAATAATTTCCCTTAAAGTCTTTATTTAGCTGTGTTCTTGGAGATGCAGTTTTAAGGCTGAAAATAATGCTGCGCTTTCCTGAAGTCTGGGTAATTATTGTTTGTTGTCTATGGAGATTCTCAATCATCTAGGTCATGGTTGTCCCAAAGGTGCTTTTTCAAGAGGCAACTTGACTTTCTTGTTTTTCTTTGAAGACATTTCACTCCTCATCCAAGAAGCTTCTTCAGCTCTGACTGGATGGTGGGGAATGGAAGGGTTTTAAGTTTCTAAATAGATTGTTTGCTCTGGTCTCCCAAAGGGGTCGGTCCAGATTTGTGGATTTTTATCCCCTTTCCTTACATTTTTCTAAGGTGGCCAAGTTACCTTTCCTTGTTCCATGACTTTAAAGAAATCAAAATGTTATGTAAGCAAGGCAGGTTTATCTCTTGTCCTTATTCAAATAGGAGCCAAGATGCTTGCCTAGGAAATAAACTGCAACAGTCTAGTTGTGTCCCCCTCTTAACCTAGGTATAGTCATGTGGCTGCCCTTCATGAAGTTGTTCATTACAGTAGAAATAGGGGAAGGAGAGCCCTTGCCTGCTTTCAAACACTTTATTGCCAGAACTCCATGGAGATGATAAGGAGTCAACTCTTTGACTTCATATGAGTGGAAGGACTGATGGAGTGAAATGGGGGCTTTTCTTTCAGCAGTCAACACAATTGAAGCCAGTTAGCTGATTCTAGAAATCATCAATTAGAACAGTTTGCATGAACTAAGCAAGTAAGTAGTATCACTCTCTGCTTTCAGACTGCTGCTTCACACTGTGGAGAACAACTAATGATGAAAAGTTAAACCTGAGCTGCAATTTCTCAGCCTGTGAGAAATTTCTCAGCAATTTCTCAGCCTGTGCTGAGGAAATATTTCATTTTGTTTCCTGCTGCAAAGATATAAAAACACCAGCGAGCTGTGGCATTCCATAAAACCCCATCTATTCACTTGCCTATGTCAGTGATAATGTTCTGGAGGCCTCAGCAGCTGATTGACTGTAATGAATGTCAGGTTTCCCTTTTACATGAATAGTGAATTCTGGGAGAGAAAATTATAATCAAATCTATTCTTAATCCTGTGCACAATCTACATGAGGTAGCAGGTGCCATAACATTGGTGTGCAGAAAGAACTTCATATTAAAGAAGTCCCCAATTCAACATCCCATTATAGATGATGACTAGCATGGTGACTTAAAGTGGGAACATCCCAAAATTGTTTTGTTGCAAAGGCAAGGAATTGTTCATGGTAAGAATTTACTCCTATCTCTTTAATTTTCAATATACAAGAAAAATCACATAACTATAAAATCACATAAACTTTTCTTGTTCAATCTGCTACCTACACTAGAAGCTTTTGCTTAGATTTGCTTTCAGAGGCTTGTGTGTACAGGTGTGCGTAGGTGTACACAGGAACAATTTCTGAAACCAAATAGAGATAGTCCTCAACTGTGGATCACAATTGAGCCCAAAATGTGTTAAGTGAAAAATTTGTAAAATGGAGTTTTGTTCCATTTGGTAACTTTTCTTGTCCTATTTGAATGAACCACTGCAGTTGTGAAATTAGTAACCTGGTTGTTAAGAGAATCTGGTTTCCCTATTGACTTTGCTTGTCAAAAGTGGCAAAACTATTTACATGACCCTGGGACATTGCAACCATCATAAATGTGAGTTGTCAAGTTGTTAGTTGTTATCTGAATATAAACCACAGACCATGGGGGTGCTGCAAAGGACATACGTGTGAAAAATGGTCATAACTCACTTTTTTACTGCTGTTATAACTTTGAACGGTCACTAAACAACCTTTTAAGTAGCGGACTACCTGTATCTACCTACAAACACACTTTCATACAGTACATATACATGCATGCAGACATACACACAGATATGCTAATTTTTAAGTGTTGGATAGTAAATGATAAATTGAGCCTCATTCCTACATCTTGGAACAAATACATTGGTCCATGTATAATTTTTTACACGTTATTTGCAATTTTTCCTGTAATTTATCAGAAAATTGGAAAGTCCATAGTAGTGTCAAACTGGCGGCCTGCGGGCCGGATGCATCATGCGCAGGCACGCCCACCCCAGCTCCGCAAATGGGAAAAACATGACGGCAAAGCTTGACACCCATATTCTATATTTCGTAAGAGGTTATGAGTTGAAAGGTTGGATCAGAGGAAGCAATAAAATTATCTATCACTAAATAATATCTCCTGTCTAATATCACAGCATGTAGCTATGCTATTATCCTTGTATTTTCTTTTCAGTCAATAGTTTAGGATATATAAATGTGACTACAGACATGACAATTCAAATGTGAAATACAGATGTATAAATTATGTTTCACCTGAGTTGCAAATGCAGTTCAGAAGTGACATGAAAGATGTATTTAGTAGCTTGAAGACATTAAAACAATTTTCTCCAATTCAGAAAGTTGATTTTACTCTTATTATTTGACAATCATGATTTTTTTTTTGAGAATTCTGTTTTGCAGTTAAAATAACAAGGAGAATGTGGGTACTTTAAAGCCTAGGGAAACACTGTTATATTTTCTGTACACCTGAAAGTACTTTGGGCTGTTGTAGAAATTTACTACTTAATGGCTTTGGTCAAACATAAAACACTCTTCCCCAAAAGTGAGATCCTCTTTTCCCAAATTCCTTCTAGTTTGCATAGTTTTCCTAATCTTTATTAGTAAGCTGAAATCACTTGGCTGCAACCATCCTGTTAGAAGAATTTATATAGAATCCAAAGGCATCTAGAAAATAAAAGATGATGATGTAACTGGTTCTTTGCTTTATATCATATCAATTTTATGTGTATTTAATTAACACAAAAACAGAAATTAGTATACATATATACTGAACCAAAGCCAATACATTGTTAACGTTGTTTGTACCCCAACACAAAAATGGAGATAGGTCTAGGCCAGTCTAAATAGTGCCACATCTTGAAGTCACCTCTGTCAAAATGTCACTTCTGTAAAAAATTATAAGAACCCAGAAAAGAGACATTTATAATGAGAAAGATTTTATAATGACTTCATGTACTTTGGCTTCCTTCCAAGCCAAATCCTAGCCTAGTTGTCTAATGGAAGCCAAAATACATATTTATGCAAAAAGGGCCAATGCCTCTATGTTATGATGGATACACACATTTTATTGTATGTGTGAGATTTAAAAGACATCCAACTCCCATATCTTGGCAGGACTCATATATTGTGTAAAATTACTAAATTGTTTGTTTCAGGCTTAGTGTGACATAGGAATTTATCCATTATATTTTACCAATAACATTATGTATGAACTTATTTACCAATAACATTATGTATGGCTTATTCAATAAACAAGTGTTTAAAGTATCTTTGCTTAGTATTATATGTAACTGAAGCTTGAGTACCTGGTAACAATAGTAGTATCACATTGATAAACACTTTAGAGAGACATTATTTGATATTTATGTATTATATGTGCAAACTCATATAGTAATCTGAACTCTTTAAGATCAGTCCTTACTGATGACAACTCCTCCATAACAGTAAAGTCCTAAATGTCATTCTTATGAATATGAATGATACATATGAATGATACATTTATTATTCATACTTATTGTTCTGTTGAGTGGCCCTCTTCAATCAACATTTTTCTGTCATCTTGATAAAATTATGCAGAAATCATTGAACCATAAAACTAAATCTTGGGTATTGCATACCTGTCGGTTGGTGGGCTGATTTTAAATGATGCTTACTTCAAATTAATTCATGGTTCTGCATAACAAGAAAATGTTGTCAGATTGCACTTGTTACCATTGCTGTTACAGTGTCAGACTTGTAAAATTGTGAAGTACTTACAACTAGAATTTGTAAATCAGATACTTGACTTTTATGTGCAAACAAGGGAAACTAAAAGAACTATATTGGCAAGCAGTTGCTGAGTTTGAAGAAATTGGATGTTTGTGAAATTTTGACTGAAGGGAATGAATGGAAACAGTCATTATGATTATCAGTCTCACCTGTTACTTAGGAAGAAGTTAGAAATAATATTGCTTTTAACTGATGTTCAAAAAGTTTGATAAAATTATTCTTTTTGTTCCCTCCATATCCTGTGTCAATATAAATTATAAGCATGCAGTTATGTTTTCATTTCTTATTACTCATTAAGGATCAACACAAGTAAATAGGTTGTCCTGGCCCATTAAGCTCCAAGACTGACAAACATAGGGCATTTTTATGAATAATGCACTATGGGATCCAGGAAATGCCTTTTATTTTATTTATTTTACTTATATAGTCATCCATCTCACATGCGACTCTAGGTGGCTTACCATTAAATAGATAAAACAGACAAAATACATAATATAAAAAAGAAAAATACATAGCAGTCAAGCTTACAAAATGACTATCCAACAAAGTCAAGAGATCGACTTATTATACAACAAGGGCCAGACAAATAAAATTAATTTCAGGGCCTTGCAAAAGGTCAGCAAGGCCAGGGCTAATCTCAGAAGGAATTATATTGGGAGTTTGTTGTGATATGAATTTAATAAATTATTATTTTCCAAGGAAAAGTCCAGGCCCCTGCCAGCTGACACACCTTAGCCAGTGGCACCTGGGACCTCCTGCCAGAGTGGGTGTCACTTGAAGAAGAACTGGGAGAGATATTTACATGTTTTCTTTAGTTCTTTGGATCCTCTTGTTGATGATAGATGCACCAAACTTGTAGTTCAAGGGTTCACACAGAGGGTGAAGTCTTAGAAATAATGTGCTGCTTTCTTTCCTTGCCTTTGTCCAGTATTATATTGCAGTTCTTTTTCACATCACGAATGAGAACTACAAATAAGCATTATGTGATCTCAACATTTCTAGGCATAAGCACCTGAATTCAGAGCAGGTGAGATAGAATGTTTATAGAGCTGAATATCCAGTGAACCTCTCTATCTGACCGATAATTCATATTTTCCCCATAAACTAGAGAGCAACTGCAATAGCAGTTGCACACTCTTACAACAGCAGTGTTTCTGGAACAGCAGTCTACTATTGCTGTTATATCAATTCCTTTTGATATTCTTGGAAGTCTTTCCCAAATTGTAACTAAATAGTGCTTTAAGGTGTTAATTCTAATCTTACTGTTTTTTATTCAAGTTTTTCAAATTGTCATTCACAAAATCAGATCTTCGTGATCTCTATAAAACATTTTAGACTGAAGAATATATACATATCCAAACTGAATGAATAAAAGGAGTTGAAAGAATCAAATGAATAGACTCTAATAAATTTGGAAGTGATTTTCTAATAAAGATGTCAAGCGTTACTTCTGCTTTTTCAAAAACTCTGGAACATACAAGCATCCCGAAACCAGGAACTGAATCCTTCAAAGGGTGTCAAACTATCCAGATTAGCACAGTTTTTTTTTCTTTATCCAATTATTATTGTCTAGTCTGTATTAAGCATCAACTTTTCAGCCTCATCCATCTTGAAGCACACGGGTGTCCAATAGAGTCATTTAGCCAGAGGCAGTTCACTTGACCAAAAGAAAAAAGGAAAATCAATGGAAAAAGTGTTCCTTATAGTTATAAAGTTAGAAAGGCATGGTGTAATTTGTTGCTTTGTATCAGCTATCAAAGATTAAATCCTGTTGCAAAATGTCCAATTTAATAGGTGTCAAGTTATCAAATACTGAAATAAAGTGTTATGAAACATCAAGTACAGATAACAAACCAACATTTTGCAACTATTTAATCACTCCAAATTTCTGGCAAGTTTAATACCAATTTTAAGATTCATATTCATAATTGTTATTTTTAACATTCATTTCACTGCTCTGTAAAGCTTTAAAAATGGAACAGTTGCATCAATGGTGGGCTGCTGCCAGTTCGGACCGGTTCTAGTGAACCGTTAGTTCTGATGATCAGCTGGCCATGCCCATCAACCCCCGCCCTATCTGTCCTATATATCTGTCTTTTTCAGTTCAGCTGATTCGTGCGGCACAGTGGATTTCCATGCCTCAGCTGTTCTACTTACTAGGGTTGCCCTAGAAGGTAAGCTGTAGAGATTCAAATTGGTGTTTTTTGCATGCTGCGTGTGCACGCAAAGCACACATGTGTGCGCAAAGCACGCACTCACAGAACCAGTTTTAAACCGGTTGCAGCCCACTATTGAGTTGCATCCTTCAAGTCTAATCTTTGTTGCAGAGAAGATAGCATGCATTACAAGAAGCTATTCCTCCCATAGTAGCATCTGTTCTCGAATCAATGATCTGGGGGCTGGGAAGCAGAGTTATGGAAACTTTATCATGTAGATCAATTCTGTGAGACCATCCAGTTGACATACTTAGCAAATATAAAAAAATTTGCTCAGAATAGCAGATACTGTTATGAACAACAGAGAATAATACTAAAGTGTGGTCTTGCTTCTTGCATCTTTTTATAAAACATTTTATTTTTTCGATGGGGGCAACTTTTAGTCATAGCTTTGTTAAATGTTGATAGGGCCTTCCAAAAGTTGATTACTTTGGACTCAGTCTAATATGGAGATGGGCAAGTAGTCATTGCAGTTCCTAGTTTATTTAATAGGAAAACTATTGAGTTCAAAAAGAAAGCCTGCCACTAGATGGTACAAAATAAACCATAGCCCTATATATAGGGAAAGAAGGCAGCCTTAAGTCAAAAGTGTATAGGACTATACTTTTATAGTTAGCATTCTGTTAAATCCAGAGGGAAAGAATGAGAACATCCAAGGAACAGACCTTTGACTGTGCTTCCCTTTTTAAATAGGCTTTCTGTTTGTTTAGAAGCACAATTTGTACTTGTGGGTGGGAATTCTTCTACCCACGGATTAAAAATGTATGAAAAGCAATTACTGATGGAGTGTTCTAAAGAGGAAAAACTGAGGCAGGAAAGAGAGCACTAAGGAACAAAACTATAGAAGGGAAAGTAAAAGATTCCAGAAATGAGATTTGTAGTACTACTAGAGGTGGATTACAAAAATGTACTCTGGATAATAAATAGCAGAAGGAGACAGAAATCTGAGTTCCCGTCTAGTTGTCTAGACTTTTACAGGCCTGGTCTGGTAGCTTAAGAGAGATGAAATTCAATTTTGAAACTACCTTCGTTTTTCTTAGAGAGTTTAGATATATGAGTAATGTTTGTAGCTCAGTCTTGGTATCAAATTTAATTCAAAATCATATGTTTGTTCTCAATATGAAGTGAAGTTGTAATAAAGACACTGCTCATATCTGTCCCTATACAACTCAGATTAGGGAGAAGAAAACAGAGATTTTCTGCTATGATTTCCACCAAACTAGATTTCTTTAAAAGTCAGTGTAGAGAGCTAGCATAAATGCTATATGAAGCAATTCATTCCCTGCCCCCCCTTTTAAAATTTGTATATAGCAAATTTCATTACAAAACAATGTTTTATAATATTAGTGTTTATAACTGATTGATAGTTCATCTTCCCAAAATTTCTGATTGTTTTTTCAAATATTTATCACTTGTATAAAATATATAGTCACATCTATCACTGTGTATCCAAGTGATTGATATATAGGCAGATTTACTAATCAAGTGGCTGTCTTTTTCATTTAAATAGTTTTTGATAATTGCATTCTTTTTTTATTCTTGTTGGCAACCCAGAGTTCCATTTGGTAGATGAGCAGCCATTATATTTTTTAAATAAATAAAAATAAATACATCAGTGATGTCTTCCTTCAAGGAAAATGAGATAGAGATACTTTTCTATAGACACTCGAATTACGAATAACAGTGAAAAAGGCATGATGTATTGGCACTGAAATTCACAAATAGAAATTCACATCCTTGGTATTGAAGCTGAATATTGAAGCTGAGTACTCCCTGAAATCTCACTGGCCAATTCTTAGAGAAATCTTTCCAGCTGTACAGTCATGGCAAATCCTGTGGCATTCAGAAAATCCAATCCAATTCTAGGCCTCTAGAAATCCAGCATTCAGGACCTTGGACTGAGGGGATAGAAGAAAAGGCTGGATCTAAATTTCTGATTTTCCTCCTGTAATCCTCAGCCCATCATATCTATTTCTGCTATCACTACTACTACTACCCCACCCCTCAATATTTTTTTATCCCCCAAAGGGCCTCTCCTATTCTCCCTGGGGTTACCTCTGCTATCTTGCCAAAGTTACTTCAGCAGAATGGACTGCAGGGATTGACTGCAGAGATTGCCCATCTCACCACTCCATCTCCTGGCATCCCAGTCTCTGTAGTTCTCCATGCCTCTCAGCCAAGAGAAACATGCTATCAGGTTCCTTCTTCCCACCAGCAAAAAGAATGCTGAGACAGCTGTTCTCTTCTCAAGGCCCATACAGATGCTGCTCTGCTCTGAGAGCTGGTCCAGACCTAATTGAGTTGTAGTAAATAAAGGTGGGAGAACAGTAATAATCATCCAAAACTTGCAGAGATCTCTGAGGCCCAATGAAAAGAATGTGCAGATAGATTGGACTCTTCTTATCCAAGTCTAAAAGCAACAGAAGCAGCTGGTGATGGTGAAGTTGGAGTAACTTGACATTTGATGTCCAATGATATTTACTTGCTCTCAAGCTGAGATACAAGAAATTACTTTAGCGTTTCTTTTTAAACATTTAAAATGCCTTTTTATTGAACAGTTGACAATAGAAACCTATTAAGAAAATTATATACAAACTATAAAAATATTCACACTTCATCGTTTAACAACAAAAGTTCAAATGTTTTCAGACTGGTACAGACAATAACTTTGCTTTAACAATGATGCTGTTAACTGACTTATGAGGATCAAAAACTTTAGTATTTGTTGATTTCAGAAAGCTTGCAAAATATAAAATCGACTCTTCAAAACTGAACAATATGGCCAAAGAAGTAAATTTCAGAAATTTCAAGTATGGAACTTTCTTTAGTAGTCTGGTCCATTTTTTTTAAAGATAGTGCTTAATAATATTGGGGTTTGGGTTACAATATTCTATAAGTGTAGGTAACATTGGGATAATCCAAAGTATTTCAAAATATTAATGATACCTCTGGATCATATTATGTAAAAACCTAGCTCTCAAGATAAGGGTCTAATGCTGGAAAACATTAAAGGAAGGAGAAGAAGCAGATGAATAGCAACAAGATTCAGTTATGGTGGAAGAAATGCACCATTGAAGACCTGAAAGATTAGGTTTAGGGGCAGTTTGTCCCTATTTTTCTGAAAAGCTATGTGGTCACTATGAGTCAACACCAACTTGATGGCTCATAATCACCCCTGGATGAAAAATTATATTTGACTAATTATAGAACAATATTGCAAGCTTATGTTGCCAAATTCCCATGTTCTAATAAGAATATGTTTATTTCCTTAGTAACAGTATTTGCTACTGCAAACTTTAAAAGAATCTAAATAGTTAATTTTAAAAAAATCACATTTGCATACCACATCAAATATTCTGTACTGCTAAATGTTGAATTATGAATGACATACTGTAGATATTTCATTAAGATTTTAATGGCAACTTGGGAAAAGCAGGCATCATTTGGGAAATATAGTGTACAAGATATCTATAAAATGGAAGTGTTTTTATATTTTATATATGTGGAAAGACTTGAGCAACAAAGAAGTGCAGAAATTATAGATGAAAAAATGGACTATTGATGACATGATGAATGGTTCTACCCCACTTTGAATCAAACATATTTGACTAAGTTAATTGAGTGAAACAGATAATTGCATAAGAAGCCTCACAATGTATTTACTTCCTTAAATGAAACCTTACTTTTTTCAAGACCAAGTGTAGAAAATGGTTAAAAGATACAGTAAATATGATGAAACCCAAGCTTTGTTTTTCATCTTGGACCAGTTTAAAAAAACGTTATTTAAGAACTAATGCAAAATAATACCTATGATTAATCTCAATCTTACACAGGAAAAGACCCAAACACACCCAAACCTGCATACCTGCACCCGTGAAAATATATATGCCTGCTTTTCCCAAGTTACCATTAAAATCTTAATGAAATATCTACAGTGCAGCTTCTGGTCTGTGGTCGTGTCTCATCTTCTGTGTGGGCGTGAGTCTGCTTTTTACGTGGAAGTGTGGTGGTGGCATCTTGTGTGGCCCTCGTGGGTGTGGGTCTGGTGTCATTCTTCATGTTAGGTACTCGCCTGTTCATGAGGGCGGGTTTCCAAATGGCTGGTAGGCGGGAGGTGTCATCTCTTTTATTCATGCTGTGTGGGCGTTTTTCTATCTCTATGGCTTCTCTGATTATTCTGTTGTTGAAGTGTTCAGTTTTGGCGATAGTTCTGGTATTTTTAAAGTCAATCTCATGTCCTGTGGCTTTGAGGTGTTGGACCAGGGAAGAGGTCGGTTCTTCTTTTTTGATTGAGTTCTTATGTTCTTCAATGCATGCACTTATTCTTCTGTTAGTTTGTCCAATGTATGTGGTGGGGCAGGCGGTGCAAGGGATTTCGTATACTCCTTGGTTTTCTAACTCGATTTTGTCTTTAGGGTTTCTTAGGATGGTGGATATTTTTCTGTTTGTGCAGAATGCTGTTTTAATGTTGTGTTTTTGGAGGATCTTGCTGATTTTGTCTGTAGTGCCTTTTATATATGGGAGGAGGGCTTTGCCGTTCTCTTGTTCTCTGTCTTGGATTTTGGTTGGGGTTTCTTTTTGGATTAGGTGGGTAATCTTCTTTCTTTGGAATCCATTGGCTGTTAGTACGTTGGTGAGAGTGTGTAGTTCGGTTTTTAGGTGTTGTTCATCGGCTAAGCATTTTGTTCTGGAGATGAATGTATTGGCTACGGAATTGATCTGTGCTGGGTGTTGGTGTGAGAGTGCGTGTAGATAGCGGTTTGTATGTGTTTTCTTCTGGTAGATGGTGTGTCCTAGGGAGCCATTGGGTTTTTTGTATACCAAGACATCTAGGAAGGGAAGTTGATTGTTAGCTTCTGTTTCCATGGTGAATTGTATTTTATGTATGTATGTATGTATGTATGTATGTATGTATGTATGTATGTATATTCACTTGTACACACACACACACACACACACACACACACACACACACACACATATAGATCTTTGGTTATTCGGGTTTTCTCCCGCGTAAGATTGGAAGTATCTAGGCAACGTTTTGATGAAGTCTCATTCATCATCTTCAGGCTTGTGTCTTCAGCTCTGTGCTTCTCAGGGTGATGTGAGCTTGCAGCTGCTTCTTCCTTTTAACTGCTAGTGGGGGTGTGACTTGATTGGTTGGGGGTTTGGCTGTGTTCTGATTGGTTGGGGGGTTGGCCGTGTCCTGATTGGCTGGAGGTGTGTTCTGTTCAGGTGGGTGCTTGGTTGTGCTCAGGTTAGTCTTAGTTGCTGGGAGATTTGAGCTGGTGAGCTGTGATCTTGCTGTTTGGCTTCGAGTTCTTAGTCGTGCCGCATCTTCATGGTGGGGGTCAGTTCGCTTCATGTATGGCTCGGAGGGGTTTGAAGTGGGTAGTGATGCAGCTGCAGTGCGGCTTCTGGTCCGTGGTCGTGTCTCATCTTCTGTGTGGGTGTGAGTCTGCTTTTTACGTGGAAGTGTGGTGGTGGCATCTTGTGTGGCCCTCGTGGGTGTGGGTCTGGTGTCATTCTTCATGTTAGGTACTCGTCTGTTCATGAGGGCGGGTTTCCAAATGGCTGGTAGGTGGGAGATGTCATCTCTTTTATTCATGCTGTGTGGGCGTTTTTCTATCTCTATGGCTTCTCTGATTATTCTGTTGTTGAAGTGTAATAATCAGAATACAGCCAAACCCCCAACCAATGAGAACACACCCCCACCCAATCAGAACACAGCCAAGCCCCCACCCAATCAAGTCACACCCGCACTAGCAGTTAAAAGGAAGAAGCAGCTGTAAGCTCACATCACCCTGAGAAGCACAGAGCTGAAGACACAAGCCTGAAGATGATGAATGAGACTTCATTGAAACGTTGCCTAGATACTTCCAATCTTACGTGGGAGAAAACCCGAATAACCAAAGATCCACATACAAATACCCTGCATGTGGCATTTAAAAACTGGGTCCTGAATATATTGGTTGGAATTGTTACATGCTAAACATTTTTGGTGGATGATATGTATATAATTAGATTTCATTGGTATCCTGCAATGCTTTTAGATCCTTTGGAAGTTTTTTAAAAAATAATTTAATGTATTTTGATTCATTTTTTAAATGCACAGACAAATATAGACTTTCAAAAAATGGTGATTGCAAGTCATGTGGAGTTTGATAGATCCTGCTGATTTTTTAACTGTGTCTGTAATTGGACTGAAAAAAAAACACAATTATCTCACTATATTGCAATTTACAAAGCAGTCAGATGCTCTATAGAACCAACCAAGTCTCTCATCCAATTGTTAGTAATTTCAATCAGTAGAAACTTTCAGATATTTTTCAAAGTCAGTCGCACATATACAACATTCCTTAAGGACAATTTTGCTTCTGGGGCATTGCAATCCAAATGGAATGAACTACATTTATCATAGTGCTGTATCCAACTTGTTGGCAGAAGGAATTAACCTTAGCAATTCAAGTATACTGTAGACTTGATCATTGCTGAACATGGGAATCTAGATTGAGATTAAAATTCAAAAGTTCATCCAGATTCATGAGAAATCTACCAAGGCGCATTAAACCCCTACTCCCCAATCTTAGTTTTAAATGGCCAGAAGCATGTCTGTATTTTTTAGGACTTTTTCAACAAGAAGAATCTCCTTCTGTGTTTCAAGATATCAGTAGCATTTGAGAAGGGAGCTTATTTGTTTCCAGCTCAGTTGTAGGGTATTTGCGACTGTATAAAGTAGGGGGGCTTTGTTTCGTGGACATGCTATGATCTCAGTTGGGAAGAATTTTCTCAACTTCTGAACTTCAAATCCTGTAAGGGAAATTTTAGCTTAATAGCTTTGAAGGCTTTCTTCAGTAGCTTAGGCATAATGAGTAGCACAAAACCAACAGTTTTTAAAAGATTAGGCTACTTCACTGCTGCTTCTCTTCCTTCTCCTCCCTTTTAAATTTTATATAGAATGTAAGTGAGGGCATTTTATTGCAATTGTATCTGCAACAGGTTGGAGATAAGCCAATAATTTTTCATTCCTTGTCTCAGCTACCAAAACTGAGGACAATTATGTTGCCTTCAAACTGCTCTGGAGAAACAGTGCCGTATAAAAATGCCCTGCTTTAAGCTCCAGCTTTTTTTTTGTTCTTGTGTTATTATTAATACCAAACATGGATTTAAAAATTGAATAACTTCTATACTTTTAAGTGGAATAGATATGGAATGATAAGACATTATTATTAACAGATAATAGATAAATGAGCCAATAATACATACCTTTACAAAACAAGGTAGAATTCTGATTTCATGGAAAGCATAAACTATATTTTCCAGTTCCTTGGCAAGCAATGAGAGAAAAACATTTCTCAAGATAAGCAGCTCCAGGAGGGCAAGTTGCCAGTTTCAGCAAAATTTGTAACTGCTTCAGCTTTGTGGAAGAGATCCATCTTTTCCCCCATCTTATTCAAATTTCAACAGTAAGAGTTTCAAAATCTTCAGCCACTTTGCAACCAACAGTTGAATGTGGGACTAGTAAAACACTGGTAGATTGTGACTTTTAAAAATCAGCTTAGAAGTTACTTTTCCATATCAACATAGATTTGCACTATTGCATCACAGTCTTGCCCAGTAAAACTTATCTTCTCTTATAATGAACAAGCTTTTTATTTCTGACCTGTTTATGGAAGGCTTCGTCCTTCCCTACTTTGCTTTTTAATGCCATTTACACCAGCTATTAATTCTAAGCTTACCAAATTATCTGCTATGGTGCTAGATGAACTGAAGAGGTAATAATACTCCATTTAAATTGCATTTCCTGAAACAACACTAAATCTCATTGGATGCAGATGACACTGGCAGATATAATCATAATAAAACAGTAATCAATTAAAATATTGGCTAATAGCAGATGGAACTAAATAGCAGATGAAAACTAAATAGCAGATGAAAATACCACACTGAAGCAAAAGTTCAGGAAATAATGCTTGGGAACAAGTGTGAGATAGATTTTTTAGTGGGTTATTTTAGAAAATGCCTGATCATAAGTAGGCCACAATTCCACTTCAAGACCTTCAGAATGGTTTTAAATTTCAGTTAGAAAAATAAAGGAAGTGGTTTTACTATTTTGTTTTGAGATAACAGAAAATGAAAAGATTACACTGTCATACAATTTATGTCTCTTCATAAATTATTTGTGAGCTGTAGAACTGTGTGTGATCTCTAAAGATGTAGTTTTTACATGTGGCATCATAGAAAGGAACTGGCAATTTATTCAACATTTACATTTCTTGCACTTTCACAGGAAATGTTTCATTAGTTACTCTCAAGCTGGCTTTAACTCTGTTTAGATAATCATTGATTTTCTTTGAATATGTATAAAATTTATATCTTAGTGGGAAGCACTATCAAACATTTTTGTACACTTTCTAAGAAAGCAACTGCTCAAGTATATAATTAGCGAAAAAACATACAGTTTGCTGAAAATAGGGCAGAATTTTTCCAATATCTCCACGAGTCTCCTAGCAATCCATTTTGACAATCTTTAATAGTAATAGCACTTAGACTTATATAACCCTCCATAGCACTTTACATTACTCTCTGAGTGGTTTACAATGTCAGCATATTGTTCCCAACAATCTGGGTCCTGATTTTACTGACCTTGGAAGGATGGAAAGCTGAGTCAACCTTGAGCCAGTCAGGACTGAACTCCTGGCTGTAGGCAGAATTTGCCTGCAATACTGCATTGTAACCACTGTGTCACCATGGCTCTTTTAGCTTAATTTGTTGTCAAAAGTAGACGAAGAGAAGGTATATGCTTCATCATCCATGTTAAAAGAAGATGAACATGTCAGTTTGATCTCTGTGAATAAGTCTTAATTAGAAGACTCAAAAAGACATTCGAGTATATAAGGTAAAATTTAAAAAAAAACAAGCCAGGTTAGTGAAAGCTGTTTTGAGATTTGGTTCTGCAAAAGATGTATCAGCTGTAACAGGGAAGCATCAAAATATCATTTTTTTTCCTTTGGGCAAAATGAGATGAAAATAGTGGGGATGATAGATATTTTAGAGTCCATTAACTCATCCAGGTTTCAACAGATCTCTTCAAATGCTTCACTATAGTATTTTTTAATGATTCTCCCAGTACTCTTTTAAAATATAGAGAGCAGAAATGAGGAAGTACACCACAGCAGCCTTCAAACTATCCAACAAATTGTCCTGATCTGATGCACAAAATGTCCTGTTGCAACCTAAAATAATAATTAAAAAAACCTTTCAGGCCCTGTTTAGAAAACAAGCATTTTTACAGTTGCTTTTGTAAAATGCCAGGCTTGCATAATGTTGAAGACCATTAATTTGTTCCTTTTGGAGAGGGATTTTGCTGCCTTTGATCAGTAGGTTTTCCAGAGTACTAAGAAAGTTGGCATAGCTGATTAGTAAACTTGGCCACTTCTGGAAAAGACCACCTCATTGCTAGCTTTAGTTGAGTACCAAGCTAGGCAGGACATATTGTCAATACATCTGGAGATCATTCATGGAGCATTTGGATTTACCCTTGTTGTGTATACTATAGCTTCGCTGTGCCAGATCACTAGGTTTTATGGGGTGCGAGGAGGATTGGCCAGGACCCTATCATCACTGCCAGGGCTAGGGTAGGTTAGGTTTACGGGCAGTAATCTGTATTCATTAGTAGTCTCAGTCTCAGTCATTTTATTTCAATCATTGACCGGCAAATATTCATTAGCATGCATTTTAAAATCAGGGTAGCAAGTGGGATACAGTGACAAAGAAATAAATTGGCACAGCAAAAAATATCTTAAAAGCATTAAACTTCCAGGCTAGCATCTAGGTCTCCTTTCATTATTGAAAAACATACACATGTTCCAGTTACATAGAATTTAAAACTAAGGTTTGAGCCAAGATGGTATACCAGTGTATTCTAGACTGAGCTGCATGTTTACAGATGAATTACAGGCAAATACAGGCAGTTTGGTGTAGCATTGAAGATGCTGGCTTAGAAACCAGAAGATTATACGTTCTAGTCCTGCCTTTTGTATGAAAGCTGCTGGAAGACTTTGGGCCAGTTACTCTCTCTCAAACCAATTTACCTCACAGGGTTGTTGTGAGAGAAAAAAAACCAGAACAAAGTAGTACTTTTTAAACGATGTTCTTTATTCACCATCTTGAATTATTTTATTATTTATAAAAATTAAAAAGCCAGGTTGTTGTAATGACGAGGCAGTTGAGTTGTTTGATCATGAACAACTGAATCATGATCATCTTTATTGGAGTCTAGTCTTGCATTTATACACATTTTTAATTATCCTCCATCATTGGTTAACTTTGGTTACTGCTTAACTTTCGTTACTGTTTAGCATAGTAATTAACACAATTAATTATCTCTAGTTAAAGTCTAACATATGTTTACTTCGTCTCTCTAATCCTCCTTTAGATTAGTGACTTTGTTTGCCTGAGTTGTATTTGTTTGGAAACATTCTTTATCTGAGGTTTGCCATCCGAGATTGGAACATTCCTGCAATTACAACTCTACACCAGGTAAAAAAAACCTACTCCTTCCCATTATGTGTATAAGATTTAGGGTGGTGCAGTAGTTTAAACTAGAAATGGGGAGATCCTAGTTGCAACTCACTGGCTGACTTTGGCCTGACTTAACCCTACCTATTTTGCAAGGTTGTTATGGAAAGAAAAAGGCTCTTGAGCAAAAACTTAAATGTAAGGGATTAGCAAACACAGATCCTACTACACTATAATATTTCTGTTCACAAGATTATCAGAATAGCTTAACCAGATGACAAGCAAAATTATGACATATATAAAAACGAAGTTGGACATTACATAATATTATTATTAAGCAACTTTGCAAACAGCAAAGAAGCCACAGAATCTAGAAACAGTATAAAATGTCTTTGGAAGCACCTTGAAACCATCTGATTCAACAACCTGCTTCAGACCCTGCTTTGAATCTCAGATCTGGTTCATTGGGGATAATTCCAACAAAATGCTGTTGAATCTAAGCATCTTTGATATTTTGCATCTGACTGTGCCCTGGTTCAGATTTGAAGGTGGAAAGTGATTTGTAATATGTCTAGAGATTCTCAGTCATCCAGGTCATGGTTATCCCCAAAATGCTTGTTTTTCAAAGGCAACTAACTGGACTTGAAGACATTTTGCTTTTCATCCAAGAAGTTCTGACTAGAGTCAGAATTGAAAAAGCTTTTTGGATGAGAAGTGAAATGTCCTCAAGGAAAAACAAAATCCAGTTGTCCTTTGGAAAGAAAGACACCTTTGGAAGGAGCATGCAAGTGTGGCTACATACACTTACCAGAAATCCTTAAGATATTTGTTTGTATAGCTACTGTCGCGTGATCTTAAGACAGGACTTATTTAAGTCGATTGTTTCTATACTATAGAAATACTTTAAAATTTTGTGAACAACTGTGTGTTGGACTTTATTTTCTGTTTGCAAAAACAGGGGGATGGGCACTGGATTAATAGATTCAAGGAGATGCCAGCATGTACTAATTTGAACAGGCAGGCAACTCTGCCCTGGATCACATTTTTCTTCAATTCTGAATCCCTGGACAGTCCTTTTGCTTTTGCAACTTTGCCCAGCCTTGCTATTAGTTTATTTAGATTCTGTGGGAGAATGGGCAGGTTTTCTATGCTTTCTAAAATGTTAATAATACTACCGTTCATTTCTTTCATGTTACTATTCTTCATTGCTTACAAACTAATGGAAGAATCAAGAGCTGAAAACAGTGGCTGTACATTCTTTTGTACAGTAATTTGTACACTGAAAGTTGTTATGATATTACAGCCAAGAACGAATGTTTATGGAAGCTGAATCCTCATGAGTACTTTTTTTTAGCTTTTTGTTGCTTTCCCCCCTTTTTTGTATCTTTTTAAAAAAAGCTTCTCAACTATAAATATGAAAAACAAACTCTGATTGTGTTTTAAATCTCTGGAACCATGCTGATGGGAACCAAGCACTAGTAACAAAAAAAACCCTATATATTGCAACGGCAACATGGAGAAAAGTTGTTTTTAATCTTACTAGCAGAAAAGGAAGGCATTCAAAAAGCTGCTCCTTCACTGATCCTCAGGAGGGTGGTGTTCTTTTCCGTCCCATTTTGCCTCTAGTGGCCCATACCTCCAACTCTGCACTTCTATTTCTTTCTCTTTGAAATTCTTAAGAAAACATCAGTGGATCAGGTGAAGACCTCTGATTGAAACCATTTGCTTAAAAATGGAAAGAAACTGCAGGCATGGAAACTGGGCTCCAAAAAGGCTTTTCTGAAAGTGTTTCAGTAATGCTGGAAGCTTTCACGAAATGTTGCTGACATTCTTTCCTAATAGGACAATACAGCAAACCTTTGGCAGTGGCATCTGGAAATTAGTTCAATTCCTACTCTGGTAATAGCACTGGAAAAAGTGTTTTGATGCTTTGTGCCAAGGACAAAGAGATTAGTGTGAACTAATTGCACACTCAGTGGATTGCACACTCAGTGTGTGGAAATCAGATTTTTATATGGTGTGATAGATTTGAGTTTCTTGCAGCTATTCACAGAAATAATATTAAACTGCAGAATATTAAATATTGTGATAGCATTAGTGTAATTATTGCTGTGCTATTTCCAGATTCAGATAGGATAACATTTGAAAGATTTGGAAGGCGGAAGTTAATATGTTTGATAGTTAACAGTTTTCATCCAAAAGATGAATACATTTCTTTTCATTTGCTTAATTGTGTGATTCAGCACCTCAGTGCTGACACTTGAAAGGGGTCTTCGAAAGCGCAGCTTGTTTTATTTTAAGAAAAATAATAACTAATATTTAAAAATATACTGGGTAGGATGGGCACAAAATTAGTGTCATTAACATGTCAGAAATAGGAAATACATGGCCATATGGTAATTGGTGGGAAAGTGGTCAAGGCAGAAAGCTTAATCTGCTTTAAGTTCAGTAGCAGAAGGTAGTGAGCGAGCAGTTCAAGAATTTCAAAGCTAAATGCAGTTTTGTCTGCACTAGTAAAAATACTGGACATCCAACCGTTTGCCTTTTCATTTATATAGAAATCAGTGACATTGTAGGCAGTGAGTGACCCAGTTCAAGCTGCAACCCTGTTCCTGTAGCCAAACTCAGGCTGCTGCTGACTAGAGAGGAACAGTTTTTGTTTACTGATAATTCTTTGCTCCGATGGAGCTGTTTTTAGCATCTCTGCAAGTTGGAAAAGCTAAACAATATTTTTCTGGACAAAACCCATACAAGATAAAAACTAACGTGTTTCCCAAGGGACTTTGCTGCCTAATGCAAAGGGTAAGATATCATCCCTTCCCCTACGGGTAGAGAGGCTAGCTGAAATGACAGTCAAAAATGGCATTACGTTAGGGCTTTTCACCTCACCTGAGAATAGCACATTAGTTTAGGAGGCTCTGGAGGGACTGTCTTCTAATAGAGAGGAATGGTTGGCAGGCTCAAAAGAATAGCGGGGAGCTCTTGGTGCTGCCTTTAGCATCTGCTACCTGAAGCTCATCTATCCATTACTGCCTTAAGGCCTACAAAACCAGGTTTCAAGAAGCAGCAGTTACAGTGGATTTACTGAGCCTTATGTTCTCTTTTATTTGTTTTCAAAATATGCTGAACTTTTCTTTCAATCTATGTGCCATCAAGTGATTACTGTTTACCATCTACCTTATATTTGTGTGAAGGTATAAACAAACAGTAAGATAGGAAGATTTTAGTGTGTCAGGATGGGGAAAAATACCAGGATGATGAGGACTTCTAACATGGCACATCACAAGATTTGGGGAAATATGGTGTTCAGGATTTTCACAAACGGTTCCAGTTTAGTATTCCTGGGATTGAAACCTAGCCTGGTAGAGTTGAAAACATGCACATGACATCCCAAATTCATGAAATGGAATATAATTGCTTGTACCTCCAAGATGCTGGCATATAGCTTGCCTTCATAAGGATCCTAGCTTGCATAGAATAGTGTTAGCATCATTAATAAAATTGGGCTTAGATTTAATTTTTAATATGCTGGTCAGGATATGCCAAAATTCACTGATACTGTCTTCACAATTAGCAAGGAATGTAATATGCGACACAGTATGACCAAGATTAGTAATCTAGTTTACACATTATGCATATTATTAAAAAATAATATGTGTAAATCTTAACTAACTAAAGCCATGAGTGCCAGCATTCAATTTCTATAGGCTCATCTAATGATGGGTATAAGATGAATACAAAGAAAACAAATAAATTATTGAATTAAAATAAATGAAATAAATAGAAGTAATCGATTATTATTTTTAAATAATAAAAATAATATATGAAGCGGTGTACAAATATGGTGATAGGAAATATAGTTCACTAGTGTGAACATTTATAGAGAGGTATACTGAATAGTGTTACATGATTACAGTTTTATTTTCTCTAGTTTCTGTGTTTATTTTGCTCATGATCTCTTTACTGTTTTTCTACACTATTCACAGCACTACTGACTCCAAAGGGGAATAGCATGATGAGTATGTAGGTGGGTATCCAGGATTTGAAGCTTTTAGTTCAGAAAGTAAACAAAAAGGATCATCAATCTGCATTTATCTTTGAATGTCCATTGCATCTGGATAGACAAGTAAAATAACAAATTTGAATACATAAAGTATGTCTTTGCAATGCTGTGTATGATTGTGGAAGAGAAAATAATGTCAGAATCTGAATAGATGCTTTAAGAGAAAGCAGAAAAGCAGAGCCATTGGCATCAGAGAATTACAGCATGTCCTGCCTGTGCTTTGAGAGGTTCCAGTAATCCTACTCTTGACTGATAGCCACTTGAAAGAGATAATGTACATTAGATAACAGCTTTTGCTCTTCTTTGCATCCAGATGCAGACATACATGTTTTTATTAAGGTATGCTGGCATTTGGCTCGGACATTGGTTGGTTTGAAATTGATGTGGTACTTGAAGTTCCAGGCCCTCTCTTTTTTAGCTCTTCTTATTCTAGGGAGCTCAGTTGGTACTCCTGCCTTTCTGCAGGACGTAACTCAGAAGCTGGTATGAATATGAACATTGTACGTGATTGTTGTAGAGCGGCGGAATAACCTGAGGCAAACACGGAGAGAACTTCAGCTTTTACTTTATTGTAACAATAAAGGGTTGCCGCGGCTGCCGCGCTAACAAGGCAGCCAGCTGGTGGACAACAGCTGATGCCGTTTCACAGCTCCCTTTTATAGCCGGCTGTCAAATGGCATCAGCCAATAGGAACGTTCTGTGTTCCCGCTGGAAACACGGACCAGAGTGAAGACTTCAGCTCAGTCTTTTCCGAACGCCACACTCCTTTCCCCCAGAACGGAGCATGCGTAGTCCTTCAGATAACTCGGGCGCTTGCGCAGGCGGCCAGATCTTCTAAGTTCTGACGAAGCTGCTGCTGGAAGGAACTTTTCTGCTTGCTGGGCAACTTCTGGTGCCGACGAAGTTGGCATCTCGGCTTCAGGCGTTTCTGGGCGAGGGACAGGTGGCTGTTCAGGTAGGCTTGCGTTCCTGTTGGATCCAAGGGACGTTTCTTTGGGCGCTGGCAGTTTCTCTGTTGCAGGAACATCTTGAGGGCCATCTGCAGACGCACTCCAACGCCTTCTAAGATGATCGATATGGTGGCGCCAGATGCGCCCGTCTTGCAGTTAGACCCTGTAAGACTTAGGACCAGTTACCGCCACAATTTGCCCAGGCATCCACAAAGGGTTTCCCGCATAGTTCCGGGCATAGACCTGGTCATTCTCAGCGAACTCCCTTGCCTGGCTTTTTGACCCTAGGGGTGTGACTGGGGCATAATGCGGATGGAATCTGTCTAGGGTGGTCCTCAGACATCTACCCATGAGAAGTTCAGCCGGAGACCTATTAGTGGTGGCACAGGGAGTTGTGTGCTGGGTCAGGAGATACTTAGCGAGCCTAGAGTGCCAATCTATAGGCCCAAACCTTGCCAGGGCCTCCTTAACTGATCTGACTGCCCTTTCAGCCAGGCCATTACTGGCAGGATGAAAAGGAGCTGTAAGTGCATGCCTTATTCCCAGGTTGGCTGGGAAGACCTCAAACTCACAGGAAGTAAATTGGGGCCATTATCAGACACGATGGTGTCAGGGAGGCCATGAGTAGCGAATATCCTTGATAGAGCCTTAGTGACAGCTTCTGAAGTTGTGGTGATCATCAAGGTCAGTTCTACCCATTTAGAAAAAGAATCAACCATCACCAGGAATGTACACCCATGAACGGGGCCAGCCAGATCAATATGCACCCGGGACCAAGGGGCCACAGAATCTTCCCACCTGCCTGGAGTGGATGTGGGTGGAGCAGGTCTGGTAGCTTGGCATGGCTGACAAGCATTCACTCAACTTGTAATCTGAGCATCCATGCCTGGCCACCATACATAACTGTGAGCCAGGGCCTTCATCCTGACAATGCCGGGATGGCCCTCATGCAGGACCTTTAAAACTGAGTCTTGCAACTTGGAAGGGATAACTACCCTCGTTCCCCAAAGTAAACAGCCTTGCAAAGAAGGTAGTTCTTGCTGGCGAATTTTGAAAAGCAGGAATTCGGGGGCATAAGGAATTGCTGGCCACCCCCTTCCCACCCAGTCAAGAACTTGGGCGATTACCTTGTCCCTGGAAGAGTGGGCAGCGATATCGAGGGCAGTGATTGGGAGTTTGAGATTGTTGATCTGGAAAACAGCATTAGTTGGTGCAGGATCCTCCACAGGAACAGGCAGGGGGCAGCGACTAAGAGCATCAGCGTGGCATAGACTCTTGCCAGGTCAATGAACCAGTGTATAGGAATAGGCAGCCAGAAATAAGGTCCACCTGGTCATTCTTGGAGACAAAATCTGAGGAGTTTGTCTCTCACCAGACAGAAGGCCTAACAGAGTCTTGTGATCCGTGATCAACTCGAAATAGTGTCCATATAGAAACTCATGGAATTTTTTGACAGAAGCAACTGCAGCCAAAGCCTCCTTGTCAATTTGGCTGTAGCTGCACTCAGCTGGGGAAAAAGTTCTGGAGAAATAGGCAATGGGTGCCTCAGAACCGTTAGGCAGTCTATGACTTAAAACAGCACCTATGCCAAAAGGAGAAGCATCTGCTGCTAAAACTACAGGTAAATGTTCATTAAATTGTATCAGGACAGCATTGGATGTAAGTAATGATTTGACAGCATGGAAGGCATGGGCTTCCCTAGGTCCCCAGTGCCAGGGGGATTGCTTGTCCAAGAGTCTGTGCAGAGGCTCTGCAACGGAAGTTTTATGAGGCAAAAATGAAGCATAAAAGTTAAGAAGTCCTAAAAAGGCCTGGAGCTCAGTTTTGTTAGTTGGCGTGGGTGCCTTGTGAATAGCCCTTACTTTGGATTCGATTGGGTAAATACCAGAGGCGTCAATTCTGTATCCCAAAAATTCTACCTGTGGGGTGGCAATAGTGCACTTGTCTTTCTTTAACTTAAGACCATGCTGTCTGAAACGATCGAGGACTCCTCTGACTCTTTGCAGTAACTGAGGCTTGTCAGGGGCAGATATTAAAATGTCATCAAAATATGGAATTACGCCCAGTAATCCTTGAAAAAGTCTTTCCATTAAGGATTGGAAAATTCCTGGGGCTACACTTACGCCAAATTGGAGGCGCCTACATTTGAAAGCGCCCCTGTGTGTTACAATAGTTTGTAGTTCAGCGGCTGTGTCATCAACAGGGAACTGTTGATAGGCCTGTGACATGTTTAATTTAGCAAAAATGGTTCCTGGCTCAAAAGAATGTAGTAGGTGCTGGATAACAGGGACTGGATAGGTGCTGATTTGTAAATATTTGTTCAATGACTCTTGTAATCCACGCAGATTCTTACGCTCCCGTCTTTCTTCAGGGGTGTCACTATTGGGGTTTCCCATTTTGCGAAGTCCACAGGCTCTAATACACCTTGTTTAATTAATTTGTCAAGCTCCATGTCTAATTTGGGTGGGTTGCAAAAGGTACCCTTCGAGGCTTTAAACGGATTGGTACTGCCTGAGGGTCCAAGTTGAAAGATATTGGGGTTCCTGAATAACAGCCCAGCGCCTCGCTGAACACATCAGCATAGTCATTAAACAAGGTGTCCACTTCAGCATTTGTAATAGAGTGGATTCCGCTTATATGGAGGCCAAGGGCAGGGAACCAGTCTAACCCAACAGGCTAGGGAGGGCACCATCCACTACCACTAAAGGCAAGTGACCTTTAAAATTTTGAAATTGTACAAAAAACTTGCCTTTTCCAATGACTGGGATGGTTCTGCCTTGGTAGTCGCGTAGGGTTAACTGGCGTGAAGCTTCTTCTTAGCCATTCTGGGAAGTAGTTGTTTCAAGGTGCTCCATGAGATGATGGACAGTGCTGAGCCTGTGTCAACCTCCATCCTGCAAGTTTTCCCTTCTATAGAAACAAAAACACTAATTTTGTTAGAGCCTTTGTTAGTCAGCTTGGCTTGATAGGAGGTAAAACAGTCTTCAACTTGTTTTTGGAAATGTTGGGTTGTCTGAGGCTTTGGGGCAAAAGTCTTTCCTGCTTAACAGATCCTGGCTAAATGACCCTTCCTTTGGCATTTTAGACAAATGGCATTCCTGAACTTGCAGGATGCCCTGAGGTGGTTTCCCCCACAGCTTAGACAAATGGGCTGATGCTGTGGAGGTAGATTGGGGTTTGGCCTGTTTTCCCCTTGACTGGTTTTTTGCTGCCTGAGGCAATTTACATCATTAGCCTCTTCATAGCCTTCTTCTGAGGAGGCTTCATCGTAATGGATGGCTGAGCTGCCCTGGCTAATTGGATTTCCTTGAATTTCTGCTGCTGAAAGTGCTGATAGTTTAGCAGCTTGAGACTCTTCAATTGCTAATTTAAGGGTTAAATCCCTTTTAGCCTTTAAGCTTTTGTAGCCTTAAATCCCTGACTCCACAAACTAGTTGGTCTAATAACATGTCTTCCAGATAGTCTCTAAACCCACAATGCAAGGCAGCTGTTCATAGGGCAGCCATGTACCCACTAATAGTCTCTCCCTCAGCCTGAATCCGTCTCCTAAAAGCATGACGCCTGGCAATTTGGGATGGCTTAGGGGAATAGTGGTTGGAAATAATTTCCTGCAATTCTTCCCATGGAACAGTCTTAATTGAACGTGGAGCCAATAATGCCGTAGCAGTGTCAAACACTGAGGCTCCACAAAAACTTAAAAAGTAGGACTTTTTCCTATGGTCGGAAATGTTAGCAAGGTCTATGGCATCTAGGAAACAGTCAAATCGGTTTCTATAGGACTCCCATGTTTCCGCTGTCAGTCTGAAAGGCGGGAATGCAGGGTTCGAAGTAATCTCGACTCAGCGGTGTCGGATCTTTCGAGGAAAGTTGAAATTCGTGCTCGCGAATAGTGACAGTAGCTCTTAAAGTGACATTCAGCTCAGTAGTGACTTTGGCTCTTTTTGTAGTGACTTTGCTCAGCGATTCTTTGCCCGGTTGCCTCTTATAGGGATCCCGCACTCGTCGCCAGTGTTGTAAAGCGGCAGAATAACCTGAGGCAAACACGGAGTGAACTTCAGCTTTTACTTTATTGTAACAATAAAGGGTTGCCACAGCTGCTGTGCTAACAAGGCAGCCAGCCGGCGGACAACAGCTGATGCCGTTTGACAGCTCCCTTTTATAGCCGGCTGTCAAACGGCATCAGCCAATAGGAACGGTCCGTGTTCTCGCTGGAAACATGGACCGGAGTGAAGACTACAGCTCAGTCTTTTCCGAACGCCATAGTGATGCTGTTGCAGATTTACCCATTCAAAAATATGACCTGGACTGTCATTTTCAGGACCATTGGCTGCTTCTCTTAGTCTGAAGGACTGCCACGTTGCAGCCTGGTTCCCTTCCCCCTATATACTTTCTCAAGAAAATCTTCCCATTATTTTTCAAACCTGGCAAATATTTGAATAATTAAAAGCCCATCTAATTCTTTGTGACACTAAAATAACCCAAGTGATATTTTTCTCCCTGTAAAGATTGCAAAGGCGGGGAAGAGTCATGCTGCTGCCTGAGGGAATTCAGTAGGGTGGGAAGGTGGAAAGAGTAGCTATGAGACAGAAAGAAATGCTCCAATATTTTTTTCCCCTCTCAATGACATCCATTCACATCTGTTTACCAGCATGGGAGATGGTACAGTGAACTGATCTACATAAGATGGATTGAAGTATTCATGATTAGTCATTAATAGCTCCAGATGTTTTTGATAGGATCATGACAGTTCCTTAAGAGTGGGTTCCTTAACAATCTGCAGTTTCCTGAATACATTGTTCCTTCATTTTGGCTCCCTCCCTTTTCCTTATTTCTACTATTTGTTCCCTTGTTTTTTTCTTTAGCTTCAACCAAAATGAATTGAATGCTTGATAATCTGAAAACAAGACAAAATTGGCCATTTTCAGGGATTTACTAAGTCATGAGTGTTTCTATTTTATTTTATTTTGCTGAATTCATGACGTCCTTCACTATTCACTACTAAATATCTTAAATAACAAGACAGACACAGACTTCAGAGAGTAATTAGAACTGCAGAAAAAACAATTACTACCAGCCTGTCATCAATTGAGGACTTGTATACTGCACGAGTCAAAAAAGAGGGCTGAGAAAATATTTAAAGATTCCTCACATCCCAGACATAAACTGTTTCAATTCCTACCCTCGAAACAACTTGATAGAGCACTGCACACCAGAACAGCTAGACACAAGAACAGTTTTTTCTAGAATGCCACCTCTCTGCTAAACAAATAATTCCCTCAACACTGTCTAATTATTTACAAAGTCTGCACTACTATTGCTATTAATCTTCTCATCACTCCTTATCGCCCATTCCCTCTCACTTGTGACTGTATGACTGTCACTTTGTCATTTGAATCCTTACGATTTATATTGACTGTTTCCTAGTATGATTTGATTGCTTATTGTACCCTATGATTATTATTGTTGTACTTTATGATTCTCGATGAATGTATCTTTTATGTACACTGAGAGCATTTGTACCAAGACAAATTCCTTGTGTGTCCAATTACGTTTGGCCAATAAAGAATTCTATTCTATTCTATTCTATTCTATTCTATTCTATTCTATTCTATTCTATTCTATTCATATTTGGGAATCCAAGGTATCCTAATCTAGCATGTCTTTGGAATTTTGCAAAAAATTGATTCCTTTACGCACTACATTTGTCTTCACGTGCAAAGAATTGGGAAAGCAGGTATGCAGTGTTGAAAAGAAAGAGCTGTTTATATTCTTTTTTGAGCAATGTATGTATGAACCATTAGTGTAGTTTTAGTATTGATTTGCTTATTTGCATTTCAATATCCACATGCTTTTTGGCTGGGGAAATGTCAATGGCAATCTTTTCTAGTTCCTTTGGTTGTAATCACAAAATAAAATTTATTCCAACTTTCTAGAGCAAATGCACCATCTGCATTTGTTACTTTCTTACACAATACACAAAATGCACAAAATGATGGATTGTCACAGCAACTGTTTGTAGTTAGCTTTTAAGCTGTTCTTTTATCCTTCTGAAAAATAATTTCCTTATCCCATTTGTCTGATGTGTCACCATCTTCTAGAATTCACACAGAGCTAAAACATGAATAATTAATACAGCAAATAAACTGTTTAATGTGGAATTAACAGATGCCCACTTTCACATAGTATTTAAACCCAAACATTTGAACAGAGCATATCTGATGCCTCGAAGTTTGATTTAGAACATTTGCTTCCAATGGTTTTCATTACCATTTTTGCATAAGTGCTTTCATTCAGTTCAACTGCCTGTAGCTTCATTTCTTTTCAATCCCATATCTTCCTTTACTAATTCCAAAAGCCTCCCTTTTCATGTGTTTTTTTAAGTGTACCTATCTGTTCTAGTTTGAATCTCAGAACTTATCTGCTTTAACTTTGGAGGAGTGATCTAATGAACATTTTAGTTGTTTGTTCTTCAGCTGACTTCAGAAGTCAACCAAGATGGATGACGTGAAAATCTACCCAAGGATGGTATTAATAGCTGACAACTTGTGCATAGTCAAAAATAGGGGGAAGGGGAGAGTTTATGATTGGAAAGGATAAATGGTTTAAAAGTCTGAAGAAGCAGAAAATTGGCAAACAGCTAAGGGAAACAGAAAAGCAAACACAGTATCAAGCATGTAGACTCAAGTTACATTTCAAGTTGATCAACTTGTTCAAAACTACTTTTTTTTCTTCGACATATACTGCTGAATATCTGAAATTACAAAACACTAAAAAAATTGAATACCCCGATCAAGAAACCAATTAAAATACACAAAGCTAACAGTAAACTACAGTTTAATCAAGGAACCATGAATACCATTCCCACCAATAATGACAGGGCAAGATACTAGTGCATAAAATGAGAGCAAACTCTACACCTTTCTTGCACTGATGATGTTACCTAGTTTGGTAATAAAACAAGAACACAACCAAGGTTAGAGAAAACACACACACAAAAAAAACCCCACAGTTCAACGCTGAGCTATAATTTTTCTTTTCTATTAATAGAAAAGCTCCAGCAGTCTCAAGTAAACTTCTATGGTAAGGCAGAACACAGGTACTGTAGAAAGTGCTGTCTCTGACATCATGAAGGTGTTTTGATATATAAAATATTTAGATGCTTTTCTTCAGACATCAGGAGTAATCTACCATAGAGCAGTAATAGTTCATCAGCTGTATACTTTGAAACTCTAGATCTCCTGGTAAGGCTAAAAAATAATCAAAGAGAGATTATTTCATTGCAACAACTTTTAGAATAGAATTCTTTATTGGCCAAGTGTGATTGGACACACAAAGAATTTGTCTTGGTGCAAATGCTCTCAGTATACATAAAAGAAAAGATACATTTGTCAAGAGTCAAGAATCATAAGGTACAACACTTAATGATAGTCATAGGATACAATAAGCAATCAAATCATATTAGGAAACAGTCAATATAAATCGTAAGGATACAAGCGACAAAGTCACAGTCATACAATCACAAGTGGGAGGGGATAAGAAGTGATAAGAAGATTAATAGTAATAGTAGTGCAGACTTTGTAAATAGTTGAACAGTGTTGAGGGAATTATTTGTTTAGAGTGATGCATTTGGGAAAAAAACTGTTCTTGTGTCTAGTTTTAGGATACTTCTATACCTAAAGCAGCATTTGGAAAGCAAAGCAATTTGCAAATATAGCATATCTCTGAATTGTCCACGTGGTTTGCACCTTTTGTATCCATTTCAATCATTCTGGATATCATAGCACTTCATATATATTTATTCTCTTCAATGTAGTTTTTTTACTCTGTTGGTATTCATTGCCATCTCAGTTGTTATTTGTTTGTCTTTGAAAGAAACTTATCTTTGAAAGCAGGAAAAGCTTTTATTAAATGTCATTTCTTTCTACAAAGTTTGCATAATCTTCATCAAAGACACAGTTGGCTTCTTAAAAGAAAAGGAGATAGCAGCTGCGCTCCTTACATTTGAGTATTTCTTGTACAGATTCATCTGTGTCTAGACTCATATCTGAATTTGTCCATCTGTGAAAGTTTGTCATAGGTTTAACTTTGAGAGGTTATGAGTCAGAGGCAGGTTGGTATACAAATTCCTTCCAAGTGGAAATTTTGTTAGAAAAGTATTTACAACTTAAAGAGTTTAATTTTCTTTTGATATGTTTAGAAGTTATTGTAATTCTTTAGTTTCTAATATGCATTTTTATAGATAGTCCTTGTTCAGAAAAGCTTTGTAGTTATCATGGTAATAAAAAAACTTTGCAATCAGTGCCTGTATTTAGTCTTCCCAGCACCTAACTCTTAGTGACATATGCACCATTACAGTCAGTTAATACAAATTGTCTGTGCCCAATGCATTTTTTTTTCTTTTTTTCCTTTCTCACAGAATGGAGAGATTACTTTAAAAGTATCTCTTTCTGAGTTGCTTTTTTCCATAGTGTAGGGCTTCCCTAAAAATTGCTAATTTCATGTTAACAATTTCAGCTTTATGACCTTAATTAGTTGGCAGCTACTTCTTGAAATTGACAATATCTTAACCAGTTTCACACTAGAACATTCCTTTCCATGTGTATTCCCCATTGTGTGCCTGCTTACCCTCTTATAATCCATTCCTCTCCAATGAATATAAATGTAAAACTCCTTGTTTATTATTCTAGCACTAAGATGAACATTTCAAAGATCAGAGGAGTGGGGAAAAACACCTTTGTGGTCATGTAATTTTTCGCATAACCACTTCTTTGTTTAGTGGCTGAATTGTCAATTCCAATTGCAGTGGCTAAATGATAACTACTTGGATCTTAACTCTTTCTATGGTTGTCTGTTATCTTTTTTAAAGCATCTATATTCCTATCATATTTATGGGTATTTACTATATGGGTATTTACTACTACATATTTACTATAGTCCACAATTTATAGCGTATAATTCTAATTCTATAGTTTTCAGTATTTGTAACCTTATCCTACTGTATAAGTTGCTCCAAGTTTTCATCAATTTAATCTTAAGTCATCAATTTAATCTTTGTTTTTTTCTGTTTGGTTTATGACCGCCCAACCCAATTCACACTTAAATGGCTTCTGGTTGTAAATATGGAGAGTTGAAACAAGACTCTTGTGAAAAGTTTTCACTGCTGTCAGATACTTCAGGTAAGGTATCTTAGGTTACTGAGATCCCTCCTGTAATTATTTTATCTGAACGCTTGGAGACATGACTACACATGGACCACTTACTGACACTTTAAATGTTATCTCTGGGCTTCTATCTGAGTAAATCAATATCTAGACTGTGTGCATAACACATGGGCTTTAGTTGCCAGGATCTGAGCAGCAAAAAGAATTAGTGGACTTCCTGTTGCTCTCTTCTCTTTCACTGCAAACTTCTTTCTTCTTTCTTCATCTCTAATGTCTTTCATTCTCTGCCTTCTCCCATCATCACAATCTTCTCTTTAAACACACTTTTATAAAAGTCCAGTTTTCCAGAAAGAATAATGGCATATTAAAGAGAATGGGGATGCAGGGAAGGAAGGATTATGAGTACTTTAGTCACCATGCATCCTTCCACATTTTTTTCTTCCAAAACATTTTTCTTCTTCCAAAACCGTTTCCAATAGACTTTGTGCAGCTGAGTTCTGCTAGCATCAGCCTAAATGCTTCTTTTGTACAGCCTGACTGTAAAGAAAAAAGAGCTACTTCTCTGACCTGAAAAACTCATTATGAAATGTACTGCCTTGAATATTTCATTGCATTTGCTTATGCATATTTGTAGCCCTCCTTTTGAAGGCTTAGAGGCCAATGTATAAATAAACTGGAACAAAAATATAAGTGCTTATATACCACAATATTAAACCCCTCATAACTAGAATTAAAAAAATACTTATCCATGTAGCTATCTCTCTGCTAAAAAATGCCAATGCAAAACAAATTCTGTGAATATTAAGGGTTAAAACAAATGGGCAACTGTTTTGGAAAATAAGACATTAAGGGGAGATAGGATCTCACTGAGATCTTCAAATGCTGAAAGACTTATCAAAGAGACTTGTTCTTTATTGCTTCAGAGCAGCCAATTTCTCCAATCTAGTACCTTTTGGATCTGTGAGATTTCAGTGCCTACTTTTCTATAAAACATGCCCTATTGGCTGAAAACCATGGGAATCAAAATCAAACAACAGTAGAGGGCCCTACGTTAAGTCAAAAACTCTGAATGGAAGAAAGGGAAGTGACAGATGCAAATTTAATGGAAAAAGAACATTCTTAATTGATGGTATTTGACAATAGTACTAAATTGCCTTGGGCATCTTTCAATTCATTTTTGCTGCAATGTTTAATTAAAGGTTAGATGGCATTTCTATATTTCAAGATTTCTATGCCGAGTAGGTATTGCTTTGAATGTCTTTCCAATTTTTGAGTCTCTCCTCACTTATTTGGCAGCCTTCAGGGCACCCTTCAGAAGCTGTTTTCAAAGCCTTTCCAAGTTTGCCTGGCACACTAGCTCTGTTAAGTTCTGTGAAACATTTAGAAAACATACAGATGCAATATCTGTCCCCACCTCACCCCATCTCCCTTCTTCCAAACAGCTGGAGATCTTTATTTTCCAGAACTTACGGGACAGTCCCAACATATCTGGGGAGATGGGGAAAGCTGCTTTATCATAGGCTCACACAATTATTCTATTGCCTCCTATATCTAGTAGAAAAATAGGTGATAGAGCTATGATTAGTACAGCACGTAACTTTCCTGGAAACATTGTAATTTATATGCTTGAGAAAATATATGGAACATCAGATCATTGACTTCTATTAAGTAGAAGTGAGATGAAGTGACAATGAAAGCAAAGGATAACCAAGATTTGGCTATAAAATACAGTGCATGGCAGAATATTTCAATGGAACTGAAGAATTTATTCTGATTGTAGTAATTTCATGAAATATATGTATTTACATTCCATTAGCATACTAATCTGATAGTTGAGCCCATCATAAAAGCAGGATAAAATTAAACATTTATTATTTATTTGCAATTCCATATGTAGGCTAATCTTGACTTATTAAAATTTGTTATCTTCTGTGGGAACAGATATTATTGTTTAGTCCCCAAACCAATTCCCCTGGTCTACACTTTTTCAGTTGTATCAAAATAATTTGATTCTGATTTAGCTGCACAGAGAAAAATGGAAAATTTATTTAAACCATAAATCAAGCCATATTTTTTTTCCCTCTGGATTCAGTGCTGCCTACTGCCAAATTTCCCATGTGGACTTCAGCTTCCAGAATTATTCAGCCAGTAGGGCTATTGAAGTTTTTTCTAGTATTTGAGGTTCTCAGATCTGAAAAGTGCATGAACTGGGAAATACTGTCCTATACTGATTTTCAAATAAGATCTAATCCAGCCATATTTGGAGCTGCTCAGCTACTACTGAGTTGGGCTGTTAAGTATGGAGAATAATGGAGACCAGACATCTGACCAGTGACTTCAACTCTTTAATAACAGTAAAATAGAACAGAACAGAGCAAGGCTATGGGCAGCAGTAACCCTTTTATAGGGTTAGCTGCTACCTTATTAACCAATGAGATGAGCAACAATTCAAACTAATAACCAATAAGAATTGTCCAAATAGTGGCCAATCAGGGATTAGTTCTGGCCCAATCCAAAGTTGTTGTATAAGGACCAATCAAGTGTGCAGGTTTCCAAACCCTGATTTGCATTTAAGTTATTAACTTTTATTGATTCACAATACCCCTCCCCCTTGGGTTCCGTTTGAGGGGAGCTGTAATAAAATCCTCAAGATAGACAGGCCGTTTGGTCTGCCTGGATGATTTCCGAGGCTCCACCGGTTTTGGTCTAAGGTCCGGTTCCGGTGGAGCGTTTGGATGATCTTTATTAAATTCTGTTTCGCTGCACGGTGATTCCGTGCTGCTTTCACTCTGGTTGTCTCTGCTACTCCATGTTTCTTCGGGGTTTTGCAGTTCGGTTTCCCCCGTATTAAAGTTCCCTGAAAGAGTCAACTCCCTCCCGCTTGCGCTCCGGTGTCTCGCTGGGCCGTAGGGTTTCCGTTGGCCTGCTATTTGTCATATCAAAGTCAATTTCTCGATATTTCCTCCCCTTGAGTTGGTGAACCCGGGAGTCATGGGCGCTGGGTGGTAATCTCGATCGGAGTTGGTCTATGTGGCGTTTCCACACCCTCCCATCGTCTGTTAGCAGGCGGTAAGATCTAGGCCCGGTGAGGTGGGTAACGGTTGCGGGTATCCACAACGGGTTGCCGGAAAAGTTTTTGGCAAAGATTAAATCGGTTACCTTAAATTCCCGGCATTTGCTGCTGGAGCCGAAGGGCTTTTCCGGTGCGAATGCGGGGTGGAGCCGGTCAAGGTGCGATTGTAGTTTCCGCCCATAAGAAGTTCAGCGGGTGTTTTGTTGGTCACGCTGTGGGGCGTGATATGCTGTAACAAGAGAATTCGATTGATTTTCTCGCCGATGTTGCCGAATTCCATTTTGTGAAGGGTCTTTTTACAAATTGTACCATGCGTTCTGCACGTCCATTGGCCGCAGGGTGCGTGGGCGAGGTTAGCGCATGGCGGATGCCCCGATCAGCAAGATATTGTTCAAAGGGTAATGCAGTAAACTGTGGTCCGTTGTCCGAGACCAACATGTCTGGGAACCCATGTGTGGCAAATAGTCTGTTTAATTTATTGATAACTGAGTCCGTTGTAGTTGTGTTCATTCGATGGATCTCGAGCCAATTTGAATAGGCGTCGATAGTAATAAGGAAAGTGTGTCCTTTGGTAGGCCCCGCAAAGTCAATATGAATACGGGACCATGGTCCTCTCGGAGTTTCCCATTCGGTCGGGATTGCTTTAGGCGGAGCGTTGCTGACGCCTTGGCAACGTTGACAAGTAGCGACCCAGGCCTCGATTCTTTTGTCGATTCCCCGCCACCAAGCGTAGCTGCGTGCAAGTGCTTTCATCCGCACGATACCCGGATGTCCTTCATGCAATACCGCCAAAACAGTTTGTTGCAATTTGCTAGGGATTACGACTCGATCGCCCCACAAGATACAGCCTTTCTGGGAAAACAGCTCGGTTTGGCGGCTTTTGAAAGGCGCCCATTCCAGTGCTATTTGGTCTGTCGGCCACCCCCGTTCAACCCAGCGTAGGATGTGTTGCAGAACGGGGTCACGTTTTGTTTCAAAGGCAATGTCTCTAGCCGTCAATGGTGGCACATGTAGAGCTTCGATCTGTAGTGTTGAGATGGTGGGGGCTGGATCCACAACAGCGTCTGGGAGCGGTGTTCTGCTCAATGCATCAGCGTGGAGAATTGATTTCCCTGGGCGATGTTGCAAGGTGTAGTTGTAGGCCGCCAAGAATTCAGACCAACGGGTCATTCTGGGGGACAATATATACGGGGTTGGTTTATTACCCGCAATGATTCCCAATAGCAGGGGTGCTATTGAGCAAGGTGCGCAATGATTCCCAATAGCGGTTTATGATCAGTGATTATGGTAAATGCACGGCCATAAACATATTCATGAAATCTTTTAACTGCAGCCACAATAGCTAAAGCTTCTTTGTCCAGCTGACTATAATTTCGCTCAGCTTTAGCTAAGGTGCGCGAAAAAACGCGATGGGGGCTTCCGCCCATTTGGTAATACGTGGGCCAGAATTGCCCCAACCCCAAAAGGTGATGCGTCACACGTGATAGTGAGCGGCAGAGTCTCGTTGTACTGCATAAGTACAGAATCAGAAGTTAGCAATTTCTTTACTTGTTGGAAAGCATGTTGTTCCCGATGTCCCCACACCCACGTTGCTTTTTGTCTAATAGTCTATGCAATGGTTCAGCTACCGTTGCTTTGTGGGGTAAAAAGACATTATAGAAATTGATAAGTCCAAGGAACGCCTGTAGGTCTGCCCTGTTCCTTGGAGTGGGGGCCTTTTTAATTGCCCGTAATTTGTCTTCGGTGGGATGGATTTCCTGGCTGTCCAGGAGATATCCCAGAAATTCTACTTTTTCGGTACATAACTGGCATTTATCTTTTTTTACTCTGAGGCCTGCATTTTGGAATCTTCGTAAAACCTCTCTGAGTCATTTTTCTAGAATGTCTTTGTTAGGTGCGGCGATGAGTACATCGTTGAAATATGGGACAACGCCTCTTATCCCTTGTAACAACCTTTCCATTAAACTCTGGAAGATTCCAGGGGCGACGCTTACCCCGAACTGGAGCCGGTTGCATTTAAATGCGCCCTATGTGTTACGATCGTTTGCGCCTCGGCTGTGGTTGGATCTACAGGCAATTGTTGATACGCCTGGGCTAGATCTAGTTTGGCGAAAACTTTCCCGCCACCCAGGGAATGGAGCAAGTGTTGCACTACCGGCACTGGATATGCACTTTGCTGCAGTGCGTGGTTTAAGGTGGCCCGGTAGTCTCCGCAAATTCTTAGGGACCCATCAGGCTTGATAGGCGTCACTATCGGGTTTCCCAACAGGCGTGGTCGGTGGGTTCCAGTACGCCCTGCGCTATTAGCTTATCGAGTTGTTCGTCGATTTTGGGCTTCAGGCGAACGGCACCCGACGCGGCTTAAGGCGGATGGGTGCTATCTCAGGGTTCAAGTTAAACGAGATCGGGGTCCCCTTGTACTTGCTCAGTCCGTTTGCGAAAACGTCTTGGAATTCTTGCACGAGTGCTTCCTCCCAATCGCTGCACTCGGCCCTGTGGACTCGGCTACAGTGATTCCGAGCGGTCTGAACCATTGAAGACCTAAAGGCTAGGCCTGTCCACGACAGTCAGTGGTAGTGCGACGGTGCGGTCCTTGAATGAGACCTGAATCTGCGGGACCCGACAACGGGAATTCTGTTACCCTGATAGTCTTTGAGTATAACCCTTTGAGGGTTAAGGTCTTGGCGGCGAATCGTTGGAATGAGCTGTTGTAGCGTTTTCCACGATACCATCGAGAGGGAAGATCCCGAGTCCACTTCCATCACACAAGGTTTGTTTTCGATGGCGACCTTTACTCGGATTTTCCTGGCATCAAGGGATGTAGCGTGGCCTATGGTGATTGTTTGGTGGGTCTCTTCCCGCCGGGTTTCTTCACGCCTGGTGGAAGTGGTGGACGGTTTGTTTCTGTAGGAGTGGTTTCCCCATTGGTGGTTCAATTTTTCTCGGTGTGTGCCGAAGAATCCTGAAGATTGGCATTCGCCTGTCGGGGTTTGGAGTTCTGTTTGCTTCTGCAAACCTTTGCGATGTGACCTCGTCTCCCGCAATTGCAGCAGAGTGCGCCGAGCAATTTGCAGCCCGATCGTGGGTGATTGGCTCCACAGCCGGCGCACAGTCGAAATGAGTGTTGTGTGGACTGGTCTCGCTCCGTTCAAGTCGGTTGACCTCTTCCTCATCGCTGTCGGACGGGGACTCTAGGTCTTCGTGGTGAGTTGATACCGGGTGTCTCTCTGAGCGAGGCGAGGTATCAGTGGCGAGTTTACGTAGCGGTGCGTTGGTGCGGCGCATTCGGGCTGCCGACTTCTTGGTCGCCTCCGCTGCCGAGGCTTCTTTAAGGGCATCGGTGAGGCTGATGTCCCCTTAGCCATGATTTTGCTCTGGATCGTGTCGTCTTCTAGGCCCGGAACCAGGTGGTCCCGGAGGGCTTCTTCTAAGTCTGCGAATCCGCAGAGGCCTCCAAGGTGCGGAGGTCCGCGATGTAATTGGCAAGGCTTTCGCCTTTCCGTTGATCCCTCTGGTAATATTCATGTCTTCTGACTAAGATTGGCACGGTGGGCGCGTAGTGAGCCCGTAGTAAAGGCTCGAGGACGTCCCAGTCCATCTCTTTTCCTCTGCTGGCTTGGCAAGTGACTTTGCCATTTTAAACACGGTAGGCCCGCAGTGAGTTAGAAAGATAGCTCTTTTTTTGCCGGTTGTTGCATCTTTCAAATTGTTGGTCTCCAGAAACATCTGGAACCGATCCATGTATGCCTCCCAGTCTTCGGTTTCTGGGTTGAATGGAGTGGGTGGTACGGCACCGCTGGCCATGTTGCTGTTGATGGTGCGTGTTCGACCACGTGCTCTGTTGGTTGCTCTGTAGGTTAGTCAGCTCTTCAGTCTCCGTATCCCATTCTCGTCGCCAGTGTTAAGTATGGAGAATAATGGAGACCAGACATCTGACCAGTGACTTCAACTCTTTAATAACAGTAAAATAGAACAGAACAGAGCAAGGCTATGGGCAGCAGTAACCCTTTTATAGGGTTAGCTGCTACCTTATTAACCAATGAGATGAGCAACAATTCTAACTAATAACCAATAAGAATTGTCCAAATAGTGGCCAATCAGGGATTAGTTCTGGCCCAATCCAAAGTTGTTGTATAAGGACCAATCAAGTGTGCAGGTTTCCAAACCCTGATTTGCATTTAAGTTATTAACTTTTATTGATTCACAACATGGGCCATTCTCTTTTTCATTTAGCATTTATTTTCTGGAATGAGACAGAATGAATCCTCAAGGTTATACCTAATATACCATTTATCTGTTGCAATACACAAGAAGAACTTGTCAGGTTTAAAAAATGTGACTTTTGAAGACAGCAAATTCCAAGCTATTTATAAAAGTGGCAATGTTCAAATTTCATTCTGCATAGTATTAACAGCACACTTTTTGAAGTTCTTCTCTGGTTAGCTTGTACAGAACATTTGGCACAGAGAGGATTTATCTTTTCATTTCCTATTCATCCATTTCAGCTCTTGTCAGCCTGTCTGCCTGAGTTATCTGTCTGAGGAAGAGAGATTGATTAAAGCAATTGTTTCCCAGCTCTACACAAGCTCATTTAAGCAACAATCTAAAAGCCACATAAATGAAAACAGAAAAGTCATCTAAGAATGAACAACACAGACATGATTTATTTTTCTTCTTCAGAATAAAATCTTCTTCCCTGTAGGTGTCATGACAGTTGTTCCACGCACGTTTTGTCTTCGTGTTCAACACTTTCTCTGGTTCAACACTTCTCTATTCACTCTTGAGAAAAAGCGACAGAGGAATCTGAATTCTGTGAAACTGATTCCTGAATGAATAATTGAGAGTTATTTTCCCCCTTCCTAGGTTTAATGATAAGCATGTTTCCCTTTTCCAAAAGCCAACTGGGGAAAGTAAAGCTATCATTCAAATTTATAATTTGCATATATAGAAGCATGAAAACACAATCCTAAAAATGTATCTATGCATTAATACATTCACTATCTTTCTTCATGAAACCCAGATTGTTCAAAACTGACTTGTCTTCCCAACATTTTCCAGATTTCTATCTCCAACATTGTACAGGGTACACTTATACAAAGATATGCCTGCAAATGTGGAATAAAAGGGCATTGTTAACCTTTGGTTTAATTTTAATGCATTTACTCCTAACCAGGTAGAAGAAAAATGTGAGTCTTAAATAATAGAGCTTAAAGTTATGTTTTTATATTTATGTTGTTGATTGAGAAGGCATTTATTTGGAAAAGTTAAGTTTTTCACAGAACCATGTGTATAAGTTGGTAGGTAAAACAGCATAGTCAACGCTTTTTAAGGGGCAAACCTCCCACCCCCCAAAAAACAATCCTTATAATTTGACTGAATCAAATATTTCATTATTACATTCCAAATTAAATGTTTGTAATTTCAATATGGGCAGAAATGGCAGAAGATAGATGAGCTAGTTGAGCCTTTAAATAACACTAAGACATATAAGCTGTTAGAAACTGTCTTTGTTTGGGAAGATGTATAATACCTTTGTGATGAAAACTCATTGTGAGAATAACAGTAGGTAAACAGGATTTACTTCTTACCACACTGTAAGCAGACTTTGATGGTCAATATTCTAAACAAAGAATAATGGCTACTTTTAAGAGCATTCACTTCTTTATAAACAGTGTAAATGTAATTGTCAGACACGAAAACCAGAAGCCAAGATTGAGTTCATCAAAAGCACTATGATTTTATTACATGCAGCCTGCACAAGAATCTGATCTACTAATCATCAAGGCAAATTGGCGACAGATAAGAGTCAATTGACTTCAAGGGAGGCTGGACTTAGGTCTCTTTCAAGCATGTATCAATGCTTGACTTCTGATGTGTTTGATCCCATCCCCAGGCTCAGCCTGGTCATCTTCTACAGTAATTTGGTCATGATGCTCAGGAGCATTTCTACCTGTCTTCAAACTTTCTGAAGTTGTAGTTTTATGCCCATTTATTTCATTTGCTTGTTTAGGAGTAAGTGTGTGCAGTTTGGCTGAATCTTATTTATTATGTTCATAGCTACCATTCTGTGCCCTGGCAATATACTTCACTGAACACAGTTGGAGTTGTTTCTGAATAAGCATGCAGAAGATGGCACTTGGAAAGATTTTGTATTAGTTTTCTGCACTAGGAACCAGCAGAGGATCCTATTAACCTTAATAGAACATAGTAAATTGAATGATACCTTAGAAATACTCCAACAAAAGGGCATTTGGGCCAGCTGAGAGAATAATTGCCTTAATTTCTATTCTCTGCGGAAATATTCATGTTATACTTTACCAGAGAGCTGTCCTGTATTTGAAAGGCTGCTCTCTTTGAAAGATTGTTCAGTCTAAATCTAGTTTTTAATATAGTCATAATGAGGAGAAATATATGATTTTTGACAAGAAAATAACATATAGTTAGTCTCTTGGGTTGGAAGAAGACACATTGTTATGCAGTTTGTCTATAGATACAAGGGTTGTTTTGCAATCCCAGTTTAGAGAATTGAAAAGAGGAGAATTGAGAAGAGGAGAATTGAAGATGGGGCAATTGTCATTACCTAACCATAGGTAGGTATATCCATGGTCATCTCCTTAAAAAGATAGTGTTCCCTTCAAGATTACAGGCACATGTACTCACAGTGACAATGGCCTGGAGTCAGGCCCTCATTGTCTCCTTATTTACCCTTAGAAGCCAAGAGGGATAGGGATCTAACCCACAGGTGACATAGTTCATATTATCAAGTACTTTCTATACTTTCTTAGGATCAACTGGTTCAATCCTTATCTGTAAGGATTGTAAAATGTCATCCTCGGCATCTCTGTTCACTAGCTTTCATGAATGAACATGAATGATTTTATCTGCACATGTTCATCTTACAGTGGCCCATTCTTCAGGTCCATTTTTCTCTAAAAAATAGTCTGCCTCACCTTAAGAATCAAGCTGCTAGCAACAGTTTGCAAATAATTGCTTTTTTTGGCTAGATTTTCACTGCTAACAGAATGTGAATATTTAGTCATCAGTCTGGCATCATTTTGAGGGCAAAGAAAAGTTTCATGACATGCAATTTTCCATTGTCATTATATATATTTCCTGTTGCTTTATTGCCATGAATTTAACATAATTAAAGCTTAAGTTAGGTTTTTACCTTAGGTTTAAAAGAGATTGCAATTATATTAGTATCCCCTAGGCCAGGGGTGTCCAACCTTGGCAATTTTAAGACTTGTGGACTTCAACTCCCAGAGTTCCTCAGCCAGCAAAGCTCTGGGAGTTGAAGTCCACAAGTCTTAAAGTTACCAAGGTTGGACACCCCTGCCCTAGGCTATCAAACCCAATTAGTCATTTTCCATTAAACATAGTGGTCAGACACTAACACTTGAGGAAAAACCCATAAATATATTTACTAGGAGTACACCCAATTGAGTCCTGCTGGACATAATTCTAAATAAGTAAATACAGTTTTGAAAGTTGTCAGAATTACTGGATCAGAACTTGCCAATAAAACATGACTATAGAACTCACTAATCTACCCATCTATATTGGAGTATAAACTTGGATAAACCTGATATTAAAGTGTTGCCTGTGTAGTCTAAACTGATAATTTACTGCTTTGTAACCAAGAATGGTTACATTTCCTGTTATTGATTAATTAATTTATTAAATTTGATGTGTATGTGTGTGTCTAATAAGAATAATAATACAATTTACAATTAAAAGATGGAGAGGGAACAGGGTTTGTGGGGAGAGTGGGATCTACTATTGGTCCAGCATAATACTCCCCCATTGGGGGAATATTTATAAAAATTATGGCTTTAAGTAGTAAACAATATGATCTTCTTGTGTTTCACATCCCCACTGTATTTCAGTTTTTGCAGTTTCTGACTTTCTTTTCCTTCATCAGTAACTAGATGTCCTGAAGACTTTATCTGCATCATAAGCATCATCATTGCTCCAAAAGATTCACAGCTCTTCCTTAGTAGGCGAGGAAGGTGAGGTGAATGCCACCAGACCACAATGGTGCACAATGTTGTTGACTATTTTATATTCTCTATCCATGTAGTTCTAATGGTAAAGTACAAGAATAGTTTACCATTGCCTTCTCCTGCACAGCATCAAATGATTTTTTAAAAAAAACTCTTGTCATCAAAATGCTCACCAGCCTCTGGAATCTTTTTGTATCACTGTTGCCCAATATACTGTAGGTGACTGCACTGGGCTAACAAAAAGCAAGCTATGTTTCATCTGATTATCAAGTGTGTGATGTCTGATGTCAAATTATCTCTATTATGTAGTTTTGTGTGTATAATTTTTATATTAAATGTCAAGATTTCTGCACTTTCTGATTGTATCGTAAATAATAGGATTCATTTGGCCTTCCATTCTCAAAACAATTATATATTTAATCTCAAATCCAAATACTGCTCCTCATTCTCTAAGTTAATTTGTTTTAATGAAAATTCTGCTAGCCTTATAGAAAGACAACTTTTTCTATAATTGGGCTGTGCTATATTGAGTTAGTAAAAGCTTATGGGTTAATTTAGCTGTCATTGTTAGTAGTAATGAATTAAGGCTGAATGCTTAATTTGGAGGTTCATAGAATTGCTCAACAAATATGATGCACTGATATCCTATATTTGCTTTTATCAGTCCTAATAACAACTTGGGTTCTTTATACTGTATATTTCTATTGATCCCTGAGTTCTTCCAACCCTTGATTGTTATAATTTGGGGGGGGGGGACATATGATTTTTCTTATTGCATTGCTTACAAAACCTGTTATAGTTTTTGAAAATCCAAGGAATTGTCTTGGATCAGAAGCTAATCTATTGTCTATTTCAGCAGAAAGCTCTGCTGATTAGAATATCTTATTGTGAACCCAACTTCCTTATGGTTTTTAATCTCATTCTTTTTTTTTAATTTAATGTGTTGAAGTGGCTTTGGTATCATATTGGGGAGAGACTTGTTTAATAAATTACCCTGACAGAATTGGTTCCCCAGATTTTTGGAATGAATGAGACTCAGGTATTTATGTTCATGGCAGGGGTGGTAATAGTTTTTTAGTTTCATGTTGTGGTATTTTTGTTGGTGGCTTATTAATTAATATTGTTTTAGTTTTTTGAGTAATTAGGTACAGGACGAGTCAGGTTCAAATGTAAATTAGGAAGATGTGGGCTGTGCTGAGCTGGGGCATCTCACTAAGGAAGGTATAGACTTCTTCTTTAACTTAAAAGGCTAACGCTGTAAAAGCTTCTTAGTGATTGCTCTGCATGTCTATGGGGAATCTAGTCAAACTCCAGGTCATGGTTGTCCCAAAGGCAACTGGACTTCCTTGATTTTTCTTGAAGACATTGCTGATTAATTGGTGGAGAATGGAAATGATTTTTGTTCTTTGCTGTCAGCTAGTCATTGACACTCAAAAGACCCTCAGAGTATTAACTACTGGCTTGGCTGTAAAGAGTATAAATCCTTTCCATTTTCCATCAGTTAGTTAGAAGTGAAGACGCTTCTTGGGTGATAAGTGAAATATCTTCAAGAAAAAAATCAAGAAATTCATTACTTTTAAAACACCTTTGAGATAGGTAATTTACAGTTCTACTGTAAATCATAACCATCACCATCATCAAGCATTTCCATGAACAACACAACTCAAAGAAAGAAAAATTCTTCTTAATAGAAACACACCTTGAAGCTTTGTTTTTCCTGGACTACATGATGCAGAGCCTTCATAGTTGAACACATCAACATTGTTGAAGTAGAACCACCAATGGTTCTTAAAATTGATATGTATTTAATTAGCAACCACAATGCAAAATTCGATTCTATTCTAAAAGCATAAAACAAGATGAAGCAAACACTGTCAATTCTATGAGCCTCTAAAATAAGCATTAAGCCTTAATTCATTACTACTAGCAATGACAGCTAAATTAACCCACAAACCTTTCTGAGAGACCAGTTGTAAGAACAAAAACTGTCTCTTTATAAAGCTAGCAGAATTTTCATTAAAATGAATTAACTTCCAGAATGAGGGGCAATGTTTGCATCTGAGAGTTAATATACAATTGTATTGAAAATGCAAGGGCAAATGAATCCTCCTTTTATAGTTTGAAATAATCAATATTCCTTTGTTAGTACAGTATTTCCAAAAGTCAGTGATTACAAGCCTTTGAACTGGACAATATATAACAAATGCCATAACGATTCCTACACATTGTATACTCTCAGAAACATCCAGGTTGAAAATACTGTATTTCTTCTGTTTCAGATTATTTTATTTACATTGTAGGATAGCCAGTCAGATCTTAAATGCTATGCACAGCTGTTCCAGCATAGGGTGGGATTAATGCAAACTGTAGAATGGAATGGAATGGAGTGGAATGTATTTACATTAAACTAAATAAGAAACACTATATCAGAAAAACTATTTCATATATTAACCAATGATGTTATAGGCATCAATTTTGAGAGAATAAAAATATGCATGCTTCAAAAATAATTCAGAAATATTAGGACTGTACATGAGCACAGCTTACCAATGCTATTCGTTAAAGCAATCTGCTTTTTGGCTTTCTTATGTACTAGGAAGAAAATGGGCATTCATTCAAGTTAGTGTGACTCTTAAAACAGTAGCATTTTTCCCCAAGCTATCAAAGAAGCATGCTGCACTTCTGTTAGTGTGCATAGTTCAGGAATGGCTGTGGTTCTTTTAAAGCATTCATATAGATCAGTGACGGTGAACATTTTTGGCACCGAGTGCCCAAACTGGAACGTGTGTGCATGTGCATGCAAGTGCATGTGTCAGAGCACCAAAAACCTGAAGACCAGCTAGCCAGTGCATGCATGCCTGTTTTATAGCTGTTTTTCAAGCCATTTTTGGGCCATTTTTAGCCTTTTTCAGGGCAAAAATGGCCCCCAAATGGCTTTGAAAATGGCCTGAAAAACAGCCTGAAAAATGGCCTGAAACCAGCCTGAAAACCAGCCTGCTTTTTGGCCATTTTTTTTTTTTGGCCATTTTCTGGAGCTCTGCCACCCATGAAGACCAGCTGGCCAGCACGCTGGAAACCAGGAGAGTAGCTGGTGAGAGCACACATGCCCACAGAGAGGGCTCTGCATACCACCTCTGGCACACATGCCAAAGGCTCGCCATCACGGATATAGGACATATAGAGCCATGGGGGCACAGTGGTTAGAGTGCAGTATTACAGGATGACTGTGCCCTCTGCAAGGAGTTTGATTGTCACTGGCTCAAAGTTCATTTAGCCTTTTACTGGTCTGAGGTTAGTAAAATGAGGACCCAGATTTTTGAGGGCAATATGCTGACTCTGTAAACCGCTTAGTACCAAAATGTAATGCCATTGGACAGCATCATCATAAAACAAAAAAATAGAACAAATAAAAATTAATAGCCAAATGGAACACAGTATAGTGATATACATATAACTTGGACTTTTAAGTTATAAAAAAGGTCAAAAATAATCCTTTATTTCCCCCCCCCCCCTTGTAAGGGAAGAAAGTGACTGCAACTACTGAACAGACTCCTCTGGTCTATGACTGTAATAAAATTCAAAATTCAAAACCACTTACAAAGGGCTATAAAGCACTATGAAGCAGTATATAAGTCTAAGTGCTATTGCTATTACTATTCTTATACACTGTATACGCGTGTGTGTGTGTGTAGTTTAGCCTCTTTTGAAAATAGAAGATAGAAATACCCAATTTTAAAATTGACCAGGAATAGTTGCCACACAATTGTTCAATCGGTTTGTCCACTGTTACTATTCTCATCATGTTGTCAAAGAATATCTTAACTGACAGCATACAAAATAAATTTCACTTTGCCATACAAAATAATTTTCACTTAATAAGAATGCAGTGTTTGGATTTGATATCTCATGCTGTTGCAGTATGGGAATTCCATTTGTCTAGTAAAGGGTAAGGTTGAAGCTCAGAGACAATTTGTTATTTTCCACATACTTATTTTTCTGGTATTTCTTGATGTCTAGGTAAAGATTTTGCAAATTAAACCAAGTCCTAGTAAATATTGAAGGCAGCACTACATGCTATTTTAATATTTTTAAAATTTATACATATATTTAAACATGTAAACATATATATTGTTGCCTATTTCACATAGTGACATTTGCCTGCCAGTAAGTCCTACTATTTCAGTAGGACCTTTAAGTAAGCAGATTGGTCAGCCTTTATACAGCTTTAGATATGTTGGGACTACAAATCTCAGAATCCTTAGCCAGTGTATAGTGGGTTGGAAATGGCGGTTAGAGCACTTGTCACAATGTACTTGAAGGACTGCCAAAGTAATGGCAACGTGCTCAGAATGCAGAGTAACAAGATATACAGCTGGCAAATAGCCTGTTGCTTGATTTATAGCATGCCTATAAAGGAATGGCAGGTAGGACTGATGAAGATGCCAGCAGAGTGGAATAGGATGTCAACAGAAGATAGACTTCATTGGAATCGGCTAGTTAAGAAGACTGCTAGATCTATGCTTCAGACTGCGAAACACAGCAGGAGAAAACATCCTGGTGTTTTAGGACTGACTATCTGAAGCTTCTGATTGGAAGGGGCTTGTTTGCTTAAGCAGAAATCATTTCTCTGCAAATGTATATTTTATTTCTATATTTTTAATTCTTATTTATTGTACCATTGTGCAAGACGAACACCAGGACAGATCCCTTTCAGGTACACCTGCTCACATTATTTTACCTTTAATGAAACAGGGATTTCCTGTTGCATTTAGGGTAGCATTTCTAAATGTAACAGGGATTTCCTGTTACATTTAGGGTAGCATTTACATTTAGGGTAGCATTTCTAAATGTAATTCTGGTCCCTTGTAATTCCACTACTACAAAAGGACACCACTTTACCAAAATTCAACTAAGAGGAATTGATTTAAGCAATATATAAGCACCAGGAAAAGGTCTTTAACCTGAATTTTTATAGTCTTACATAATTGCAAGTGTGCTAGATTTCTGTATTAAAGTTTAATCTCAAATTCACCACTGTTAGTTAACTGTGAAATGGATATATATTTTCTTAGAATTGAATATTGATGTATTTGGCTTAGAATCAGAAATTTAAAAAGAAGGCAGAGTTTGTCTGTTGTAGACAAATCAATTAATTTGCTAGGAAATTGACCAACACTGTTTATTTGTGGTTTCCTTAAATTGGGGAACTTGGAGTAGGGTTGGGCAAGTTTCAAACAGCATCCCCCTCTTTTTTATTCCAGAGCTCTGTTCTGAAAAGTTGGCGACTGCTTAAAATGGATTCATTAAAGTTAATAACACTGTTAAAACAGCTGTATCTTTTCAAAAGTGTGTCTGATTTGATAAATAGCTACAAGATGTTATACTTTTCCCCATGGAAGATCCAAAGCATTCCTTCCAAGTTAAGAATGAAGCCCTATTCTGAAGTCCTCTAAACATCTTTGTAGTCATGCAAACTGGACAAAAATTTCAAAATGTGAATATGGGTTACAAAGAAAATAGTTTTAAGTATATAATAAAATCCTATAAACATGTGCTATAAAAGCAGAGGTCCTCAACTCCAGTCCATAGACTGGCACCAGGCTGCAGCATGCCAGAAACCGGGCCACTCAAACAAGTGAAGCCCCATCCATGAGATGCAGGCAGCACACGAAACCACACCTCCTCCAGTCCACAGAAAATTCTCCACAGAACTGGTCCCTGGTGCCCAAAAGGTTGGGGGCCTCTGCTATAAAGAGAATTGTTAGATTCTCCTTTAATGTAATGTAGTTTAGAGATATTTGCCTTCTGAGATTGCCAGATATATTCTATTGTGTGATTTTATTTCAGTGTTTTTGTAGTTGAGAATTTTAGTGTCTTTGTGTTGTGTGCGTGGGTGGTGTACTCATATCCATAACTGTGAATCAGGGTTGACTCCTGGCAACTGCCTTGGAACAGTCCCTGAAGTTTTCTTGGCAGTTGCCTGCTTCTTAGGAAGGCCAACAAAGCAAATATATACTATTGGGTTTTATACCAGACTCAGTTGTGATGTGGTCTACAACACACACACAAAAATGAATAGAGTGTAGTAAATATTTTATCATGCTCTACACAACACTACTTGAAGGTCATGGTGATGGTGAGGTTATTAAGAACCCACCCAAAAGCACTTCAGCAAACAACAGAAGCCTTCTATCATCAGACTGTAGTAGAGCTTACAGTCGATGTAAAGGCAATGGTCAGAGATGTAGAAAAGCTCTGGCTGAGCAGGTGTATTTTCTATGCAGAAGATCATATTTGGTCTTCTGACCTTTCTAGGCAGTGATAGAAAAGTCAAATCAATGGCCTGTCCATCATCCAATTTTAATGCATGCATATAGAGTCTAAATAATGCTATGGTCCTGACTATGTCTTCCTCTGACTCATTAGTGATGGATTCTTCATTTTTCAGTGGATATTTCAGGCTCTTCTGAGTGAAATAAGATGGGAAAATGAAACTCAGCCTTCTTTTGGGGAGGGGAAGACTCAAACACTTTCTTTCCTGTCCTTAGAAAATTAACACATGACTGTGGTCAACTGTTATTCATCTTTCTTGAAGACCCTTCTGTGTGATCTGGAACAATTCCCTAGTGGATGAGAAGGACAAAATATCATAGAATGTAAATGTTGAGGGTAAAATAAAAGTGTACACAAGCCAGCAGTTAAGTCCTTTCTTAGGATAAAGCCTAAAGCCAGACTGTAAGTCAGCCCTGAAGGCACAAATCAGAGGAGAGTGGGGGGGGAAAGCAAGCAAGCAAGCAAACTGTTAGGTAATTATTGTCCTGAGATACCATAAACCATCAAAATTGCTACTATCTGGCCAGAGCTAAAATAATTCTTTGTGATCCTCCATTGAAGCAAAGAACTCAGTGAGTTCTTTGTGATCCTCCATTGAAGCAAGCAGTGAATGCAACAAGCAGCATTCCCTACTCCACCATATAGCTAAAAATGCTACTGCTTTTTGTTATACTCCCAATCACAAGAGTAGAAGTATAGTCGTAATCCTCATTTTGGGACTTTAATTGGGACTTTAATTGGGACTGTCAATTGGTTGTTAAGCAAAGAGATCATGAAGTAAAACTACAACTGTGCTTATGATCTTACTGCTTTCATTTGTTTTACAAACCTGCAAAAGTTGTAAATGCAATGACTGGTTGCAAGTTACTTTTTCATCACTGTCATAACTGCAAATGGTCACTAAACAAATCATTCTCTAAACAAGAACTGTATGTACACAGTATTATTTGCAGACATTAAATGTAAATGTATGACTATTGTAGAGTACAAGAAATCATGTATTATGTTCCTATGGATGTACCAAATAACATTATCATAATCTTCTTCCAGAAATATAAATCTTTTTTTTTTTTGTCTTCAAATCTCATGCTACTTTATAGGTGGCATAAGCAATTTATAGAAACTCGGGCAGAAACTTCAACTGCTTATGAAGAAGAAAATTAGTAGAGAATCTAGGGATTATGAATGCTTAGGAACACAACATGCATTAATTTAAACGGCACTTTAATATGCCTAATAGCAAAGTAAGTACCTTGTGAAACTATCTTACATAATATTGGTAGTGAACATAAATTATTGAGATTTGAAGTGTGGACAGGAAATGTAGAGGGCATAAGTTCTTTCTGAAATAATAGGGAATTTAAGCCTTGGTATATGCCATATTTGAATCAGTCATAATGTACAGATGTAAAGAAATATAGAGATAACCTTGAAGAAGGATTGTGTGGGTGGTTATGTAAATACCAATTGGGCCCTGACAAAGAGGAAGGTTTGGAAAGAAAATCAAGATTATACCACCTTAGTTTTCTGTGACATAAGAGGGAAAGAGACAAATTATCTCAGGCTTTCAAGATTCTGCTGCTATAATCTACAACAATAAACTAGATTTTCAATAGTCTTTATTAGTATCTGTTTCCTGACATTGATTTAAAACTTCTTATACTTTAGCCGCTCATACTTTATAAAATTATAATCATAAAGTAACTTGAGAATGAGCTCTGGTAATTTGTTTTTTTATGAAATCAGTGTATTAACAGAACTTTGGATTTGTTCAAGGATACGTATATTTATTAGATGAGTAAGGTAAAGTTAGCTATCTAAAACTACCTCACATTCAACTTGTTTTACTTCTTCCATATCTCATGGAATCAAAATGATTTCTCCATTAAAACTGTCATGTTTTATTACAGATTTTGGAAAACTACAAAGCTATACCAACTTTTAAGAAGCTGCTGTACCTCATCTTTAAGAAAATTTAGTGCATTATTTCTAACTGGTTGCACATCTTCAGCTTTGCAAGCAGTTAGTGCACTCTCAAGAAATAGAATATTAAGAGCACAAACTAGATTATCCTGAAGGATAGTTAATGGAAATTGAGGGTCATAAAATCCACAACTGTGTCTTTTGACATATATGCTGGGTGGATTTGTAACATACAATCTACACACTTCTAGAATTTAAGTATCTTTCTTTGTCAAGTGAAATTAATGAAAGACATTTTAGATGCCAACTGATTGAAAATCTTTCTATTTTACCTGTTTCAATTAATGTGATGTTTATTTTCCAGCCAAAAGTCATTTTTCCATTCCACTGTGGAATTGAAGTCTATAGGAAGCAGATACTACTAATTAGGAATATAAGGATCATTTTAAGTACATGTTGGTATAGCAATCTCTTGAGCTTTTGTCCTCCAAAGTTAATTTTTCTGCTCATTATTGAAATGCATGAACACAATGCATTTGTTATTCAATTTGGCTCTCAAAATGTATGCTTTTTTCCTACAAAATATAGTATGCATTTTTAAAAAATTGAAAAGCACTTTGAGATGGACACTAATAGATGTTGTGAATTATATATTTCTCTGTGCCATAATAATTTTGGCAAGTGATAGCACTTCATTTGAAAAGAAATTAGTAATTGATTTTATATCCCAGCTGGTCATCTTCAGCCACAGCTATTTAGACTGTCACGAGAGCACATCTGGATATGTATATATTCCTTAAAATCATTTTAAGTATTAATTGTGCAGATATGACTATTAAATATTGAATGTAGTTAATTGAAGTAAGTTATGTTATGAGATGTTTCTTGGACTGACCACGTGGATTATTTTAACCACGAGGAAAATCAGAGCGAACACAGATTATGTAGTTTTTATTTCCATTACAGCACTTCCTGAGAAAATTGTGCATGGACGCTTCCTGAACATATGAGTGATGCAAGTATGAAGATCTTCTTAAAAATTCTAGTACTAAGTTGGATATTTGGAGACAGAGACCGACTCTGAGATTATGTTTCTTTCATAGCTCTAATTCTCTCCAAAATTCAACTGAATAGAAATGTTCTTCCAATTCAAATGCCTGATGATGGAGAACACAGTGGTCATCCCTGAAAATGTCTGCTTTCTCTGGGGAATTTTATGTCCAAAATCTATATGTCATTTATTCCTCCTTGCTTTACTGAAATACAGCCATTCTGCTATACCTAGACTCTTGGGGATGACAAAGATTGCATAACAAAGAGTAAGATCTGCATTGTAGTTCCTGTTTGTTTAGCCATAGCTGTGGTCCATCCCTCTGGCCTATATTTTGGAACAGGGAAAAATGATGTAGGACACATGTATATGTGGTTAATGTATATTCTAGAGCAGCAGCCCCCAACCTTTTGGGCACTAGGAACTGGTTCTGTGGAGAAAAGTTTTTCTGTGTACCGGAAAGGGGCATGGTTTTGTGTGCTGCCTGTATCCCGTAGATGGGGCTTTGCTTGTTGGCGCAGCCCAGTTGCTGGCATGCTGCGGACTGGTGCCAGTCCATGGACCAGGGGTTGGGGATCCCTGTCCTACAGAAACAGTTGAGGATTGATTGATTGATTGATTGATAGAAAGACTAAACCAAATGATTTGGGAAATATTCTATTTTTTCCTTACTAAGGTAGATACATGATTGTGAGAAAAGAAAAGAAATACTACCCATATAATAGTTTAACAAGTCTGCATTATGAAGTTACATAGCTGTAGCATTAAAACATTTTCACAAGACAGAAATTACAACCCAGCAATTTTTACATACATATATAAATAAATAAATAAAATTGGGCACTGATAATATATGTAAGGATTTTCTTTAGGATTGCTGATTGCAAAGGTGTTCAGAGGACAATGTTAAGTAACAGGGTTGGGATGCATATGACAAATGAAGCAAATTGTTTGGTTGAAAATCAATTAGGTGAAAAGGCAGTAGTAGTGATGGATTGCTACTAATGTGAAAGCTCTCTTTGTGTGTGTTAGAGAGAGGAAGTGGGGAGGGGGGGAGGAGGAGAGACCAGCATAAGAAGTCATTGGATTTCAGCTTTGATCTGAGGCTGATCAGTATTTTTGTACTGTTCAATGTTTATTTGTTTTTTACTTAAATACCTTAGCATAAATATATATTTTATAAGCAGGGCTTTTAACTTTTAATGGTGCTCACTAAATTAATTGTCTAAATTAATTAAACAATGAGAAAGCTTTTGTGGGAAGTTGCTTGGCTACAGGCAGTCAACACAGGGCATTTTTATCTCCTTCTTAATAGGTCCTCTGTGAATTGCAGAGATCCTTTCATCTGTTGCACTGCTGTTCTCTTTGCAAATCATTTCCCAAAATTACAGACTAAGCCTGTCTCTTGACCTTTAAGCCTATGGCAGCCTGAGGGGACCTGACAAATACATATCAGGAATATTACAAAAAATAATAGTCTACAAAGGCCATTTCATTTTGCTTTGCTTTTGCTTTCATCCTTCCTACTCAAATTCATCTGGCAGCTACAGCCCAGGTAAAAGAAGGGAGACCTGGGAACTAGGCCAGAAATGAGCCTCCAGGTGTGTAGAGAAACAAACGAGAAAAGAAGCTTCAGTTATTTTCTCTTGGCTTTTTCCTCATTCTTTTGCTTTCTGTTAAAATTTATCTCCCAGCTACAATCCAGCTGAAGGCATTGCGGTTGCTTTTAACAGTCTACTTTTGAGTCTGTTTAAAAAATCCATAATTGTAGTTGAATCCCTCTAAAAACATAGATGGATGGCAGGGGAAGGGAGAGAAAAACTAATGAAAATGCTGGAGTTTCAATAGTCACTTTAAATTTTGCACATTTTGTGAATATTTCAAAGCAGTTCTGAGTACTTTGCAGAGGGAAAGGGCCACATGAATATATTAAATATTGTCAAGATCCACAAAGAAATATCTGGCATTGTTATCAAGTGGAGGTTTTTAAAGGCAGAAACAACAAGGACTTTATATATCTATATGTCAATATCTATCTATCTATCTATCTATCTATCTATCTATCTATCTATCTATCTATCTATCTATCTATCTACTGTATATCACACATTCATAATAATCTGGAATTGGGAGAAAAGCAATATTTTGAATGATGCGGATACTTGGTCTCAATTAGAAAACTAACCCCATTTCCATCTTTATGTTTTACAATCAACCTAAACAGACATTGTCTAGTCCGAATGGCTCAAAATGGAATCAAAATAGTGTGTGTGGGGGTAATTATTGTGAGGCATAGTTCCAGGGGTGGGATTAAAATTTTTTAACAACTGGTTCTGTGGGCATGGCTTAGGTGGTGGACGTGGCTTGGTGGTCATGTTATTGGCTGGGTGTGGCTAACTCAATATCACTCACATCAAGGCAAGCATCTCCTCTCATGACTGTGGGGATGCTGCAACAGTCGTAAGTGTGAAAAATGATCATAAGTCACTTTTTTCAGTGCCATTGTAACTTTGAATGGTCACTCCACACAAGCAAAGTACCAGCAAAGGAGGAGAAAAATAACTCCAGAGACATTCCAGAGACAGGAAGTCTAGTCCTGCCAAGAATGTAATAAGGGTTAACGGAAAGGCAGTTTCTGTAAGCAACACCAGAATGTTTCCTCCCTGCCTTCCTTACAGAATTAGGCCAGTAATTTCTTCTAACAACCGGTTCTCCGAACTGCTTAGAATGTTAACAACCTATTCTAGCGAATAGGTGCGAACTGGTAGAACCCCACCCCTGCATAGTTCTGTTCCTTAGGTACCTGGTTTTCTTGAATTGCAATGACTTCACAATATGAGAGTCAAAAATAATTTCTCCCAACCTTACCACCATGATCAGTCTTCCCAACTCAATGGGTACATACACTTGATTAAATACTATTATTAAATAAATTTATTTTTGTTTTTGCATCTGAATATTTTCCATTCCAGATAGGTAAATAAGATACTGTTGCTTTCTTTTTAGAAGTAGAGGTTTTTCACCTCAGAGTTCCAATTTTGTACATGAAATATGGAAAGTGCAAAGGTATTCATATGTGAATAGGAAATGTTGTCAGTTGGAAAGACATGAATTAGCATCTGTGTGTACATATTTAAATTTATGGATGCGAGCATTTATCATTATTCAAAAAAAATGTTACAGTAGAAACCTTTCCCTGTAGCCAAACAAAAATACTATATTAAAATATCAGAACAAAATCAAAGTAAAAACAATAAATGGAACAACTGATCCCCTTTGTGCCCAGACTGACTGTTGGTGCAAAACAAAACAACAAAATGAAAATAGGAAAGCACCTATGACGTCTTAAATAGGAAAGCACTTGTGACCTCTTAAATATTACTATGTCAACCAAGCTTTTGTGGATATTACTTTACTGCAACAGATGCATAGGGCAGAGTCAGAAAAAGGACTCTTGATGACTTGGTGATTGGTAAATAGATACCAGTAGTATCTGGGACTGTAATAACTATATAATTTATCTATTTCAGGATGCTTTTATTCAGGTTCCTATTTCCTCTGCCTTTAAAACATTTGTTTTTTTTAAAAAATAGTAAAGCCAATAAGCACTGTGAAGACAATCAAAAGTCTATTTTGACCCAATAAATGGCATTTAGGTTTTAATGGTATTGTTTTGGTATATCAGTAGATATTCTTCAGTGAGACTAAGTAATGAAACTAGAATTGACACAATCACTGAAGCTACAAGAGATAAACAAATTTATTTAGCTCGAATTATTATAGACTTTATTTTAGTCCATGGGGGCCTTTTAAAAATGCATTTCCTACCCTTCCCCTGGCAATTTATTGAATTTATTGACTTTGACTTAGTTTCAACTAGTTTATTATATAAGCAGCTCTGTACCAGCTAATACTGCAAAGATGTGTATTGAGCATTAATAGGTACTAGAAAAGAAGTTATCTGTCAGATTTCATCACATATTTCTTGGAAAGAAAACTAAATTCCCTAGTGTGATTAAGATCTTTATGGTAACAAATGGGATGCATGCAAATTTTCAACAAAGATTTCATTGAGGTGTGGAAAGGGAACTTCATGAGGACAGTGGTGACACCCAAGCAGGAAAAAGCCCAAAGGGAACATCAGGCCAGCCATAAAACAAACTTGCATAGGAAAAGAGATTTAATAAAAGGTATTGAAAGAAGCCCCTAGACAAAAGCCAAGTAATTAAGAAAGCTAGGGAAACAAGAAAAGAAATCCCTTACAAACAACAGGTCATGCCAAATCAGCAAAACAAAAAGACAAAAAGACACGAAATAAATTCCATAGCAGACAGGAGATTGCCACAAAACAAATATAAGAAAACATTAGGAAACTGATAATCCAATCAAACTACCCTGCAAAGTTTGCTTCTGCACCCCACGGAGTTTACTCCTCCGGCGGAAATGAAGACAACCCTGACAGGATTTAAAACATTAAGAAACACAAACACAAGCACTCACACACAAAGGAGAAAAAGTATAAAATTCAGGGTTTTTATTATACAAGAGAGCTAGCTCCAGGAACGCAGACTTCTTGCTATCTCTCGCCTTCCTGAAAAATAAAATAAACCTGGCTTCCAAGTAGCTGTCTGAATCCTTGCACCAGAGTATTCCCAGCAGGAAAATCGATCCTCAGAAGAAAGGCATTTTCCAGCCTTTCAACAATTGGCGACCACGAAGGTTTTCCAGCCAACCCTGCCACCGGACCGGGCCCGCGGATCCAAACCCAGCCGGCATGGACCTTCTTTGTCCAGGGACAACATCCACGGACCCAGCCCGGAAGGCATAAGGGTAGTAAAGGGAGTCCTTGGGCTTTTCTGCTCAACAGCTGCTTGAAAGCAGGTGAGTACCGCTTCAAATTTATAATCTTACTAGGGAGGGGAGTGGAAGCGTGAGTGTACCAGGTGTGTGATTGTGGGTTTCTCTGCGGAAACAGTGGGATCTCACCTCCTCTGTGATTACCAGCCGCACCCCAGCCAGCTGCTAGCTCAAACACGAGCCGTGACCGGCTGGATTTGGGAACGCAAGGGGTGATCACAGAGTGTGAGTCCTTCTGAAGGGACGTAAAGAAAAACTGAGTGGGCTGAGAAAGGAACTGGTGTTGGGAAATAAATAGAAAGCAGAAAAAATAGTCCCAGTGCATCCCCAAGTAAAGCCCTGTGCATTTAGAAGGGGCCCGTCCGGCTGCTGGCAAACAAAATTGGAAATAGTTTGCCTTACAAAGCAGAGCAGGTCCTTCCAGATCCCCACCTTTAAGGGAGATCTGAAAACTGACGGCGGAGTGTGAGGGAGGGGCCTGCACTGGCTGCTAGGGGGCAGACGGTCCTCCAAGATCCCTGTTTTTAGGGGGTCTTAAAACTGATGGCGGAGTTTCCCTATGAGAAAGGGGCCCGTACTCCGTGTGTAGGGAAACCGGAGTCCTTTCCAGACCTTTTTGTCTGAAAACTGAAGGCGGTAGCCCAGCTAAACCAAAGTTATCCCCACATCAGGTAGGGAATATGGGAAGTTGTAGCTCGAGGGCAATGGAAGAGATCCCCTTGGATACTTGAGGCTTGGGACAAAAGGCTAGTGCCTGTCCTGCCTGGAATGAATAAAAAAAGATGCAAAGAGAATTTGCAAAAAATGGGCTTTATTGCGAGATGACACGGGTAGACAAATTTGACCTGATAGCGGTACTTTAGATTAAAAACCCTGAAAGCACTTAGAACATGCATTAAGCCCAGCCAAATACCCTATTGGTACTGCTGGGCTGAAATTGTTAGGACCAAAGACATGACCAAGAAAAAAATAATAATAAGAAAAGCCTGAAACCCATTTCAGGGAAGGGAATACTGAGGCACGGATTATGGCTCCCCTTTTAAGCAAGCCAGTGCCAGGCAGAAATAGGGGACAACTAGAATATGTTTTTACCCACACCCCCTTCTCTGCCTCTGACCTAGTCATCTGAAAAAGGATACCCCAGCTTTCAGGGCTGAACCTCAAACAGTTATTAAAACCCTGAAATCTATCATAGACAGCCATAATCCATCCTGGGGTGACATGACTCAGCTGTTGCAAGTCTTTCTAAGGAAAGACGAACTATTAAAACTGTTTGGAAAACAAAACAAAACAGACCAAATAGCCAAACTACCAACTATCCCTGGTCAGGCAGCCCCAGCCCACATCGCATGGCCAGTACATCACCCTGACCAGGACTATAATGATACCAATCAATGGGATGAACACTAGAGTAAAAGATAATTTACTAGAAGCTCTAGAGGAAATAAGAAAAAAGAAAAAAACCCTTTAAACTAGTCTGAATTTAAAAACAACAACAACAACACAAAGGGAAAAGGAAAACCCTGATGCCTTTTGGGTCTGCCTGACAGAAGCAGCTATTACATATGCCCACCTAGACCTTAGCTGCCTGAAGGACCAAAGGATTTTAGCTTCAGCCTTCGTGGATCAGTCCACCTTAGATATTAAAGAACATTTCCACCGCTTTGTCTCTAACTGGCCAACCTTAGACATAGCAGAGTTGCAAGAGATTGCTAACTTTGTCTATGATCAAAGAGACAAGCTGAAAGAGGAAGAGAAAGATAGAAAGAGATGAATAGAAAGACAGGAAGACTTAAAAATGTTTGCTGTAATGAAACATGATGCCAGACAAACGCCAGGTAAAACCCCCTATAATTCAAAGAAATGCTGGCATTGCGACAAAGCAGGATGGTCGCAAGGCAAATGTCAGCATTGTTATAGGTGCAGACAGGAAGGTCATTTCAGCAGGCAATGTAGGCAACACTCCTCTTGCAACTGGTATCACCCACCACCTAGGAACATGAGGCCAGCCAATAATCCGGTCCATTACACTGAGCAACAAAGTTTCAGTCACCAGGCACCACCCAGCGCTTTCTTTCCTCCAATAAATAATAACAATAGACATCAATGGGAGCAAAGAAGAGAACATGATTTACCCCTTTCTTGACTAGAGCATGACAATGAAAGCACTGAATTCATGGCTACCTTTAATGGGCTGGCTATCCCCCTAGAAAATGGCCCAGAAGGGGAACCCATTGTCACCATTCCTATAGGAGGAAAGAAATACAATTGCTTAGTTGATACTGGAGCCACTTCCTCATTAATTACTGAACCACCATATAAAGCTTCAGTGGCTGAAGGGGCTCAGGATAGCATAATGGGAGTGGGGGGAAATAATCCCTGTAAAATTTACCCACAACGTACCAGTAGAACTAGGACCTTTCATAGTAGACCATGCATTTACTATTTGCCCCCAGTCTCCACTGTCTCTACTAGGAAGGGATCTCCTATGTAAAATGGGAGCTACCATAACATGTGGCAAACAGGGGCTGCAATTGGAAACCCCAGGAAAAGGCACACACAAGACAATCATGCTGATAACCAGTAACACAGGGCTTCATGAAGATTTAAAAAGCCTGCCACCCTCCTTATGGGGCTGGGATACATCAGAAGTGGGACTACTTAAAGGAGCCATGAAGAGAGCAAACAAAGAGGTGAAGACCCTACTGGGCAAACTCTGTCAGGAGACACACCTCTCCTGGCCACAAGTGCTCCCAATTGCCCTCTTTTATATCAGAACCAGACCAAGACAAGATATAGGTATTTTCCCCCTTTGAGATCCTTTTTTGGTCATCCCCCCATACCCTACAAAGCCTAGATCCTCATTCCCTTTGCTTAGATAGGGGGATAGGGTTCTCTCTTCTTATCTTACAGCCCTGCAAAAGAGACTACAGACCCTCTGGACCCAGAGTGTGCTGACACAGACCTTACCCCTGGAAGAAGCCCTGCATCCATATGAGCCAGGAGATTGGGTGTGGATCAAGCTCTTCACCAGAACTCCCCTCTACAACCCAGGTGGAAAGGACCCTACCAAGTTTTACTGACTACACACACCGCCATAAAGGTTGCAGAACAAGACTCTTGGCTACATTGGACACATGCAAAGCCAGCAGTCATAGACCATAGCCAAACTCCACTACAATCAATCCCACCCATCAAACTCAAGAAAGATTGGGACACAGATCAATGGACACTTGCAGCATTCTTCAACACCGTTGAATCACACCACTGTGAGGAACCAAGTGCAAACATTGCATTACACAAAACTGGACTCCTAGGTGCTGAGTTATAAACTATTTTTATTTTTTCTCTCACCTTCTCCATTTTTTCCTTTTTTAAACCTTTTTTCATCGTATTTTTTTTTAACAAAAAGGACTTTAACCATACCTTTCTCATAATTTTTTTGATACTTGACCTTTTACATATTTTTTTAACATTGCTATTTAAAAAAAAAAAAGAGGGGCGGGAGGAAGGGAAGAAAAGGAATCTAGCAATGGGGAACATGAAATGCAATATATACTATGTATTATTATCTGTAACAATTGTAACATTTGTAACACAAACAACTGCGTTCCTGGAACCAAAGCTTATCCCAGAGAAAGGAAACATATGGGAATATTTAGCAAGAGAAATACTCAACACCACTAACTTTTGCTTAGCAGGAGGGAAATCATAATGTCACTGGGTGCAGCTCACCTAGGGTCACAGAATGCACCAGTCTTAGCAACACAGAACTAAAATGCAACTATACAGAGACCATATCATTTTCATATAGTTACCTGAAGTTCCCACCAGGATGGTTTTTCCTTTGTGGCTTAAAAGCCTACTCATACCATCCTGCAAATGCCACAAATGGCCCCTGCACCTTGGGAAGGTTAACCATGCTTATGCCATCCTTACAGAGACGACACAGGAGAGCCTTCCAAACCCTAGACTCAGACTGTGATTCCAAAGTCTCCCTTCCCACAAAAACAGAATACATCTCATTGGCAATATCCCTGGTAGGGGTACCTGGATTGGCAGTGCGAAATTCTAAAAATTTGAATAGACTAGCATGTACCCTGGCAAAAGCTTGAATTCGACCTCCCATGCCCTGGATGCCCTTAACAGAGAACTGAGGGAGGTCAGAGAAGCCACCTTGGAGAATAGGGCAGCAATAGATTTCCTTCTCTTGAAGCATAACTATGGCTGCGAAACATTCAAAGGGATGTGTTGCTTCAATCTGAACGAAACCTCAGAACTCGTAGGGAGGGACATCCACCACCTGAAAGAGCTATCTCAGAATATTGGTCAGGAGCAATCATTCCTGGACTTTTCATGGCTCTTCTCATGGATGCCAGATTTCCATTGGCTCAAAATCCTTATAACAACCACAGTCACCATTTGTGTCTTTGGAGCCCTCATGTGTTGCCTCTGTCGATGCATACCGCCCTGCCTTAGCTGCCTAAAGGCCTGTATTCCCTCTCAGAAGAGAAAATTAAAGGGAGACAGGCAGCCATGATAATGATCCAGATTGATCACAATACCAAGTATACCCAGACATTCAATCAGAGACCACACTCTTAAAAAAAAAAAAAATGAAGGATTGTGGAAAGGGAACTTCATGAGGACAGTGGTGACACCCAAGCAGGAAAAAGCCCAAAGGGAACATCAGGCCAGCCATAAAACAAACTTGCATAGGAAAAGAGATTTAATAAAAGGTATTGAAAGAAGCCCCTAGACAAAAGCCAAGTAATTAAGAAAGCTAGGGAAACAAGAAAAAGAAATCCCTTACAAACAACAGGTCATGCCAAATCAGCAAAACAAAAAGACAAAAGACACGAAATAAATTCCATAGCAGACAGGAGATTGCCACAAAACAAATATAAGAAAACATTAGGAAACTGATAATCCAATCAAACTACCCTGCAAAGTTTGCCTTCTGCACCCCACGGAGTTTACCCTCCGGCGGAAATGAAGACAACCCTGACAGGATTTAAAACATTAAGAAACACAAACACAAGCACTCACACACAAAAGGAGAAAAAGTATAAAATTCAGGGTTTTTATTATACAAAGAGAGCTAGCTCCAGGAACGCAGACTTCTTGCTATCTCTCGCCTTCCTGAAAAATAAAATAAACCTGGCTTCCAAGTAGCTGTCTGAATCCTTGCACCAGAGTATTCCCAGCAGGAAAATCGAATCCTCAGAAGAAAGGCATTTTCTAGCCTTTCAACAGAGGGAATGAGCATATTTATCATAGCTCATCATTAGATACTTCACAATAGAATTAATTAAACCTAAATAATTATCCCAGAAATAGAGAAAAAAATATCCCAACTATTGTATTTGCTTCTGGTTTAATTAGTAGCAATTGACTACCCTTTTCTAACTGATATTATTTTGAAATTAATATCCCATCTTGAATAAAGCAAGTTTGCAATATTTGTAATATTGCAAATTAATATTCATTATGCAGCAGAATATTTGTCTTCAATTTAAAAAGCCATATTAGTTTCCCAGAAAGACTGATAACTAAGCTTGATAGTCAATAATCTTTTAAAAAGTTGACAAAATGAAATATTGGGACATTGCAGTAGAAGTACTTATTTACCACACAGGAATGCCAACTCTTGATATTAAATACTGGAGGTAACAATAAATGGGTTGTGGATTACTTTGATGTTTTTTTTAAAAAAAATCTGAACACTTCTATTCATTTCTTAAGTCTTGAACAGATCATGCTGAGAAATGGCTGCTCATTCCTATAGTAGTAATTAAAGGTGCTGATAGCTATGTATACAGTCCTACATATCAGGAACTTGATGTCTGCAGTGAATTCATAAGGTTTGAATGCCCCCTGGCCTATTGGTATTTCAAAGGGCCTCAGAAACATGGCTTTTGACTCAGGCATTAGGCAAGGATGATGTCTTTCTTTTTCTTTGTTTCCATCTAAATTTGTTGTCTCTGCCATCTTTGTCCTTTTGTTTTTGTAGTATTTCCTTATTACTAATGGTTTTTAATAATCCAAAACCAACTAAAGTCATCGGGAGTCCAGTATAACTCTTATATATTATTGTTATTATATATGTAATAATATAATACAATTATTATTGTTATTTCAGTAACTATGAAAGTCTGCAACAAGTGATAAATTTCTGTGCTCTCTTGGCATAACAAATGCTTTAAGAAATGTTTGGTCTGAAACATGTAAATGAAGCATGCACAGATCATGCTATAAAATATTCATGAATCAAGTCACCAAGTGTAAAGTCACAATGATATATATATATAAGCTGTTCTGGTGGTGTCTTCCCAAAAGGCGAAGGAAAACTTTTCCACATGCTTACCAAAAGATAAACATTGGAAAGCAGCAGAAGTGTGGCAAGATTGTTTCTAGATTGTGGCAAATGATTACAAATAATGAAATTATTGTTACCATTGGTGAATGCTATATGTATTCATTATTGACAGTAGGCATAAAAATAATTTAAAGTTTTATATAGTTTTTTTTTTGTAGGAAATAAAAGAATCTTGTATTGTTACAGTTATTCCTACATTCAATTTAAGGCATAAATTCAGATAGTTATTTACATAATTATTTCCATAGTTATACACAGTATTATTTCATCTTACCATAATTCCTACCTATCTTTCATCCATCAACTTTACAACTACCTTCTAACTAGTTATACCATAGGTTCCAAATCTCCTGGAACTCTGTTTCCTCTCTGTCTTTCAATTCCATCAATAACCTATCCACCTCTGTGCATTCTAAAACCTTTGGGTTATATTTACATGAGCTGGAGGATCATATTTACATGAATATAGGAAGTAGACTCTTGCTTTTTATAGTGAAATCCAAAAAGTGTTTATATAGAAATAAGCATTATTGAACTCAATGGGACCTTTACCAAGATAAATGAATTGTAGTAATTAATTTCTAAGCCTCTAGTTACCTATGTTAACATATTAGTTGTATATACTTGGATGATTTATAACAAACTTTGAATTTTAGTTTTTCAAGCATTGTGAATTGTTTGGTAGGCAAATGTTTGTAAAAAAAATTAAGTTGTACAATAAACTTTGCGCAACACCCAGTTATTTTCCACATTTTTTTTCCCTCTGAGAAACCCAATATTCTGTTAAGTAAATTAGCCCCAAGCTGTTTTCTACCCTGCAATCATCTCAGAAAAAATAATTTTTCACATTAAAAGTTTTTAAGCAGCTTCTCTAGACAGATTTAGCACACTATGCTTTAAAAGTCTTTTAAAATAAATAACAAATAGGAGATTGTCATATTAGCTCATTGTATTGACATTGTGTTTGGAGTATATGAGCAGTTGTAAAAGGCAAACAGAAAAGTGCCTGTACCTTTAGTTAAGAAGCTAATGGCATTTGCAATATATATTCATTTATGAGGCAGGTATTAAAAAGGTCAAACAGGACAGGCTTTTCCATTATGTAGAGTAAGTTGGCTGCCTGAGCAGCAAACGTGAGAAGACAGCAATGAGGTCTTAGAGGACAAAGTATTGGATCCTTCCTGAATCTTCTCAGCAATCTTGTTGGTTTTACATGTGGTTGTGGACGCAGTATTGCATAAGCAAACATAACTTCTCCATATGTGATACGTATGTATGTATGTAAAATTTCATTTTGATCTTCACTTTGGGCAGAAAAATATCTTTGTATTGGTCTTGATTCCAAAGATGGTAAGCATCTTTCTCTCTCCCATGTATAAAACTTCATGACTGTAGGTAAAACAGATGAATCTGTTTCCAAGCATCTGATGAATAAAATCTAAAATCCTTTAAATCCTTTGGCAAGTCAAAATGTGCTTCAGGTAAAGTCTTCCAATTGCATAGGTCTTTCTAAAATGAAAGACAGCTACAAAGATAGTTGTGATGGAATAAACATAGTATGGAGAATTCAAAGAAAGAAATATATGTAAAAATTCTATCCTAGTGAGCTGGAAACTCAAATAGATCTTCATATCCCTTTGCACTTTACAGTCCTATGGCTTATCAATGGAATATTAAAAGGCTTCCTCTGAGAAGGGGAGGGAGATTCAGTTCTGGAGAAGAGACCTCAATATGATGTTCTGTCCGCCTTATCACAACAGCCTACTAAAGCTAATATTCTTGAAATCAGGAAAATGTATAGTTGAAAAGACCTTGAGGGATTGAGCAAACCAAGACTAAAGATTCTATGTCTTCTGAGCTCTTCTGCCATGCTTCTAAAAGGATAGCCACGACTTTTAATTTAAACACAATGACATCTTCAACAGATTGAATATCATTTGCCATTATTTGTTTTTGAAATGTTTGCTTTGATTTCTCTCTCTAGTCTTCAGCCTATAGATTTATTAGTAGTTTCATCCATACAGATTTTTTTCACCCAAAGCTGGCTAGATGCTAACTTATATACCAACTCTATTAATTAGCTCAACAGGCGGCATGCTATTTTCTCTTTCTTAGTTTTAGGCTGCTTGAAATGTTAGAGCAGCCCAATGCACATTCAGCTTTGTTTGATTATGCTATTATTCTGAAATGAACATCTTTTAGATTATCTCCTCAGGTTGTTTAATTGGGTTATAACCCTTTTCTGAGAGTTTATGCTTGTCACTTTTGAAATCTCCTCAAAAAGAGTCTAATAAGAAGGGTAAGCAGTCCCCGCCTTCCCTATGCTGAGCTCTGCTTCATTCAAATTATTTAATTGTATTCATCCAGATAAGAGTAGATTTTCTAAACAATTTTTAATTTAAATATAAAAGAAACTCTGATTCTTAAGAGAATCTATTAATTACTGTAAGTAAATTGAGTTGAAGAAATTATCCCTTACTTGGTGCAAAATATATTACATATTGTTTCTGGATAATTTTGTGCAGGAATTCAGTAGGCAATATTTTTTTTAAATGGCATTACTTTATTAAGCTTTTTTGAAGAATTGATAACTCGGTTTCATACAGATAATACATATCCATATCCATTACATAATTCCCTTCCTAATTAGATGAAATGCAAAGCTCAGAAAAGGAGTATGAAGAAATGATAAAGAAGTTAAAGATAACAAAATCACAAAAAGAATAGGAAATATTGCCATCTAGTATATATTGATACCATTAATCAATTCACATTAATTTCAGATCAGTTTTTTGTTTTTTGTTTGTATTATTCACTGCAAATTATTTGAGTTCTTGGCTAATGACACAGTAGTATCTGCATGCAAAAGTATACATATATTCACATTCCGAAGCAACCCTAATGTCATCTTAAGGGTTTCTTATGCATTTATTCATGAATATATGGAAAAACAAAGGAGACATCACATATCTTTGTCTTACAAAGAACCGAGGTGGTACAGTGGTTAGTTCTGCATCTACTTCTGCTGACTGCTGGCTGCCTGCAATTTGGCAGTTTGAATCTTACAGGCTCAAGGTTGACTCAGCCTTCCATCCTTCCAAAGTGGGTAAAATGAGGAGCCAGATTGTTGGGGGAAATATGCTGACTTTGTAAACTGCTTAGAGAAGGCTGTAAAGTACTGTGAAGTGGTATATAACTTTAAATACTATTGTTATTGCTACTCCCTATTCATTGTCCCTATTCTCACCCAGGTTTTATTTGCATCACATAACAATTCTTACTGCATTCAACATCTAACTTTTAACTCCATATTCATGCAAACATCCCATAATTCAAGCCCATTCAGTTTATCACACAGAAGAGCAAAAATAGCATGGGGTTCTAAGTAGATATAAATAAACAGTTGGTGTTTATAGCTTTATGTATAAACATGTAGAGTGAGTGTGTGTGGTTTTGTGTAAGCAGGGGTGGGATTCTACCAGTTCTGTCCACTTCTGTAGAACCGGTTGCTCTGAAAAGCAGCAAACAGAGAGCATACACAGAACTGGTTCTATGTTTGCTGATGTTTTGGCCCACCCACCCGCCCGGGCTCTTACCTGACCTTTATTTCCTGCGTTTTCAGCCATAACTGCTTTGCGCGACACAGCTGCGGTTGAAAATGCAGGAAAAAAGGGCTTTTCCAACCACTGCGCACTTGCACGCAGCACTGTTCAGCTATCTGGGAAGCTCAGCAGGTCGGAAATTGCATTTATGTGAGGCGCGCGTGCATGTGCGCACAACGCAGAGCAACAGAACTGGTAGTTATACCGGTCGGATCCCATCCCTATGTGTAAGTGACTAGTTGTATGCATATGAGCTTAAGTTAGAGTGTAAGGCATCCAGAAAGTATCCATGATATCAATCACTCTGAGACATTTTCTCTCCAATTGATTTATTTAGAAACAGATCTGATATGTCAAAGGCAATTTCCCAAAGTGAAATTATTTTTGCGCATTTCACAGAATCCACCTTCTGTCCTCCCTTCTCTCCTCCCACTTCTACACTTCATAAATAATGAGAACCAATTAACTGCAACTGTAATTTCTTAATATGACATACAGAATAACCTTGAACTTTTCAACTTCTCCACCCCCCTTCCATGAAATGTGACAGCTGAATTTTAAAACTGACAGGTGTCCCCCCCCTTGAAAACTCCTCCTAAAAGAAAAGGAAAAAAAACAGATACAGGGGTTAACACATTGTCCTTAACCCCCTCTCCCCCCTCCATGAGGACCCTTCGGTTTGTGGGGAAAATCCTCATGGAATTGGTTAACCAATTGATCAGCATTAACATCCCAACTCTTTACCCAACTAGCATCTGAGAGAGGGTATCCTTTCCATAAGACCAAATATTGCAATCGGCCACAGTGTAATGTAGAATCAAGAATTTTTTGAATTTCATAATGTGTTTCCCCCTGTACCATTAATGGTTTAGGGGGAGCGATTGGCAGTGGTCTTATCATTGATGTAGTAGCTAGTTTTAGTAAACTACAATGGAATAATGGATGAATTTTCCCCAATAGCTGAGGAAGACTTAATTGGACAGTGACTGGATTGATTATCTTTGAAATTGGGAACGGACCCAAGAATTTTGGACCCAGCTTCTTACTGGGCAGTTTCAACCTAAGATACTTGGTCAACAAATATACTTTGTCCCCTACTTTAAAAGGTGGTTGAAGGAATCTACCGTGTTTCTCCAACAATACGCCCCCCCCCAATAGAAAGACCCAGAATATTTTGTAGGCATAAAATGAAATTAAGCCCATCCCCCCAAATTTAGGCCTATTTTAAAACATGTGAAATTGGAAATGCAGGGTGGGGGAGGAACTTGCCATTAGGAGCACCCGCGGGCAGACACACCTTGCCATGGCAGAGTGTGGAGGGCTTCCTACCCCCCGCCTTTACTACAGACCTGGGTATGGTGTTGGTTGCAGGTGGGGCAGTGGGTGGGTGGCAGTGGGTGGTCAGTGGTCAGCGGGCAGGCAGCACCAGTGTGGGCACTTTAAATCGCAGGGCAGCAGCAGCGTGGGCACTTTAAATCGCAGGGCGGCAGCGGCAGGGCACTTTAAATCGTGAGACCTTCGATGCCCGCCGCTGCTGCTTCCCCCACTTTTGTTGCTTTACCTTCACCTTCCTCCACCGGCAGCTTTTCAGCCACTCCTTGGGCAGGGGAGCCACCTCTGTAGCTTCCACGATTCCCACTGGCGCTGTTGAGAGAAGCAGCAGTGCCGGCAGGAACGTGGAAACGTTTCAGCTGCTTCTCGGGCAGGGGAGCCGCCTCTGTAGCTTCCAATTTCCTGCCGGTGCTGGTAAGAGAACAGGAACGTGGAAGCTACAGAAGGTGCTGGTGGAGGAATGCGAAGGTAAACCAACAGCAGTGGAAGAAGCAGAAGTGGCGGGCGCCGAAGGTCTCATGATTTAAAGTGCCCACGCCACTGCTGCCCACCCGCCCACTGCCGCCCTCCTGTTGACCCAGCCTGCAACCAGCACCATACCCGGGTCTGTAGCAAAGGTGCTTGGCAGGGGTACGGAGCCCTCCACGCTCTGCCATGATCGGCTGTTAGGAGCAGCTGGTGGTGAGGTGTGGCTGCCCATGGGGCGCTCTAGGCAAGGGTGCACAGGGGGGGGGGAATTAATTCACCCCTGAAAAGCCATTTATTCAGGGCTCAAAAGAAAATAAGTCCTGGCCTTATTTTCTGAGAAACAGTATGTTTATCCGCCTGTTTTTTATAATTTTTTGCAGCTTCGGTCAAAGTTTTTTTTTGTATCTTCCCATCCTTTCTTTAATGAGTTCATCCATTCTGTTAGGGACATGGATGAGGGAGGTTGTCTAGGTAACTCTGGCATCGGGACAAAATCCAATACAGTGTTGATTTGGAATGGAGTCAATCCCGTGCTGCTATGTACTGCATTATTATAAGCAACCTCTGCAAAAGGTAATAATTCAGCCCAATTTTCTTGTTGATAATTTACATAGCATCTAATGTATTGTTCAATCATGGTGTTAGCACTCTCCACTGCTCTGTTACAAGCAGGATGGAAAGCTGAGGATAACCCTTGAGAGGAACCAATGGATTTCAGAAATTGCCTCCAAAATTTTGTGGTAAATTGTACCCCTCTGTCTGATATTATTCTACGAGGTACTCCATGTAGTCTATAGATTTGCAAGTTTTTTCACAGATGGAAGTCCTTTGCAGGCTATAAAATGGGCCTGTTTAGAGAATAAGTCAATTATAGTCCAAATGATTATATTCCCTTCACTATTAGGTAATTCAACAATAAAGTCCATTGTGATCCCTTCCCAAGGTTGGGTTGGTTCAGCAACTTGTTGCAGGAGACCAGGGTTTTTTCCAGTTCTGTATTTCATTGTGGCACAAATTGAGCAACTTTTTACATAGTCCTCCACATCAGGTTTCATTTTTGGCCACTAGAACTGTCTTCTCAGTAAATGTAGGGTTTTTAGGAATCTGAAGTGGCCTCCCAGCCAGGAGTCACGGCTACGCTTTAGTACCAGTGGTCTTAGGGTTGTGGGTACATAAAGCTTAGTCCCGTTCCAAGCTAGTCCATCATTCATTGTCAACTCAGTTTGATGGTCCAGGAACCAAGGATCGGTCAATAGGGCCATTTTCAATTCTGCAGTCAGCTTATCTTCCAGGTGTTTGGGGTTGCAGTTGGCTTCGGCTCGAGTGGTCACTTGGCCTGCCGATTGAGCTTCTGAAATTAAGGCTTGTACTATTTCCTCTCGGTGGTTGTCAAACTGAGGTTTTCTGGACAGAGCGTCCGCCAGTACATTTTTCCCTCCGGGAATATATTTAATGTTAAAGTTGAATCACCTAAAATATTGGGCCCAGTGGACTTGTTTGACCGATAATCTCCTAGGGGTCTTTAGACCCTTGAGGTTCTTATGATCAGCCCATAACCTTCTGGCACCCCTTCTAGAAAATGCCTCCAAGTCAACAAAGCCCATCGTACGGCGAATGCTTCTTTCTCCTAGACTGCCCACCTTCACTCTGTGTCTGTCAGCTTTTTGGACACATAAGCGCAAGGCATCAGTCACCCCTGAGAGTCTTTTTGCAGCAAAACAGCTGCCACCACTACATCACTTGCATCTGTTTGGACAATAAAAAGCTTGGTCGCATCTGGGTGCTGGAGGATGGGCTCAGCTGCGAAGAGGCATTTTAAGGTCTCAAAAGCTTTCTGACAGTCCATGGTCCAAGCCAGTAGTTGATTTGGCTTCGGTTTGGTGGGTGATGGCCCCGTTTTTAATAACTCTGTTAACGGGAGGGCAACTTCAGCAAAGGACGGAATGAATTGTCTATAGAAGTTAGCAAACCCCAAGAAACTTTGATGTTGTTTTTGGGTTCTGGGGGGTTGCCAGTCCAGCACCGCTTTCACCTTTCTGGGGTCCATTTCAATCCCCAGGTTGGATATTCGGTAGCCTAAGTAGTCCAACGACTCTTTGTGGAATTCGCATTTTGAGAGTTTCACATATAATTTGGTGGCTAGAAGTTTTTCTAGAACTTGTTGGACCAATTGAACATGTACTTCCATGGTTTCGCTGAAGATAAGGATGCCACCCAGGTACATGAGGACCCCCGGTAAAGGTACGGGTATAGCACCTCATTGATGAGCTACATAAACACTGTAGGAGCCCCCTGAAGTCCGAAAGGCATGACTTTGAATTGGAAGCTACCCAGAGGGCAGTTAAAAGCAGTTTTCCACACATCTCCCTCTTTGATGCAGACCTGGTAGTAAGCTTCCCTGAGATCTAGTTTGGTGAATACTTTGCCCTTCGACAGGTGGTTCAATAAGTCCTTCATAAGGAGGAGAGGATACGTGTTTTTGACACATATGGCGTTCACACCTCTAAAGTCAACACACAATTTCAACCCACCATCTTTTTTCTCCTTGAACAACACGGGGGCAGCTAGTCTTGATTTGGCAGGCTCAATAAAACCTCGTTCCAAATTGCTGTCAATGTATTTACTTAATTCACTCATTTCAGCAGGCGTCAAGGAATACATCTTTGGTTTTGGTAATTTCGCCCCGGGCTCTAATTCTATGGCACAATCAGTGGCTCGATGGGGAGGTAAAACACTACACTCTTCTTCACTGAATGCTTCAGCCAAGTCTTTGTATTGGTCGGGTACCTGGGGGTTATCTGGGAGAAGGTGGGATGCTATGGATGCTGGTTCAGGCTCTGGGTTCAAGTTGACTGGTGGCTTTGTAGTGGGCAGAAGAGGGGGCAATGGGCCCAGTCCAATGAAGATTTTTCTGAACCCATCTTCCCATTTGATTGTCAGGGGCCATTTGTCTAGCCATGCAAGTCCCAGTATGATGAATTCTGACATCTTGGGGGCCACTATGAAGTGTATGAGTTCGTGATGGGACCCTAATTCCATCTTGATCAATTCTGTCATTTGGGTGGCTGCCCCCCCCATTAAGGTTCCATCCACTTGCTCAAATCTGATTGGGTGTTTTAGCAGGTTAGTCTTTATGCCCAATTGTTCAATGATGGGAGTCCGATAAGGCATCTAGAACACCCAGTATCAATGACAGCGTCTAATTCCCTGGCCTCCCCTGTTTTTGGTACCACTAACTTGACCTTGACTGTAAAAGGTATGATGGGATCACTCACCATTGGGTCATCTTCGCAGGTTGGATTCTTGGGGACATGGTGTCAGTCTGGTGGTCCATTGTTCCCATATGCACAGAGGGGGCTTTCCCAGCTGTGTTTGGTGAACCCACTCCTGCCCGGAGGTCTTTCTTGATTCTTCCGACCTCTAACAGCTGGATTAGACTTCAACTGTGGTGTTTGTGGTACAGGAGCAGGGGCCAGACTGTCTGCTGCTCTATGGATGGCTTGGCCACATCGGTAACAATTCAGCACCCTGGTGGGTCGGGTACGAGCAGTTTCGGCTAGTCTGGTCGGCGGTCTCCTCACCACAATTCTCTTAGTTGGGGCTGCCGGAAGGGGTTTCCTGTGTGGGTTGATGCTGCGATCTAAGCTGAGGGAGGTGGCATACCACGATTGTAAGGTCTCTGGTATTCCCCTAATTTCACAGGCCTTCTTTACTTCTGGATCAATGGAGTTTTTAAAATAGTATAAAGTCATTCTTTCAGGCCAATCCATGAGGTGGCTTGCGACCCTTCTAAAGTCCAAAATAAATTCTGACAAGGGTCACTTGCCTTGCCTCATTTCCATTAACTTCTTTTCATTCTCTGCTACCCTGTCTGGATTTTCAAATCTGAGTCTTAATAATTGAATAAATCCATTTATATCGCGTAATTCGGGGGCTTGTTGTGTAGTTGGGCCACCCAGTCTGAAGCATCCCCTTCATTCATCCCATCTGTTATGGCCGTAACCAAATCGCGCTCTGTGGCATATTGATCTCCAAATTGTTCTATATGGGATCGGATTTGAGTGAGGAAGTAATTGAAATGTTCATGGCGGCCATTGGATATGGCCTCAAAGGGTATTTGGTCCGGCCTGGGTTGTAGTTGGGGAGGTGGCACATGCCAGGCCTCTGCAGGTTGTACTGGAATGAAAGGAACAGGCCGGGTGGCGTACATAGGCTGTGTAGGCCCTCTGAATCCTGGCTGGGTGGTACCTCTCTGGAATAGGGGTTCCTGTGGCCTTGCTGCCAGTTGGGGCTGCGATTGTGGTGGCCAGGAGGAAGATGGGTGTGGCCTAGTCGGGTGGAGGGGAAGTGGCTGCTGTCTGAAGGGACAATCCCCCTTCAGACCAGGGCTGTGTTGGTGCTGGCTGCCATTGGCATTGAATCCATCCCTGGCCTGGATAAAATCCCCACCCTGGAGGGATACTCTGCAGGGGGCAAAATTCCTTGGAAAATGAGGGGATTGCCTCGGAGGCTGCAGCATACCTCTGTCAGTTGATGCTTCTTTCTGGCTTCCTCCTACTGGCATCTGTATAGTCTCCTCGTCCCTCCAATTTGACAGAATAGCAATATGCCTGGAGCTAGAGAAAGATTTATCTTCAGACAGCTGGGTTACATCTGGGTTATAACCACTTCTTGGGTTTAAATGCTTTGGTATAGCTCCCAAATCTCTTTCTTCTACTGCCATTCTGAAAGCATCATCATCTCCTCCAAACAAGGGTTGGCAGATCCAGTAATGTTCTGGAGGGAGGGCCCCCATACACTCCCCCTTGCATATCTCCAACTTCAGCTGATGGTTTATCTTTCTCCATCTCTGGGAAAAGAACTCCGGGGTATCAGCCAAGCCCCTTCAAAAAATAAAAGTGGACTTTGGGAAATAAATGTAAGGCATCCAGAAAGTATCCATGATATCAATCACTCTGAGACATTTTCTCTCCAATTGATTTATTTAGAAATAGATCTGGTATGTCAAAGGCAATTTCCCAAAGTGAAATTATTTTTGTGAGTTTCACAGAATCCACCTTCTCTCCTCCCACTTTTACACTTTATCAATCACGAGAACCAATTAACTGCAACTGGAATTTCTTAATATGACATACAGAATAACCTTGAACTTTTCAACTCCTCCACCCCCCCTTCCATGAAATGTGACAGCTGAATTTTAAATTTGACATAGAACAAGAGAAGATGTCGTGTGTGCCATGGCCAGTCATTAAGGATCTTTCATTGTTTTTACTTTTGCTTTTTACTTTCTTTCTCTTTTTTACTTTTGCTTTTTTATCATAGTTGGTCCAGTAGGTCTTGGAGAATCAGCACTTCGTTAATTTTTACTGACAGCACAATATTATCTCAATTCATTACACAGAAAATTATATGGAAAAGGAGAAAGAGCAACTAAAACATTTATTTATGAACAAGGCATTTTCAACCAAGTCAGCCCCTTTTGATGGTATCATAGCTGCTGCACAGCCTGTTCTTCAATTTACCACAATTAAGAATAAATGTATCATTTATAATGGATATGAATGGAGTATTAATAAATTTCATAAAATAGATACAGGTGAATAATGCAAAAGATGAACAACAATAAAAAAAAAGTTTTTCTTATTTATTTGCTCTATGCAAAGAAAAGCAAAGAGGAAAGAAAGAAAATCTCAAAAAATATCATTTTCATACAGATATATAGCTATAGCAGAACTAGTACCATAGGTATATGAATTATTAAGATTTAAGTCAACGTACTTAATAGTGTGAGAGGAAAGGAAATTAATAATATAAACTAGCATTTCACGTCCACATTTCTAGTTTTAGTTCCTCTTAAGAATTGCAAAAAAGATCATGAATGATTGTTTTTCAGGACATATTAAGTAATCAATGGATAAGAGATCACGTAAGTACGCTAACTACACATAAATGAGCACCCCCATAGGTTTTTTTCAAAGATTTTTTTCAACACAGTTTTATTCCATTCAGACTAGTGACATGACTGGCTAAGCTTTATATGCCCTTGACATCTCATTTAAACTGGCATTTACACAGGGCTTGAGAGCTTTAGATCTGTATTGATGGTTCCTAATTGAAGCTGGAGCTTATGAATCAGTTGTCTAAACAGTGCATGATACTTGAGAACTAGATATTGCCTCCTCTTCTTATCCACAAAGGATTTGGAAGGCTTATGCAAGTGTGTGCAATTCTGCAGAAATACCTGAAGTCAATAGTAGATATAGCAAATACTGACATCCTCCTGGCTCCTTCAATGTGTACCTGTAAGCCTTCTGGGACATATACAGAACTGCTTCCATGATGCATTTCAGCCCTTGTAACTTTATTCATAAACAACTCCCCAAATAACTCCAATTCGATTAATTACCACTGAAAAAATGCTTACTATTTAATATCATGGAAATATAGCTTGAAAATTAGAACCTCAAAAAAGTCTTCCTAACAGGAGACAAAATTTTAAATTAGCCGTCACCAACATGGTGTCTTATGCAAGATGTTAGACTAAAAGTTCATGAATTCCTAGGTGGTGTGATGAATTGACATTATTTATGGTCCAGAAACCAATCTGATTTTACAGTATATAAGCACTTTATCAAAATTTACACAGTTCTAGAGCAATCAAAGAAGAACCAAACTGGTGGGTTTCTTGATGAAGGAAGACCAAGCTCTTCAAAACTTTTGGTGCATAAAAATGCTATAGACCTCAGCAATAATGTTTTTGACCCAATATCTTCTGAACTTCATTATAAATATTCTGTATAACTCTTTATAGATAGAATTCAATTCCTTAGATTTATGCTGAGTTTGATCCTCATTTGGGATCAAGGGAATGTCAGAGCATCTTCTAATTCTCTTATTTACCAATTAGATTTGTTTGCATATTTCCCTATAAGAGCTTACAAGTTTAGTAGCACTTATTCTGCTGGAGGCAGAATTTCCAACCATCTTGAAGATGGTGAGTATAAGATGCAACCCTGTGAGTAACACAGTAGCTAAGCTACTATGTTCAAGATTAGGATATTCTGTGTTTCTCTTCCATTCTAAAATTGGCAGGAAAAATTGATTTATTTCCTTCTTTTATTTGAAGTTCTCCAACTTTGTAAAATCAGATTAATAATAAATAACAGAAGTCTAAACCATAGGACCAAAATATCAAGAAATGGAAAAAATGGGAATAATACCGTCAACAATATTAAATCAATTACATTAGTCACCAAAGGCAATAGAAAAACCCATAATATCTATTTATTCTATATTTACAATGGATGTGATACAGTGATGTCCATACAGTTTTAACAGGCAATATTCTAAGGTTTATGATTGGTTGAAATTCTAGATTTTTCCTTATCCAGCCCATGAAAAACCTCCCCTAACTGGCATACAGAAAGCTGTGCACACTTCATGCATCGCATCCCCCCACCTTTACTTATCATTGACCAATTAAAGTTTGTTTACTAATTCTTAAAACATGACCCAAAAGTGCTTTTTCAAAAGGAAACAACTTCCTTTTCTTCTTGAAGACATTTTGCTTCTCATCCCAGTACCTTTTACAGCTCTGAAAAAGCTTCTTGAATGAGAAGCAAAACATGGGGAAAATATTCCTTCTTGAATATAACACCTTAACACTTCCTTAGGATGTCTCAGATGAGGAATTACATTGAGATATGATTGAAGGAGGTGGACATAGACCCAGGAAATCAGAAAATAGTGCTGGATAGAGCAAGGTGCCTGTGAACTATAGAGCAAACAAATATTCTAGAATCTAGATCCTTTTTAGTCTGACTTTTTACAATAGCTTTGGTGTTGCAGCAAAGCACAAACAAATGTCTTCAGACATTGTAAAGCTTTCCATAGTAAAGTGAGAGTCTACTAACACTTTAAAAAAAGAAACAAAAGTAGCACTTTAAAAAAAGAAAGAAAAGTAGTAATTTTAGTGACTCGTAACTAAAATTATTGATAGATATTGTCTGGAAATTAAATTGGCTTAACATTTGGAACACAATTGTTTAGGGCAGGGGTCCCCAACCGCCGGTCCGCGGACCGGCACCGGGCGCGGAACAACCCTTACCGGGCCGCTGGTTGCTGGGCGCCGCCATCTTTTTAGTAAAAAGCGCTTCCGGGTAGAAAGTTCACCGGAAGCGCTGTTTCGTCATAAAAAGATGGCGGCGCCAGCGCTCGTGAGCTTTTCCGGTAGAAAGCCATTTCTACCCGAAAAGCTCACCAGAAGCGTTGGCGCCGCCATCTTTTTATGACGAACAGCGCCCGTGACGCCACCGGAAGCGTCTTTTTCGTCATAAAAGATGGCGGCGCCCAGTTGACGCTGCACCGGGCGCGGCGCCCAGCTGATGTCGGAACCGGGCCGCGGCGTCAAAAGGTTGGGGATCCCTGGTTTAGGGTGTATACATCTCATTTACATTGTGTAGAATATTTCTTATACTGCTATAATTATAGAAATGCAGATTGTCGTATTAAACACAAAGTGGTTTTAATTTCCACTCATCATGCAACTGGGTCATTTAATTTGATTTTGTGTTGGTAAGAACAGTAAGGACTGTGCAACTGTAGGCTTTGTGGGCTTCTCTAAAGTTGTGTAGCTGACTGTCATTTATTGCAGAAATTAGATGAGCAAGTAGCTTCTATCTTCTCTCTGTGCCATAGAATTTGTGTTGACTTTATTATTAACTTGATTAGGCAGTTATAATCTGTGCTGCATACAATATATTTAATATTTTCTGAATGGGAATATGAAGATTTACCAACACTGAGCTTCAGCAATTGGGTTATCAAGCCATATTTTTTAGCATTTCAAGAAATTTAAAGGGTACATATGACAGAAAAGTAAACAGACAAGGTTCTAAATTGAAAGAGCAATTGAAATGGAGGCATTTTGAGTGATATTGAGAAGGGAAGTTACAACTCTGTAGAATAATGGGTGCCTGAGTATTCTAGAATTTCTAAGCATTTATAATTTTTAGGTTCAGAAATACATATGATTTCCAAAGTTGGAGCTGTTCCTCAGTATGCCTAGAAGGTCTTGAACAGGCTAGGAGAAGCTGATAGCTTGAGATGTTCATGTGGGCTGTGGTAAGTTTTGAAAATCTGGAGTACACAGAAGTCTCTGCTCTAAATGAAGAAAGAGTAGGATATTCACAGTGCTAGCAGTGACAAAGAAAAATTAAATGAGCTTACAGCTGCATTTATATCATTCACAATCTTGTTCCTCATTAAAAAACTTGTCATCTTCCAAATATATTTAGAAGTTCCAAGTTCATAAGGTTGGATTACAAACAACTAGAGGATTTCATTACATATCCTTGTCTTTTGATGTGGATAGGTAGTGGTTCTTATAAATGAAGAGGCAGGATGTTCCAGAAGCTAACATTGGTATGAAAAGATGCTAGAAGTGAGATTTCTATCAGCTGTCAATAACTTTCCATTGTCACATTTGCCACAAGTTTATCAAATGATAATATAAAATGGCATTTAAAACTACTATAGTGTTCTTGCTGCAAATTCTACCATCTTTGCCAACAATAATAAAGTCATTTTGTTGCCTACATTAAACTAACAGAGATTCCATTGTGCCCTTCTTTAATACAACTGAGATTTTCTACTTGGATCATTTGCTGCTGGGAAATGTATATAAGGATTGTAATCAATTATCTCTGGTTCTACCACCAACACTAACATAGAATATATATAGATCTTTAAGCTTTACTATATTTTCTGAGTTCTCAAAGAGCAACTTAAATTGGCTTCAAATTAGTTCTTGGTTTGACAAATATATGAAAATAAGCTCAAAATATATCTGGAGGAGTATCTGTTGTTTCTGCATTAGACATTTTTTTGCTTTGTTTTCTTTCTGCTATAATAATTACTATGATACAGTGGTTTCTATATTTATACGAACCCAGCTGATCAAAGATCAGTATTACTATATACACTTCATCTTGCCTGAATTGAAACATCTCATAGCTTCTGGTGGTGTCCCCAAGTGGCAAATATATAGATATCACCTTCTGCTCGAATTCCATTTCACCAAGAAGCAATGCAAAGGATGCCCCCTCTTGCTTGTTCTGCCACTATCATCTTCTATGCTTTTTCTCAACTTTGCAGTTTAGCCTATAGCTCTGAGAATCTCCCAACTAAGAGCTAATCAGTCCTGTTCCTGCTTAGCATCTGAATGCAGACTAGGTTTTCCTGGTATGGTTTCTCACAAAACCGACCAGTACATACAGTATCCTAAATTAAAGGCAGAATGAATATGTATAAAAAATGGAAGACCCATACTGAAGTGCCTACACTTCCTATTTAAAAAGATACAAAAGGGATAGGAAAAATCCACACAGATTTGTGAAAATGTATATGCCTTTGGAGAAGGCAAATTATTCCCTGCACCCCTTAATTGCAGTAACTGGATAGCACAACACAGAACTATTGCAGAATTATAAATCCCAGAATTTTTCACCATTAATAACACTGATAATTCTGGGCATTTTAGGACAGCAGCATTTCCCCCACTTCCACTTACCTACAAATTAATGACTGAATATAGTAGATGAGAAGATAGCAGGAATCAGAAGTGCTTTCCCAGGGGAAAACATTGGAGGATTTGTCTAATCCTGGTTCAATGTTTTTCATATCCCTTTCCCCTTGAGAATAATTCTAAACCTACTTTGCCATGATTTGAAGGAGTAATACCAAGTCCTTGAAAACTGGAAATAAATGCCTATGGGGAAAAATAATTGATTTCAGAATTAAGCTCAAAGAGATTGCACTGCAGAGATTTATTACCTCTGTCGGCAGACATATCAGTCGGTCATTGTATGACCTGAGACAAATAAGAAGAGTAATTTTGATAAGGGTCTAATTGCAAAGAGAAATGTTGATATACAGACAGCTTTATTCCAAAATCAGATGGCAGTCATTGGGAAGAGCTGAACAAAAAAAAGTTGAAATGCTAATTATCTAAAACAATCTCTGGTTTATAACAGATAACTATGTTACTTAAGTTGCAGCTTCCCTCAACCCGAAAATAATGTTCAGGACACTCTTCAGGACACTATACTGTATGCACAGTATACAGAGCTTGATTGTGGCACTTCAAAAATCAAATTGGAATCTGCATCAAAAAAGACATATACTACACCCAATGTTGCTCTAATTGTTTTCGGATGCAATCTGAAAAATGCTGCCAGAAAGTCGGTATGAGTCACTTTTCAGACAGAATAACATTCATAGCGGATTTTGGCAGAGAACTTTGCACCAGTGGGTGGCTGAAGATTATTAACCGTATTGTTATGCCTCTTACAGTGCCATCTCTGTACTTGGTGTACACAAGCACTTGCAGGAGCAATCATAATTTCAATAAAATAAAGTATAATTAGAGCCTTAAGAAATACATGTCAACATTTTCCAACCCTTCTGCCATCACACTGATTAAATCCAAGTATGTTAGCATTGCCGGTTTCTTGTGGGTGAAAGGTTTGTCTGTGAACAGGGGTAATAATTGGTTTCCTGCACAATATTTTGAAAATGTCTCTCACACTTTTTTTTTCTCTCTCTCTCCCTACCTCTCTCACATTATTGATAATCAATGGGGAAGGAGATTAGCATGGAATCATAACGATATAACTTTCAATAAGACCTGTTTATCCAAAAGAAAAGCAAGTATTGATAAAGGTATTTAACCCTGGGTAGTTAAACCTGAATACCATGGTGCCTGAGTGTTAAATCTGATCTACATGTTATTCATGATTCAAGACACCATGGAAGCAGATTATGCCAGCCTTCTGAATAAGCCAATATAATTTACCCACAGGTCTGATCTTCACTGGGTGTCTCTTAAATACACAGTATTTCCAATTGCAGAGCAATCAAAATAAGCTGATTGTATATTAAAGTCTGTAGTGTGTATTGAAAGGGAGGCAACAGAAGAGCTGACTCTACTTCACTCTGCCTGATTGACTACATAGACTAGGGAAGTAAAAGCATTTACAATAAGAATTTCCAATTGATATGCATAGACACTTGAAAAGCATTACTTGACAGATGGAGCCATCTTCACTGATCTTGAAAAATTAAGTACAGCTTAACTTTGTTAGTACTTGGATTGGTGTCCACTAGGAAAATCTCAAGGCTACAGATTAGATTGAGAAGATAAGATCACATTCTGGAAGAGGTCAATAACAAATCACTTCCTTTTAAAAAAAATATTTTATTAATTTTCCAAAGTTTAAAAACATAAAATAAAACTATATGCATTGTTATCAACATCAAGACATCTTTTACATTTCCTTACGTTTTTCAATATATGATTACTTATTCCATTACTGTTACATTTTATTCTTGTTACAAATCAATATATTTCATCTTACACTTCAATCTTTTCTATAACATACATATTTACATACTTCCTCATTCTTTTCCTAATTGCCATTTTATTTTATTTTTATTGCTAAACCACTCATCCCAGGCATCCCAGGCTCTATAGTATATTGAATCTTCTATGTCTTTTAATTCAACATTAGCCTGTCCATCTCTATACAATGTATTATTTTCTTTATAACCATGCCCTCTGATGGTATCATTTTCTCCATCCAAAGTTGTGCATATGAAATCCTTGCAGCTGTTGGTATATATAATATAATGTACCTATGTTTTTACTGCATTTTTGTGCTATTACACCGAATACATTTTTTTTGATCAAAAATGTTATTTATTATTTCTGATTTATAATTTCCTCTAGGCATTGTCTGATTGTATTCCAGTATTTCTTCACTTCCGGGCATGTCCACCAGATATGAAAATAAGTGCCTTTTTCTTTTTTCTTTTTCACTTACATAGTGTGCAGAACAAGACATTTTGATTTGAGGGGCATTACTTTTTTTACTGGGATGAATCAAACCGTACATTTGATTCAAATTAGAAATGTAGAAAAACAGAGCAGCACTGTAGTTGTTGTTGTTGTTGTTGTTCCTATCATTTCACGGATCACTTCAATAGCCTTTCCCAACTTGGTACTAGTCACATAGGTTGGGCTTGCCTTCCCATCCCGTGTCATGCTGACTCACATATCTGATGCCCAAAACTATGTCCAGACACCCCAAATTTAGAGATTGGCACACTTGGAGACCAGCAGGTTCAGGAGGCACCATAGGACATGTAGTCAGTAAATATTTATATTAATTTATTCATTTATTATTGATATTAAGTACTTCTGTGCATTGATTACATCAAATGTTCATTTTTTGCTCTCTCAAGTTGTAGAATGGAAAAATGGAAGTCTGACGGGCTCAGTTGACCAGCTTCTCATTTCTGAAAGCCTGTTTTGTAAAATGGTGACACCTTACATGCTGCATTTCTGGAATTTAAATCTTAAAAATCAATATGGAAGGTAAATGCACAGACTAGTTGAATAATGAATCCTTGCTGAGGAGAAACTATAATATACCATGGAAGGAATACTGTGAATGCATGAAATTATTTTTAAATGGTCAAGACATTATATGGAACAAAAAAATGCACTTAAAATACTAATGTGGCATAGTTTGGATCAAAGCAGGAGAATGAGTATTTAAATTGTCCTGTATTCAAAGAAGTGAATAGAAATATGTCTTGGTCTCAACCATTGGGACCAAGATTGTAAAGAAGCTACATTCCCATTCCATATTATAGCAAGAGGGACACCCACTATTCTTGCAACCCAGAATCTATCTATTCCATAATAGTTTTTTCCTGATTGCAGAGCACTGCGAGCTGTGAACGGAGCACTAAAGAGCTGAAGGGCAAGATGTTAAAGACTCATTCATTGACTGTAATAACTCTGGCCTCAGAATTATTGACCAGTGGAGGAAAAAAACACAAATTATATTTTGGCAAGAGCTGTGTATAAAATTTAGCACATTTTTCCTTTCTCTTTCTGAATGTGATAAACTGGTCTCTCTCTATGCTCTTTTCTCTTCATTTCACTTGCCTTTGTGAATCTTATTCTTACAGACAGTGAGCACCAATCCCCCCTCCCTTTAACCTCTTTAGGAGACATTAAGATGAAGAGATACTGATGATTTAGACCTATTACAGCTTGTTTCAGGAACAGATATGGAACTAAGACACCATTTATCTCATAATGTAGGTGACCTTAGGAAAACAGATTAGGAATAATGCAGTCTATCTAATGATGCTTGATCACTTTTGATACTGTCCATCATGGTTTCCTTTGCATTACCTCTAAGGCTTGAGAGAAGCCCACTGTTTTGCAGTGGTTTTCCTTCTTCCTAAAGGGGTAGTTCCATTTGGTTGTAGATTGAGCCATAGGAATCTCATTTGGGGTTTTTTGCAGAATTGGTGCTCTCCTTATTCTTGTTTAACAAAGAAAGGTTATATGTTGACATGAGGCCCAGTGTATGGAGTGTGTTAAGGTCTGGATGAAATGAACAGATTTAGGATTAATCCTAAATCCAAGACTAAGGGTTCAAAAGCCATCTTTAATTTTGTACTTGAAATTTATTTTCACCTGACTTTGATTCTCAGATCATGCAATGATATTTTCTAAAATTGTTCCTCTTCATTTTCTTCTTCTTCTAAGTAATCATAATGTCATCTGTGTTTTGGCACCAATATTTCTTATTTTCAGTCTAAATTTAGCAACCATTAAAATCACACCATGTAATGTATCTGGAACAGTGAGTTCAGTCTGAATTAAGTTTCTTGTCCCAGCTAAAAAAGAATCTCAGATTGCTCATTATTGTTGCTTTGGTGAGAGCAAATAATTGACTTCATGTAGGATCTGAATTTCCTGAAGTTCTCAGCTGGAAAATGGGAAGCAATTTAATTTGGTGCTGAGGTTGAGAAAACCACTGAAAAGCGGGAAATTTAGGATCTCTCTTCAAAAGTAACTGCTTGAACTGAAAGAAAACTTTATTGCCTCAGCAAGAATTTAGCCATAGCAAATTAAAAGAGTATTGATTTGAAGTGCAATGGATGCCTTGACATTTCCATTGATTGAACAGAAAACCAATTTAAAGCAGAAGAGCAATTCACATTTTGCCAGGGTAGTTCATGAATTATAAATCAAGTATGTCAATAGCAGCTCTCTCTCTCTTTCTCTCTCTCACTTAAATATTAAATCAAGATTCAGGGTGGAGTGAGTTGTTCACTTAGTAATTTGGAACATGAATCAACACTGATACAGAAGTTAAGAAAATGGAACTACATTTCCTATCTCCTTTAGTGGTGTGCCAGTTAACGGAGAGATAATTCTAACTCACAGTAAAATTATCCTGCTTCTTTTACGTAATACCTTCCTTGACTCATTGAAAAAAAGCCAGTGATGTGCACTGAACTGAAGGATGTTGCATTGTTTCTATGATTCTGAACCCTTGTCAGCAAAAATCATGGCATTCTGGGGTGAAAAGAAGAATGTGAATATTTTATTATGTCATAGTAGCTCTGATGATTATTACATTTTTCTTTGTGAATTGATAAGACCGGTTATTGAAAGTGCTATAATATTGTACCTCTGCTATACATATAGAATTTGAAACGATTTGCTAGAAGTCATACCTTACTACTTCTGTGTCACACAATATATGATTATCCAGGTTTATTAGGTGTACCCATATTGCATATTCTTATTTTTTTATATCATGATAGAATCATCACCATATTGCAAAAAATGAACTGAAAATTGTCAATATTGAGTGTCATCATTGTTACTGTGGATTAATGCAAAAATGGGGTGTTAGTAGTCTTTGTAGAAGGTGCTTTTCTTTTATGTATACTGAAAGCATTTGCACCAAGACAAATTCCTTATGTGTCCAATCACACTTGGCCAATAAAGAATTTTATTCTATTCTATTCTTAACTGTTTGTTTACTGTTGAAAGAAATAAAAACAGACAGATTGGAGGGAATACCATTCAAACTGCTGGTGAAACAATTAGCTGCTAAATGCTTTGAAAATGAAGAGAATAGGAATCCTAGGTATAACCCTACATAATAACTTAATTTTATTTTTAAATGTGATAAGCTGTCACTCTTTTCCTGTTTGCTCATCTTTGAAAACCCCAGTGACCAGGATTGAAGAAAATGAATGGCATTTGAATCAAGAAATATGACACTGTATGGAGGCCTTTAAAATAGGCATGGCATAGTTAAAACAACTATCATCACCAGGGGAACCTACCAAATCTCAGTATTACTTACATGGTTCTCCCAATTTGCCCTCAACTTTCTCTCCAAGATGTCAAGTGTGGTCCTTGGTTTGCAACCCTTCCAGCCGGTTTCTGACAAGCAATGACTGCAGTAAAAATAGTTGTAAAATCAAGTTTGGTCACATGATGACTTATTGAATTACCACATTGTTTAGCAACCAAAATTCCAGTTCTAATTCTGGTCATATGTCAAGGACTACTTGTACATTTCATTCTGCTGGTAATCATCCTGTTCACATAGGTAATTGGCATTGTCAAGAAATGTGACCTCATAATCTTTTCTGCAATATGAGTTTATGCCACGCGGCATCATGGCACAGTCTCTTGTGGTGAGAATAAATTGACTATCTGGATAATTGATTATAAGAAAAGAAATAATACTGTTATTTTTTAAAATTTTATTGTTTTTTAAGACAAACATAGACAAACAAAACATAAAAACATCAAGCCATCTTCCATATATATATATATATATATATATATATATATATATATATATATATATATATATATATATATATATATATATATATATATATATAATTCATAGGTTCATACATACGGTATCATGTACATAGTGATGGGTTGGTTTACATTTTTGTGCTTCCATTTCGTAGTCTTCAATTACAATTACTTTGTATCTGTTTCTCATTGTCAATCAAATTTTAAATACATTAATATCATTGTTAATCAATCATTTGATTATACTATTATTCATTCATGTTTACAAGATAATCCATATTTTACTTAATTTGTTTTATGACAGTTCATCTATCATCTCAAATCTATCCTACAATCATTTTGTAGATATAATAAGAAAAAATACATCTTTATATACTTATTATTTTCTAAAGATCTACATATTTCATTACCATGTTTTATTGTCTAACCATTGATAGAATAGGTCCCAAATTTTATAAAATTGTTTATCATCTTGTTCTCTGATTTCAAATGTCAATCTACTCATTTCAGCACATTCAATATTTTCTTAGTTGTATGGTATCCTGGGTCTTGCGTTGTAATCTCCTGGGTCGTTTGTGTTTTGATCTCTTTTCGATTAGCCTCCTGTGTAGTAACAGCTTGGGTAATGGGTTGTGTGATGACCTTGTGAGATTTATTGCTGTGGTATCCTTGGTCTTGTGCTGTGATATCCTGGGTCATTTGCTGTGCAGTGACTTCTTGAGTTCTTGAGGTGTAATTTCTTGAGTTTTCTGATGTGATGTCCTGAGCGGGTGGCTGTGATGTAGCATTTTGGGTTTTTAATATGGCTTTGAGTTTGGGGTCTGGGTCTGTGTTCGTTTGGCTTGAGTTGGTGAGTGGGTGCCACATCTTCATGGTGGGGTCAGTTCGCTTCATGTATGGTTCAGAGGAGTTTGAAGTGGGTAGTGATGCAGCTGCAGTGCGGCTTCTGGTCTGTGGTCGTGTCTCATCTTCTGTGTGGGTGTGAGTCTGATTTTTACGTGGAAGTGTGGTGGTGGCATCTTGTGTGGCCCTCATGGGTGTGGGTCTGGTGTCATTTATCATGTTGGGTACTCGTCTGTTCATGAGGCGGGTTTCCAAATGGCTGGTAAGCGGAGGTGTCATCTCTTTTATTCATGCTGTGTGGGCGTTTTTCTATCTCTATGGCTTCTCTGATTATTCTGTTGCTGTGGTGTTCAGTTTTGGCGATAGTTCTGGTATTTTTAAGGTCAATCTCATGTCCTGTGGCTTTGAGGTGTTGGACCAGGGAAGGTTGGTTCTTCTTTTTGATTGAGTTCTTATGTTCTTCAACGCGTGCACTTATTCTTCTGTTAGTTTGTCCAATGTATGTGGTGAGGCAGGCAGTGCAGGGATTTCATATACTCCTTGGTTTTCTAACTCGATTTTGTCTTTAGGGTTTCTTAGGATGGTGGATATTTTTCTGTTTGTGCAGAATGCTGTTTTAATGTTGTGTTTTGGAGGATCTTGCTGATTCAGCAAGATCCTCCAAAACACAACATTAAAACAGCATTCTGCACAAACAGAAAAATATCCACCATCCTAAGAAACCCTAAAGACAAAATCGAGTTAGAAAACCAAGGAGTATATGAAATCCCTGCACTGCCTGCCTCACCACATACATTGGACAAACTAACAGAAGAATAAGTGCACGCGTTGAAGAACATAAGAACTCAATCAAAAAGAAGAACCAACCTCTTCCTGGTCCAACACCTCAAAGCCACAGGACATGAGATTGACCTTAAAAATACCAGAACTATCGCCAAAACTGAACACCACAGCAGCAGAATAATCAGAGAAGCCATAGAGATAGAAAAAACGCCCACACAGCATGAATAAAAGAGATGACACCTCCCGCTTACCAGCCATTTGGAAACCCGCCTCATGAACAGACGAGTACCCAACATGATAAATGACACCAGACCCACACCCATGAGGGCCACAAGATGCCACCACCACACTTCCACGTAAAAATCAGACTCACACCCACACAGAAGATGAGACACGACCACAGACCAGAAGCCGCACTGCAGCTGCATCACTACCCACTTCAAACTCCTCTGAACCATACATGAAGCGAACTGACCCCCACCATGAAGATGTGGCACGACCACGAACTCAAGCCAAACGAACACAGACCCAGACCCCAAACTCAAAGCCATATTAAAAACCCAAAATGCTACATCACAGCCACCCGCTCAGGACATCACATCAGAAAACTCAAGAAATTACACCTCAAGAACTCAAGAAGTCACTACACAGCAAATGACCCAGGATATCACAGCACAAGACCAAGGATACCACAGCAATAAATCTCACAAGGTCATCACACAACCCATTACCCAAGCTGTTACTACACAGGAGGCTAATCGAAAAGAGATCAAAACACAAACGACTCCAGGAGATTACAACGCAAGACCCAGGATACCACAACAAAAGAACTCACAAGCCCATCACACAACCCATTACCCAAGCCGTTAAAACACAAGAGGCTAACGACCCAGGAGATGACAGCACAAGATCCAGGATATCTCTACAACAAAAGGCCATTACACAGCCCATTATACCAACATCAACTCCATCAACCAATCAAGAGGCTGCAGCACAGCCAACCAGCCCAGCACACCACCCCCACCACTTGTATATATAGAGAGATGGCAGCTCCGGTCACACACTGCTTGCACTGGCACTAAGCCGAAAGCACCAGCCTGAAGATGGCGAGTGGGACCTCGCCAAACGTTGCCTAGATACTTTGAATCTTACGCGGGAGAGAACCCGAATAACCAAAGATCCATATATATATATATATATATATACATACATACATACATACATACATACATACATACATACATACATAGTGTGCCGGTTGGTTTACAAATTTTTTTGTGCTTCCATTTCGTAGTCTTCAATTACAATTACATTGTATCTGTTTCTCATATTGTCAATCAAATTTTAAATACATTAATATCATTGTTAATCAATCATTTGATTATACTATTATTCATTCATGTTTTACAAGATAATCCATATTTTACTTAATTTGTTTTATGACAGTTCATATTATCATCTCAAATCTATCCTACAATCATTTTGTAGATATAATAAGAAAAAAAATACATCTTTATATACTTATTATTTTCTAAAGATCTACATATTTCATTACCATGTTTTATTGTCTAACCATTGATAGAATAGGTCCCAAATTTTATAAAATTGTTTATCATCTTGTTCTCTGATTTCAAATGTCAATCTACTCATTTCAGCACATTCCAATATTTTCTTAATAATTTCCTCCTGTGATGGTGTTTTCTCATTTTTCCAGTTTTTGGCAAATACAATCCTAGCTGCTGTTAATTCATTTATAATCAGATATTTCAATTCTTTACTATATATTTCAGGGAAAATTCCCAATAAAAATATATCTGGTTTCAAGTCTATATGCTTTTTTGTCATTTTTTTCCAACCACGTGTGGATTTTAGTCCAATATTTTTTGTCATCTGCACAAGTCCACCAAATATGGTAATATGAGCCAGGTGTGACATTTCCAACATTTTTCAGATTTGTTCTTGAACATTCTTGCTATTCTTGTTGGGGGGAAATGCCACCTGTAAAACATCTTATACAAATTTTCTTTATATGCTGTTGACATTGTCATTTTATAATTTTGAGACCACAATTTTTGCCATTTCTCTAGACCAATCCCATATCCAAAATTCTTCCCCCAAGCAGTCATAGTTTCTTTAACTTGTTCTACTTCTAGTTTAATTTCTAATAAATATCCATACAATTTTTAAATCACCTTTTCATCAGTACCTGTCAAAATCTTATCTAAATCAGTCAGTTTATCATAGAAACCTTCTGTTATAGAATCTTTGTCATACCTTGAATATATTTGCACATATGAAAACCAATTCATCTTTATATCTTGTTCCTCTAATTTTTGCATAGATTTAAGTTCACCCTTTTCATTCAATATTTCACCATATCTTCAAAATAATCTTTTCCAAGCCTAACTGGAATTGTTTGGAACAAATATAAAATTCTGGGTAATATATTCATCTTGATTGTTGATATTCTCCCTATTAATGACAGTTGTAAATTTTGCCATTTCGCCAAATCTAGCACTATCTGCTACTTAAGTTTAATATAGTTATTCTCTTTTAGTGTACTACATCTTGCTGTCAAATGTATCCCCAATTACTTGATCTTATTCATGACCTGGATTTTCAATACATCCACCAGTTCTTCCTTTTGTCTTGATAGCATATTCTTTGTCAAAATCTTTGTTTTGTCTTTATTTATTTTCAAACCAGCCACCTTTCCATATACCTCTATCTTTTCTATCAATTTTGATGCTGTTTCTAGTGGGTTTTCTAAAATGAAAACCAGATCATCTGTGAATACTTGCAACTTAAATTCTTCCTTTTTAATTTTCATCCCTTTTATATCCTTTTCTTCTCTAATATTTCTGTTTAACACTTCCAAGGTTAACACAAACAACAAAGGTGACAGTGGGCACCCTTGTCTTGTTCCTTTTCTTATATCAATAGAGTCTGTCAGTTCTCCCTCTATCATTACCTTTGCCATTTGGTTATGATATATAGCTTCTATTGCTTGGATAAATTTTTTGCCAAAGCCCATCTGTTCCAACTGTAGTAACATGAATCGCCAATTCACATTATCAAATGCCTTCTGTGCATCTAAAAATATCAAAGCCATTTGTTTTTCATGGTGTGCCTCGTAATATTCCAAAGTGGCCAAGATTACTCTCATATTGTCTTTTATTTGTCTCTTTGGCAGAAATCCATTTTGATCAGGGTGGATAAAATTATTTAGGTATGTTTTAAGTCTTTCTGCCAATATTGAAGCAAAAATTTTATAATCTGTGTTTAGTAGGTCTATAGTTCTTGATTTGTAATGGATCGGCCTCCTCTTTTGGGATAAGTGTAATTATATTCTAACCATGATTTAGGTATTTTCTTCTTTAACATAACTTCATTCATAACTTCTAGCAATGGAAGGTTCAGCCAATATTTCTATCAATAGGTTTTGTCCCTTTTCTTCCTCTATGTTTTGGAATCTAAGATAAAATTCTGATCTGTCCATCTCCCATCTCAGCATCCCACTTTTGTCTTGTTCAACCACAGTTAATCTGCGATCAATATCTCCAATCTTCTTATCTCTTTGTTTATCTTCTTCTTCAATTTTTTGGAATCTTTCATCATACTTCATCATCATTTATTGAATGTTCTCCACCTTTTCATCAGTTTTTCCTGTTCTTTGTTCAATGTTCTCTGTTCTCTTTTCAATATTCTCTGTTTGTATATTTTGAATTCCTTTCATAATCATCTGCAGCATCACCTTTTCCTGTTCTTTTTCTTGCTGTAACATTGTCTGTATTGAGTGTTGTCCTCCAGATGGTGAAGAGGAAGAAGTAGAGGTTGAAGGACCAGCCGCTGTTAGTTTCCTACTCATTTCAGACACTTCAAAATCTTCAGTTTCTTCTAGACCTTAATTGACTTGTAAAATAACCAATTGCAATTCCAAATAAAAATAGTGGGAAAAAAGAAGCCAAATAATAATAATAAAAAAAAATATTCAGGTTGTTGTATACCTTAATCCAATCGATTGGTTAGATAGCAGTAAAAACTCAAAAATGGAAGAAAAGACCATAAACAGAAAAATGAAAAAATTGTTAAGTCCTGGAAGAGGCGGAAAAGTAGAAAAAAATAAAAAAATAAAGAAGAAAAAGAAGAAGTTCTTCAGGTTCTTCAACACCTTAATTCAATTAAAAAGTCTTGGGTATAAAAAGATGTATAGAAAAAAAAGAAAGCCACAACAACAAAAAACCAATATGGAAAATAAATAGAAAAAAAAAATACATGGGAGAGAGTGAGAAAAAATAAAATAGACTACTCCTTTAAAAAAAAAAAAGGAAAACATTAATACTAAAACTTTTCCTTTAAAAAAAATGCAAACATAAAAATTAGACTTCAAAAGAAAGACAAAAACAAGTTCCAAAAGGCCAAAGATCCAAATAGCTATTACAAAAAGTAAGCTAGTAAGGAGGGGGTTTGTTAAAGTAAGAAATAGCCCAGCTTAAAAAAAGTAAAAAAGAGCACACTGCACCTTATTTAGTTATCCAAGGCTTTTGTTAAAATTTATAACTCTCTTCTCCAGAGTCTTATTGTCTTCTTTTCTGTAAACTTCAACACCAGACTGCAGCTACTGATAGAAACCCAGAAGAGCACCTGCAATAATACTCTCCCATGCTCTTCCCTCTATCTTATCAAACAGGCTCAAAGTCCTTGAAAAGAAGTCTCAGATCTTTCCCAGCTTTGTCTGGTCAAGAGAAAAAAAAAGAGATAGAATATTTCCAAGCCTCTAGTTGGCAGTGTTACAAAGTTTCTTCTGCTTTCACTTTTCCCCTCCTTTTTCAAACAAGATATAATAAAAATTAATTAAAAAGGGAAAAGGATATTAAAAAAGAGGACCAGAAGGGAGTCTCTAGCCTAAAATATTATAAAGTCAAAAATGAGAGAAAGAATAGATTAAAAAAAAAAAAGCCAGTCCAATTTCAAAATATAAAATCATATATAACAAGTCCAGCAAAAAAATAAATAAATCACTTTGACTTCCTGTTTAAAATTGTCGGTTAATCACTTCTGCCTAAAATTTTACAGATTCTTTCTTTTCCTTAGGATATCCTTTCAAATCTTAAAGTAAAGAAAAAATTATCACCAAACCGGCACACTTTCTCTTTCCGTTCTCTTTCATTTCGGAGCTGTCCCAGCTTCAGCAGCTTTAATGGCTGCCTCTTTGCCGCTGGCAAAAAGAGCTTTTCCTGGATCTACCAGGGACTTTGCGGTATCCCTGGGATCGACAGGCTGCGCTCTTTACATTCACCGTCTCTTCGGGACGGTTTAGATTCGTTCGGACCGTCCAGGAGCAAAGATATCAGCAGCGATCTCAGACCTCCAAGATCGCATGCTGTATCGTTGCGACGCCAGCTCCGCCCTCCAAAAGAAATAATACTGTTAGTGTTAATTTCCAGAGTTACTGTTTGTTCATTGGTATGTGGACTGACTTGTGCCGGAACAGGCTATATTCAAAGCAACTGAATAACAAGAGCTGACTTCAGAAGTCAGAATTTTCTAAAAGTTCATGCCATGCTAACTAGAAACCCTTATTCTTTGGATGTCTGAAAAGATTAGCATTCAAATGCCAGTGAGATTGATAGAGATGCTGTAGAGTAGGTATCACATTTTAATTGCTCTTTAGTTTAAGATTTTCAAGATTTGATGGCAAATTAGTTACTTACCTGTCATTATTTGTTTAATTTAGTCTGTAATGAATTGCATTTCTGGAAGCCTTAACTTCTGAAGATGCTTAACTATTAGCTGATTCAAGCAGGAAATGTACTTCAGTGAGAAGTTCTCTCTCTTCTCTTCTCATCTCCTCTTGTCTTGTCTAGTCTCATCTCTTTCTTTTCTTTTCTTCTTTTCTATGGTGTCTTCCCCTTTAGAATTTGACAAAGGGCAACAAACAGTAGTTGATTTGGAGAACAGTCATTATTTACATTCCATCCCATGACATTTTTATCAAAAATTAACTCCTTGCCCCCCCCCTTTGGAATTAATAGAACAGCACAACAAATAACATCAAATATAGCTTCATAAAAGAAATGTACAGTTTAGGTGTCTAAAGAATTAATTTGGAAATATTTGGGGATTCTAGTAGGAGTTAAATCCATAGAAATGATCACTTTCATTCAGCAGAACTCAAATTTCCTCTACTGGCTTTGAAATATATTTGCAAACAATTTATCTACCATACTTCTTGTATAATCATAATCTCTCCTTGCTTTTAATAAGTTAATGGTAAAATCACTCACTATACTTCTTTGTGACAAGCTAAGAATAACTTTACATACAGTAATGTTATCTTTCCAGCCAAGGAATTACTTTCCTGAGACTGTTCTTCTTAAGTACTCTACAAGTTCATATGACTTCGCTGTCTAAATTATTTTTAATCTTCTGAAAATGTTTTCTTAAACGGTGGATTACGTAAAGGGTTTGGCACTGCAGGAAAAATGCTGCATTAGTCTCTGATAACAAAAATCAGCAGAAGTCTGGTAGCATCTTTCTCTGATAAATTTTATGAAAAAGCAAACTTTTATTTTCATATGATGAAGCTGTTCACAAAAACTTATTGCTTTTAAATAAAATTCTATTACTTGGAAAAGCTGCTACCAGAGCCATTCTGATTAGATAATTTTTAAGTGACATAAATTAATTTTTCAGTCTCTTCATAACAATATATTTTTTTCCGTTCTAAAGTTGTTCCTTTAAAAGTTACTGCATTTACTGCATTAATAGAAGAATAGAATTAAGATCATGTGAAGTGTTAATGCCACTTTATAATGCCTTGGTAAGGCCACACTTGGAATACTGCATCCAGTTTTGGTCACCATGATGTAAAAAAGTTGTTGAGACTCTAGAAAGAATGCAGAGAAGAGAAACAAAGATGATTAGGAGACCGGAGGCTGAAATATATAAAGAACAATGGCTGGAATTGGGTATGTCTAGTTTAATGAAAAGAAGAACTAGAGGTAACATGATAGCAGTGTTCCAATATCTCAGGGGCTGCCACAAAGAAGAGGGAGTCAAGCTATTCTCCAAAGCACTTGAGGACAGGACAAGAAGCAACGGATGGAAACTAATCAAGGACAGAAGCAACCTAGATCTAAAGAGAAATTTCCTGACAGTTAGAATGGTTAATCAGTGGAACAACTTGCCTCCAGAAGTCATGAATGCTCCAATACTGGAAGTTTTAAAGAAGAGATTGGGCAACCATTTGTCTGAAATGTTATAGGCTTTCCTGCCTGAGCAGGGTGTTGGACTAGAAGACCTCCAAGATCCCTTCCAACTCTGTTATTCTATTCTATATAGGTATAAGTTTGAATCACCTGGCTGAGTTGAATATGATGTCCTTTAATCATGTCCACGTTGCAGGCCAGTGGGAGCTGTTTGGCAGCATTAACAGGTTTACAATCATATAAATTGTCAGCAGTTTGTCATTGTGTTAACTAACAATTGATTAGATTTATTTTTAGACTCAACTTGAGCAACCAACTTTTTAAAAGAGCAGCATTTTAACTTAGTGAGACCTGAGACCTGGGGATAGCTTTCCTTCAGACTTAATTAAAGCTTCTCTTCTGAGATGTGCTTTAGATCTCTTAAGAAGCATTTGAACAGGTTTGATTCCAGGTCATCTGTATATTATTGCAATAATTTTGATTACATACTCAGTACTATCCATAATGACTGTACTATAAAAATATCAACTGGGTATGAACTGTTCCATTAATTTAGTTTAGAAGAGCCAAGACTGCATTTGTTTTTGTTTTTTATTTCCCTGTCAGCGTAAGCTACTGTGAATGACAGATCCAGCTTTGATAGAAGAGAATATTTATAGGTCAGGTTTGATCCTTGCTGCTCTCTGAGCTTGGTAGTTTTCTTACAGATGTTTCATTGCCAAACTAGCACTGATGATGTTACCTAGTTTGGTAATGAAATGTCTGTAAGAAAACCACCAAGCTTAGAGAACCCCACAAATCTAACTTTATCATTAGCCAAAGAGGACAGTTCAGTGACAGCATGGAAAAGTACAAAACAATACTCTTTGTAAGTTTCAGCCAGTGAAGACTCAATTTGGAAGAGTTTTTTTCTGTCCGTCTTACAGGCAAAAATGACATAATATCTTTAAAGTCTAAAATAGGATAATCCAAAAAGTTCCTGCTTAAAGCTAATGCTCTCTGACAAGAAATTTATTGTGACAGCTTCTTATATACTAGAAGGACACAAGTGTGTCCACTTTTAACCTGCAAATTGAAAGTACTTGAGCCTTTGATGCATCTGTTTTGTGAAATGTAGTTTCATGTTGGGTCATTGCATTATGATAGAAGATGTAAATTACTGCTTAGATGTAAACCAGATAAACTCTGATCATTACTGTTAAAAATAAAATCTGATCTCTTGACTATTAGAGGACAAGTTTCTAAAACCCTTTGCAATGTATGGTTTATAAATTTGTCTATTAAAGAAGAGTGCATTTTACAATTAAGAGCTTAACCCCAGTGTGATATTGTCTGCAGGGTTTCTGTATTCTTAGTTTGTGCCAATGACACTGTGGTAGTCCCTTAATTTATGCATCTGAACAATGCAACCCAGGTCTCTTCTTCTTTTTATAATAATTATATTAAAGTTTAGGAGTGCAAATGTAAAGACTAATTCAAATTAAGAAAATTTATAAAACTGAGAAAAAAGAAAGAAAAGTGCAAAGATAGAAAAGTAAAAAAAAAAAAGAGGACATATAAAGCAATGACTCCCCCATTCCTGCCAGAGAAGTTTAAACAACTTCAGTAACTTAATACCTTTTTAAATATTTAAATAAAAAAATTCTTCTCATACCTCATCTTACCCAGTGGTGGGATTCTACAGGTTCTGTCCTCTGTAGAACTGGTAGTTCTGAAGAGCAGCAGACAGAGAGCATACATAGAACCGATTCTATGTCTGCTGCCGTTTTGGCCTACCCGCCCTCCCAGGCTCTTACCTGACCTTTATTTCCTGCTTTTTCAACTGCAGCTGCTTTGCACGACACAGCTGTGGTTGAAAAAGCAGGAAAAAAGGGCTTTTCCAACCACTGCGCACTTGCACGCAGTGCTGCTCAGCTGTCCGGGCAGCTCAGCAGGTTGTAAATTGCACTTGTGCGTATGTACGCGCGATGCAGAGCGACAGAACCAGTAGTTATACTGGTTGGATCCCATCCCTGATCTTACCAATAAGGACATTGTAAAAACATATTTTTCAGCCCTAATCAGTCTATTAAGAGCTACCAGAAATAGTAATATATATTGTATATTTTAACCTTAATCAAATAAATCCATTTTATATTTCAACTTATCACTTTCTCTAATAAATAAAGCAAAAAAACAACAACCTTAAAGTCTTATCATTCAAAGAAAAAGTTCCTTTATTAACTACCAGAAACATAACAGATCTATATTAAACCTGATTGAATAAACCTACATTGCTTTTAAAGACCTTGCTCTTTAATCAAATTAAAAAATGTCCAAAACCTGATATCTTACCATTTTCTTTGTCTTCTCTCAGAAACAGCTTTAGTAGTTTAACATGTCCTTTTTTTAAATCCAAGATAAGAAAATTTCTATTATTCTTCTGATTTATTTTTTACTTGTCCCTTTTAGTCATTAAAACATCAGCCAGTGTCATTTGTAAATTTATTGTGGTGTATTTATCCATATCACTTTTGAAGTCTAGTGTTCTTCAAATCCATTTTCAAACCCACAACATTTTTTCCATATCAAAATTGAAGTCTGGCATTTAAAAAAAAATATCCATTTTCAAATCCACATTCTAGTCAGCCTCAGCCTCTATTTATCCAGTAAAATCTGTTCCTCTTCTGTAGCTTCTGTTAAATCCGTTTTATAATGTCAGAAAATCTGGAAAGTAATTTCTGAGTTGTTACAATGTTTGGTACATTGTTACCAAACAGCCTTAATTTATACTATAGTCCAATAGTATTGCACCATTATGTTTCCATTCATAGTAATTTTTCACTCCTTTCTGTTTCTTCCTTTAAAATCCCCTCATGTATTAAGTACAAAAAATTAGATATTAGAGAAATGTGTGAATGCCAGTGAATGGAGATTTTTTATTTATTTTTGTCAATTGCTTATAAGATAATATAAGTAAAGGTATAAGTAAAAACTTATACGGTATAACTTATAAGGTATAAGTAAAAACATAGTTATGAATACATGGATACATATAAGAAAAATAAAAAAATAAAAGAAACAATAGGACAGGGACGGTAGGCACGTTGGTGCGCTTATGCATGCCCCCTACAGACCTCTTAGGAAAGGGGTGAAGTCAATAGTAGACAGTCTAAGGTTAAAGTTTTTGGGATTTGGGGAAGAAACGACAGAGTCAGGTAGAGTATTTCAGACATTGACCACTGTTGCTGAAGTCGTATTTCCTGCAATCAAGTTTGGTGCGATTAACCTTGAGTTTGTATCTATTGTTTGCTCTTGTGTTGTTATGGTTGAAGCTGAAGGTAGGACAGGTAGGAAGCTGACATTGACAGGTAGGACATTGCAAAGTGTGATTTTATATACTATACTTAGATTGGACCGAAGGCAGCATAGTTCTAGGTTTTCTAGATCTAGAATTTCGAGTCTGGTGGCATAAAGTATTCTGCAATGAGTAGAGGAGTGGAGAACTCTTCTTGTGAAATATTTCTGGACTTTCTCAACTGTGTTAATATCAGATACGTAATGTGGGTTCCAGACTGATGAGCTACATTCAAGTATTGGTCTAGCAAATGTTTTGTATGCTCTAGTTATTAGTGTAATATTACCAGAGAAAAAGCTAGGTAAGATTAGGTTAACAACGCTTAATGCCTTTTTGGCTATGTAGTTACAGTAGGCTCTAGCACTTAGATCATTAGAGATGAGTATTCCAAGATCCTTGACAGAGTTTGGATCATCAACAAGGTCTTGACTATTCAGCCTGTATTTTATTTTCTGATTATTATTTTTTGCCAATATGTAGGACAGAGCATTTATTTGTTGAGATTTGAAGTTCCCATTTATTTGACCATTCTGATACATAGTCAAGGTCTTTTTGAAGGGTAGCAGTATTGTCTGTGATGTTGAATAGCTTTACATCATCACCGAAGAGAATGCAGTTGTTCTTGATATGATCACAGAGGTCATTTATGTAGAGTATGAAAAGAGTTGATCCTAGAACACTGCCTTGACACCACTGTTGAGAAATGCAGAATTTGATAGGATGCTCCCAATTTTGAAATAACAAAAATGTGTCCTCAATTGGAAAGAACAAAATAATACAAAAATTTGTTGAACTAATATGGACTTTATAGAGGTCTGTACAAAACATCTAAAAATGCTGGTTGGTGATTGACAACATTTATCACAATAAAAATGTTCTGTATTGCATCAGCTGTGATTGTCATTCCCAATGGGTAAAACAGGGTGGTGTGCTACCCCCAGTCTTATTCAGTCTATCATTCATTTGCATGTTGTCATGTGCTGTCCAAGGTCTAAAGGAAAGAGTGTACATCAGGTACTGATTGGATAGCTCTCTTTTTTTTTAATCTTTACTGCTTGAAAGCTTGGATGAAGTGTCTGCATATGTCATTCAAGAAATCCTCTTTGCTGAAGACTGTGTGCTCCTGGCACGCAAAGAAAATTATCTACAGTTGATGGGGAACAAATTCTCAGATTCATGGGAGAATTGCTTTTTGGTGTGACTATCAACCAGAACAAGAATAAAATACTTTATTACTCTGTGCCAAATACCAAATCAGTAGAACCAAAGCTCATTGTTGACAACATCCAGACAACAAATATAAACAGCTTGCAATACTTGGGAAGCATCATTTTGAGAGATGGGCCTTTTTTTTTTTTAAACAAGTTTTATTAATTTTTTTCAAAACACACAAGTCGTCATTATCCATTACATATTTAAACCTTTTTCCATTATAAATTTAACAAGTCAGATAAACTATAATTCTGTTTTAAACCATTTCCATATAAACATACAAAAACCTCTTATCCATTTTCTCTTTATTTCTCTTTACTCTTATTCCATTTTATTATTATTATTTCATCTATTTCTTTCTGACTTAGTTACCATTATTCTCATTCTATATTTCTGCAAGGTTTCATTAATTCTCCCCCCCCCAAAAAAACATATATACACAACACACAAAACATAAAAAAAGATCTTTTTGGAAAGTAACTTGGACCCAGGTATTTCTTTCTTCATGGACTTCAACTGTATTCATACTCATCTTACATATCATTACTTATTTTATTTACCATTCTAAATCTTCTATATTAACTTCTCCCCATATTTCACTCTTTTTAATTCTATCTTAATTAATCATCTTAATTTGAGTCATTATATTTGTATCTTTTGTCCATTCTTTATTGTACCTTTGTCTCATTCCTTATAAAAAAAAAAGAAATTTCTCCTGAAATCACTAATCAGAGTATGATGCCTTTCTATCTCCCGACTAAATTAATCAAATTAATCTTTAGAATACCCAATCCGATTTTGCTTGGTACATTCTAACTGAATAATACATCCAAAATAATTAAATACATAGTTAAACAATAGATCTAAATATTAAAAACAAATACTATAATGAAAATTTTATAATAACATCAATCCCATAATCTTATTAAACTCTTTAATTAAAGCTCAATATTCTAAATCTCCCCTCATATTATATTTTAAAACCAATCATTATTAACATTTCAACATTTTAATCTCTTATCAACTCTTAAGCCATTTAAGTTTTCTATTTCTAATACAATACTACCATATCATCTTATGTACCTTGCAAAATCTCTTTGAAGAAATTATACTTATCCTTTATCCCTAAAAAAATTCCTTTTTTCCCATTTAATTTCAAAACTTTGTAGCTTTTCTCCACCTTTTCCCTTTCTTTCTTCTCCCAACAAACCTTTCTACCCCCTTCTTCTAGCCTCTGCCTTACTGGCTTCCCTTCTCTGTCGTATTCCTCTTCCCTTTTGTTTACCATCCTTATATTGATTTTGCACCTTGTTTTTCCCTTTCTTAAATGTTTTTTTAAATCTTAAGTCCTTTATTTCTCTTCTCTTCCCTCTTCCTTCCCTCTTGGTCGAGTTCTGAGATTTATTAAAGATGGTTTCCTCTCCTTCTTCTTCTTCTGCTGTCTTCATCTGCTGCAATGTTTGTTGATAGTTAATAAGCGCCATTTCTAAAAAAAAGGAAGGCTTCTTTCAAACCAGCTTTACCATTTTTTTTTTGCTTGCTCATAATCTTTTCTCAGTTCCTCAATAGAAGGAGCCATTATAAATCTTTTCTTTTCTTTTCTCTTACAACAGTCAGAATATTCCAAAGGAAAAATAAGACAATCCCAAAGTTATCAGTCAGTCCAAACCAAGACAGAGTTCCCACTCTCTCCTCCTAGGGTAGTATCAATCAGAGAAAAAGAAAGTCCAAATCTGTTTCTTAAAATCTTATTGCAATATATTTTAGTCTTTCAATCCTTAAGGCATCTCCTCCAACAAAGTCTTAGCATACAAATATTTTTTTTTAGTCCTCTCTTTTCCCACTCATCGCTTAAAGCCAGTTTTCACCTAAAAAAAATAGATTTCTTAATATTCACTTTTTATTCCGTAGAAAAAGAGGGTAAGCTATCCTTTCAGCACCATTAAACTGCCGCTTTTTTCCTCTTCTCGAAGGTATCATTCAGAAAGTCATACTTTTCAGGAATTTTGTTAAATATGTCTTAGAGTCCTAGGAGCCAAGAAAAACTTTCTCCTTTCAAGCACTTTCTCCACTTCCTCCTGCGCATTCTTACCCGGCTGCCAGCTTCTTTGTGGCGGCCATTACGGACCGCCGCTGCACCGTCCTGGGAAAAGGGGGTTCTGCCGGCCGGGGAGGGGGTCTGCAAAACCCCCAAACCCTTCTCCGGATCCCCCTACCTTCAGCTGCCCCTGCAGGGCAGCCTAGCTCCGTACCCGTCTGGGTCGGAGCCCCAAAAACGGCTAGCGCGGCAGGGATCGCGCAGCTTCGCAAATCCCTGCCGCTCGCGAAGCCGACAAACCGGAAGTCCGAGAGAGATGGGCCTTTAAACAAAGAATTTGCCTCTAAAATAAGCAAGGCCATTCAGGCGCTGACACAGATGTAGACCAGAATGCTCAGTCAACACAATTTCTATTATCTCCACAACACTGAAAGTCTACACACTGGTTATTATCCCTCAACTCCTATATGGCTATAAGTCCTGGACTCTGTACTGAACATCAGAAAATTGGGGGTGGGTGGGGGGAAATCACGTGCTTGCTCTTTGTTCCATCCTCTGCATTTGTTGAGAAGACTGTTTCTCCAATCTGGAGGTCACATTGACTCCACTAGCATTGAATCCCTGATCAGAGCCCAGATAAATGGATTGGTCACATAATCAAAATAGATGACCACTATGTGTCTTGCCAGTTAATCTATAGTATACTGGAATCTGGGCAGAGACCTCAAGTTTGACCACACAGATGCTACAGACACACGTAAAAGAAACTTTTTGCCATTGTGACACACAATAGGGGAACTAGAAGCTGTGACTGCTGACAGAACCCTCTGATGAGCTCAGTGCTCTGAAGCCTCAACCAGCTCTAAAGACTGCAGCCAACCAAAATAACACCTAAAATTATTGCAGCAATGGATTTTCATTGCCCCTATTGTGCTAGATTCTGTGCCTCCAGACTGGGACTGCAGAGCCACCTTCATGTCTACAGATGAACTGCACAACAAAGTGTCTTTAAATCTGAAGCTTTACCACAATTACAGAGAAAATTAACCAAACTTCCTGATAGTTATTGTCACAGTGCATAATTTTCTTCAGTATCTGGCACAAAATAACAAACTGATTGCCATTTTCCTGATTTTTCCTGCACTTCTCATTCTTTAGTACAAATTTCATAGTTTTTGAAGCATACTAATATCACTTTTTTATTAGTTTTCCCTTTAGAGTTTTTCTTCAGCAGCATGTTTCATCAGCGGTTTAACTGTTTTAGGTTATTAATATTTTTCTGTCATAATAGATGGTGTATTAGAAATATTTTTCTTCTATAGCTCAGTGGGGAAAATAAACATACAGGGGTGGGGGGAGAGTAAGAGAGAGAAAGTGGTAAAACAAAATATATTCATTTTGTCTTGTAAAAAGTATTGCTTTCAATACCCTGGGGTGTTCTTTATAATGTATCACTTATTTTGGAGCTTTTCCTCTGTGCACAAGTGTTTTTATTTTCTTTGTGCAATCAATCTGTAATTGATCTCACAGTAATATTCTGTTTTCTTCCTCAGTGATACTCAAGTGGAGAAGAAAAACTTTAATGTGTCAAAATAGTCTGTGTATTAGTCTATATAGCTTATAAAATGTATTAATTACCTTAAAAAGAAAACATGGGCATTTTTATTCATCATATCTGTGTTATTGCACAACCTAGTAAATAGTTACTATTATGCCCAATAATAATAGTATTCTTTATTAGCAACCTGACATCATCCTATATTTTATTGTTAATTATGTTTTCTAAATGCTACTCATTACAATTTACAAGATATTTTTATTGAAAAAAATAGCGACAGACAATACATGCCACTATGAATCAACTACATGAAGAATAAATGTTGAGCAAACTGGATTAGACAGGTACCAAGAGTGCACAATTTTTTGTAACTCACCCTTTCTTAAATTGTGCAAATTTGTCCTGTGTGGTCTCTACTCTCTGATTTTCAATTTCCAAGAGAAGAAATCATGAAGGGACTGTTCCATAGCTCAAGAATTTCCCACAAATTTAGATGAAGAAACATAGTAAGATGAGAGAAAGATTGCAGAACTAGGAAGAGATGTGGAATAGAAATGTATAGTCACTGCCATCTTTCACAATTCGAATAACTTTCCAAGAAATGTTGAACAATTTCAGAATCATGCTGAGAATGTGATAGGGTAAGATAAATTCCCTCTTCCCCTTTTAATAGAACACATTTTTACAGAACTGAGGTCAGTTTTTCCATAATATAGCCATGAAATAGTTTTGCTGGAGAATATACAATAATGGAATTGATTCCAAATATGTATCAAACAGCAACAATTTCTTCCATTAGGTTTTTTTTTAATTTACCATCTGCATTGGTCTACAACTCTCAGAATCCTTTTCATCATGCTTTTGGGGAGGTTGGTAGTGCAGCCAAAACATTGGGATAGTAATAGTTAGTCTCCCTCTCCCTTCCTCCATATATCTCCCTCTCCCTTCCTCCATATGAGTGAGTTGTGATGCTCTGACTCCCTCTCAGCGGTCTAATATAAATAATGACCTCCCTCCCAATAAAAGCTTAATTTGATGGGGGATCATCCAGCAGCAATAATATGTGGGGAAGAAGGATGGCCTTGAAGTTGCCATGGTGTGTGCTAGTATATATAAAGTCAATATGAACAATCCTAGTGAAGATAGAATGTCTTCAAAAATTACTATTGTTGTACTTTTAAGTTTGATACCTAATGAGCAAGTGGTTGATTGAAGCTTGAACATGACTTTTAATTTAGAGATAAAATGAATGTACACATATGAAATTGAGTGTTATTCACTATTTTTTTAAATTATTCAGTGTGCTGCTTGAATCTTAGCTCAGTTATATATTCATAGTGATATGCTTCAATTTTATGCAAGTTCAGATGAGTGTTGCACCTTTGGAGATGTATGAAATTCAAACATGTCATTCAAGGCCAAAGGGAACCAATATCAGTTCTGTTTAACTTAGACTTTCCAATCTGCCTTCCAGGAAACTAAGAAGATGAGTATTGTCTGTTATTTTGACAAGTACCCCAGTTTATAACTTAAATATAAGATCATATGCTATGCAGGAATTGGTAAATACAGAACAGATTTTTCAATGCTAAATTAATCTAAACATAACAAGCTCATCAGAATACCAAGTAAGTTGATGAATGTTTTGGTAATGAATCATTTTGGTAATAAAAGAACAGTCTCCCCACTCCAAAATAATAACATAAAGCCATACTAAATGGAATGTTGTTTTAGCTTCTGATTTAGGATTTGGTTTGAGCATCTGTTATTGAACTCAAAAGCTTGTGTTGCCTGGATACATTGAGTCAAATGTTTGATTGGATGAAAGAAATCCATTTATTTGAATGCTGACAGCAAATGTCAGAGCTCTTCTTAGCCTGTTTGTCTTCATTCTAGCTTTGTCCTTTAAGTAGAGAATCTCAACTGATGCTCAAGGTGACATATTATTTCAGGTATTTTAGTTTGAGGGGATAGTTTAAATCAAAGAAAATCTATCTGAGAAAATATTCCATTATAACCTTAGAATTGTGTGTAGTTTAAAAGTCCTATTCAATAATCTCCCCATATTTACTTTTGGTACAAACATTCAAGCTGGAATTTCTGATGAATATTTCCAACATTTACCAGTTGTCAGATTTTTTTAAATTTATATTTTATTGATTTTCTATTAAATATATTTCTTAGTGCTTAATAAAAATTGTGCTGTCTGGGTATTTAATTTGCTTAACAATACAAATTACATTCTTAATCTTTTATCTTAATCCCTTTGTTCCAACCATTCCATGTTTGATAATATTCTGCATCCTCTTTCTGTTTAATTTTCAATGTCAATCTATCAATTTCTGCACAAACTAGTATCTTCTTGACTATTTCTTCATCTCGTGGTATATCCTCATTTTCACAACATTATGCGAAAATAATCCTCGCTGCTGTTAAGACATGTAACATTAAATACAGTGCATACTTTTCTTATCATCTTTTTCTGATATCATACCTAATAAAAACAATTCAGGTTTAAAATGTAGATCCTATCATCTTTTCTAACCACCTTTGTATCTCTGCTCAATTTTTTTTTGCTTTGGCACAAGTCCACCACAAATGATAAAATGTGCCCATTTTTTGGTTACATTTCCAACATTTGCTAGGAATATTTTTGAACATTTTAGCTAATTTAGCAGGTGGTAGCTGCAAATCTATAAAACATTTTATATAGATTTTCTTTATAAGAAGTTGCCGTTGTTAATTTATAATTCCTTTTCCACAAGTTTTGCTATTTCTCTAGTCCTATATTATGACCAATTTTTTTCCCCATTGTAGCATTGTAGTCTTTTATTTGTTCATTTTCCATTTTCAAATTCAGTAAGGAGTTATATACCTTCTTAATTAGCCAGTTGTTAGATATTGATCAGGATAAATTTAAGTTAAAAAAAAAAAGGCTGCAGCTAATGAAAATGTGTATTAGTAGTAAGCTGCAACAATTATCTTCACACAGATTGGGGAAATGCATGTTCTGTTCATAGAAGTAGCATTTTTGGTGCCAAATGACTGCACTTTAGGATGGTTGTATTCTCAATCTTTTAGAGTAAACTTAGACATTCCTAAATGATGTGCAGGACTTGATAGGAAATGCAGTCTAGATAAGAGATGCAAATCAAAATTCTAATAAATGTAACTGTCTCTGTAAATAAATCATTGTCAAAGAAATCCAGCATGGTTGAATCTAACTTCCAGCAAAGAGAGTTATCTAAAATTAAGGATGTTCTGAAAAGGACAGTTATGGTTAGTTGTTGTTGTTGTTGTTGAACACAAGAAAAATAAAAATTCAAACTTGAATGTATATTATTTTTCAGGAATGTTGTTGCTTTCCCTGAGAAAAAGGCAGTTGTGTAAACATTGAAGAATTACTCAATTTCAAGGCCACCAAACACTGCAGAAAGTAACTCTTTTTTAAAAAAAACAAGTTTTATTGATTTTTCAAAAACACACAAATCATCATTAACCATTACATGCTTAAACCTTTTTCCATTATAAATTTAACAAGTCAGATAAAACCTTATTTTATACACTATAATTCTGTTTTAAACCATTTCCATATAAACATACAAAAACCTCTTATCCAATTTCTCTTTACTTCTCTTTACTCTTATTCAATTTCATTATTATTATTTCATCTATTTCTTTCTGACTTAGTTACCATTATTCTCATTCTATATTTCTGCAAGGTTTTATTAATTCTCCCCCCCCAAAAAAAAAACATATACACACAACACACAAAACATAAAAAAATCTTTTTGGAAAGTAACTTAGCCCCAGGTATCTCTCTCTTCATGGACTTCAGTTATATTCATGCTCATCTTACATGTCATTACTTATTTTATTTACCATTCTGAATCTTCTATATTAACTTCTCCACACATTTCACTCTTCTTAATTCTATCTTAATTAATCATCTTAATTTGAGTCATTATATTTGTATCTTTTGTCCATTCTTTATTGTCCCTTTGTCTCGTTCCTTATTAAAAAAAAAGAGTTTCTCCTGAAATCACTAATCAGAGTATGATGCCTTTCTATCTCCCCCCTAAATTAATCAAATTAACATTTAAAATAACACCCAATACCCAATCCGATTCTGCTTGGTACGTTCTATCTAAATAGTACATCCAAAATAATTAAATACATAGTTAAACAATAGATCTAAATATTGCATCTTATAACATTCCCATTGCCTTTTCCAAAAAACAAATACTATAATAAAAATTTTATAATAACATCAATACCATAATCTTATTAAACTCTTTAATTAAAACTCAATATTCTAAGCCTACCCTCATATTATTAAATTTTAAAACCAATCATTATTAAACATTTCAACATTTTAATCTCTTATCAACTCTTAAACCATTTAAGTTTTCTATTTCTAATACAATGCTACAATATCATCTTATGTACCTTGCAAAATCTTTTTGAAGAAATTATACTTTACCCTTTATCCCTAAAAAAGATTCCTTTTTCCCATCTAGTTTCAAAACTTTGTAGCTTTTCTCCACCTTTTCCCTTCCTTTCTTCTCCCAACAAACCTTTCTACCCCCCTTTCTTCTAGCCTCTGCCTTACTGGCTTCCCTTCTCTGTCGTGTTCCTTTTCCTTTTGTTTTCTATCATTATATTGATTTTGCACCTTATTTTTCCCTTTCTTAAGTGTTTTTTAAATCTTAAGTCCTTTATTTCTCTTCCTTTCCCTCTTCCTTCTTTCTTGGTCGAATTCTGAGATTCATTAAAAATGGCTTCCTCTTCTTCTTCTTCTTCTGCTGTCTTCATCTGTTGTAATGTTTGTTGATAGTTAATAAGCGCCATTTCTAAAAAAAAGGAAGGCTTCTTTCAAACCATCTTTTTTTTTTGCTTTCTCATATTCTTTTCTCAGTTCCTCAACAGAAAAAGCCATTATAAATCTTTTCTTTTCTTTTCCCCTTCTTTCTTCTTACAACAACCAGAATATTCCAAAAAATAAAATAAAACAGTCCCATAGTTATCAATCAGTCCAAACCAAGGCAGAGTTCTCACTTTTTCCTCCTGGGGTAGTATCAATCAGAAAAAAAGAAAGTCCAAATCTGTTTCTTAAAGTCTTATTGCAATATATTTCAGTCTTCAAATCCTTAAGGCATCTCCTCCAACAAAGTCTTAGCATACGAATATTTTTTTTAGTCCTCTCCCTTCCCACTCATCACTTAAATCCAGTTTTTACCTAAAAAAATAGGTTTCTTAATATCAGCTTATTAATTCCGTAGGAAGGAGAGTAAACTTTCCTTTCAGCACCACCAAACTGCCGCTTTTTTCTCTTCAAGAAGGTATCATTCAGAAAGTCATAATTTTCAGGAATTTTGTTAAATATGTCTTAGAGTCCTGGGAACCAAGAAAAACTTTCTCTTTTCAAAAACTTTCTCCACTTCCTCCTGCGCATTCTTACCCGGCTGCCAGCTTCTTTGTGGCGGCCATTGCGGACCGCCGCTGCACCGTCTTGGGAAAAGGGGTTCACTGCCAAGGTGACATATTATTTCAGGTATTTTAGTTTGAGGGGATAGTTTAAATCAAAGAAAATCTATCTGAGAAAATATTCCATTATAACCTTAGAATTGTGTGTAGTTTAAAAGTCCTATTCAATAATCTCCCCATATTTACTTTTGGTACAAACATTCAAGCTGGAATTTCTGATGAATATTTCCAACATTTACCAGTTGTCAGATTTTTTTAAATTTATATTTTATTGATTTTCTATTAAATATATTTCTTAGTGCTTAATAAAAATTGTGCTGTCTGGGTATTTAATTTGCTTAACAATACAAATTACATTCTTAATCTTTTATCTTAATCCCTTTGTTCCAACCATTCCATGTTTGATAATATTCTGCATCCTGTTGTCTTTCTGTTTAATTTTCAATGTCAATCTATCAATTTCTGCACAAACTAGTATCTTCTTGACTATTTCTTCATCTCGTGGTATATCCTCATTTTCACAACATTATGCGAAAATAATCCTCGCTGCTGTTAAGACATGTAACATTAAATACAGTGCATACTTTTCTTATCATCTTTTTCTGATATCATACCTAATAAAAACAATTCAGGTTTAAAATGTAGATCCTATCATCTTTTCTAACCACCTTTGTATCTCTGCTCAATTTTTTTGCTTTGGCACAAGTCCACCACAAATGATAAAATGTGCCCATTTTTTGGTTACATTTCCAACATTTGCTAGAATATTTTTGAACATTTTAGCTAATTTAGCAGATGGTAGCTGCAAATCTATAAAACATTTTATATAGATTTTCTTTATAAGAAGTTGCCGTTGTTAATTTATAATTCCTTTTCCACAAGTTTTGCTATTTCTCTAGTCCTATATTATGACCAATTTTTTTCCCCATTGTAGCATTGTAGTCTTTTATTTGTTCATTTTCCATTTTCAAATTCAGTAAGGAGTTATATACCTTCTTAATTAGCCAGTTGTTAGATATTGATCAGGATAAATTTAAGTTAAAAAAAAAAGGCTGCAGATAATGAAAATGTGTATTAGTAGTAAGCTGCAACAATTATCTTCACACAGATTGGGGAAATGCATGTTCTGTTCATAGAAGTAGCATTTTTGGTGCCAAATGACTGCACTTTAGGATGGTTGTATTCTCAATCTTTCAGAGTAAACTTAGACATTCCTAAATGATGTGCAGGACTTGATAGGAAATTCAGTCTAGATAAGAGATGCAAATCAAAATTCTAATAAATGTAACTGTCTCTGTAAATAAATCATTGTCAAAGAAATCCAGCATGGTTGAATCTAACTTCCAGCAAAGAGAGTTATTTAAAATTAAGGATGTTCTGAAAAGGACGGTTATGGTTAGTTGTTGTTGTTGTTGTTGTTGTTGAACACAAGAAAAATAAAAATTAAAACTTGAATGTATATTATTTTTCAGGAATGTTGTTGCTTTCCCTGAGAAAAAGGCAGTTGTGTAAACATTGAAGAATTACTCAATTTCAAGGCCACCAAACACTGCAGAAAGTAACTCTTAATTTGTGAGACAGAGGAAGGAACAGTGGATTTGAACACTTTTAGGCACTTGGATATTCACATTGGCAAAGAGAAAAACTATATCTTGACTGATATAATATGCTCTTATGGATTTATAAATTACAAAATTAAACTGAAATACTGTTACAGTATATAGAAAAGGTTGTCATTCATTAACAGAATCTCTCAGAACTGAGATGAGATGAATTAATTGTTCCCAGCAATTTATTTTTAAGAAAAAAGCAATCCTCCATCCTTAGGGTTCTTTTAAAAATGCAATTGTATACTGACTCCTCATTTGATATAGAACGTTTTTCAACTTGTACCTGTCTCTGTACTTGCACCCATTAGACTCTAGTCATCTATTCTTTGCTTAGTCTGTATTATATCATAAGGGAATTTGCTGTTGCTCTTTTTTAGCACAAAGAAAGCTCCTACTGAGATCAAAGCGGGGAGAGAAGCTACTTTGTAGTAGAAAAATCTTTCTTGGGTTGTCTCTGTAAAACTTGTTAACTTGGTTGTATTTCCTCATCCTTCTCCATGTCTCAGCTTGTATTGTAAAGCAAGAGTTTGTATGCAGTGCTCAATTCCTTGGGATATCTTTGTGGGGAAGAAAGCTTTTGTTGCAAAGCAAAAGCTGATATTTTTAATCTGAAATTTCAGTGTAAGTGTGAGGTCATCTAGGTAAAACACTGTGAGTTGGAAATAGCTTATGAATGCATAACAGTTGGGTCTCCTACACTAGCTTATTTATGCTTTCAAAATGCTGCTGAAGTTTTTATAGATGATACATGATGCATTTAGTTGCTACATGATGCTTTTACAGAAACATAGGAATTGATGGTCTCAGTCCCCTTCCAAGCTAAGAACTATCTCCTCTTCTTTAAAAGTCTCTGTCAATTACTGCATTGGTTGCCTCTTGGTTGATTCTTCCTACATCTGAAAATCAGAGAAGAGAAAAAACACATTTCCCCTTTTTCTCAGGGATACAGCTACTTCTATAGTGAGTAGGAAGAAGAAGCTTCAGAGCTAAGTGAGAACTTTACTGAGATACCTAGCTGCAGTTACTTACTTCTTAGATGCTTCTTCCCAAGATTATATACTTTTGGAATAATAGAATGTACTTAGATCAATATATTAATGAATAATTGAAACAGTCTTGATATGGTATATGAAAATAGTGGAATTTGAAATTTTGGTAGCTGATTCTCATTTCAATAAAAATTACTTGCTGTGAACATTTTGAAAAACAACATGCCATAGATCAGGGGTTCCCAACCTGGGGTGCTTGCACCCCCTGGGGGTGCGAGACGATATTCCAGGGGGTGCGAGAAAAGTCCAGATAAATAACAGGATATTGGCTATATATTGGCATTTTTATTTATATATATTGGCATTTTTATTTATTATGCAATGGATTAACTTTGTTTTCATTTTAGAGTTAAGTATCGTTATTTAGTGGCCGTCACATACATAGCTGAAAAGATTCAATCCTACCATATATTTAACGCATTCAGTAGTTCCTAAAGTCTAAATTTCAGGGGGTGCGAGGTTCGAGTGAAATTTCTTTAGGGGTACGGGGCGAAAAAAAGGTTGGGAACCACTGCCATAGATATTGAGAGACTAGTCAGTATTTAAAGGGATTTGGAACAAAGCAACCTCTTGTGTCTAAATCAGAGAAACAGTATGCACTTTCTAAATATTTCTTATATAATACCAGGCAGTATCAGTCTATAGTACTCTTTCATAGATATATTTATATAAGATTTTCAAACTGCAATCTGCAACCTTCAGACCAAAGCTAGTTATCATGTGGGGTTTTGTTTTCATTCAACACAAACATTTAGTCATTGAGAATTTTTTGAAATTTACACAATGGGATCATAGTCTGCATTTTTCATGGCAATGACAATCATTGTGCTACACTGGAAAGCAGAGCATAATATCTCTAGGCCTGTATCTACAATTTATTCAGTAACAGAAGTTAGTCAATAAAGCTCAGAGGGAAGCTAAAGAAAGTGGAATTTTTCCCTTTTTCATTTGTCTATGAATTATGGGGTAAATATATTATTTATTGATCCAGAAGCTGTAGAAAAATGTGTTGACTGGGGATCAGCTAAGTAGTAAACTTTAAAAGTTTTTTTTTAAATTAGATGGAAATGTTTTACCATGGTTTACCCTGTATTTCAAACATGTATCCTTCATCCAATGATTTTACAATCATTGTAATTTTTTAATTTATTTTAAAATATTTTTCTAATTTTAATCCTCTTTTGTTATGCGTAACTCTCATTTTTTTTCCTTTTAATTATTTAAAGAGTTTGGTCTAATTCTCACAACTGGACTAAAGTTGGAAAAAAATGCACCTTTGGAACAACAATAACATAGACATTTGGCCTAGCTCAGTAGATTTTTTTTTAATTCAATGACTTATGCAAATATTGAGGTATGGATGGGAGTGCTGCATACAGGGTGTTGTTATTCTTGTTGCTTTTACTTTTAACACCTGTAATTATCTCACACAATGTAAAATGCTTTAACCGTCCTTCAAAAAGCAGTTAGGTACTAAACTGAGCAATTAAAAAACTGAAGTTGCTTTTTTACTTAAAATGTATTTTCCATATGTCCCCCCCCCCCCCCCCCCCCCCCCCCCCCCCCCCCCCCCCCCCCCCCCCCCCCCCCCCCCCCCCCCCCCCCCCCCCCCCCCCCCCCCCCCCCCCCCCCCCCCCCCCCCCCCCCCCCCCCCCCCCCCCCCCCCCCCCCCCCCCCCCCCCCCCCCCCCCTGGTCAAGCAAGTAAGTGAACATGGAGCTGTGGTGGCACAGTTAGAATGCAATACTATAGGTCTATCTCACTGCTCACTCCAGGAGTTCGATTCTGAGCCACTCAAGGTTGACTCAGCCTTCCATCCTTCCAAAGTCAGTAAAATGAGGACCCAAATTGTTGGGGGCAATATGCTAACTCTGTAAACCACTTAGACAGGGCTGTAAAGTACTTTAAAGTGGTAAACAAGTCTAAGTGCTATGGCTATTTGAAATCATCTAGGCCTGTAGTAACTCTGATTATCACATTTTTAAAATTTACAATAGAAATAGTAATTTATGATCAATAAATATGCTTTTTTCAATAGTAGCTATTATATTTTACAATATTTATATTCTACTTATTAATTAGATTTGTCTTACTAGATTTGTCTCGACTCTTCAGAACAGAATCTAACATTGTGAACAGCCTTGAAGTGGTAACTAGGACTGGGACTCCTTTCAAATCTGTAGACTCTAGTATGTTTCTCTATCTGCAGGCTGGATCCAAAATTCATTTGGCTCCTTTGAGGGGCAAGTAGGTGAAAGACATGAGGTGGTGAATACTTCATTGTGGCAGGACATATTTCCTGCATATTTGAAGAAAGCTACAATACACCCAATCCTTAAGAAGCCTTTGTGGATCTCCCTCTCCCTCCCCCCCTCTCTCTCTCTCACACACACACATTCATTCACAAACACACACATTCACAAACATACAGACACATCTTTTTGGGCAGATGTTTTTTTATAGAGTAGTAGAAAAACAACTCCTGACCAACCAAGAAGAAAGAATTACTTGGAATATTTTTCAGTCAATTTTCAGCCATGTGTGCTGAATGTATCACTTGCACAGGTTGATGAGCTTTGTCAGAAACCAGATGCTGTGTGCACTGCAGTCCTCTGCAATACACTCTGTGTGGGGAGAGCTCTGAAGGTCACCCTGAAGCTGCTTCAATATAGAAAGTGGCAGCCTGACTGGAGATTGGCATCATTCACCAGCAATATATTATATCATTGCCTACAGCCTTGCGCTGATTGCCAATAAACTTCTGAATGCAGTTTAAGCTACTTGTTTTTGCTAAAATGGCAGTTAATTTTGTCTATACCCTGATAAATTATATCCACAGAATCACATAAAACAGATATTAAGAGCAAAATAAATGGTCTGTTAAATGATTGGCTTCTGATTGAAACAGCTACCTCTAAGCAATATTATTCAGACAATAAAGGATATTTAGGGTATTTTCACTTTTATACTCAGCTTTCTAGTTATATATTAAGGCTACAGAGGAAAAAGTTAACCAGTTTTAATATCTTTCCAGAAATTACATAGGATCAAATTGGTTGGTTGCGCCTATATCTCTTTAGGAAGCAATATGAGAACAGAAAAAGATCCAGTTCCCAATGGCAATACAGCTCTGTAATTGGAATAAATGCTGTATCACTGGTTTGGCTCAGATATTGTCCGGATTAACAAGGTCTTTATCAGATATTGAGGAACTAAGGCAATCTGGAAACAAGTGGGCTACTGGAACAAGCCATGCATGGATGAGGCAAAACAACAACAACTTGGGATTGATGGAATGCTATTACATTAAATCTAATGAGAGGGGATATATGAAACATATGGGAGAACTATGGATAGACAGAAGATATACATCCACACTAATTTAGGAAAAGTTTGTTACCTAATTTTTCAACATAGTGAAGAGGAAGCTGCTGTCTCAACATGAGGTAGGGCACCTATACATTACATCTCAGACTCAAAAGATCCAGAAGGATAACTAAGTGTGCAGCCAATACATGATCTAGAACATCACTGCCAACCCTTCCATTACAAAGCACAACAGCTGACGTGAGATATAAAATCATGGATAAACTAGTTTGTGGCAACCCTCAAGATTCATTACCAAGTTTCATTGGAGAACTACTATCAGATAGTAAGCTAGAAGATTACCCCATTAATGTGATACGGAATTGTATCAATTTTTTTGGAATCTATTACTGTGAAATTATAGTTGTACCAGGAATTGGACAGAGGGGAAGAAGGAATTATTCTGAATGGAATAAATGGAAAAGTAATATTGTTCCAGACATTAAAGTTTGGCATTTGAAAAAGGCATTATTTAACCAATCAAACTGGTATGCTTTTTTTCATATGGATTTCACAATATTTTACTATGCTAGTGTAGTAATTTTATGTGCTTAAAAATTCTTTTTTGTAATCATTTGGTAGTATTAACATTTTTATTTATTTCTTTATTTCATCAGTAGCAGTAAGCTACCTATGATGTGAATTTTCCAATATGAAAACCATTTACCAGCAAATGGTACATGGCTGTTATTTGTGCTGCTTTAAGCTGCTCTGTAAATGAGACATAAAAAATTGTTTAGCATCCAACTGTATTGCTGGCAAGGCTACTGAATTTTGCACTACAGAAGGAGGTATGTATATATGGATTTTCATTTAACACTTTTTAAAAAAATCTGTCATAAATTTTGAATCATGTATGATACCTAGTCTTTTTAGGATTCAGCCAGCAAAATTACAAGACAGATTTTTCTATCATTTTTAAAAAATAAATAAATAATAACATTCTTAACATTCTGAAAAATTATTTATTCAGCTCAGAGGAAACTATCAATATCTTGCAAATATTCTGCCACCTATGTGCATTTTGTTGCCAATTCCTGCACCAATATCTTATTTTGTTGTCTTCGTATTCCACATGGGAGAAAAAGCCACCCAACTTGCTCTAGGTCATAAAATTTGCCTTTCCCTGATGGAGTATAAATAATAAAACAAACTAATTTGCAGTGCCTACACCAGAGCTGTGATTATCATAATTATTTATTGTTTGGCAAATGTCACACAGGGTGCTTAACAAGTAGAAGGATGAGACTTCAGCACTGCAGGTGTAATCATGAATCTTCTGTTTGCATATATGTGACAGTGCAATTGCAAAAACTTTATCATTTAGGTGGATTCATTTTATGTGTGCAGCAAAATACCGTTTTACTACTGAGATATTTTTATGGATGATATCATGTCACTCCTTACATGACTATCCGAACCAGAACTGGTATTCTGGCATGATGTAGAAGAAATATCTTCCTGTTAGATTTATGAAAGCAGAGTAAAGACTGGTAGAATTAATTGTATTTTTGCACTCAACTGCATGCATGCAAATACTACCCAGAATCTCATGATGAAGCAGATCTATTCCCACCTTCCATTCAAAACTCAGGGCCATATGGGTAAAGTAAATTTCCTTTAAAAAGAATTGCCCATTCTCTTTCTTCAGAAGGCTGCAGAATATGATAAATATTATAACATATTAAAAACCTAGATGAATTAGAGCTGTTGATGCCTGCAGTATTGTTGTATTTCATGCTAATAAACAAAAAGAACAGCAAGCATTTTTCTTCAGGCTGTTCTTTTGCGAAATTATCTGGAAAGAGAAAATTTAATGCTGGCACTCTGTTTCAACTCTCAGAACAGATCTATGGCATATTGAGATCCTTGAGGAATAGGCAATAAGATTTTTCTTTATTTTACTTTAAAAGTAGGAAACATGCTTGTTTGCCAAGACTCTGCAAGCTGGCTTTTTAAAGCTGGGATGAATGTGTCATAAACATGAATGGTGGTGTAATAGTGATAGTAATAGCACTTAGACTAATATACCACTTCACAGTGCTTTACAGCTCTCTCAAGCGGTTTACAGAGTCAGCATATTGCCCCCAATAATCTGGGTCCTCATTTTACCCACCTCGGAAGGATGGAAGGCTGAGTTAACCTTGAGCCTGGTAAGATTCAAGCTGCAGCCAGCAGTCAGCAGAAGTAGCCTGCTGTACTGCATTCTAGTACTGTGCCACCATGGTGATACTTCTCTTCTCCTTTTGCTCCTGGATCACTGTTACTGGGAATATTGGTAGATGAGTATACACACCTGTGAATTGTCTTTTCCCATCTTTTACATAGACTTTTCTATTATATATTTTTTCCAATGGTCAACTTGACTATAATAATAAGTAAGTTGCATGACAAGAAAAGAGAAAGGAGAGACGTATTGCTTTGGAGTCATAGTGTAAATGGAGCTAAACAAGCTTAAACGGTATTTGGTCTTTAATAGGGGCACTCGTTTATCTTTCTTTCTTTCTTTCTTTCTTTCTTTCTTTCTTTCTTTCTTTCTTTCTTTCTTTCTTTCTTTCTTTCTTTCTTTCTTTCTTTCTTCTTTCTCTTAGGGTAAAGTCAGCATGAATGCCTGAATTGGCCCTAATTGCCACAGTCTAAATCACCATCTCCCAATCTATTATTTGCATCGTAAAAAACAAACAAACATTGACATGCAAATTGCCAGTGCAGGGCCATGAATTTAGATAAGAACAGCAGCAGGGGAGCCCTTCATACTAAGATCCCAGTTCAGACTGCCATCCCAAGATTTCAAATAAGAACAATAATGTCTGTAGCTGTGTGGTAGGGATGGGAGACTTAAAATGGGAGACTTTTTTTTGTTAAAAAAAAACCTGCTCAAACCCTGAATAGGGTCTGTTGCTTTAAATAAGAAAGAAACTAAAGAGCTCACAGCAGAAGGTTTATGAGAATGAAGATTTTCATGAATCCTATATTCTCAAAAGTCATTTCCATAGTTCAGATTAAAAAAAACACATAAATCCACATTAAAAGCTAAATGGAACTCGAAAAATTAGAATATCATGCAAAAGTTCATTTATTTCAGTAATGCAACTTAAAAGGTAAAACTAATATATGAGATAGACTCATTACATGAAAAGCAAGATACTTCAAGCTTTGATTTGTCATAATTGTGATGATTATGGCTTACAGCTCATGAAAACCCCACAATCTCAGAAAATTAGAATATTACATGCAATCAATAAAACAAGGATTGTACATAGAACAATATCGGACCTCTGAAAAGTATAAGCATGCATATGTACTCAGTTCTTGGTTTGGGCCCCTTTTGCAGCAATTACTGCTTCAATGTGGCGTGGCATGGCATGGAAGCTATCAGCCTGTGGCACTGCTGAGGTGTTATGGAAGACCAGGATGCTTCAATAGTGGCCTTCAGCTCTTCTGCATTGTTCAGTCTCATGTCTCTCATCTTTCTCTTGGCAATGCCCATAGATTCTCTATGGGGTTCAGGTCATGTGAGTTTGTTGGCCAATCAAGCACAGTAATCCCACGGTCATTGAATCAGGTTTTGGTGCTTTTGGCAGTGTGGGCAGCTGCCATGTCCTGCTGGAAAATGAAGTCAGCATCCCCATAAAGCTCATCTGTGGAAGGAAGCATGAAGTGCTCCAAAAATCTCCTGATAGACAGCTGTGTTGACCTTGGACTTAATGAAGCAGTGGACCAATACCAGCAGATGACATGGCTCCTGAAATCAACACAGACTATGGAAACTTCACACTGGACTTCAAGCATCTTGCAGTGTGTGCCTCTCCATTCTTCCTCCAGACTCTGGGTCCTTGGTTTCCAAATGAGATGCAAAAGTTGCTCTCATCAGAAAAGAGGACTGTGGACCACTGAGCAACAGACCCAGTCTTTTTTTCTTTAGCCCAGATAAGACGCTTCTGACGTTGTTTGTTGTTCAGGAGCAGCTTGACAAGAGGAATATAACATTTGAAGCCCATGTCCAGGATCCGCTGTGTGTGGTGGCTCTTGATGCACTGATTCCAGCCTCAGTCCACTCCTTGTGAAAGTCCCCGACACTTTTGAATGGCCTTTTCCTGACAATCCTCTCCAGGCTGTGGTCATCCCTGCTGCTTGTGCACCTTTGTCTTCCACACTTTTCCCTTCCTCATAACTTTCTATTAATGTGATTTGATACAGCACTTTGGGAACATCCAACTTCTTTTGCAGTTACCTTTTGAGGCTTTCCTTGTGGAGGGTGTCAATGATGGTTTTCTGCACAACTGTCAGGTCAGCAGTCTTTCCCATGATTGTGCTTCCTACTGAACCAGACTGAGAGACCATTTAAAGGCTCAGGAACCCTTTGCAGGTGTTATGGCTTAATTAGCTGATTAGAGTGGGACACTTTGACCCTAGAATATTGGACCTTTTCACAATATTCTAATTTTCTGAGATTGTGGATTTGGGGTTTTCATGAGCTGTAAGCCATAATCATCTCAATTATGACACATCACGGCTTGAACTATCTTGCTTTGCATGCAATGAGTCTATCTCATATATTAGGTTCACTTTTTAAGTTGTATTACTGAAATAAATGAACTTTTGCACGATATTCTAATTTTTCGAGTTTCACCTGTAAGAAAGGTGTTCCAAGTCAAGAAGCATATTTTCCTCTCCTTTACGCGCTTGTTCTATTGTATTGGAATGACACCTGGATTCTAAGCTCTTTCCAGTTTGAAAAGATAAAACTATTATTGAACCCAGAAACAAGCTAAAAATGGGTGCAGACCACACAAAACAAATATAATATGTAAACATTCTGTAACACTCAGACGGCAGCATTTCATACCAGATGCCATTTCCAAATACTTTGGGAAGCCAGGCTCCCATCAAACACTTTGCAGTAATTTCAACTGACCTGAATATCTATGGCAAGCACTGATTTTATCCGACCCAAAATTAAACAAACACACACACACACACACACACACACACACAAACCAAGCTCTTTACAACAGCTTTTGATATATCTGTAGATCTAACAGAAACATCAGCTCACAGAGGCAACTGCCTGCAAGCTATGTACTTCCTAAGCAATAGTGATCAATATTCTAGTTATTTTCTTTTGCAGCTTAGTTGATTTAGGAATAGAGTAAAATCAGAAGCTTGTGAATTATTTACCAACTAAAAATGCATATCTGTAAATTGCACACACACAAAAATCCCAGTGTAAACTGCTGATATAAATATATAGAAATAAATCTTGCATGATGTGACTTTAAATGCAGCATCCCCTAATTTCCTGGCTTTATTAATTCCTAAATACTCTGTGAATGATTATTGTCATCAGGAAGCAAGAATGGAGGGATAACCTATAATTTACATTAGATTGTGCAAGATTTTGCTCAGATTTTGAGCTTATTATTAATCTTGAACTTACAGACAAGGAGAGGAAGAAAGAGAGAAAAAATTATTCATTCATTCTGACCTTGCAACACTAAGATATATATCACTGGATTGAAGTCATTTTTTTTAAAAAAAAATTCTGTTATATGACATATGAGAGAAGGTAAGATCTCAAAATGAAATAGAGTGATAAGTTTCCTCATGTGGAATTTTTTAATATTATCAAATATTTTCCCTCAATGCTGCTTCTTTATATTCCTCATTTTAAAACTGATGCTATTGGTATACCAATCTTCAAGACGAAATATACATTGGCTCAGGCTTAATTTGTATCATTGAATTATTCTATCATGGTACATAGTCAATGGCTTGGAGGCTGAGAATATTCTGACACAATCTGTGTTCTCAGTGTCAGAAAGAAACACTAAATTATTAGCATTATCTTCATGCAGGCTGGCCCACAGAATCCCTACTGTGTAACATATAACAGATAATTGTAAGGTCCAGATAAACGGCAGTTTATTATCTGCAAATAACAAGCAAGGAGAATTAACGTCATACTTTCACACCTGCAAATCTTTTTATCACCATCTAAGGATTTTTAGGTATGAATTAGGCCATAATAGAGAAGAGTGTGTTTTTAAATAACATATTCTTTGCTGAATCTCTTGGAAACAGTTGAGCTCCTATCTTTCTTCCTTCTCTTAGTTCCCTCTTTGACATCTTGATTTTTGTTATAAGGCAGCATAAAGAATGTCTTAAGAACCTTATCCTATCTGTTAGAATTATTCAAATTATGATACTGATTGTTAGTGGTCTGTAAACTTATTTAAAGGACACTGCTCAAAGTGTTGAAGTTCTGTTTCATTAAAAAAAAAAAACTTGTTCGGGCCACTCTGAGGGACTCACAGCATGATATGATCCTCCATGTGTTTGGATTTCCATTAGATTTGTGGAATTTTAAGTCATTCAGAGTTGCTTGATAGTGATTTGTATGCAGCAGCATACAAATTTAAGTTCCTTGTGAGAAGGAGGCACCTGAAAATTCTCATTTATATGCACTCATCCCTAAAAAATAAACAGAGATTGGATGCATAAAGGTGGGTTCTACATTATATTTCCAACAAAATGGGAAAAGTCTTTCAGGAACAGAGAAGTCTGAAGGACATGTGTTTATTCATAAATGATATTATCTTCCTATCCATTCTATCACCGCCTCCAGTGCCAATCAATATTTTCATGACCTGGGGTAGTGATGTATATTGATGATGCTTCCTTTTCATAAGCAGGCTTAAATTTGTATGCTGCTTCCCATCTCACTATAAAACAACTCTAGCTGGCTTACAATGCCATAAATAACAGAATAAAACAACCATGGGATTAAAACATTGAGCATTAAAAGTTAAAACATTAAAATTAATATAAAAGTGGATAAAAAGAACCGATGTGTAAACAGAGAGGAGGTATTCTATCAATCTACTAGTAGTCTGAGCACATCAGCCAAGGGATTTATACAAAATATGCAAAATTAACTACCTATATGAAAATGAGTTTTAGGTAGGAGTAGATGAGGTGCCATGGATCCCGGGCAAAGTCCAAATGAATTATGGAGTTGGGTAACAGCAAGGACACAGTGAGAGAATGAATTCCAAAGGGTTCAAGAGATACAAAATTTGTGGCTCATTCTGTCAGATTTCTGATTCCAAGACAAAGGCTGACTGACTGCTAAGGGATTTTATAAACGTATTTGGAATCAAACAATATCCTGCATTGAGATGGTGTGAATAATTCAGGAATGTAGAATTTCCACCAAAATTGATTAATTTAAACCTGTCATTTTGGTTCATTGAAAGGTGGCTGGTCACCATTGTTTATATTATATATTTTATATTATATTTATATTATCCTTTTCCCTTTTGAGACCTGTGTTGGTACAGTGATGAGATTGCAGGCTAACTTTGCCGATTGCCAGCAATTCAATTCTGTCCAACTGATGGTTGAATCAGCCTTCCATCTTTCCAAGGACCCAAATTGTTGGGGAAAATATACTGACTCTATAAACTGTTTAGCGAGGACTGTAAAGCAGTGTGAAACAGTATATGAATCTAAGTACTGTTGCTATTTAATATTTTCAGTCTTATTGCAAAGAAATTACTGAATGGTTATTGTTAGATTTTAAAAAATATATTATTTGCTAATTACTATCATGTTTTCTTCCATGTGTTATTTGTAGGTCTCCCTACAAATTATCCCTTCCTCCATTTTTTTTCCTCACAAGGACTTTGTGAAAGACAGTAGGCTTAGAAAATGTGATTGGTCCAAAGTTCACCCAGTGTACTTCAAAGCTGTATCTTCAAAATCCTAGTTGAGCATCTTAACTAGGATGGAATTCTTAAATAAGTCAGTATTTATTACTGAAATCTGAATATTCAAAAAGTAAACACCACTAAAAGAATTTATTGCCATGTCTGCAGATTTATGCAGGCTTGTAGCATCCAATTGTTTCATTTCTTGGAAGAATTCATAAGAATCTAGTAGATTTCCCCCCTAGTCTTTTCAAATTTAATAAAATTTGAACTGAGACATATTACTTAATAAACAATATTTATTGATGCCATCCCAGCCCACTTAAGAGACAGGATCTTTAATATAATTTGTTTGTTAGTCCATAAAATAACTGATGTTATTCTGTCAATTCATTAAACTTTGTGCAGCAATAAATATTGGCAGCATTTGAAAGAGCTAGAGGCTACTTTTCAATAAGAAGTAAGAAAATATTTTTTCTAGAGAGTTTTCAGTGCTAATTCTTCAGATCTTAAAGCTATTTATTATGTGGTCCCATGTCAAAGCCTGCACTCTGAATGGTTCTTGGAAATCAGTTAGCACTCAATGCAGTACCTGCATAGCTGCCTTGGATAGTAAGAGATTATGGTTGTTCTCACCCACTAAAAAGCTTTGTATCAATTATATCTGTTTGTCTATCTATCTATAATACTGTATATATGATGCTGGACAGCTATCAACACATGATAAAACTGACACAGATAAATAGAATAAAAGCATTGAGCTGTGATTAAAAAGAACATGCAAAATCATACAAACCAAACTCATCTAACATCCAGGCCTGAGGCAAGAAGTAGCATCCAGATGTGTAGGACCCCGCAGGATACCAACAGATTTGCAGCTTTGTAGATTCTGGGAGGGAATGGTATTCTTCCAGGGCAGGTGCTGTGATAGAAAGGGTCCTCCTAGATGACAATCACAGAGAGACCTGAAGGATATTGCTCTTGAGGATATGGTGGGTCAGGCAAAAACAATGGGAGACAGGTAGTCCAGCAAGTAACTCAATCATATTAAGCTTTTGTAAATGATAACCAGCACCTTGAATATTACTCCAAAGCCTACTGGAAACCAATGCAGTTTGCAAAGCAGTGGCGACGGATAGGCATAGCATGATGCTCCTTATGCATGTGTTGCTACATTCTGAAAAATTGAAACTTCAAAATACGCTTCAAGGGTATCTACATGTAGAACATATTGCAGGGGTCCAAACAGGGACTAAGGCAACAGGGACCATCAACAGAGCTTCCTGCTGCAGATAGTGCTATAATTGAAGCACCGGCCAAAACTGGGTAAAAAGCTCTTTGCCATGGCTCCTTTGCTTCTCTAGCAGCAGTCATAAATCTAGAAGGAGCCCTAAGAAACCACAAAATATAGACTAGATCTTTTATGAGAAATACTATCTGATGCAAAATTATATAGAGAGCGGATAAGGAGCCTGATGGTTTCTAGACAAACAATGTTTTCATCTTGTAGGGATTTAATTTCAGTTTGTTCCTTCCCATTCGGTCTATCTCAGCCTGTGGGTGCCAATCAATAGTTTCCTAGCTTGGGGAAGTGATGTATATTAATGATTTCTTTCTCTCCCAATCAATAGATTATTTTTTCCAGATCTTTGTGTAAATTTTAAAAGACAAAGGAGAGATGTATTTAGTTTTAATTTGAAATAAAGGGGAGGTTGAGTTCTGCTTCCCTATTGCCACTTTCAGATGCAACTGGTTTAGGAAGGAGCAGGACTATTGTAAAATAGTGTTGCCTCCTACAAACCCTCATAGATAATTCAGAATAATTCCAGGATCAGTTATATTGAAGGTTCTAGAAGGTCTGGATGAGACAAACTCTCCCCATCCAAGTCCAGATGAAGGTCATCAATCAGGATGATTAGGACTTAAATCCTGACTGAAATATATTCAGATCAGCTTTCTACTTGGACACATACTTATATTGTTACTGAAATTTAATAGAATTTCAGAAACCTATTAATACTACCACTGGCAATGATGGGAGGAAGGAAGATAGGCAACCATCTGCCAGATCTTGCCCAATAATTGCAATTCTGAATAAGAGGTTCAGCAAAGTGGGATAGAAATGACAATCAGAAACATACGGTTGCTCATATCCACAGGATCATTGAAGCGTGATTGATTGTTTTTTGTCTGTTTTCCTAAACTGACAGGTTGTATGCTTGAGGCATAATTGAACACTCTGTGCTACATTGCAATTTCTATTTCTGATACACATTTGAAAATGTGTATCAGAATACTGTATCTGTATTCTGCAGTATCTTTCTTGCAGTTACTTGGAAGGGGGGAATTTTATTGAAATATTGAAAGATATCTGAATGCAAAAACAATTAGGTGTTGTATCCTTGCAATTGATCTAGTTCCATTTTTTATTAATTATATAATGTTTAACATTGATATTTGCAGTTTCCTAACCAACTGCAGATAATTATCAAATTTCTTAAGGACAAAGTGTTTTGCAAGAAAATCAACAATGCACTTCTAAGGAAGCCTTTATTTCAGACAGTCTACTGTCCTTAAAGTATTCTCATGAGCTGAAGTATTCTCAGAATTTTTAGTTGGGCATGCAAAGTGGTTCATATGCATGTTTAAATTTATATAGTTGTAAATGTGTAATGACATTTAATTACATTTACACACCTTTATGTAGGTCCAATAGGTATGTGGTAATAAGTCTACTTCAATTTTAGATTAAACCTTTGGGAAGATGATGATAAAAGACAATATGTGTAGCTCAGCATTAAACTGTGGAGTGTGAAGAGGAGGAGAAAAGTATCTAGTTGGGCAATGAAAATGATTGCAAGCAAACAATCAAGGTCAAAGAGCACCAATAACTTCATAACTTAAAAGTGCTTATTATTTTGTGCTATATGCCACAAAAGAATACAATCAAAGGTATCAGGTCAAAGTTGGGAAAAAGTTACAAGGAAAACAATTATTTCCTATAAAACAAATCACAGCTAAATATGCACCACAAGAATAATTTCATAGAGATAGCAACATTCATGTACTTTTCAAGTCTCTGTATAATTTCTATGGGAAGGCTTTATTTGCACTCTTCCAGATTTTAATCTTTCTCTATAACAGCTTAGGTTAAATCTGATGACATGGGAGATAGCTTATTTTTCTCCTTCTTACACCAATACAATGGAGAAGTAGAAGCAGGCAGTCTTGGCTTCTTGGAAGACACAATAAGAAAACTTCTTTATAGCAAGCCATGCAAAAATTCCACAATATTGTGGACATTGTGAAAGTAAGGCTGTTCTTAAATCATTTAAACTGCTGTCTCAAAATAAAGTTTCTCCACAAAAGTTTCTTCTTTTTTGTACTTTGGATAAAATAAGCAAGAAAATCATTTGCCTTCTCTTGTCAGATTTTTGAAAGAAATATCCCTGTCAAAAATTTTAAAATTTTCTGAACAGGAATTTAAAAAACAAAACAAAATGGTTCTGAAGGAATGCTATGCCTTCTTTCTTATTTGAAGAGTAATCTGCACACTGCAGTACAAAATTAAGAAAGAAAACACGAAGACCATCAAGCATCTATTTTATTTTGAAAAAAAGATCAACAGTTCTGAATGCATCAATCCGGGGAGGATTTCAAATGAGAATTTTTAAAGCACCACTACTAAGTAGTGAAAACATGGCAAAGGAGCAGTAGCAAATGGGTGGCAGTGTCCGTTGTTTTCAAAATATATGATAATGAACTTTGTCACAGCAAAATTATTCCAAGAGGAAGAAAAAGTGCCAGTGGTTTAAGTTAATGATGTAGAAAAGATGTTATGTGCTTGCTATAACTTAGAATGTAAATTCTGTTTGACAGCCTTCAATCATAAATGCAGGCATTCAGAAGCCTATCAAAATAATAAGCCTTTTTCTAGATATATGATCATATATGTTTTCTCAGATATAAAACATAATTGCTATAATGGTGAAAACATCCTCTACATTTCAGCAGAGATTTATTTATTTATTTATTTCATCTTATTTATTTGATTTGTCAATCGCTTACAAGATAATAAGTATAAGTATAAACATGAGTAAGAATATAGGAAATAGGTACAAATAAATGGGGACAATAGGACAGGGACAAGTAGGCACGATTGTGCACTTACGCATGCCCCTTACAGACCTCTTAGGAATGGGGTGATGTCAATAGTGGATAGTTTAAGGTTAAAGGAGTGGGGGTTAGAGGATGTAACAACAGAGTCAGGTAGTGCGTTCCAGGCATTGACCACTCTGTTGCTGAAGTCGTACTTTCTGCAATCGAGTTTGGAGCAGTTAACATTGAGTTTGTATCTGTTGTTTGTATTGTTACGGTTGAAGTTGAACTAGTCATTGATTGGTAGGACATTGTAGCAGATTATTTTGTATACTACACTTAAGTCCAACATGATGATATACTAGAAAAAGATGAGCAATCTTTTTCTAGTATGCTTTTCTAATTGTTGAATTCTCATCTCTAGGAAATTTAGTCAGCAAACCAATGATGAAATTTAAAGATAGAGGCAGTTACCATAGTTTCTTTTATTGGGAAGAAATGAAAGTGAGACATTCAGAAGAATATTATGTACATTGTATAATGCATATAACATTGGCCTCGGGGAAGGTCCCTGAGGAACTGTCTAATGAAAAAGACAAGCAAAACCTATGATTCATCTCAGGCAAAAGGATTTACATATCCTTTTCTAAGGGCCTAATTCAGAGGTCTGTTTGTTTCTACTTTCTTATCATTTAAACATTAAGATTCTTGACATTTAGATAATAAGCCAACTGTAGAAAATATATTTGGAGTTAAGGGTAGATGAAGAAGAATATGTCTTTATGGACATAACATTTAAAACTAATTACTGGACCAAAAGATTAGATGTGCTATCAGCTGCCAGCTGTCCCCAGACATTGCTCATGATAAAATGAGATGGTCTGATTGAATAGGAAAATGTAGCCATAATAGAAAAACATGACTAGAATATTCATAAACATAAATTTAATCTAGTTTTAGATTGATGCAGAGTATACAGTTCATTTATACTTGCAAATGCCTATTAGGACAAATTTGCAAACTCGTATTAAATTTGCATTCATAAGGTACTGTCTATTTAAAAACTAAAAAGCCACTATTGTGTATGAGAGTAAGGGGAAAACACGTTCGATAATCCTATTGAAAATTAAGAGGAAAAAAATATGCAAACATATACTACAATCTATGAGTACATATTTATTTCATAAAGTTTATGGTTATAGCCAACTAAGTGCTCCCACTAACTAAATGGCATCTGTTTGTGACAGAAGAAGGACAAGGTTCAGGGGGAAGGAGGGGAGAGATGTGTTTGTGCAACCTTAAAGTAAAGAGCCCTTCATGTCAAACTTGATTTTGGTGACGTGCTGCCTTCAGGTTGGACTAAAACGCCTCCAAGGTCCCTTCCATCCTTATGACTTTATAATTCCTAGCAAGTTTCTAATACCCAAAAGGTACTAACCATATCCAAATGCTTCAGATCTTCAGGATCAACCAAGATTAATTAACCAGTGTCAGAAACATTGGATTTGCTAGTGGGCCTTTGGGGACATTGGATGAATGAAAGAGAACTTTAAAAAGACAATGCAGATAACAGATAATCAGAGTTGGAAGGGACCTTATAGGTCATCTAGTCCAACCCCCCCAAAGCAGGAGACCCTACACCATTTCTGACAAATGGCAGTCCAATCTCTTCTTGAAAGTCTCAAGTGATGGCGCTCCCACATCTTCCGAGGGCAAGCTGTTCCATTGGTTGATTGTTCTCACTGTCAGAAAGTTTCTCCTTATTTCCAGGTTAAATCTCTCTCATTATTCCTTGTCTGGCCTACAGGCGCTTTAGAAAATAGCTTGACCCCTTCCTCTCTGTGGCAGCAGTATCCAAAATAATAATGCAGTATCCAAAATAATGATTATGCCATCCAATCTTAATTTTTCCTACTCAGTCATAAAGAAAGTAGAGCAAAAAAAGTATCTGTTATGGCACAGATTTTTGTATGAACCCAAAATGAAAAGAAAAATATGAAAAGTGATATTTGAAAATAAATATTGGCTAATTATTTTTTGCTTAATAAATGAATCCTCAAGTAAATATTTCATTTTCCAGGCAAGAATGTCTAAGTAGACCCCTGGCTGATAATTTAGCAGAAATTATCTCTGATATAACTATGATTTACATAAGTGTATCATTTTCTCTATTTGAATAAAAACCATGTTTTTATGTAAAATTGTTATCAAATTCATTTTCATTCATTTAATTAAAATATATTATCCAGATAAATCATTTTTATTATTTGTAGAGTCCAGACTATTATGGTATGCATTTGTTTTTATTGATATCCTGATATAAGCAACCCAAAGTGGCAAACAACAATAGTCCCGTGAGGTGAACTGAGCTGATCTCTCACCCTACATGTGTGTGTGTATGTGTGTGTGTATGTGTGTGTGTGTTCACGCACATGGCTGTTTTGAGGCACTGTTGACTTCTTGTGACTGCCTGAATTTCCTGCAGTTTCCTTGGCAATATTTTTTCAGAAGTGGCTCTCCATTGCCGCCTTCCTATGGCTGAGAGAGAGTATCTGGCCCCAAAACACCCAGCTGGTGTCTTTCATACCTCAGTCAAACGGGACTATATTTCATAATTTCCTGATTTCTAGCCTGGTGCCTTAACTACTACACCAAACTAATTCTCCTCTCAATTCATTGTTTTTACATAATTCTAAATCTTTTTTTTTTACTTATTCCATAGTAAATATGCATTGGTTATCAGATTACAAATAAGAACAGCTATGTAGCTTTCTGTACATTTGATCGCACTAATTTTCTGCTACTCTGGGCTAATAAGGACTTGAATTTCAAACTGAGACTCTTTCTGTTCTGCCTACTAATCTAACTGTCTGTTTAGACCTAAGGTACCAAAGACCACAGAAAAGTTCTTACAGTAAGGATATCATATCTCAGCGACAACATCCAGACAACCAGCAGATGGCAACCAAAAATGACTGATAACATTTTTCCTGACATTTTCTGGTCCTTTTCATTGTTGCAGCACAGATCTAGTTGTCCAAGTAGGCAATTAGCTTCTCTGGGTCTATTTGGTTACTAAGATCCATTGCTTTGATAGTACATAATCAGTTAATACCATCCTCAGATAAATGTAGTCTAGATTTACAAAATGATTGCCCTCCCACCCTCCCTTCCTTTTCTTTCTTTCTTTCTTTCTTTCTTTCTTTCTTTCTTTCTTTCTTTCTTTCTTTCTTTCTTTCTTTCTTTCTTTCTTTCTTTCTTCCTTTCTTCCTTTCTTCCTTTCTTCCTTTCTTCCTTTCTTCCTTTTTCCAAGGAGATCAGAGTGTTCTTCTGTAGTGTCCCCATAATATGTACAATAAAAATACTGTGGTATACTTGAGGATCTGATTTATTGAGATTAATGCTGCTTCAGCTCAGTATCCTACTGCCCACTGCCTGAAGATAAGCAGTTACCATTTAAATTTTATTCACACAACTGCCCCCCCCTCGATCTTTTCCAATAAAAAACAAGATGATGTTTTGGAGATCTCTATGGAGATTATTCTCTATTTTATTCTGTATGCTACTGAAATATTCCCTTAAATTGTAATCATACAATAATAAGTACTTTTTAAGAAATTCAAAGAAATTTAATATTGAATGTGAAATTGTCACATTCCTGTTTTTTTTTTTTTAAGAAGAGCATAAGACAGATGTTTCTCTACACTGACATTCAACATGGGGAAATAAGATTTTCATCAATATGTTACTGGGAAATTAGAAAACTATGCTATGAATTCATATATTTCATTACCAAAGTTAGCATTTTTGCATGGAGAGGCTTTCTAGATACACACAATGATAATGACAACAAAATACAATCGGAAGCAAATAAAATCTCTCAAAACTGTTAATAACCAGAATAAAATCTAAGCATATTGATAAGCTGTCTCCATTTGATCAGAATGCAGCCACCTGTCTCAACATCTGATGAAGTCATTTTAACTTTCTTCAGTGAAACTTTATATCAATGCCAAAAACTGGCTAGCATAACTGTCTTGCTGCATTCTTTCTGACAATTCTTGGCTGAATTGGCTTGGAGCCTATTTAATTATCATGTTAGACTGATTTTTTGCATCTGGCCTGAATGCTGGAGCATTTTTAAAAATAATAATATTAAAAAATAATTTAACTCCTTTTCAACAGCAGCACTTCTTGTACGTATTAAGAGATTGTGAAGCGGGATTCGATGCAATTCTTTCATGTGTATACAAAAGATTAATATGGAGCTGCAAGAAAAACCTTTGTGCTGGTTTGAATCTATAACCAAAATTAGCACTAAGCAATAAAGTGCAAAAAACTCCATTTAATTATTCAAAACAGATACTATGGATACCATATGCAAATGCATGGAAACCTGGATTAAAAATATATGAAAATCAATAAGTTAACGAGCAGAGGAAAAATACTTTTTATTATTCATTAAGTTAGCAAAAGCTCAAATACAGTTCCAGTGGTGCTTTTTCAAGAGGCAACTGGACTTTCTTGTTTTTTCTTTTGAACATGTTTCGCTTCTCATCCAAGAAGCTCTTTCCCTTCTGACTGGATGGTGGGGAATGGGAGGATTTATATTTCTTGCAGACAGCTGGTCATCTGCATCCTTTTAGACACTCAAATGCAGTTGCATTTCCAGTCAAATCTAGGTACTTGCCTTTGAGAAATGAGAAATGAGAAAATAAATTTCTTGCTAGGTAGTCCAGATAAGAAACACACCAGATGTACTAGCTCTAACTCTATTGTAAAGTAACCTTACCAGAAGCTTGCAAGTCAAAGTACATCTCTCCCTCACCTCATCAATAAACTAGGGAGGATCCCTTCTGAGACATTTCCCATACCCACATTCCTTCAGTGAGTTCAGCTGCTACTTCATCTTATTGTTGTCTAGTCTTCCTCCGGTTTCCAAAAGTCATCTCCCACATTTCATTACAAGAATGATACAAGAATAGTGTTTTTCATTCATACATTAATAACATAATTTAGGATAAAGCAATTCAAATGCAATAATAAAAATGAATTAAAATAGTATTTAAACAAAAAAAAAAACAAAGTGATTACAAGGTTGTGATTGAGGGAAATAGAATCCATCCAATATTGACAAGCTGAAGCAATAGGCATGTAACAGCATCGCAAAGATGTAGTGATACTTATTTCATGAATTTCGGGGAAGAGCCCATTGCAGAGTGTGGGTATCACTATAGTGAAGCCTTTCAAGTTAGTGTAAAATGGGAGTCTGCCTATTTCACACATTTTCCTAAAAATCTTAGTGGTTACCTTGTCAGGTCTCTTGTTCAGAACTTTATATGTCATAAGGAAAGCTTGAAGCTGGCTCAGCATTGGTAAATAACACACTTTTTTCAACAGAAATGTTTGCATCAAGACCAGATGCCTTATTCAGCAACCTGCATTTTGTAACAACTGGAGTTTCTGGATCAAGCTCAAGAATATACCCATAGGAGCATATTTCAAAATTTAAAATTACGGGTACCAGATGAAACAGAGTTAGCTTATCTCTGTCAAGAAAAAGGAATAACTGTTATAACAGCTATTACACACTTGCAGCTACAGACTTTCCTTGGGCCGCTAACAGAAATGATAAGCCTAGGAACATATCCAATTTACAAACCCGTTCTTTCTAGGAAAGTGCAACTACCTTATGCCACCAGACTTGAAATTCTAGAACTAGAAAACCTTGAATTACGCCGTCTTCGGTCTGATTTAAGCATGGTATATAAAATCATACATTGCAATGTCCTACCTGTCAATGAATACTTCAGCTTCAACCATAACAACACAAGAGCACACAATAGATACAAACTCAAGCTTAATTGCACCAAACTTGATTGCAGGAAATACGACTTCAGCAATAGAGTGGTCAATGTCTGGAATACTCTACCCGACTCTGTAGTTTCTTCCCCAAACCCCAAAAACTTTAACCTTAGACTGTCTACTATTGACCTCACCCCTTTCCTAAGAGGTCTGTAGGGGGTGTGCATAAGCGCACCAACGTGCCTACCATCCCTGTCCTATTGTTTCTCTTATTCTTCTTTTATTTTTCTTATATGTACCCATTTCATGTATTCACAACTATGTATACACTTATACTTATTATCTTGTAAACAATTGGCAAATCAAATAAATAAATAAAATAAATAAATAAACACTATTGGGGATAAAGAAACTTCCCCATTTGTTTACCTGGGAACTCAAAAACTCTGGAATAAAACTAAACAACAAATATATATATAGAAACACATATATGGCTATCTACACTAGAAGCCCTAATGTTCAATAAAATTTAAAAAAAGTCTCTATTTTTTCAGAATTCCATCTCAGTGTATTGCCCTTTCTCACACTATCACTAGTCTAAATATTATTGCAAAATATTCATAACTTCTCTGCTTCAGACATTAGGAGGAGTAGAGATAGGTCTATGAATGACACTCATCCCACTCCGTATGTGCTCTAAGAAACTTTATATAAAGGCTAAATAGTGCAGTGAGGACTACTGTAAACAATATAACTGCCATATAATACTACTTATTGAGATACCTCTGTATTCTGAGTGTGTGAAACTATATGAACAAGCCTGCAGTTAAAAAAAAAATGAATTTCAGAAGTGCATGTGGCATACTGAGCAAAGTGTGTGCAACTGTAGTCCTTGTAGTTTCTTGGCAAGGTGTTTTGGAAGTGGCTTGCCATTGCCCTTCCTAGGGCTAAGAGAGAGTGACTGCCCCAAGGTCACCCAAGTGACTGTAGTTAGGCAGAGCTTAAATGGACAGTTTCTAGCCTGGTGCTTTAATCACCACATCAAAGTGAGTCTCTGCTAATCTTTGTTCCTTTTTTTTTTCTGTCCCTTTCAGAACTTGCTATTCTTGCTTTCAGACCTTGATCAATTTTAGTACATTAACTCCACATAGGGAAAATTAAATCAATGTCTAAAATCACTATCAATTGAGCAGTTTACCTCATATTTATCTGACTGGCACAAAAATTTTGACTCTGAAGCATGCAACCTTTTACAAGGATGTACAAAATTGTACGAGGCCTGAAGTGGACTGTCTAAGATAGCCTGTCTAAAAATATTCTTAGCAGAACCTAAGGCTTAGAAAGTCTACATTTAGCTAGATCATGTAAGACAATTTTCTGCCAAGCAAATCGCCATGCACCTGTTCATATCCATCATGTAATGAACATAATTCAAACAATCCTTTCTGTGATTGCAAATCAAAGATCCTGGGGTTCTTCAGCAGAATTCATAATTACAAATGAAACTTGGCTACTAGCTCATGGAGTAACGTGTTAGGTCTTTCTCGACTATGCAATTACTATGCCCTGAGAGCATAATAGATCTCCAGCTGTTTCTCTACTTGTGCCGCTAAGCTTTCAACTTCAGATGATAAATGACCACTGTTATCAGGGAAATAGACAGATAGCACACAGTGGCAATCTAAATCTGATCTGAGGCAGCAGCTGTGGAAAGTCTTGCAAAAAGATGGACTATGTGTCTGAATGGTACATTGACTTAAAACTGAATGGACTCAGGGTTGAGGCTAGTCCCTTAAAGATCAGGATAAACAATTAGACCACCTTGGAGCTTATCACTTATGTGGAACAAAGAAACATATGTTGCTCTTACTGATTATAATGGATTACTGCAATCAAAACTAATAATAAAATATGGATTTTCATATTTTAGGTTTTCACCCTACAAGTTGCATTTTTCCAAAACAAACAAACAAACAAAAAGCATGACTGGCTGAAGTGGAAAATTAAAATGCTTCTTAATCCTAAAACATTTCACCATTAAAATACAGTTTTAGAAATACCGATATGATTGTTCTGTAATATAAAATTATTGTCCATGGATATTGAGATTTTTAGCTGAGCTATAAACTGAAACAATAATTTTAAGATTATCTTGATATTATTTTAATTATATTCTTCACTTTATTAAAGCTGTTAAAGCTGCTGATGTATAAGCAATTGCTCTTTAGGAATTGTTGTGTTTTTTAAAAAAATCAGTTAATATTTACAAGCATGCCAATTTGTTTCAAAATGTACCATTTATATTATCATATATGTAATGTATATATGTAATATGTAATGTATATATGTATATATGTATATGTATGTATGTATGTGTGTATATATATATATGTATGTATGTATGTATGTATGTATGTATGTATGTATGTATGTAATATGTAATGGATATATGTATATCATTTTATATATGTTTTCTGAGGTTCTCAAGGGCACTAAGCCGAAAGCACCAGCCTGAAGATGGCGAGTGGGACCTCGCCAAACGTTGCCTAGATACTTTGAATCTTACGCGGGAGAAAACCCGAATAACCAAAGATCCACATTTTATATATATATATATATGTGTGTGTGTGTGTGTGTGTGTGTGTGTGTGTGTGTATCTTTATATATATATATATATATATATATATATATATATATATATATATATATATATATATATATATATAATGTATATATGTATATCATTTTATCTCTAGAAGCCTTGATGATGGCAGATGAGATTCTGCTGAAACGCTATGCCACAACTCCCCCCCCCCCCCCCCCCCCACCCCCCCCCCCCCCCCCCCTTTAAAAGAACACTACAAGACGGGAAAAACCCTCCAGCCACCCAATAATATAATATATATATATATATTATATATATATATATATATCTATCTATCTTAGATCTAATTAGAATTACTTCCAGGCAAGAATATGTAGGTTTGCAGGATCATAAAAAACCCTGAACAATTACTTTTGAGAAGACAATATATTAATGTATAGAGCATACTGATAATAATAATTACTACTATTAAAAAAGACAAATGTACAACTTTTGTTGAAGTATTTTCACAACCACCTGTTTCATTAGGATCATCTATTTTTAGATAGATTTTTTTTTCACTTATAAGGACAAATTCCTGGAAACTACCGGTAAGAATGACTCATCCTACATATGTCCTCTGGGTTTTTATTACCATTATTCTGGTCAGCATGCTGACTTTCAATAATTATGGTTCAGTGACCTTGAAGCTAGAATTATCTTTTCACATTAGTTTATACACATTGTCAAAAACATTTTGTTCATCATTTTGGTGTTCTGTTTTCTTGAAACTTTTTATTTCTCCTGTAGCTTGAGGTCATTCTTTTTCAGTTTGTACACATGGACATTTCATCCATAATAATTCAGAAGTGCTCTATTTGATTTGGTAAACCTTTTAGGGCAAAGGAAAGTGTCATAAGTAAATAAATATTTCTTGCTTATTTGAATATGGGAAAGAAACAAGATAAATGTGTGGATATAACTAACAAGGAAAGTTAGATAGCTTTTGAATCTCAACACCATCAAAAGCTGGGTCCATCACATTGTTGAATTACATATGCAAAAGCAGTATATGGATCCAGTCTGTTGCAATGTTGATCATTTTTGCATTTATCTATTAGAAAGAAGCAGGCAGAGTCCATTAGACTGGGAAAACGATTAAAACAAACATTGCTCCCTCTATGAAGGCTCATTGGCCAAAGCAACTTTAATATTTCATTGCACTTGGGAATATTTTCTTTTAAATGATTTCAGCCTCTCATTATATTTTATCCACTTGCATATAATGAAGTACTAAACTTTTTTTTTTTAAACCTATTTGTAGAGAAATGTGAAAGTTTTTCCAGATGGATTGAATTTAGATTGCTACTTCACCACACTGAATCTAGAATTCGTTTTGAATTTATTCAGTAAACTTATCTAGGTCTGAGACAGTGGTGCAGAAATCACTACATTCCATATTAATGAGGACTACTAAAAAGAAATGCCTTCCTTTGGGCTACATATTCCTGCCAGACAGATGTCCAGACCACATGGCAAATTCTTTTATTTGTTCTTATTCTTTTTTATTATAATGAATAAATAGGTTATTTGCTTCTTTCTACAGAGATATAATGTTGTAAGCTGCCGAGTCACAGGTGAGATGGGTGTTGTGGAAATTGAATGAATAAAAAAATAATATATACATGATGCTGGTATAAAAGTTTCTGAAAATTTTATGAAGGCACTGTACTAGAATATTTCCATCCTTCTTTTGCTTTGGAAAATCATCTGCTTTGGGAAATCATCCTCATCCATGGTCCTTGGGAGTTTATTAATGAATGAGGGAAGGAAATGAAGGCTCATTATGGATATAACACCTTCCTTAACATTTTCTATAGGAATATTGATCTTGGATTTGAGAGACTACACTTCTTTTTTTTTCTTTTTTTTTGTAAATTTTATTTGAGTTTTCACAAAGAGAAAAAAAATACAAATAAAACATCTTTTTTGAAAGCAGCATAATCCCGGGTTACATTTCTTCGTACAGACACAAATTCAGGTTCATGCTCATTTTTATATTCTATTCCATATCTTATTACTATTTTACATTTTCTGCATAGCTTCTCCCCTCTTTTAATTTTCTCAATTTTATTTTAATTATCTCATCTCAATTCAAATCATTGTATTTATATTTTTTGTCTCTCCTGTTTCAATTATCTATTATCTTTTCTCATTAAACAAAATTTATTCTGTAGTTACTGATTGGAGTATGACGCCTTTATATCTTTTCCCTAAAGTTGTAACATTCAATATAATACATAACTTCCATTCGGATTCTGCTTGGTACATTCTTAAAATACACCCTGTATTCTTTAAAAAAGAAAAAAATTATAAATGTATATAATTAAAACAACATTCCATTCCAAGTCAATTCTATCATTAATATTAATATTCATTAAAGTCTTAACATCTTTAACATTACTTTTCAATTAAATATCATACTTCTATGGGAACAATTATAAGCTTTCCATAGTTAATTCCCCCCCCCCTTCACTTATATTTTATAAAACATTAACTAATTAAAATGTTCCCGTTCCTTCCTAATTCAATTTTCTCATTTATTTTATTCACAAACATTTCACTAAATTACACTAACTATTTTATCCCTCATTTTAATCATATGTTGTTTCCAATTTTCTAAAGTTATTTCTATTACTAATATAACAATACAATCTTATGTACCTTTACAGAATCCCTTTTTCAGTTAGATTTTCACCCATTATCTCTAAATAGGTCCTGTTTCTCTATATCTTGCTCTGGTCCTTTGTAACTTCTTTTCCTTTCCTTCTTCCCTCTCTTCTTCTCTCTCCCCTTTTTACCCCCTTGTCTCTCTACCTCTATTTCTCTCTTCTGTATTCCCCTTTTCTGTTGCTTTCCAGTATTATACTTATTTTTCGAATTATTTTTCTTTTCTTTGGTTGTTTTTTTAAGTCTTAAATTCTCCATTCTCTTTCCCCCACTTTCCTTTTTCTTCCCCACATAAAATTACTTGTTCATTAAAGATGGCTTCTTCTTTGTCCCAGTCTTCTTGTTTTGCAGTCTTTTCTTGTTGTTTCTCATAGTTCCAAATCTCCATTTCTAAGAATTGAAAAACGAAGCCAAAAGAACCCTTCCCTTCTTGTGCATCTTCTTTGTACTTTTTAAGTTCCATTTTCAATTCATCCAGAAGTGGTGCCATTGTATACATTTTTAAACAACCACCTGATTGATTTTAATCATTCAAATATAATAACCAAAAGTCCAAAGATCACCAAATAATCCAAATACACGCAAGCTGTTTCTTTTTTTCTCTTTTTTTCACTTTCTCTTCCTGGGGTTACTATTTAGTTGCAAAGTTTCAGTTAAAATGTATCTTTTAGAAGTCTTGTTGAAGTTTTACTTTAGATTCTTTTTAATTCCAGGCAGTCTCCTCCCTCTTCCAGATCCTGCCCTTATTCTTTTTCTCTCCCTTCCTGCTTATGAAAAAGAAAGTTTTTAATGTCCAGAAATCTTTATTATCCCTTTGGCATTTTGTTTTATTTTCAGCTTAATTGTCTATTGATGTCAAAGCGGATTTTTCCAATTTCTTATTTAAGTCTCTTGGTTGTCAGTATAGGGAAGGAGAGAGAAGAAGAAAAAAGCCAAACCTTTCCCTTTTCACTTTCCTTCGCTGCTTCCGACTCTTCTTTGGGAGCAATGTTATTTTTTGTAAGTTTAAATTCCAGGGTACCTTGGTTGTTGCTTTTACAATTTAACCTGGTCAGCCAAAACTTTCACTTCTTATCTTCCTCCTGCACATTCTTTTCCAGTCGAGTTTTTCTATGTGGTGGCCATTTCTGACCACCGCTGCAACCGCCTTCGGGAAAGGCAGTAATGGCCAGCTGAGGAGGAGAGATGCGGCTCTCCTCGACCCTACTGGCGGTCTCCCCCCCTCTTCACCACCTCTACGGGGTGGCTTAGCCCCGAAACCAGCCGGCTCGGGGCGCTCCAGCGGCGAGGCCAGACAGAAACCGTGCATGATCGCGGATTTCTGTCTGTCGCCGAAGCCCTTCAAACCGGAAGTCCCAATTTCTCGAGAGACTAGACTTCTGATTCTACAAGAAGTGTAGCATTATCCTGTCTTTTCTTTTTTTCTTAACTTACCACAATACTTGTTCCCAGTCTGCACAAGGGACCACAGAACTCCATTGCACATTTTCTCTTAACAGCAATCTTTTAGGGTAGCATTTGCTATATTCCTAAACACTTAAGTTGCTGAAACTTCAAAATTGTAACAATACAAAAATAAAAACAGTGATGTTTCCTCTGAATAATGGTGGGATTCAATTTTTTACTACCGGTTCTGTGGGTGTGGCTTGTTGGGCATGGCAGGGGAAGGATACTGTAAAATCTCCAGTCAGAGGTGTTATTTGCCGGTTCTCCAATCTATCAAATTTCCGCTCCCGGTTTGCCAGAACTGGTCGGAACCTGCTGAATACCACCTCTGCCTCTGAAGTTAAGCCAAACAAGAAACGTCAGAGATTCCAATTCTGAAAATCCTGGTATAGGATAGCATTACAATAACATCTTGATCTAACGTATCTCTTTGTCTGCTAAATTCTTCAAAACTATTTCTTTCAACATTACTTCCTTGTGTAGGGTTGCCAATCTGGGCAGCTCAACCTTCTAATTCCTTTCTCAGATGAGATTTTTGAGTTACTGCCAAATGCTGCATTTCTATAGCTTTCAAACAACTGCCAACTCTATGCCATCTGTTAGGCTCCATGAGAGTATGTTTTAGGTGGAAAGAAACAGTGAAATACTGTAACTGTATCAAGTGTCTTGAGTGCTGAAGTTTTTACAAAAGGTGAGAAGGCATAATTCAGAATTTGGAGTATCCTTCTTAAATGAACTTAAATGTTAAGATGATATTGAAACCCAGTCAGAAGTTGGCAGTGTAGCAGTCAAACTCTGCCTCATCTAAATTTAAAAGTGGAGGACGGAAGTGATAGAAATCTTTACTTACAAGCCCCACTGACATTCTTACAAAATAAAAAGGTGGACAGCAGCTACAGCCTAGTTCTTGATTTAAATGTGTATCTCCACACATAGGGGGATAAAGACAATTTAAACTTTGAACTAAAATGATCAAGAAATATACAGACTCTAGGAAACAGCTAAATGGGCATTGGCTGAAAAGTTCCACTGCTTTAAATTGTTAACTTTAATTATTAAATATAATATTGATATTATTGAATGTTACTGATAATTGGATTAAATGATAATTAGAATTATCTTTGCTGGGCATTGACAGGATAATGCAATAAGAATCAGTTCATTTTAAATTAAAAAGCCTTGCAATAATTATTCTCCATATTTTTATCTTTTTCTTTTTTATCAGGCTGGAATTAGAATTTGGAGGATATATTTAAGACAGGACCATCAGGCCAGCTGGCCGGATGTGTCACACACTGGCCATGCCCACGCTCAGTTTAGCCTTTATCCATAGAATTAAATTTTATTCTGGTTTTTAGTACTGATTTAACTTACTGCTGCGTATTATAGTTTTGTCAGTGATTAGTTCTGTTAACTAAGTATATTGAAATCTAGTTCCAAAGAGATAATTATACTGTGTCTTAATTTCTTTTTAACGGGTCCTATATATTTTTCTTATGTTCTTTTTTTTTTATTCTTTCAAAATATTAAATTGCACCATAAATGGGAGAAGCAGAAGTATATTAAAATTGCCACAAATGGTCAAACATTGCTTTGGTGTTCTGGAATGGCTGGATAAAAGCACCTCACTGAAGAAAATGGAACTGATTCCATGATGCATGGCCCTTGCTCAAGACAAAACACTGCCACCCTCCAGTGCAGTTACTAGAATCATCAAGTGATACTAATGCTTATTTCATGTCATTTCTGTGTAGTGGCTGTAAACAGATTACACTGAATGTAATAAAGATAAGGTACAGTGATGGATACGGTGGGGAAGAGCTGTACTTAAGATTTCTGGGGGAAAAAATATTTCCATCTTTTTTTTTTTTTTTTTACAATGAGAGCTCCAGTCACAGTTTCTAAAATAAACCTGGCTGAGGTACCGTATTTGCCGGCGTATAAGACGACTTTTTTGCCCTGAAAAAAATGCCTCCAATTGGGGGGGTCGTCTTATATGCCGGGTCGTCTTATACGCCGGCAAATAGTAATTGGGAAGCACTGCGGCTGCCCGCGGCTGAGGACTTTTGCGCACCGTGGAAACGAATCCCGTGAAGCCGAAAGGAGCAGCCAGCCTTCTCCCAGCTCCCAAGGAAACGAGGCTCGCACCGCCCGAGCTCCGCTGAGGTATCCGGCTGGGGCTGTCAGGAGTTGTTACCGCTGGCGCGGCTCCGCGCGGCTCCAGTCCCGCGTTGCCTCGGGAAGGGAGAGGCAAAACCAGGAGCCGCTGCTGCCATTGCAAAGTGCCTCCGCGGCTCTTCCTTTTTGCCTTTCCCTTCCCGAGGCAACGCGGGACTGGAGCCGCGTGGAGCCGCGCCAGCGGTAACAACTCCTGACAGCCCCAGCCGGATACCTCAGCGGAGCCCAGGCGGTGCGAGCCTCGTTTCCTTGGGAGCTGGGAGAAGGCTGGCTGCTCCTTTCGGCTTCACGGGATTCGTTTCCACGGTGCACAAAAGTGCCTCAAAAAAAAAAAAGTGCAAAAGTGGAAGGCGTGCGGAAGAGAGGGCGAGTATATAACAAACTATATTTTGAGTGGAAATGTTGGGGGGTCGTCTTATATGCCGGGTCGTCTTATACGCCGGCATATACGGTATGTCTCAAGTCATCTTGTACTAAATGACATTGATTAAATCCTTGTTAAATGAATAAATAGCAGTTGGTAAACCTAAAACTTTTTTTTAAATAGCAAAACATTTTAAAAATTAAATCCATATTTAACCAGTGAGTAAAGCTTTATGACAGTCAAGCTGTCAAAATTGAACAAGTTTTTTTTGTTTGTTTTTTTGTTTTGTTTTAGGACAAGCACGGATACATATTTTGGCTGTCAAAATCTGTCCATTTTCCCATGAAGAGGAAGATTTATATGCTTTGTGCACATTTGAATGACAGGAAGATCTAGGCTCTATAAAGAATAAACAATCACAACAGATTTCAGGCAAGCCTAACCACTGAAGAACACATGTCAAATTAAATGAGAAGGTTTGGAATGAAGTTTAGCTCACTGAATGCATAATGAAATAATCCTTCAAAAATAACACACAGCATGAAACTACACATGCTAGGAAGTAAAAGCCAAGTCCATAGGGTTGCCGTATTTAGAACCATGATGTCATGACTGAAGAAATAAGGAAGGAGATGGAAGTATCATTTTTAAACTATGAAATAAAGAAGTGGATTTGTTTAATTTGAAAAAGAGAAAGCTGAAGAGAGAATATCTTACCTTTTTTGAGGATGGAAGGGATATTCTATATAAAAAAGGGAAAAGCCGTCTGTTGTTTCAGAATGCAGAACAATAACGGAAAAACAATGAATTTAATATTCTAGAAGGAATATTCTAGAAACTCCTGAATGAATGTTAACAGATCAGCATTAGGACTCATTATATCAAGTTGAGAGAGAGTTACCCATCTTGGATGTATTCAAGCCAGATAGATCTTTATAGCAGATGCTACAATAGAGGAGCAAATTACACCTAATGGTCTAAATGGTTCATTAAACTCAAAGATTCAAGGATTTCATTACTTAATTCTTTGACTGTAACACTTTGTCTAGCATTGTGCTTACACTTTCTAAAATATGTTCTGTTTTGCCTGAACCATTGTTAAAATGCTCAGAAGCCACAGCACAGTGCCCCAATGAAATTTATCTAATGCATCCATTATCTAAGCCATCATCAATTTCCATATCTACTAGCCAAACTAAATTACCAGCTATATTTCTTCTGTTAAAATATTAAGCTGTTAAAATAGGGGGATGATATAAAAGGAATTATGTAAAAATTGCCATCTTCAACATTATTTGTTGTTATAAATAACAACAGATTATTTGTTGTTCACACATAGTGCGATCAGAAATTATGAAAGCAAAAGGCTAATTTTGCTTTGCATGAAGAAATAGAATCAAAAGAGCTACCTCTGTCCTTGGTGTTCTTGACCTCTCACCCACTTTCAATTCCATCAATCGTGGTAGTCTACTGGAATGGCTCTGAATATTTGGCACCATGTTGTGCTGCTGCTTGATCCTTCTTCTGGGGTTGATTCCAGTTAGTGTTGATATGGAAGGAGAAGTGCAGCCCATGTTTCCTATTATTTGAGGTGCCGCAGGCTTAATTCTTTCTCCTTTTCTGTTTAACATCAATATGAAGCTGCTAGGAGAGGAAATCTGTTCATTTGAGAGAAGAAATTCATGAGAAACAAATGGGGATTTTTTTAATACCGTATTTTTCCCTCAAATGGTTTTGCATTTATCCAAATGAATTAGCAGACCAAATGAATTAATTTCTCTTGAAATATAATCCATATTGCAGTAGTGAAGTGGCAGTGACCATAGAGGGATCTCTATTTTCTTTCATTTAACAAAATAAATTATGAAATTGAAAAATTTTGACAAGCCAGTTACCATAACTCTTCAGAATTTTTTCTTTCCTTCTTTAAACATATGCAACTCTTCCAACTTTTCATCATAAGATTTTTCTTACAGGCCCCTAATCTTTCCAGGATGAAGGAGAAATGCCTGAAATCTACTATGGCATAGCATTAGAATAAGGCTGGGAGATCCAGATTCAAATCCACTTTCACCTACTGAAGCATCTAGAAAATACACATGTACTTTCTGTAACTTTAAGACTTAGAATTCTTTATCTATGCTTCTATTCTGGTTCTAAATATTCTGAATATTCAAATGTGCTTCTACATTTATTTCTACTAACGTATACATTTTTGCATGCATTTCCTTAGCATACATAACTTTTGATATTTCATGTGCCCTTATGTTTGCCTGTTTAGATCAGAAAATCACTTGACAAATATTAGATTGGAAGTTTGGTTTGTTTTTATTATTGTAAAATGCATATAAGGCACATTTTATGGGGTCAATGTCAGGTGAGCCATCACTTAGTCCCAAGCATTTCTCATGAATAAAACAATTTCAGGTAGGAAACTGAACAGATGCTCACCAAATTAAATTATTATTTCCAAACTCATTCTTAAGCAGTCTGAATGATTCACTCATTACCACAATGAGTGAAACAGATAATATAAAAGTTAATAGATTTAAGTGAAACACCAGTTTATCAGAGAAAATTCTTTCACCCAGCTCCTTAAAGCAGCAACATACTAAAATGGACATTTTATATTAAGTGTTAAACATTTTTTAAATAAATGCTATGCCAGGCATCCAAGACAGTCTGACATTAGAGAAATAATGGAAAAATCTGTCACTACAATGAACATGGTAGAACAAATGCTATGTTTTCAAACATCTACCACTGTGGCCTTTCAAAATTCTTTCACAATTATGTTTCTTTTATGTGCAAACTACATTAAAGATTGTACCATGCGATTGGGAATTACTTAATATTTTTTCTAGTTGTTCCATACAGGGATAGCGAATTTATTTCAGTGATTATGACTCATCAATATATTCTGCCTTGTATATGCATTCATATATCCTCATATTCCTATGATGAGTCAATGTCCTTGCAAAAGGAATTTCTGAATGCAAATTATTGTATTAATTAATTATATGTCCAGTGGTAGAAGATGCTTATAAATAATATGTTTATGTGAATTATTCCTCTTTAACATGAACTCAAATGGAGTTCTGGGTATTATTAGTTATTAGTAATAATTTTAGAATAGATAATTATTAATCCATGTAAATCTAATACCTTACTTGTTTATTAAACATTGCTGCTTCGATCAGCTTTGACTCTAAATCACATTAATACTACTAATAAAAAATAATCAGCTTCAATCTAGATCCTAGTAACTGTAGGAGATGACCAGGATGAGCCCAAGGGAGGGGTAAAACATATCATCAGTCATGAGTCCCTGCGTGCCTATAAGAGATCTAAATCCAGCCCACCTTGAATTACTTTCTTAATTCTCACTCATTTCCTTTGCCTTCTAGTAGTTCAGATTCTTGTAGAGAGCATAAGCTTCGAATAAATCTTTATGCTTATTGGAACTGCTTGAATCTCCTGATTTCTCCTGCACTTGACAGTAACATATACATGATCTATATTCTTATCTACAACCAAATCTTCTTCCAAATAAATTTGTATTCAATAGCATCATCTAGAGGCAAAGATATTTAGATGAGACCAGGAAATTGTACAAAAGACCAAGTGGAGCGGGAGGACAAAGTTAAATGCGTCATCAGCTTAAAATCTTTATGTCACCACAAATGATCCAAGTCCATTGCTCCCCTTGAATTCTGTTGATCCTTATCTAGTGTCAGTTTAGTGGTGACTATTAGCTGATTAGATTCTTTTGTATAGGGTTGAATAAATATTCTGTGCTGCAACTTAACATATGTATCTGATCCTTTGCACCTGGCAAAACTTGACATCAAGATATTATAATAGTATAAATTAAGTGTATTTTGTATTACAGGATAACTCAGATTAAAAATATCTTTATGCTGACTGAGCATCTCAAGAAATGTTAATAAAGGGTTGGTTTTTAACTTGGTTATTGAGCCATGGCAGCACAGTGGTTAGAATGCAGTACTGCAGGCTAACTTCTGCTGACTACCGGCTGCCAGCAGTTCAGCAATTCAAATCTCACGGGCTCATGGTTGACTCTGCCTTCCATTCTTCTGAGGTCGGTAAAATGAGGACCTAGATTGTTGGGAGAAATGTGCTAACACTGTAAACTGCTTAGGGCTGTAAAGCACTGTGAAACATTATATAAGTTTAAGTGCTATTGTTATTATGTTGAGATAAAAATGGTGAGAGGACATTTATTCATATTTTATACCAATTATAATATATTAATATAGTTTTACAAAATTGAGTATGGTTTAAGGATATGATGTACCTATGAATTATAAAAACAACTTGGAACTTATTACAATAAGAATAATTATAGATTTATTGAATGGGGTAGTGTAGCAAAAAAGGAGATCTCTTTTAATTGTTGTAAAAGGTAATCCAAATTTGCAATCTTGAGTTGCCAATCTTTCTGTTTATGAGCTAGCTGTAAAGTAATATAGCAAAATGACTGATCAGTATTACTACAAATTATAACATTATAATCTAATCATTTAAAAATTAGGCTGATTTCCTCCCTCTCCCCATATATTAGACAATATATTTTAGCTGCTCAAGGTCTTAAAAAACCCTTTTCAATTTTATTGTCTTCAATTATGTTTGTGATGTCATCAACTTCTTTATTTTCCTGGCAATTAGAAAGGACATAACTTGAGACTGAGGAGAAAAGGGGAAGGGGAAGGAGAACTGACAGAAAGTAAAACTGGTTGTACCGAGTAGCATTTGAAGCAACAACATTTGAAGCCACATATCAAACTAGAGAATATGATAATATAGTAATCTCATGCTCAGAAACAGTATGGTATCATGCTACTGATATATGCTGAGGAGGAATTGAAAGGATAGTAAATTTATTCCCTTCCTGAAGCTTCTGTTGGGTCACTGTTGGGTCACTGTAAGTTCCTGAAGTGACTTAGTCTGGTTTACCAGAGTTGTTCATATGCTGCATTCCAAACATGTAGTCTGGGTTTTCTTTTTTTTAAACCAAAATACAAGTTAGACTGTGTTTTTCTCTGTTCTTTTATTTGGCTGAATGATTTAAGAGAGTTTGACTGTCATTTCAGTTCAGTATTCACAATGCCTGTTAATCCAATAACTGTAGATTTTTAGGGGAATATTTTGTTTCACTACATTACCTGAACCTATTAATCTCTTCAGTGGGATCGTCAGGCAATTTTACCATTATTGTAGCAAAGCTGTGTCTACAATAAGTGCTTGGCAAGTTCCATGAGGAACCAGTTTAGAATCTTGGGCTAAGTAGCTCTTTACTAGAAGACTATTGAATAGATAATTTGGTCTAGGAGTCCCTTGTGGATTTTACTCTGCTAATTGTTGCTGACTATAGGGAGTGTGCTCGTCTCTAATTCAAGGCCATTGAGCCAGCGCTGTCCAAAGACATTTCTATTGACATGTGGCCAGCATGACATCACAGAGTGCTGTTACCTTCCCATTGAAGTGGTATTTATTTATCGACTCTCATTTGCATGCTTTTGAACTCATGGATTGATAGGAGCTGGGTCAAGGGCAGAAACTCATTCCATCGTGTGGCACTCAGGTCTCGAACCTGGGCTGCCAGCTTTTCAGTCTTAACTACTGAGCCACTGCACTCCCCGATATATTAAATTTGGCATAAATTTGGTCTAGATAAGACATGAAATCTTACATGCCACTAGGCATCACCATTGCTTTTGTAGCTTTGCAGGAAAAGTTTCCAAGCAGTAGTTGAAGAAGAAAAAGAAGGAACTAAGCTAAATGCTGAATTAATTTCCCTTTTCTATAAAATACATTTGATATAGGGAAATGTCAAATTAAATTGGGGCAGTGTTTCTTTCAGATGCTGCTGCATCAGACTGTAGAATGATCTCATCTCCATGTGTTTAAAATATTATGCTTTTCTTTAGCTGTATTTTGACAGTGGATCACATAGTCAGACATCATTAGCTAGAAGCAAGCTTTACTTTGGTCACTTTCCGAAACACATTTTATCACTTGTGTCATGCTATCCAGCTGATTAAGTTCTCACAGCTCCTCTCCCACTTTCCTATTTTCACAAACTCTCTTGTTGACAGAAACTACTTTTCATTCTTTATAAATTCTTTCATTCTTTATAAATCAAAAATATTTCAAGAGTGAACTCCCTCTCTTCGCAAAGGTTTTTCCGTACAAGAATGTTTGGAAAAAATAAAACTAGCTAATGTGTTACATAGTAAACAACCTCTGAAGATCAAACATAACATCCGAACTTGTTCCAAAAAGCAAAATAATTTTTTAGAAAGGTTTAAAGGAAAAAAATGGAAATGAAAATGACCTAGCATTCTGGACTCTGAACAGCTACAACAAGAACCTGAGGGAAATCCATGTTAGGCATTACAGGTAATGACTCTTGAGATGCATTCTTGGCATATATGTGGATTATAAACACCTAATGTGGAATATAAATGGAGCAAATATTTCTCAGAAAAGAAGAAAATGGTTTCACCATTTTAAAAAGTTGAAACGAGATATAGACCAATTGCAAGAAACACATATATAAAAAAAGCATATAGATAGTCTTTGACTTATGACCAGTCAAGTTAAAAGAAAGTTTTAAGGTGGATAAAAGGATATTTGGAACTGAGTAGCAGAATTCAGAATTTGAGTTGAACTATGAAAAAAAAAAGGTGAACATGTAATTGCTAAAATGTATAAACTTTTATTGAAAGTTGAAATAGAGAAAGAACAAGTGAAAGATTATGATAAAATGGGCTAAGAACTTTGGGCATAGCATATTAAGGGGACAGTGGGGATATATGTGGTTACAGTGATTGAAATTTACGTTATGAAATAACTTAAAATAATTTACATTATGTAATAACTGTTGATATATGACTTCAGAAAAAAATGTCTCAAATTATTAAAGTACCTTTGATTTATGTTGGAAATATGTGTAAAGGGTCATTTTATCATGCTTGGTAGTCTTGTAAAAAAGCCAGAAATTTGAGTCCAAATACACATAATGATACAAAGATTTTTAAAAATCAACATTCAACTGAAACTAGAATTTGCTAGTATTAATTAGAAAAGAACCATGGAAGATTATTTTTGTTTATGACTATGATGTGAGACTATTATATGCACACAAAAAATGGAAAGAGTCTGAAACATCCACATTACAGAGTTGATTGGTTAAGATTACAGAACTAGCACAGATGCCAAAATTAACTAGTTTGATTAGAGAATATTGATTGGTGACCGGAAACTCCTTAAGGATTTTTTTTACTGAAAAAGAGAAAAATGAGCTTCTGATTTATAAGTTTGGAGACAAAAAAAATATATAATATTGAGAGAAGGTAAAATATAAATATATCTGTAACTGCTGCTTCTTTAGAATCTTCCCTTCCATTTTCCTCTTTACACCATGGATCAAATTTGGGCTTAGTCCTGTAAGCAATCATTGAGAAAGTATAGAAACTCATTCAAATTCACCATTTGGGCCACTGTCTCCATTTCTTCCACAAAATTTCATTCTTCCTGGTGAATATACGAATTTAATATTTCTCTCTCTCTCTCCCTCCCTCCCTCTCTCTCTCTCAAATATGTTCTATCTTCCATCAATCTTTTATCATCTATTTTTCCACTTGTCTATATTTGTCTCTGTCTGTCTATCTGTCATCTATCTGCTAATGACATCATGACAACCATTGTCCTCTCTCCTTGGACTGATAAAGAAACAACTTCATTTCATTGAAATTTAATATATTGCTCCGTCTGACCATAATTGCCCTTAAAGCAATGAGTCTTCCTGCTTCCTCATTTGTCAAACTCCGAGCATTAAATTCTTATGTTATAATTAAAGTGAATAAGGAAATTGTTCTGCCTGCAAGAGCCTCATTATTCCAAGCTGATTAATGCTACTTCAGACTCCACATTGAGAACGGAAGCTATAGAATTTAAGAGGCAGCAGTGGCTTTTCTCTGAAATTTTCTGCAATCCTTTCGATTCAATGAGGGAATATAGTTTAGTATTCCATCACTAAGGAAGGCTTAAGCAATCTGATTTAGATAAACAGAGCTTCATTTTATTCTCTAGATTTGAGATGGGAGATTTACAAAAAACAAAAAAAATCCCACCCCATATGTGAAGAAACTAATTACTCTTGGTCGTTGTGAGTTGCACTTATTTTGTATGTGGATTCATCTGGCTTTGAACAGAAAAGGCTGTAGAGTTTATGGGCAAGTGGGTGGTAGAGTGTGTTAATCAACATACATTCATATAAATTCATATTATCCTATAAATTTGGAAAAAGAGGTTGGCTACTAAAGATGTTCAGGGCTCTTGAAAAAGCAATAATGCCAAAGCTTTTCAAAGAACTTTGAAGTTGAACTTTTCTTAAGCAATTCATATTTTTTTAAGGTAGTTAAAAAGGGTACTTTCTATAGACAAAGAAGAAGTGTTAATGGCTAACGTGGCACAAAATGTAAAATTTCTGAAATGGAAAAAATTAAAGGAATTGGATTACATTTCTTGGACACATAGATAACTCTCTTTAGACCAATTGTTTATTCTTATATAGGCCGATGTTATGCCTAATGCAGCTTTCCAAAAACTTTGCTAGAGGTATTTCATACATACCTGCTATCTTTAAGTGAACTGGAGGCCTTCTACATATGAATATATACATTCAGTCACTGGGCTACCACATTCAGGTTCTGTTTCTATGAGAAAAATATGATATAGAAATAAAGTAGATCAAGATTCTACATATTACAGAGGAAATCAGTGAGTCTCACAGGTCACTCTGAGTGGATAGTGGTCATCTTCCCTCCACTGAAACTCCCATCTCAAATGCATACTTTAAGTTTATCCACCTGTTTTGCATAGAACATGTATCAATTATGCAGAATGGATGCAGTACACTATTTCCATCTTTGGCCGCACTACTTCTATTCGCTAAATTCTTTCTTATCGATAACCTTAGTTATGCCTATGAAGCCATTAATGATTAATTCATCCCCAAATAATAATGATGGAGCCTATAATGAGGTTGTTTTTCTTTCTTGAAAATCCTTTTTGCATTTAGTAGCAACTCTCTTTTTTATTTTTTTTACTTTTAGATTTAACCATTATTAATATGTAAATTTACAGTAGACAATAACCCCCAAAAGGAAAGAAGAAAGTCACCCTTGGGTTCTATTTAGAAAATTGGAAATGAAGGATGCTTAATGCATTGGTATTAGAATCATTCCGTTTTTACAGCCTGACTATTGTCTTCTTTTGGCCAGCTGTTCCTATATTCTTGTTTATTAGTACTGGAGCGTCTTCAGAGAATTTCAAGGACAAACAATATTACATTTTATCTTCAGCATCATCAGACTGTGGTATTTCTGGGGGATATTTTTCACTGTTTGCACAAAATTAGGTATACCTCCTAATGCAGTTGTAAACTTCACCCAGCAGATTTAAGACAGAAAGGAAAAAATAAATGTTCATCCTTGAAACACTTTTCCCCAAACATTGTTTTGTCCATTAGATATGGTACCACTGTCTTTCATAAAAATAGGAAACCCATTAGCTATCTCTAGCCTTCTGTTTAGTACCTTCTGAGATGGAAATTGTTCTGCTTTTTAGCCTAGAAACATTTCTCCACTTCAAAATATCCAGCAACCCCTCTGTTAAAATCCAGTATCAAAATGGCTCTACTTACTACCTGTAAATTGAAAACAAAAACAAATTATATTCCAACAAGACCCATCCCTTTGCAAGAAGTTGAAGTACAAATGCTCATGATCTCTGTCATACTATTATAATGCCTGATTCAAATTCAGCTTAACTCCTACTGATGGATATGTGTTATTGTATGTATTTATTTATGTATGTACTATGTTTAATATATCCCATTTATTGGCAACAGTAACAAATAGTTACTACTGCCTATTTCTGGAATATATTTTTTTGTCATCTGGCACGTGGTCTTCGCATTTCTTGATGTTATCCCATTCCAGGTCTGACCAGCTCTAACCCTTTTAGCCTTCTCAAGATCACCCACTTGTTATGACTGCTATCAAAGGATCAAAGACAATTGAAGGATTGGGGGTTCAGATGCTTTCAGGAGAAATAGCTAATTGCCAATCCACACAGTGAATAGGAGTCCTCCATACTTGCAAAAGAAATTCAATAAGAAGCTGAAAATTTGGAGGTTTTTCTGTGGAAATGATTGTGGAGGAGTCCACACACACACTCTCAATGAAGTCAGGTTCCCTCATGGCAGCCTGGAAAAATGCTGCATCCACATTTAGTTAAGTGTTGAGTGAGATGTAAATATCCATTTCTTTCAACCATGTTGCCTGTTTGCTATCCTCAGACACAGATGCATCAACTGATTTGTCCTAAATTGCAAATATCTTCCTATTTGCTTGTCCTAAACGCAATGATATAATGCAGTCTGAATTCCATTGTTATATTTTATTAGTTTATTAGAATATAAAATACAAAAATAGAAAGAAAAATGAAAATAACAGAAAAATAGGGGAGAAAAGGGGGGGAAGGAAAAAGTGTAGGGTAAAAGGGAAAAAGAAAAAGAAAAGCACTTTTGACTCCTTTTGGTGCAGTAGAATAAAGCAATAACATACATTTCCTTTTTCCTTTTACTAATAATATATACAACAAACCTATTTAATCAGCAAAACCCAAAAACAAAGTTTAACTTTTTCACCTCAATTACAAAGTCCAAAAGCAGTTCCAAGTGGAAACAAAATTAATTGTAATCTTTAATTAAAAGCAGTCGTTTTTGCTGTCTTTGCTAACACCATTAACATTTGCAGCAATTTGTCCATTATAGGAATCAAAGTATCCTTCCATAATGCATCCTGGATTCACAATGGGGGAGGGAATGCATTCCAGAGTAGTAAGTGGCAACTCAGTTCAGATAGTTTGTCTGAGAAAAAGAGAATGAAGATAGTCTCTCCCAGTGGTGGGATTCAAATTTTTTTACCACCGGTTCTGTGGGCGTGGCTTGGTGTGTGTGGCAGAACTTGTTGGGTGTGGCTTGGTGGACATGGCAGGGAAAGGGTACTGTAAAATCTCCATTCTCACCCCACTCCTGGGGGAAGGTTACCACTGGTTCTCTGAACTACTCAAAATTTCTGCTACCGGTTCTTCAGAACTGGTCAGAACCTGCTGAATACCAGCTCTGGTCTCTCCCTAATAGTTTCTAAAATATATGCTTTATGTAGATAGCAGTCTGCTTCAGTCTGGCAAGACTCTGTCTCTGGTGTGAAACAATAAAGATATCTGCTTGGAAGAATCACCATGTGTCTTTCTTGGTTTTTGGAGCCTGGCAAACACTTATGCAATATGGTATATCTAAACTATGCTTTCATAATGGAAAAAATGGTGGCATCCTTCCCCACACCTGAAAGTAGCAAGAAGTTAGGAGTGTAGGACATATGACACTACTTTCCAACTTCTCAATATTGTAATATCTGCCACCATTGTATCTATATAGCTCTGAGCAACCTTAGCTCTGCCTAAGGTTGAGTTGAATCTTGCTATACTACGTAATTGGAGGTGCCAGGAGTTTAATCTGGAATTTTATTCTAACAAAATACATATTCTATAACTGATTTAAAAAAAACCCAGAAATGATCTCACATTTTAATATGTGAAACCAAATAAATCCAGAAGAAGAAGACTGTTTAATGTAACAATTTCTAATAACACAGTTTTAGCTTATTTAGTAAACATTGTTGAAGGAGAACATTGTGGCCAAAAATCAGAAAGAAGTCTGGTCGCATCACATTTTTTATGCTATCAAATTTTATTAAAATACATAAGCTTTCATAAGTTACAACTCATTTCATCAGGGATGGGAGGGGTGGGGAGAAAGAACCATTTTTAATCAAATCTGTTAGTCTGCAAAGGTACTACCAAACTGCTACTGATTTTTAATTACTTTAGTCAGAGCACTGGTTATTTATATGTTTATTTTGGTCACAGTTTAGCAGATTTAGTATGCTTTATATTATGTGTATGGCACAAAAGGGGAGTTGAAAACCTATTGAATGAGATGAATAATCAATATACCAATGTTATACCACCTGCCATGAACACCAGTTTGTTATTAACAAGTGAATGCTACAACAGAGAATCCACATCGATGGATGTCTTTAGACTTTCACATGCTGTGGCCTTCTAAAGGGCTGAAATGTTTTCCTCAAATCTCCTACTGTTTTGATTTAAACTGGAAAAACGGAGTTTCAGGCAGACCGCTGCTTTCCTCTATCCAAATACACTGACAGCAGGGTTTGGAAAGACAATTTTTAAGAATTCACTGTGCTGGGAGTTAAATCTTTTGATGAAACTTTACAACATGACAACTACTTTACATTAGTCTTCAGTTTTCCCTATAGAGGTCAGTACTAAATTATCATATAAAAGCAATGGAAATGTTTTGCTCAAAAGTCTCACACAAAGAAATATTTATTTATAGTGCATTTCAGTCAAATAAAATATGATTAGGAGTGGATATGTGCCAACATGTACGACATTACACAAATAACAGAGCACATTTGATGTATACTCTTCCTGACATCTAGGTTTATGGGCCACTCTCCTATTTTGTCCATCAAATTCTTATTGCTACACAGCCCTAGTGGTTTTAAAGAATAAAAGGCCCCATTTTTTAAACTTTGAAAACGATAATTGTTCTTTTAACTGTAATAGAAATGAAAGACTTCAGGAACTATGAATCCTAACATAATATGGTTTATGGTTTTTGAAAGGTCAAATTTCCATCAGATCATTTGTTTTCTCCTCAGAACATTTTTACTTGAATTCCCAAATAGCCTTTCTCAAGATGGTTTTACAGACAATTCTATGCCACTCCCACCCCTTTTCACTAGAGGATAGAAGGAAATAAATCAACTCCACTGTCAGGCCTCTGATTAAGTTATTCAAAAGCTGAAATAGTTTTGTTTAATGGATGCTTCTCATCACTACGTATAGACAATTGAATAATTTATAATTATGAAGCTATGTTATTATTTGGTATTCAGTGAAAAAGATTAGAATACAGCATCTTGGCATCTGTGGCTCTTTGAGCAATATTTCTTCAGAAACAAAGGCAATCTGTTTCCTCTCACTTTGGAATTTTTTGTTATTGTGGCACCTGCCTTCTGGCAGAGCATTCCCAATGACCCTACAAAGGATGTCATAGGTCCTTGAAGTTCACTTTGTTGTCAGGCATGGGGTAGGTTTTGTTGAGTCCCTGGTGGGGCATTTGTATAGAGAGAGTGCAGGTCATAATAACAGCTGGACAATATTCGGGGTAACATAGAGTAGATAATATTTGGAAGCCTACTTAAATGTTCCCCTCTGATTAGGGAGAAAAAATAGACCTCAAATGATATTCCTTGCCCAACTCTCAGATAAAGAAAGCCCACTATCATTTTTTTTTTGTATTTGCCCAAACAGACATACCACCCTAACAGATGTAGTTCCCCTTATTTCAAACTTAGTTGTGATTAAAATGAACAATATTTTGTGATCACTTCTAGTATAGATAAAATTCAAATGTAGGCCATGGTGTCAAACTCAAGGCCTGTAGGCCAGATCCAGCCTAGATCTGGCCCATGGAGCTGCCCTGGAAACAGTGAAGAATCATCTTTGAACTTTTTTATTCTAAACCTTGCAGGAAAATTGAACAGATGATTACATATGTGTCTTTGGTTGATTTTAATAAAAAGCTAAAGCATGTTTTGTAGAATAAGACAAAATAGGCTAGATTTATACATAATGCCAAGTGATCAACTGTCATAATCCATAATGGTTGAGCTCTAGGGTTTTTTAAAAGGAATGACAGTTGCCTTGCGCCATGCACATGGAAAGATTTGCAACTGACGTATAATTTGGCATTTGAAATGTTCCGATGAATTGATATTTTTCCTTCAATCAAAAAAATACCAAACTAATTAGTTGAAATTAGTTGAAGTAATTCTCAAGAATTACTTCAGTTATTCAGGTTTCCTCACATGCTCATAGTTCTACGCTATTAATTTCAATGGAGAACAAACAATAGTGGAAAAAAAATTACATTGATGTAGAATGGAGTGTGAAGAAAGGGTTATGTAGTGTTAGAGAGGTAGTCCAATGAACCTTGTATTTCATTGATTCACTCAATACACTGAGCCAAAGCCAAATAAACCATACTATAACTTATAAATAAAGCTGTATTATGGCATGCTTTGAAAAGCATGAATTCCCTACTAGCTGAAGGCTGTGCAATGAAACACAGACTTATTTTCACTGTTCTACTGCTTCCCTCTCTCTCTAGAAATAAAATGCCTTGGCTTTGTTTCAGAGTGAAATAGATTGTGTGGCATATAACTGGCTGCCTTTTAGTGTGTTGAATGAGGTATATTTTAGGACAGCTCTGCCTTTACTCCTGAGGGTGAAAATAGAACCAAAATGTATGCTGCTTGAAGCTGTGGCTAAGCTTATCTATTCAAAAGCTAAATTCCGATGCTAGAATATATTAGGGGACGCTAGAGAGGTTCACCTCATGATAGTCTATTCCATACTGTTAAATGACAAATTTACAATTGGATATAATGTTTTTAAAGTGAGGACAATGACAAATATTTCAAGTTTGGTTCAAATGTACATTGATTTTCATGTAGTAGTACCAGTATCAACAAGTTAATGCAGTGTATCTACCAAATTTAGACAGTAAAGGCATTTTTATTAAAAAAGTGACTAACATAGAAAATAGAAAAATGAACTAGCAGGTTTATTTTCTTTGTATATTTGAGTGCATGTAACAAAGCCATGTTTATTGTCTCTCCAGATACTGATGAATGATATGTGACTTTGTTTTTTATTTCAGTGTCAATGTAATTTTTTCTTCAGATTTCATACTAACTTATGAATATATGCATTTAAACTCAAATAGGGCAATATTGGAATGTTTCATCTATGGCTAAGTGGACCTGATACATCTCTGTCTGGAAAACTATTTTTGGACATTCTGATAAAACAAAAATGGGATTGTGCAGGCATAGCAATGACAAGCATTAACATAACTTCTCTTTAGAAGCTAAACAAATGAATTCTAGTAAGGTTATCTAGAATTTCGCAGATATTCTCTAGCAACAGGATAGAACAATCTGTTCTCAAATGTAGTATGGTGCTAAACTGCACTATTTACTACATTTTGTTTTCATGGTTCTCCTTATTGGCTTTTTAAAATATTTGAAAATATATATCCTTTTAGGTTTTTTTCAATCATGCTCAAAGCCCACGGGCCAGATGCCCATGCCCAGTTTAGCAAAGGGGGGAAAAGTCATGATATGTCATGTTACAATGCCAAGATGACGTGAGTTTCACACTCCTGGTCTATTAGATATTTTATATGTCTGAAGAAGCATTAATAATGAACATTCATTTATTATGATATTTATAATGTCACTGTTTCAGTACAGAGCTAGGTGGTTTACAGTGCATATAAGAAAATACAATAACACAATAATATAAATATAGCAATATATATTGTAAATATAATCAAATTTAAATATATATTGATGGTTCTAGAGTCAATCTCAAAAGGCACCTTGGAAAATCCAGGTGTTTATACCTTTCCAGAATAAGAGTAAGAGCCATCTTAGTTATCATCCACTATCCAGGATTTTGGGTTGAAAACTCAATCATACATGTGTTTATTCGTTAGAAAATACAAATATGTATGAAATTCCAGATGAGCTCATCCTTTTTTCTGATTAGATTTTACTACAGTCATGAATGGAAAGCTATCTGAACTGGGTCAGAATTTTTTTTTAGAAAGAATGTATACCAGCTTCCTCCTCAATGTTATGGTTGTTTTAAAACAGTGGTTCCCAACCTTTTTTTCGCCCCGCACCCCTAAAGAAATTTCACTCGAACCTCGCACCCCCTGAAATTTAGACTTTAGGAACTACTGAACGCGTTAAATATATGGTAGGATTGAATCTTTTCAGCTATGTATGTGACGGCCACTAAATAACGATACTTAACTCTAAAATGAAAACAAAGTTAATCCATTGCATAAGAAATAAAAATGCCAACATATAGCCAATATCCTATTATTTACCTGGACTTTTCTCGCACCCCCTGGAATATCGTCTCACACTCCCAGGGGGTACGAGCACCCCAGGTTGGGAACCCTTGTTTTAAAATATTCCTTTAAAAGAGCATGCAGAAGATGATAAGCTCAATGCTTCGGTCCCACTTACTCCAGCCTAAACTTCTCCCTTCTTGAAGAAAAAAAATTTGTAGTGAGGGCTAATAGCAGGAGTTCGGCAAATTGCTAGACAGCAGAAAACTCATCCCAAATGAAGCACTTGCGGTTCTCTGAAATCCAATGCTAGTCTTTCTTCCTTCTTATATTTGGAGTTAAAAGTAGTGGTGGGATTCAATTTTTTTTACTACCAGTTCTGTGGTAGTGGGTGTGGCAGGGGAAGGATACTGTAAAATCTCCAGTCAGAGGTGGTATTTGCCGGTTCTCTGAACTATTCAAAATTTCTGCTACCAGTTCTCCAGAACTGGTCAGAACCTGCTGAATACCACCTCTGGTTAAGAGGTGATTCAAGTGGGTATATACAGTACACGGCTATGCTTTATTTTACATTAAACTTTCCTACAAAACAACAACAAAAATTTTAGGTTAGCTGTATGCTTCATGATGGAAATAAAATATTAAGTATCATCAAATTGTTGTATGCCATCCAGAATCAATTTTTGGTGAAATAAGACACTATATAAATTAAATGAATGAATAAATAAAAGTTGATTCTTAGTGATCACATGGAAGGTTCTTTCCTTCATTGTTGCCTTTTAGATCTCTCAGTGATGCATTTGTTGCTTTATACAGCTATCCTAAGGGTTTCTCGATCAAACCATGAAATATATTCTACACACATAGTGTTATTGTGACTTAAGTGATAAGCCAGTGATGGCAAACCTTTTGGGCTCAGCAAGTCAAAAATTCAGAAGCTGCTTAATTTGACTCTACTGATATATGATATACACAACTCCCTTCCTGAACAAAAGAGAAACAAGTCATTTCTATCTATTTATATTTTTAAAAATACAATGCAATCATGTGTATATGATGTACACATCACTTATCTTGAGATGGTATTCTGTTTCTGTTGAGATGGTATTCTGTTTCTGTGACCTACTTGAGGCAGCTCTGAGTCATATAAGGTCTTCATTCTTGAAGTGGCTTTGGACAATGCTCTTCCACAGTCTCTGCAGACTTCTTAAATGATTTTCAGAGACTCTGCAGGCCACAGAGCTTCTTTACATGACTTCTGGAAGATAAAGAGGCAGTGTGAGAGCCACGGTGGCACAGTGGTTAGAGTGTAGTACTGCAGGCTACTTCTGCTGACTGCCAATTGCCTGCAATTTGTCAGTTCAAATCTGACCAGGCTCAAGGTTGACTCAGCCTTCCATCCTTCTGAGGTGGGTAAAATGAGGACCCAGATTGTTGGGGGCAATATGCTGACTCTATAAACCACTTAGAGAGGCCTGTAAAGCACTGTAAAGTGGTATATAAGTCTAAGTGCTGTTGCTATACCCTATTCTCACACAGCTTCCACAGCATCTGACAATCATGCAAGAATGGGGCTTCCTTTCAAAAATAATTGTTGTCAGATCTTGGTAAATGCTGGCATTTCATCCAAAACATTATGGCATGTCTCCTTTGACATGCATGTCCTAGGTTCACTATCGCTACGTTAAGCTATCAACACTTGACATGATTCTGGTGTTCTAGATGGGGTTACTCATTGGGAATGGATCAGAATGGAGAGAGTCATTATACTCCCTGTGTCCTTTTTCTAACTTCTAAAGAATTTTAAAGGCATCTGCAGTTAGTCTTCAATGGTGGTGGTGATTTTTCTCATGATAATTCTCTTTAACAAATAATTCATGGGTTGGGGTTGTGGAGCTTTGGTGGTAATTATTTTGGTTGTTAGAGGGGCCTTTTGTTTCTAACAATTTTATTGGTTTATGATATAACATACAAAAATAAATACAAAAGCAAATAGTAGGAAAAATAGGGAAGGGAAAAGTGTGGAAAAGAGGGGTGGGGGAGAAAGAAAAGGCATTGATTCCTGACTCCTTGTGGTGCAGAATAATAGGATAGTAACATCAATCCACAACCTTTTACTTTTACTTAATAGTTTAAACTAGCCATTTCTATAAAAACAAATCTATCTAATCAGTTAAATCCAAAATCAAACTTTCATTTTTTTCTACTTCAACCACAAAACCCAGAAGCAGTTTCTAGGTAGAAACAGGGACCTTTTGTCCAGACTCATGGGATTGTCTTTTGTTGTTTTCCTCTTATTGTTCTTATTTTTCTTTCACTTTGTGAACATGGTAGAAGGATAGATAGGTCAGGAAGCAACTTACTGAGCTGGTGCTGAATTTAGGTTCAATTTGATTTTCTGATTCCAACTGTCATCAACTAACAGTACAGGAACATTTGACATTCAAATTTTGATATTCTTTTAAGATACTATTCCAGCTATATTTTAACTGTAAATATATCAGTACTAATCTCAATTCCTAGCTTTGATTGGGAAATGAGTAATAACTTGGAAAGCTTTCGGTGTATGCAGAAGGTTGGCAAATATGATACTTCAATCTATTTACTAGTTGAAATGCTTGAGTCAGCTTCCAAGTAACTTTGTTATGGTACATTAATAGTCAGAACACAAACATCCCTAACCACCCATAATTTTTCATGCAAAGCCAAATTGAAAAAAAAGTTTTAGAATTGTTCTATGTGTTGCATGAACAGAGCAGTCCTGTTGGCATTCTAAAGTTGCATTGATATAGCTCTGCTTGGAAAGACTGTAATTTCTCCAATATGACATTTGCTTAAATTGTTCTATGGACTGCAAAGTATTGCATAGTGGCTCATTGAAACCTGAACATTAATTTATTCACATGTTTTTCCAAAATGGCTTGTGCTTTGAGAAAACACTTGATTAGTAAGTACCCCGAGTGCAGCAAAAGTGGTTATGAAGTTAGAATACAGAAAATATGGCGATTCAAGGGAGTAATTTCTTTCAATCAAAGCACATATTTTTATAGTATCAGAATTGCTCTACATGCAAATGAAATATGCACATGGCTTTAAAATATGTACTTTCCATATCAAATTCTCTTTTTTGTTTCAACCAAATTGGAGAAATGTTAGAGACATATCTCCTATGTCACAATGTAAGATTAGCATAGTAGACATTTCTAGACAACTCTATCCCCTGTAATATGCTGCAATTTCAGGTACCAAGTTGCCATTAGATTGTTTCAAACATTTCCTGGAACGTGATTATTTAATCTATAATGTGAAATTGAGCATGTAACCAAGATGTGCAACAAGATTCCTAGGATCACTATAAATCTGACTGAATTAAGTAATATTTGCACCCGAATAAGTCTGTTGAGAATTATAGTTTAATATGTTAGGAATATAAAGTGATCATTACAATATAAATGAGAATACATTGAGAAAGAACAACCTGCATTGCATTAATTACATTTATGGCTACTTTCAAAATATACCACAACACTGCACAATTTATTGCCTTTGATAATTGTATTCAAACATACTTAGAAAACAATAGGAACATCCTTATCTTCCACACATGCTGTTGATGTGCAACGTATCCAGCATGGAGAGCTGTCACTATGCTTTCCAGTGCAACAATTTAGGTCAATAGTTTGAGTAGGAGCCAATTACAAGGGCTATAATTCAGAAACTGCAGAACACTTAGATGTTAACTGAATTATGATTTTCTGTGCATTAGGAAAATGTCAGTAATTAAATACAATGTAGACAATGCACTGTGAATAACGAACTCCTTTGTTATTTGTTCACACATTTGTTCCCTTAACAAATTACAGAGAGCACTAGAAATATATCTTTCAACTTTTGTGAAATTAAGCACAGAGTTAGTTCACACAATAATATGTCTGTGACTATCTTTGGAAATAAACATGCTAGCAAGTATCTTGGGGAATTACCTTGAAGCTGTTTCTATAACCACAAGGACTTTGCAAGCCATCAGAATGGTAGTAATTTATTTTTTTTAGATTTTTATCCCACTTTTATTACTTTATTGCTTATAGGCAATGAACCTATATATTTCTTCCTTCTCCTGTTTCCCCACAAGACCCTGTGAGATAGATTAGGCTAAGAGAGAATAATTGCCCCAAAGCCAACCAGCCAACTATCATGCCTAAGATAGGACTAGAACTCACAGTCTCCTGGTGTCTAATTCAGTGCCATAGCAACTAGATCAAATTTCACCAATAATAATTAAAAGGATGCTGTATATTTTATGTTGTGCTGTATCGTGGTCCATTTCTCATTTATTCAGATCAGACTAAGCATGATTCATGCTGGTGGGGGGAAGAGCCAATGCCAGATCCTCTAAACTTTGAAGATTTAAAAATTTTGTCTTGACAAACCTTGTGGGGCAATGCTTTTCATGTTAAACAATGTGAGTTTTCAAACTTTTTTCACCCATGAAACTTGTTACTTAAAAAAAAAAAATCCCAGTTCCCCTGATCATGAGACAAAACCCTAGTCAAAGCAAATTAGTTGCCTTCAGATTATTACTTCTTTTTTCTTAGTTGCTCATGGAATCCCATCAAGCACACATCTTGAAGAATCCTGAAGTCATCTGCCAAGTGAATAACCCAGAGTACATTTAGTTAAAAAGAATTGTTATGCAGTTTTATAAGAATAACGTTGAGTTATCAGGTTCTTTTTTCCAATTTAAAAATGATTATAAAGAGATACAGTCTTTGCTATGAGCTTAGTACTTTGATGATAATGAGAAAATAAAGTCTTTTTAAGATCCAGAATAATCATTTATCAGACCAATCTAAGGTGCTTCTTCAAAGAACCAGCTCATATATCCTATTTTTGAGAACATTGCTACCTGTGTTATATCTATTGCAATAATTTTTCAGCTAAGGTACTTCAAATGAGCTAACTTACAGAATGCATCCAAATTCCAGGATCCGTGACTTCCATGAAATTTATATTTTGCAAATTTATAAAATATTTCATTACACAAAAATTATCATAAATTATTTGGTGACATAAGACAGAATGTTATATTACCGGCCTGTCAAACTGGAGGCCCACAGGCCGGATATGTTATATGCAGGCCAGCCCACCCTGGCTCTCCAAAGGAGAAAAACATTGCAGTCTTGCCCATGACATGATAAAGTTTGACACCTGTGTTATACAACATTTTCCATAGTCAACTGCTGATGTTTGACTGTGCTGTACAGTTCAACATGGACTATTTTCAAAGCAAAGCAAATATATCTCTGAATATCACCCTGAAGCTTTGTCACTGTTGAAGGCATTAAGGAATCTGATAAGAAAGTATCTCTGAAACAAAGATCCAATGGGTCATAGGCTATGTACCACTAATGCTCTCCTATCTGTCTGTCTGTCTCTGTAGTCTTCAATTAGTGAAAATACCACTAATAATACTCATAGGGTAGTGACTTTTTTAATGAAAGTACTGGTGTACACCAATTTAAAGCATATGTACAACATCTGGAACCCATGTCTCCTGTGGAATTAAAATTTCAAGGATCTTCAGACTAGTTGTATTTGCAAAGTTGAGGCTACTGCAGGGCTGCCATAATGAACTGTGGTTTTGTGATTGTAATTTCTGATGCCCACTGCCAGCTTCTTACAAACAAAGTCAATTGGAAAGCTGGCAAGAATTCAGAAGACACTTCTAATCCCACTGGTTTTGTTTTCCCATTCATGATCATTCTCTTTCTCTCTTTAGGAAAATAAACATTGACAAAAGATTATTCAATGTGCCATAAGTTGTCTAGTACAATAGTAGTAGTAGAAAATATTGTTGCAATCCATAATAAAATATGTGCTACATTTATAAAATATGCAGATCTATTAGTTAAAAGGCCATAATATTAAAACCATTTACAGTATATTAGGAGTGTCAAAATCAAGGCCCACAGGCCGCATCTGGCCCATAGAGTGCTTAATATGGCCTGCAGGTCCAGCCTAGAAATAGCAAAGGATTGGCCCGTGGTCCTTTGGCAGCCAAAATGGGCCACCCAAAATGGGTTACCCCATTTTCAGGCTGGCCAGCCTCCTGAAGGACTCTGCCAGCCAAAACAGGACACAGGGAGGTGAAGTGAGGCACATATGGCCCCCTCTGTGACCCATTTTGGCTGGCAGAGTACTGCAGGCAGCCCAGGCTGAAAACAGGATGCAGGGGGGTGGACAAACAGCCCCCCTGTGCCCCATTTTGGCCAGCAGGGCGCTGCAGGAGGCATCCATCTCTCCCGGCACCCCAGTTAGCCCATGGAGGAGAACTACAATGCTGATCCGGGCCTCGAAGAAGTCCAGTTTGATACCACTGATTTATATGAATTTGTGTATTCATCTATTCTCAAGGCATAACTAATTTAGAATAACATTTTCACTTTCCAGATGCTTTGTGTGTGTGTGTGTGTGTGTGTGTGTGTGTGTGTGTGTGTGTGTGTGTGTTAGGTGTTCTGCACATGTATTTACAAGGTACCAAGATACTTGCAAGGCAATAAGTTGACTGCTTTTTTTTAAAATTGATCAGAACTGTTGAATATCTAAACTTCCATTGTAAATGTACAATCAAACCATATGCCCATTTCCCAGTTTTTCCCCTAATGTCAGGATTTAATTTCCTGGATATCGAGAAAGAGGCAGTGAAATATATTATATTCTATATAAAAGACAGATAGGAAGTAGACTTGAGATTAAAAAGATATAGCCCACCCAATTACAGCATTTCCCCCCAAGAAATAAAATACCAAAAGATAATACTGCATATTTACCCTATCAGGATTATGTTGTTAAAAAAGGATTTTTGAATTCAGAATAAAAGAAAAGCTAGTACTTGGCAATAATGTACACTCTGTGAAAAATATTTAAAAAGAAGTGCAATATATCAGAACTGATGTTTACAATAAAAAAATCTAATTAAGTGAAGTATCTATGAAAATAAAATATTCTTGGTGAAAATGTATTTGTTGAAATACTGCTGAATTGTACTCAAGTATGAAATGGGTAGATGAACAATAGGTTTATTTTATGATTCAAAAATTTCTGGATCATAATTTATATAGAACACAGTTTCTTTTACTAAAATAAGCTTACCAAAGATAATAAAATACTGAACATAACTGCAGGCCAGAATGAAACCAGAAAATAAAGAACTTCAAACTCAGCTTGTTTCCTGACTATATGGTTATAATTTTCTTGGTATTTCTATGGAAATAAGAAAAACAGTGTCTTCATATTTTGGAATTCATGCTTGTCTCTCTTGAGGCAATCCCTCAAGTAACTACAGGTAGTCTTCAACTTTTGAAATTTTGGCCCCAAAATTTCTATTGCTAAGCAAGTTAGTGGTTCAGTGACTTTTATCTCATTGTATAACTTTTCTGGCCACAGTTAAATTCATAACAGAAGTGAATCTGTTTTCCCCATTGTTAAATGAATCTGATTGTTTGTCAGAGAATCGCAAAAGGTGATCACTTGACCCTGGGATACTGCAACCATCATAAATGCATGTGGGTTGCCAAGCTTCCAAATTTTGATTGCGTGGTCATGGGGATGTTGCAATGGTTGTGAAAAACGGTCATAAGGACTTTTTTCAATGCTTTTGTAACTTTGAATAATCACTAAACAAATGATTGTAATTCAAGGACTACCTGCATGTCTTATGCTATATAAGATTTTATAGGTACCAACCAGTGCTTTGAATCAACACCCAGAGGCAAAATTACAAACAGGGAAATAACAACCACATCATTACACCCTCTTGTAGAGGGCATTGCTCTAATCATGGCATGAGGTTATCAGGGCCCTGACTCTGAAGGACCTCTCAGTCAAAAGAAATAACAAATGAAATTGTACAAAGGCCTTTCTGGCTATAGCTGTCATTTTATCAATCAATGAAACATTTATTGTCAATGCACAACATATGTACAATGAAATTGAAATGAGCCTCCTTGGTGCTGGCCCTGCATTTGCTCACTGAGTAGGAATTGTGAATCCATGAACCACCCCTGATTGCATATCCTTCTTGAATGAGGAAGTGCAAGCCCATCCAAGGTCAGAGACAGAATGTCCCTAGGACTGGTTGGCCCAAATATTCATAGCTACATGATTTTGGTAGAAAAGAGTTGGAGAGAGTTCTCCCTTATCCAGATTGCATGGCCTCTAAGCACTAGAACAGAACGTTATCAGCCATATTTTGCCATCTCAGGGTCAAAAATGTAATTAGTGTCATCAGCATATCTATATGCCAAATCACAGACCAGTGGTTGATCTCACCCACCACTTTCATGTAGATGTTGAAAAGAAGGGAGGAGGATAGAATCCTGTAGCACCCTGTACAAAAAGTGACTAGGTGATCTTTCTTCCAACTAACATCAACTAGAACTCATCCTGGAGAAAGGGAGAGAGCAAGCATAGAAAGGGGTCCCTAATTCCCAACTCATGGAGCCAACAAAGAAGAACACTGTGATCAATGATATCAAAAGACATTGAGAGATCTAGGAGCCTGAACCCTGACTATTTTTATCTACTTTGGGATCAATCAAGGTCAAATAGTTAACAGCATGATTATTAAAATTATTGTATGAGGAAATGATTTAGTACTAAGAGTTAACTATATAAACTGTATTTGCTGTAATAATTGGCCTAGTTATTCTATAGAACTATTTTACCCATACATCAATTAATGTACCATGCAGGAGTTTAAATGGATCTTATTCTATAGTTCTGTTAACACTAGAGTAAAGACTTATCTACATCACTGCTCATATGCTATTTATTGAAATGGCAAATGTCACTTTTTAAACTGCAGCAGATCAAAGGATAGAAGCCTTATTTTATTTTATTTTTCTTGTGTATCCTGCTTCAGATATTTTTGACAACAACATGTTTTTGGTTTATAGTTCTGGTTAACACTGAATGGAGAATAACTTCCTTTGACAGGATAAAAGTGATTTTACAGAAATAACACTTTTTAAAGTTAATAAATATTAAGTTGTTAAATGATTGGATCTAGGAAAAGTTAGCTAGGTGCTTCTTATAGCACAGAGAGAAAAAATAACTTCTCTTGTCAACTGCTTCCAGCACTTGTCACTCAAAGATCTATGAACTGTGGCTACTCAAAGCTATTGAAATATATATTAATACCTATTGTAGCATCTTCAGTGCTAGAAGGGAGTGGGATTTCTTCTCTGCTTATATACAATAGATTGCCCTGTCATTGTTAACAGGGTTGTTGTTTTCTGTTTGATTGGTTACTGCTTGTTTGTTTTAATACAAAAGAGCATTTGATGGGGTTCTGAATTTAAGTAATAAACAATATCCATAAAATTTGGCTTACTTTCTATAATGTCAGTGTTGACCTAAACAAAACTATACAAATTGTCCAATTTTATTTGACTGTTGTTCTGAAAATAAGCAGGGTCAACCTTATTCACTATGGGGTCTCCATCACTTTCCCCACTTACCAAATAAATGTAATTAGTCTCAAATAGATGTATCTTTATTCATATCAAATCTAGTTACATTAATGCATCTTCATTCTTCATCACTGTTCAAATCCTGAAATTTAATCTTATCTACCATCTGAAAATGTTATTTCAGTGAATTAAGTTTAATATATTTTCTTTTCAATTTTCATCTCTTTCTCATAAAAAAGATCTCACCTGGGTAATAACCAGGTTTTTAAAATTATTTTCACTCATACACACAAACAAACAAACAAAAATGAAAAATTAATAAGTGAGAAGTTTTGGGCTTTGAAATTTTACATTCCACTGTGAAATAAAAATCCAAATTAAATTATGTGGTTGATACATAAAAGCTGTGTAAAATTTATTGGAATCAAGAATGGAGTACCTATACCTTGATACATACTTGATGCAGGGGCATCTATTTCCATTCTGTAAACTTTAGTGGGATTTTAGATTTGATCTTCTTCTAACATACTTGTTTTATATATTTATTTATTTATTTTTATTTATTTATTTTGTCAAACAATTATTAGCTAACAGGTATAAGTATAAACATGGCTATAAATACATGAAATGGATACAAATAAGAAAAAAAGAAACAATAGGTCAGGGACGGTAGGCATGTTTTGGTGCACTTATGCACGCCCCCTACAGACCTCTTAGGAAAGGGCTGAGGTCAATAGTAGACAGTGTAATGTTGAAGATTTTGAGGAAGAAACCACAGAGTCAGGTAGGGTATTCCAGACATTGACTACTCTGTTGCTGAAGTCGTATTTCCTGCAATCAAGTTTGGTGTGGTTTATCTTTAGTTTGTATCTATTTTGTGCTCTTGTATTGTTTTGGTTGAAGTTGAAGTCTTCATTGATAGGTAGGACATTGCAATATATAATTTTATATACTATAATTAGATCAAACCAAAGGCGGCGTAGTTCTAGGTTGTCTAGGTCTAAAATTTCAAGTCTGGTGGCATAAGGTATTCTGCAACGAGTAGAGGAATGGAGGATTCTTCTCGTAAAATATTTCTGGACTTTCTCAATTGTATTAATATCAGATATGTAATGCGAGTTCCAGACTGATGAGCTGTATTCAAGTATTGGTCTAGCAAATGTTTTATATGCTCTAGTTAGTAGAGTGATATTACTAGAGAAAAAGCTATGCAGGATTAGGTTAACAACTCTTAATGCCTTTTTGGCTATGTAGTTGCAGTGGGCTCTAGCACTTAGATCATTAGAGGTGAGTATTCCAAGGTCCTTGACAAAGTTTTTGTCATCAACAAGGTCTTGACTATTCAGCTTGTATTTTATTTTCTGATTTTTTTTGCCAATATGTAAGACAGAGCATTTATTTGTTGAGATTTGAAGTTGCCATTTGTTTGACCATTCTGACACATAGTTGAGGTCTTTTTGAAGAGTAGCAGCATTGTCAGTGGTGTTGAATAGCTTTACATCATCATTGAAAAGAATGCAGTTGCTCTTAATACAATCACAGAAGTCATTAATATAGAGTATGAAGAGAGTTGGTCCTAGAACACTGCCTTGGGGGGCACCACTGTTGACAGGTACAGGATTTGATAGGATGCTCCCAATTTTGACCATTTTTTGCCTGTTTGACAGGAATGCTTCTATCCAGTTATGCAGGTATCCAGAGATACCATAAGACCTTAGTTTTAGGAGTAGTTTGTCATGTACCACTGAATCAAAGGCTTTATAGAAGTCTATGCAAATTGCGGTGATTGCTTTGCCCTGATGAAGTTGTATAGTCCATATGTTTTTACAGTGCAAGAGTTGCAGGTTACAGGACAGTTTCCTTCTGAAACCAAACTGTTTGTTAGAGAGTAGGTTGTTTGTCTCTAAGTGGAGGATAATGGATTGGTTAATAATTGATTCCATGACTTTACAGGTGACACAGCATAAAGAGATTGGTCTATAATTTTCAACTAGGCTGGGGTCTCCCTTTTTGAAGATGGGAATGACTGTGGCTAGTGACCGTAGATTTGGCAAGGAGCTGGTCCTGAAAGATTTTTCAAAGATTATGCTTAGAGGTTCAGCTATGGCAGTGGATAGCTTTTTTAACAAGTAGGCACAAACGTCGTCTGGTCCAATAGATAAAGGTGGTTTTAGATTGGAGAGGGCAGAGCTTGCATTGCAGCGGTACAGCATCTATAAGCTCTAAGTTCGCTGCTGATATCTCTATAGCAGGACGGTCCCAACGGACCTAAACTGTCCCGTAGAGATGGTGACAGAGGAGGGCACATCCTGTCGATCCCAGGGACATCGCAAAGTCCCCGATAGATCCAGGAGAAGCCCTTTTTTCCTGTGGTGGAGAGGCAGCCATTAAAGCTGCTGAAGCTGGGACAGCTCCGGAATGGAAGAAAGCTGGAAAGAAAGTGTATCAGTTTGGTGAGATAATTTTCTACCTATTTTTTTCTGGAGAGAACACCCTAAAAGACTAAAAAATAAATTTAAAAGTGAAGATAAAAGTGCGTAAGTGGCGAGATTAAGCACAAATTAAACCTGAAGGTTTTTTCTTTCTTCTTATTGGAACTTTGGATTTTGTTAAAACTTTTCAACTTTTCAACTGGACTGGTCTTTCCTTTTTAATTTTAATTTTTTCCTTTTAAAATAACTCTTTGGAAAAGCTTTTTTTCTCTTGTTTTTTCTTTTTAATAATTTTAGATTCTTTTTATTTATTTTTTATTCCTGATTTTAATATTAGAGGGGAAGGGAAAGGAAAGGGAAATAAGTAGCGCTTCCACCTGGAGGCTTGGATACATTGTTTTACTTTCTTTCTTTTTTGTTGATACATTTGCTGTTACGTTCAAGGACTCTGTGCTTTTAATTGAAAATATAGTGGGAAGAGCATGTAGATTGTTTGTAGGTGCTCTTCTGTGGAACTACTGATAGCTGGAGTCTGGATTTGAAATTGAAGAAAGAAGATTGAAGTGACCTTGATAAGAGAACTGAAAATTTTGTTTTTTGATTTAGTAAAGAGCCTCGAACATATAGTGGCAGTGCTTTGCTTATTGACAGAATTGCATTTTCTCTTTCCTTTTTTTTCTATCCCCCCCCCCAAGTTGGATTTTTATATTTGGACCTGAGTCCTTTGATGCAAGAATAAGACTACTTTTTTCCCCTCCCTCCTCCCTTTGTTTTACCTTTTTAGCAAGGTCAATATACAGATTTCTGTTTTATTTAATTTTTTTCCTATTTTTTATTTTTTTTCATCCTTTTCCCATTTTATTTTATTTTCCTTTTTTCCTACATAATTGGAACCAATTGGATTAAGGTATTCAAGTGCCTGAAGATTTTTTCCCTTCCCTTTTTTATTTTTATCTTTTGCTTTTATTTATTTTTTCTTTATTGGAGTGGCAGTTGGCTGCTCTTGCTTTTTCTTCTCAATTTTCCTATTAAGTATTCTAAGATGAGCAGAAAGATACAAGCTTCAGCTTCTTCAATCCCGACTTCTTCCTCCTCACCATCTGGAGGACAACTATCAATACAGGTGATGTTACGACAAGAGAAGAAGAAAGAAGTGACACTGCAGATGATTATGCAAGGAATTCAAAAGATACAAGTAAAAACAGATAATATTGAAAAGAGAATGGAGAATATTGAGCAAAGAACTGAAAAGACAGATGAGAAAATTGAAAATATTCAACAGATGATGATGCAATACAAGGACAGAATCAAGAAAATTGAAGAACAAGATGTACAAAGAGGTAAGAAGATTGGAGATATGGATACCCGATTGAGTGAAGTGGAAAGAGACAAGGGCAGATCTCTGCAATCATTGTGATGGGAAATTGATAGATCAGAATTTTATCTTAGATTTCAAAATATAGAAGAAGAAAAGGGTGAAAACCTTGCTGAAATGATGACAGAAATCCTGGCAGAAGCATTAGAGGTAACTAAAGAGAAGATGATGGATGGAATGGACGAGGTTTTTCATGTTTACACAAGATATGCGATGAGAAATATACTGCCAAGAGAAGTTCATATCAAATTTACTAAGAAAATAATTAAATCACAAATACTGCAGGTGGCAAGAGAAAAAACACTAAAGTACAAAGATAAAGAAATAGTGGTACTGAAATAGATACCGAGAAGAGTGAGAGAGATAAGAAGAGAATATTTATTTTTGACCAAAGAGTTACTTAAGAGAGGAATAAATTACAGATGGCTGATACCCGAAGGCCTCATGTTTACCTGGCAGGAACAAAGACACAGAATTGATACAGTTGAAAAGATGGTTTTAGATTGCATAGTGCTTTTTCAACATTGTCTTCTGTAAAATCGATATGTATTAGATCATTGTAGTTGTCTGTGGTTTGACTAGGAAATACTGGGCATGATCCATTGCTGTTTACAAATACTGAGCCAAAGAATGTGTTAAATAGGTTGGCTTTAATGGTGTCATCGTTGCAGTCTTTACCATTAGGTCCTTTCAGGGGTGGGATGGACCTTGAGTCTTTTAGTTTGTTGTTTACAAAATTGTAGAAAGTGTGGGTGGAATTGGTGCATAGAAGGTTTTCCTGTTGTTTAGTGTAATAATTGGTACATTCAGTCTTAATCTGGTGGCATAAATTTTTGTATCGGCTTTTAAAGTTGACAATGTGACCAGATTAGTTTTTCTGCCAAAGGGATTTCTTTTTGGATTGGAGCTTCCTTATTATTATGGGTAATTTGTTTTTTTCTGGTTTTATGCATATAACATGAGTGTAGGAGAGAAAATTTCAATTTCCTTTGAACTGATCATTGAAAGAATATTTTCCTGTCAGTTCCCACACCCTGAAATGAAATTTTCCAGATGTTTATAGGAAGTTAGTAACACTGGATTGCCATCTAGTGTTCAAAACAGGATACAGAAATAGAGATAGAAACATGTTTTTCATTGGTGAATTTTCTGTTCCAAAAAAAAAGAGGAAATGCTAACAACATGCATCTAAATATTAATATTTAAGTTCAAAGAACAGGAAAAGTTAGCTGATCAAATAAGGATTATAAGTGGTCTTATAAGTGAGCTGTAATTGGAAGACAAGCTCTATAAAATTAAATGCCTGACAACATAGACAGTGGTCTATAGATGCATTTAGAATATTACAGATATGTAGGATATTTTTAAAAAATTAATTGGGTTGCTGATTCTAGAAAAAGCACTTATAATTTATTTAAGGCAGGTACAACATAGACAGTTGAGATGAATTTCTCATGTCCATACCAAATTTAAACTAAACTAAATAATTGTATACATTGTTGTGTTATTTTGCTTCTTTAAAAAAAAGACACAGTGATTTCTAGTTGAAGATAGATAAAGCCGAATATATAATCATTCAATTTTTAAAGTGTTGCCTTTCTATTTCAGAAGTATTCAATCTGTAAAGCGTACAATATATCAAAAATTCATGCTTTGAATATTCCAACCTGCATATTCCAACCTGCATCTTCTATGTATGGGGAAATAATGCACTCTTGAAAAAAATATTTTATTACTGATTTTATACCCTGAATGCACATTGTTTTGCACTATGGCACAGGCTTTGCTATGGGAACAGATTGGACTACAGATAATCAGTCAATTAGAAATTATCTCTAATCTTTATATGGATTTTATGACAGCCTCCCCAAACATCCATATTTGGGAGAGAGAGAGAGGTATCGAAAAGGCAGCAAATAATAGTACTTGAGTAACAATGTAACCATGAAAATGCCATCAATGACTTACTCACATCAGATAACTGTTGCAAGTTCATCTTGATGGCATTTGTGTAACTACATCATCATACATTTGTTGTTGGATTAGCATCCTCAGGGTTTGCTGCAGATGCTACTAAGTGGTGGGAGTGCAGTTCCTAACTAATAACTAGCTATGAATACTACAAACTGTAGTTCCAATATTTCCCAATGATACACAGAATGCTGCCTTGAAGATTGTACCAGATCTTTGTCTCTCACTGGAATGGTGCTATTTGGATTCACCCATTTAGAAAAGGGGGGAGGACAGTATGGCCTCAGCACATATAGCGTAGATAATTAGAGCATAAAAGTAATTTTACAGAATATCAGGTACAAACTTTTGCTTCTTTAAGTTTCAGAGAGCCATATTTGATGTGTTCCTTTCTTCAGGAACCATTTGGCAGCTTTTGGGAGGTTTATAAGAGTTGTGCCATGATCATAAATAAATCTACAAGAAATAGAGTTCTCAGGGTTTCAAGCAATACAAAGAATAGCTTTACTGGATATATTGGATTGGTACAGTTCTTGTGAAAACTCTGAATGTTCCTGTGGTTTTCACCTAATTAAAAGTAAAACAATTTCCCTTTCCCCAATCAGTCACATAGTCCAATCAAGGTGCCGTCCGGTCACCTGGTAACGTCGGTCCTCCTCTCTCTGGCCAGGTGTTAGAATGTGCTTGGTTCCCAGGGGAAAGTATTTTATTTTGGCTAAAAAACCTCAGCTATCTCTATTTCCCCCTCCCTGTCCCTCAGCTCCAGTGTGGCAACACTGAAGCATCAAAAAGGCTGTGTGTGATCAGGTCAGCTTCAGGGTTGACAACAGAGTATTTTTAGAATATTTAGAATTTTTTTTGTAAACAATTGTCATTGTGGCTGTAATATACCGTGTTTCTCACAAAATAAGGCCGGGCCTTATTTTTTTTGACCCCCGAAAAAATGTCTAGGCTGTCTTTTTGGGGGTGACTTAATCCCCCCCCCTTGCATCCTCGGGTGGACGGGCGGCAACAGCTTGGATGTTGACCTCAGCGTTGGTGGGGCACTTCGTATCAGGAGACCTTCCGCCACCATTGCTTTCCCTTCTCCCTTGCTGCTGCGGCATTAGAGCAATGCCGCGACATTTGGCGCAGCCACGTGCAGCCAGTCAGGGCTCCTCCCTGAAACCGGAGCCCTGCGGAGACACTTGGCTTCAGGCGCTCCTGTCGCCACCTTCCCTTTGCCTTCGAAGGTAAAGCCAATTATTTTAAAAACGACACCCTACTACAACAAAGCCTCCCCTGCCCAAGAGGGCAGCCCAACCCCACGTGGGGAGGCGAATCTCCCAGGGCCGCAGCGCAGGATTGGCCCACCTCGGGAGAAGTGCCCAGCCACCATCCCTGCCTGGCGCCGGGCATAGTGCGAAGAGCTTTGCCTGGGCCACCCAGCACAGCTGACAGGTGGGCCCTCCTTCCTGGCAGCAGAGCTCTCACCAAGGCAGCGAGCGCCTCCCCGCTGGACCCTCCGCTTATCCCGCCAGGGCCGCGCCAGAGCTGTGCAGGCTGGGCAGAGCCAGGAAAGTGAGCCGCGGGTGCGCGCCTGCCTGCCAAGCAAAAGAGCCAGGCCGACCTGAGCTTGGCTTCCTTCCCAAGTCCCTCCAGTGCGAACCTGAAGGTGCCACCGGGAGAGGCTGCCCGAGGCAGTGATAGCGCCCACCCGTCCACGGACAGGGAGGCAAGGTGATGGCAGTGCTGCTTCCCTGGCCGGCGGAGAGAGCCCGAAGCCCCCCGTCCTTTCCAACCCTTTCCCAGCCTGTCCCCATCCCCATGCATCTCCAAATGCGCCGGCAGCTCCAAACGCTGCAGCGGAATGGGCATCAGGCAGAGGCGCTAACTTGGCGGGGCTCAGCTCGGAGGAGGACATGGTGCAGGCCGTCGCCTTGCCTCCCTGTCCACGGATGGGTGGGCGCTATCACTGCCTCGGGTGGCCTCTCCCGGTGGCCCCTTCAGGTTCGGGCTGGAGGGACTTGGGAAGGAAGCCAAGCTTGGATCGGTCCGGCTCTTTTGCTTGGCAGGCGGGCGCACACCTGCGGCTTGCTTTCCCAGCTCTGCCCAGCCTGCATGGCTCCGGCGCGGCCCTGGTGGGATGAGCAGAGGGCCTGGCGCGGAGGCGCTCACTGCCTTGGTGAGAGCTCTGCCGCCGGGAAGGAGGGCCCGCCTGTCAGCTGTGCTGGGTGCCCCAGGCAAAGCTCTTCACGCTCTGCCCGGTGCCAGGCAGGGATGGCGGCTGGGTGCTTCTCCCGGGGTGGGCCGATCCTGCATTGCGGCCCCGGGAGATTCACCTCCCCATGTGGGGTTGGGCTGCCCTCTCGGGCAGGGGAGGCTTTGTTGTAGTAGGGTGTCGTTTTTAAAATAATTGGCTTTACCTTCGAAGGCAAAGGGAAGGCGGTGACAGGAGCACCTGAAGCCACGTGTCTCCGCAGGGCTCCGGTTGCAGGGAGGAGCCCTGGCTGGCCGCGCATGGCTGCGCCAAATGCCGCGGCATTGCTCTAAACGCTGCGGCAGCAAGGGAGAAGGGAAAGCAATGGTGGCGGAAGGTCTCCCGATATGAAGTGCCCCACCAATGCAGGTAGCACCATATCCGGGCATGCAACAAAAGTACTTCCTAACAGCAAGCCCCCCCCCAACCATTCCCCCCCACCATTTCACATGTTTAATATGGGCCTTAATTAAGCCCCAAATTAAGGGGCTTAATTTGATTTTATGCCAATAAAACATGGTGGGGCTTCCTATTGGTGGAGGCCGTATTGTTGGAGAAACATGGTATTTTATATCCCAATCCACCATTGAAAAATGTACAGAACTGTTTGGAAGCTCTAGATCATGAATTCATGTTTGGAATTCCAGATGTTCTGAATTATATTTCCCAGCTTCCCTCACTTCTTTAACCTCAAACTAACCACTATTGACCTCACCCCATTCCTAAGAGGTCTGTAAGGGGCATGCATAAGTGCACCATTATTCCTACCATCCGTCTTATTGTTCCCATTTATTCATACCTATTTCCTGTATTCTTACTCATGTTTATACTTATACCTATTATCTTGTAAGCGATTGACAAATCAAATAAATAAATAAATAAATAAGTATCATCCAAAATAGTCTGTCTCTGAAATTACTGTCAAACTCATGGCTGCAATAAGGTTTGAATAATGACCTGATCACATCCTTATAGTGGGGGGTGGGGATGAGTAAATTAAAGTTACTCAGAAGAGGCCATGCTTAACTAAGAAGTTTCACTTGAATCTTCTATATGCTGAAAGACCTTATAAAAAATCATGGGATTACTCATCACATGTACTGGCCACTTTAAAGATTGTGAAGGAGTCACCATACATGTATATATAGTACATGTACGATGTACATAGAACAACTTCATGTGAGAAAGAAATCTGACGGGGAAAGAATCTTTGATGATGGAAAAGCTCTATATTAGAATGCCAAAACGAATATAGAAGTCCCTTCATACAAGGGTGGAGTTATAAAGACTTAATATTTGGTCCCTGGCCAGTTCTTATAAGGTATGAGTTGATTCAAGTATATTCCACAGGTAATGAAAAAAGGATAACAGCATCAACTATTAAACCATGTCTGTTTTTCATTCTTCAGCTAGCATTTTATTAGAGGTGATCACTTTACTCTTATTGATTGCTCTTTGCTCTTATTTATGTGATAGCATTTCCCATTATTTAGCAGCAATCATGTAATTACTAAAAAGAATGATTTACTATTTTCATGTCTTTTGAATTACTCGGGGGATATAATGTTTAATGGCCTTTGGGATTATAGAGATCATGTAAAATGTTAGGAATATGGGTCACCTAACAGCTATTTGGGTTAGAAATATATATAAACCAGGATAAACATTTTAAAACTGTATCTTTAAGAAAATGCAAAACTGTAATTAGGTGTGGTTTCTCAAACCACCATAAGATGGAGCCAGAAACCTGGGTTGTTTTGGTCTGAGTCTCAGAAGAGAGTGTGAGTGTATCTCTGTTTCCTTCTGTTGGAAAATATTGCAGTTCCTCCATTTTTCCTAATTGACTGATATTTTTCTGGATTTAATGTAAGTCTGTTACTGAACTGTTTTTTGACACTGGACTTTGATATTTGGATTATTCCTGGATTGAAAACTGACTGATTTAACTTGTGAATGACTTTGGATTGCTTATTTTGGACTTTGCTTAAACCTTTCTGGAAGTAAAAACCTACATTTACTGTACAGTGTATCTGTGTGCTCTGTGTGTATTATTCCAACACTACTCTCTATACGTCTCCCTGTATGCGCTCATTCTCCTAACAGGGAATTACCTCAACATAAATTACTTTGGATAAATTAGCCACTTACAAGCTATATATATATATATATCCCTTTCTCTTCCCCTCCCATCCAAGTCTTTAGTCCTAAATAAGTGCTGAGCTAACTCCTTGTAATTAAAAGAGAGGGAATCAGCTGCACTTGAGTAACTTGTTCTTGAACAAAATAGGGCATTAAGGAACACTTAGCTACTATACTTAGTAGAAAATATCTTGGCTTCTCTGTGGAATATTTACCATTTTTAAATGAGATTCTTCTCCATAGATAATTTAATGAAAATGCTTTCCAGGTATCCTTTATGAATAATAAACAGGCCTAGGGTAAGAATAAGGTGAGATTCTGTCAGTGGTTTGTTGTATAAATACATGTCAAATTTATATCTTGCTATTCCTGCAAAGATACCAGGAGAGTCATTTTACTCTCAGAATTGATGAGTTAGATTAGATTAAATAGCTAGCTAAATCATCCAATAAAATTCATGGATGGTTGTAATTGCTGGAGCTAGTCTCTTATTTCCTCTTAATACCTCTAGAAGTTAAACGCCTGAGACCTTTCCTCTACATATCCATAGACATGGGAAGGAAACATAGTTGAATCATGAAATTCAAGATTTTCTGTTCTAGGGTCAGGTTTCTCCTCTGGTACTTCCAGATATAAATAATTTCAAACAGTAACACTATATTTCTGGATAGGCATGGCCTGTCAGATTACGTAGCATCTTTCAAATTATACTGAAGTCCCATTATCTATCACTGTTGGGCATAAATAAGAATTCTGAATAAGGGCCGATAGAAGTTAAAGTGCAAAAGCATTGGGAAGGCATATATTTTCTCTCCATGAAGTAGACACCGATGGGCTGGATAGTTGAAATACAATATAAAACATTCTGTATTTGTAAAAGCAAAGGCCCCCATATATTGCATAGGGTGCCATGGGATGCATCAAATCAGGGGTGTCAAACTGATATCAGCATTGTACTTCTCCGCAGGCTTGCTGGGAGGGGGGGAGATGGGATGGATGCCTCCTGGAGCACCCTGCTGACCAAAATGGAGTGCAGGGGGCTCATGCATTACCACATGCCCCATTTTGGCTGGCAGAGTGCTGCAGGAAGCAGCCCAGGTTGAAAATGGGGGGGACACATGGTTCCCCGCACCCCATTTTAGCCAGTAGAGTGTTGCAAGACTCCCATCCAAAACAGAGCACAGAGGGGCGCATTTGGCTGCCAGAGGCACCATGGGTTGGTCGTTTGCTATTTCTAAGATGGCACCACAGGCAAGATTTAAGTGCGTCCTGGGCTTGATCCAGCCCACAGGCCTTGAGTTTGACACCCCTGCATCTGAGTATTTATTTTTAATTGTTTACAAGGTATGCCATCTTACTTTAATGGGAATAACCATTTATGCTGCAAACCCTGTCAGCCAAGGAGCCCCACTCTCTTGGCCTTCTGAAAGGGCCCTAAAACCTAGTTCTGCCAAATGGCTTTGGGCCTTTGTTAGGGATAACATTGGTTACCTAACTTAGTTAGGCTAAATATAATATGTGTTAGTTAGTTTAAATGTGTGTGTCACTTTAAACTGTAAGCCAATATTTGGGTGCGGTTGTAAATCGCCATAAGAGGGAGCAAGAGAGCTCACTGTTCGCCGGCTTTTACTGGAATGCTGACAGAGAAGGATTGATGGTGATTACTGCGTGCGTTTGCTGAGAGAGAAGAAGAGAAGGTTTGAACTTGCTTCATATCTCTGACTGCAAAAGAGATACATCATTGGACTGATTGTTTGTGAGTTGAACGACCTATTTTCTACACTGGACTTTGCAAACTGAATAACCCTCGGACTGTCTGAACTTAGTGTATGACATATGGACTGCTTTGACTATGCTATAACTCTTGCTGGAATAAAAAACTATTTAATTGCATAGTGTATCTGTCTTACTGATTGTAAAGCTACAACAATGCTTTATCTCACACACACTCTCTGTCTGCTAGACTGCAGTTGCACGTTCTGCTAGGGTGTTGTATCCCTAACAGCCTTGATGGGGACATCCCATGCTGGAGATAGTTAATAGACCAGGGGTGGGTTTCTACCGGTTCTGTCCACCTCTGTAGAACCGGTAGCTCTGAAGAGCAGCAGACATAGAACCGGTTCTATGTCTGCTGATGTTTTTGCCCACCCATCCACCCGGGGTCTTACCTGATCTTTATTTCCTGATTTTTCAACTTCAGCTGCTGAACGAGCCACAGCTGCAGTTAAAAAAAAAAAAACAAGAAAAGAGGGCTGTTTCAAAGGCTGCTTCTCGGCAAGCAGCGTGCTAATGACGATTAACAGGCGCGCGGCTCACAGCGGGCAGGGAAGCTCGTAAATCCCAAACCGGTAGTTAACCCTGTCATATCCCACCCCTGTAATAGAATAACACCTCCACCCCACTGGGTGTATTGGTTCCCATTGTACCCACTTTTAATGTTCAGTGGTTTAACAATTTAACCTTTTAATGTTTTATATTTCTGCTTTCATGAAATTGTACATACACACACACACACCGGAATTGTTGAGTATTGTTATGGACAAGCATAAAAATTAAAATATTAAAATTAAAATATATATTGTTAGATAATTATATTTCTCAAATTAATTTCAACCAGAACCATAATCTGCCCTACAGTTTTGAAGTAGTAGCAATATAAAGTTACTGCAGAGTAAACCTAACATTAAAAACATATTGCCCTCAGCAATGTGTAGGAGTAGTGAATCAGCAATTATGTACACTGTGAAGAGAAAACTGTTGCAACATTACTGTTGAAATTTGTGAAACAACAGAGGATGAGATAATCATAATTCTTCCACCTACACCATTAGAAGAAAAAATGAGTTGTAAGCACCAACTGTAGAATGATGGTGAGAAAAATATGTTTTAAGTTTGTGAAACATAGCACTGAGCAAAACAATTGTCTCATACCTATTTATATTTAATGGATACAATATATATTAATTCAATTACCTAACAAAATTAGGATACAATATATATTAATTCAATTACCTAACAAAATTTGTTTCTGCTGTGAACATGGGAGTAGGAAGCATTATCTTACATCATCTGATAAGAAGAAGCAAGTAGAAAAATTAAAAATGAGCAAAAAATTCAATGGCTTGTAAATATTATTGCTGAAAAATATGGGTGGGTTTGTTTGTCTGGTGAATTTAACTCTTCTTTTGATACCTAAGCAGGCTTTTTCCTGCTCTTTCTTTCTTGGCTGGTTATCTCTTGCCTTTGTCTCCTTTCCATGTAGCTTTTTCCTACTTCACAGAGCCAGTTTGGTCTAGTGGTTAAAGCATCAGGCTAGAAAGCAGAAGACTGTGAGTTCAAATCCTGCCTTAGCCATAAAAGCCCAACCAAGTTCACAGAGTTGTTACTGTGAGGAAAATAGGAGGAGAAATGTGTGTTGGATATGTTCACCACTGTGAGTTATTTGTAAAAATAATAAAAGCAGGAAACTAATTAAATAAATTTCCTTTCTAGCCCCTTCCTACTGCATACCTTCCTCTTGTCCTAGCTCCCTTCTAGGTTTCAGTGTTATTTGACTTTTTTAAAAGCTGTTTTTGGAAGAGTGAAGGGGAATGCATATGTATTCTCTAACTCTGTTCCTGATAATGGTTTGAATATGACAGGAAATGATTTCTGTGTGTAGAGGAGAATCAATTCATTTCATAGTACAAGCCTTTATAACAGGTTTAAAAGCAGCAGAATTTCAATTAGAGGGTTAAACTTGGCTAAACAGTGGTTGGAGCATTGCAATAAAAGCCCCAACACGTTTTTATTGTGCAGATCATAATATGGATTATGAAAATATGTGGGACTTGCATTTTAATGCTCTAGCTGTCATCTTGGTTATTTTGACTCCTGCCTACAAAAACCACTGGTTACAGGTAGAACATTTTATTAGCAGATAGTAATTTCCTTTTTTCTAGAGTTTGGGTTCTGGCACATACTTAAAGACACGTTATCAGAGCCAGGTTAGTATAATGGTTAAGGCATCAGGCTAGAAACCAGGAGACTATGACCTTGGGTGGCCTTGGGCCAGTCACTCTGTTTCAGCCCTAAGGAAGTAGGGCTATTGAAATCTTGCCAAAAAAAACTGCAGGGACATACTTGTCCAGGAGTCAAGACTGACTCAAAAGCAAAAAAGAAATAAATATCCATACAATCAGAATATGCTACAAATATCCATACAATCAGAAGACAGCTACAAAGACACACTGAACATTCGTTGCTGCCATATCACCCCAACTTTTATAGTCAAGAGCTTAGTAGCCTTAATCTATACAAGGGTGTCAATAAGCAAAATTTATGGAGGAGAGGGGAAATCCCCAGATGTTTCATCTTAGATGTTTAGATTGATGAAATATAGAAAATGTGTATTTCTCTGTGCTCAATTCAGGCTTGTTTTCCGTCAGTTAAATATGTAATGTACAGGAAAGTTGGTTATTTCAAGGAGGTTTGAGAGATCTGTAGTATCTTACACAATGTTGTTAGCAAAAAAAAAAAAAAAATGTCAACCAGCCTTCTCCCTTCCTACACAACCCTATATAATGAAGGGGATATTTTGCTTTGCTTTTGCCCTCCAAGGTTGTAGCCTGTCTCTTCATCTTTGCTTTTTAATAGAGACTGCCTCTGGTTAATTTGGCCATTACAAATGCCAAACATAGCTGGAATTTTATGCAAATCAGAATGCAGCTATCCGTTTGCCCTTCTCTAAATTTTGCGAAGCCGTTTTTAGCTGAAACCTCATATAAGGTTCATTAGGGAAGCACATTTATATGAAAATTTAGAAATGGATCTTTTGAGAGGAAATGCCTTTGTAAAATACTATTTAAATGTAAATGTTAATATATTATTTAAAAATGCAGTAGAGGCATAAGATAAATAGGAAAAGATATAGAAAGAGAGTCCTGTACAGATTACCGATGAAGGCATAATTTATTTAAGTGTAGCACTAAAAAACTATATATATGCATGCAGGACTTTAGGGATTTGTTTATTAAGTTGTGGGGAAAGACCATGAGTCTTTTTTATATATGGTAGGAAAGTTCTAGAGGAATGCAAACATGATTTATTGACATCTTGAGCTTTAATAAGCAGCAGAGGGCAGCATTAGACCTGATATTTTATAGCGAGTGATAGTGTCATGAAAGGACTGCAGTTTACATCTGCTTGAGCTATTAAATTAGTGAAGCTTGTAAATAAGTTTAGCTGTTAATAAAATATTGATGCTGTAATAAATTTCTCTAGCACAATTTTATTACATTTGGTCCAGTAGCAATCTTATTATTTAGTCCAATTCTTAAGCAGAGGGAAGAGAAAGACTGAGACATCTCTCTTATAAAAGTTACCAAGCAGTTTTGGGTGGCAAGCTGTTCTTTGCAACAAGGAAGAACTTCATTCAGCCATTCAGATTAAGATACGTTAATGTCTTAGGGGAATTATAATTCCTATATAAGAGATAGGAATTCCTTATGCAAGGGATTCTGAAACATTTTGATGTGATGCCCCTTCAACTATAAATGATTTTTCCCCACCACCAACGCCCCCCAGACATTAAACAAAATTAAATTACCAACTGGCAAGAAACAATTTACCAACCATCAATCATTTATGAAGTGTTCCCCTGACTAACAGGTAATTTTGACAGATGGCTAAATTAATGGATTTAGCTACCATTCAAACACCCTCTGGGCTTTCATTCTCACTTTGCTTGTACCAACTGGCAGTGAGCTTGCTTAATCGAGATGGGATGGCTTTGTTTCCCAGCTACTCACTTCCTCATCATTACATGCTTGATCAGGTAAAGAGGGACCAGATTTGGACAGGGCTCCTATTTTGATTTTGCCAGTTTTATCATCTTGTTAACAAACAGTGAGTCCTTCCCAGTGGCCGATAGTTTGACCATTCTTTCCTTACACCCTACACATTAAAAATAAAATAAAATAATAATAACTTTAGTTGACTGAGTTTCATGTTTAATGAATAAAAGTTTATAATAATAATTACATAAAGTGGAAAAAGTTGTCAAAAATGAGAAGAAGGTGAAGATCTTGTGGGACTTTCGAATGCAGACAGATCATCATTTGGAACACAACACACCAGATATCACAGTTATCAAAAACCAAAGTGTACAATTTATTGATATCGCTGTACCAGAAGACACCAGAGTCAAAGAAAAAGAACTGGAAAAAATCATGAAATATCACAACTTAGCCATCAAAAATACGCGATTATGGATGAAACATGTAACAGTGATACCCATTGTCATCAGGACACTTGGTACCATGTCCAAGAATTTTGCAAAATACATCAAGAAGTTGCAGCTTCCTGCTATAGTGCCAGTGAAGCTGCAAAAGACTGCTACTTGGAACAAGATACATTTTAAGAAGATACTTGGATACCTAGGATGCTGGAAGCAACCCATATCAACCATCAGAGCCAGTCAATAATATTTGTGATACATTTTTAAATGTTCAGTTGACTGACTTTCATGTTTAATGAAACAATAATAATAATAATAATAATAATAATAATAATAATAATAATAATAATAATAATAATAATAATAATAATAATAATAATAATAATAGTAGTAGAAAAAATCACAAAGTACTGGGGCCTACAAATTGAAGTTGAGTGACTTTGGAAAAATAAATTGTATGTTATACCAATTGTAACTGGAGCCCTTGGAGCAATACCTAAAGAGCTACCTTGCTATTAGGAAATTCTGAATTTATCAGACTTGAATACCCTGATTCTACAAAAAACCACCCTATTTGGGACAGCTTATATCCTCTGATTCTACTTTAACAGTTCCTAGGTCCTTGGTTAGGACTTGAGTTGTTGAGCTACCAACCAGCCCCAAAGGCTGTGAATCTCACCAAAGATTAACCACAATAATAGAAAGAGAAAGAACCTACGCATAGATACCATAGATGTCCCAAGAGAACATTTAATCGGGTCTTAGTTTCAGATCTAGTCTTCATAATATGTCATTTCTGGATTCTCTCTAGACAACATGAAGATTGTTGAATGTCTTTCCAAAATGCAGAAGAAGGTTAGCATACAATTCTCTGCTTATTGCAGGAATGATAGTATGGTGAAAAATGTAAGAGATGTTTGAAAAGCATCAAGGAGTTCCTAAATCAAGGAACCTTTCTTACTTGTAGCCCTGGTTGTAAGTCTGTGAAAAAAGAAAATTTGTTAGCACAGGCCTTCTGGACTGTGATTACAAATAGGGTCAGAACCATCTGTACTTGTTTCCTCATCTCTGACCATTACTGTTGACAAATTGAGAATCTAGGTGCTGTTATTTTATGATCAAAGAAATGTACTTGAAGTCCTTTCTAGTCATAATTTGACCATTTTTGACCATACGTTCAGTTTTTGTTTAAAAGGGAAACATATCTGTAAATAACTTCAGAGCTGAAGAAGGATGAGAAGCAAAATGTCTTCAAAGAAAAATCAGAAAGTCGAGTTGCTTCTTGGGGGGGTGGGGGGAAGGCACCGTTGGGACATATCCATACATGTTTTCTCATATAAACTATATTTTGTTAGATTTGCCAAACATACAGGGATGTAAGCCTCCTGTTCTACACTTACCACAGTGTTTATTTTGCCTTAAAAAGCAAATAATTTCTGAGAAAAGACCTGAATAGGTTTTTGGTTGGCTGTATATTTATATTAACTCTGAATAACTTTAGAATTTACCTATAGAAATAAGTGCATTTGTGGCATCATCTTTGTCTTCCTCCAATATGGATTTTTCTGGCAAGATTGCCTTGTAGGCCAACACACTGTTCCCTTCATTGCATCAACTAGAAAGGACATGCAGCATATTGACATACACTTAGAGTATTGTAAAAATGTTTAAATGCTTTACTAAAGTTAATTTGTTGTGCAGAGAACAAAGAAATGAAAACCAATGGCTTATGATATTATACAGTCCTATCAAATTAGCCCTACTTATTAATAAGATTGTAGATCCTTACTTGATAAACTAACCATCAAATTGTAGCTCAGAGATACAATACAAAGGAGACCTACAATGGGGATATATATGTATTTGCTTTGGTTATATATATTTACCCTGCAATAAGCCCCAATACCAGTAATCTAGGGCATAGTCTGTGGAACTCTTTCAAAAATTGCCATTGTACATATCATTTGTAATTTGATAGAAGGAATGATTTGACAGCTGTCTGGATGAATGTGACTCTCAATTGAAAAATGATTTTGCCTCACAGCAGTATGAAGTATACAATATGGAGACTGGGGAATTATGCCAAAAGAAAGTTCAGGTTTGTGTAGTGTTTGTGAAATGTTACTACTAGTAGGGATTGAGGTTAAGCATTATAACAGTTTCAGTTGTATTGAAACAGAGTGACTACAGACTGACATCTCCAAATATCTGGTGGGTTTAGTTGCAAGTGGCATCATGACAATAATAACCTTGTAATATAAAATGGCTTTATTCAAAAATATTATGGTTACTGAAATCCCAGTGGCTTACTTCAAGTACATAAAGCATATTGGTTAAATATTTTCTCCTGACTCTTCTGTTTTATATTGAGATTATTGCTTTGAGACTGATGATACAGAGATGCAATATTGAAGGACAACTGAGTCATCTTGTTATGGATGCAATTTAAAATTCATTTCCTGCTCAAGAATATCAATTTCATGGTAACAGATAGATGATCTTTTCCCTGGCTTTTCAAAAAATTAAAATGGAACAGAAAGGCTAGTACAGGTTCACATGCATCTGCCAATGAATATTATGGAAACAACATTTACTCAGTAAAAAGAATAGAGGAAAAAATAAGAATAGAGAGATATCTCCAACTAGCTCCATAGTACATCGTGGCATGGGAGATACGTAAAATTTCAGGGAAGCTGGCACACATAATAGATTTTTTTTAGTTTTCCTTTTAAAATTAAATTACAAGAAAGAAAAGGCAATTTCAATTACTTTCAACATAATATCTCTGCATACACAATTAGAAATTATCAAGAGTTCATTGTAGACTGATTTGGAGCTATTTTCCATAATGTGAGTAATTATTTTCCCATTTTTGCCGACACCCATTTGTGCAGAAGCTCGAGCACTAATCAAAGCAATGACTATGTTTCTCTTTTTCTTTGCAGGTAAGTCAGGATTGGGCTATTTGGTGAAATGTGCAATTTGGGGATATAAGGAACCAAAGTAAGCCTTCATCAAGCTGTCGCAGCCTGTTAACAAGGTTAGACTGTCATCTTAAAGTTTGCTCTGCCCAGCTATTTAAGCAACTAAAATGCAGAATATGCCACCCATCAAATTAACAACAATCAGTACTGTAAGATTAGCTCTGCTGCATTCAGTGGTGGATTTATTCAATTGAGTTAGTTTTCCAGATTAAGAGATCTACTTGGAAAGCCTGAATCAAAGGTTCACAGCACTATATCCAAATGCCTTGCCTTTAATGTGCATATATGTACATGTATGTGCCCTATAAGGCTGGTGAATCTATTTCTGATGTTCTTCCCTTATGCATTAGCTCTTTCTAAAAAAAAATGGCTCCTTCCAGCCTGCCATGCCCTACGTTAACAGGCCATATGCTGAAAAGCTTACTTTGAGGGCCAGCTAAGAGTGGCTAGCTTCCTCAAACTCATCAAGCCAAGAACATTGCTTCTCCTCTTAACCATTATTTGACTGCTGTGGGACAGGCATGCCTTGCTTCCTATTTGGCCATTCTGCTCTAAACAACTACTGCTGCCATGAGCAAGTTCTCTCATGCATCTTGGCATCAAAATCAACTCCTTCATTGAACCAGTTGTCATATTTCCTTTTGCCATCGTGCTAAATCTAATTTTATTCCAGGGTCCACACCTCATGCTTTTCTCTTCAGCCCAAGCAGAGATGCTGAAATAATTCCCAAGTAATAAAGTACACAGAATTGGACCTCACCTATGGGAGGGCAGAAGGAACTGACGGGAGTTTGTAAAGGAAGTGGCATCTTTGTCCCAATGATAACTTAACCATTTCTTGTATTCTTCTTAATTTTCTTTACATGTTACTCTTTCCAACAAATGAAACTGTGTTCTGATATTAAAGAATGACTTGATTTGGCTTAGATTATATCTTTCCTTTGTCCAGGTGTGGACTGCTCTATAAGAAGTTGTTTCTGGAAGTTCCCTAAAGATGTGTCAAGTATTTTCTTAATATCATGATTAAAAGATTATGTATACTCTTTAACATAATGGCAGGGCAAGTCTATGCATATGTAAAATGTAAACAAGTAGATAAATGTGCATAGATCTGACTTTTGTAGAAGTTTATTCTATGTATTACAACTGACCATCACTACTAATTCATCATCTTTGTCAATGAGTTAATCATTTATGCTAAAACAAAAGTCTAATTTCTCCAATGAATGAAAATGTCATCCAATTTTGCTGGATAAACTATCTTTATAATACAGTGCTTACAGGATTTTCACACATGCATTGGCATCTTCAGGACTATTTGTAAGCAAAGGGGTAGAGAATATTTGCCACTTCTCTGCCCTTGTGCAAATATCAGCTACCATTTTTACTTATTCTTACTAACCAAGAGTAGTAAGAGCCTTCTTGCAGACAATATACCCTCTTGCATTATGTCCTCTTGCAGACAAAAAACACATGAGGAATTCCATGAGTCTAATTTTTCCAAGAATTTAATAATCACCATAAAATAATGTTAAAAATAATATGACAGAAGTATGTATCACTTATTTGAACTCAAATGCAGAACCAACTGTAAGACCATTAGCATTACAGCATTAATTAGTGTCATTGCACATCCGTATCTGAGGATCAGTTTTGAAACAAATGACGCTGACGTAAAAATAGCATATATCTAAAAAAAAGAGCATAGGGGTTTCTTTACGCAATGGTTTTGCATAATCACCTTGTGTGATTCAATCTTAACTGTACTGGTGGTGTAACATTGCCTTAGAAGAAGACCCATTGCATTAAATTACTTAATTGTTGAGCAAGTGAATGAAACCCAAAGAGTAGGAGCCTTCTATACTAAAAAGAGTTCTGATGGACAAAAATGTCTTCTATTTCTTGTAGGAGAGGACAAGGTCTTTCCATGAATGGGAATTGGTGGGTGGGGGTGGGGGTGGGGGAGGCAACAGGTGGCAAAGCTTAGAGTAACTATGCTTACATTATTGTTACATATAGATCAAGAAGTAGGAATGATCACTGCAGTCAGCTTATGCACTTGGGGATAAAAGAAATAGAGACAAACCCAATGATTCAAAATAGAAGTGAAATTATTTCCTAATTTAAATTACACTCTGGATAGGTGATTCAACTTATTGGCCAACTTTTCCTGTCAATGTCATAAATCTGACCATATCTTTTGATCTCTTCAGCATTTCCATATATGGAAATGAAACTGAAATAATATATATTGCCTGTAACAGTGCCAGACCCATCTGGAAAGCCCTCCATCATGCAAAGTGCTGAAAGTCTGCAAGGCTCTTTAGAGTCATGTGATTTTATTTGCTACTGTAAAGGAAGCTTCCCCTTTGATCTGTGAGTTTGTTTTAGTGAGGTAATTCTGTTAAAGCTTTGCTGAAGCAGAGTCCTTCTTTGAAATCTTGAACAACTCTATGGATTGAATCAGAGTTCTCGGATTCAAAAGCAGATACAATAACTGATACCTGGCAGTTCACAGAGATTGCCTAATAGCACTCCTCAGTAAACAAGACCACTGATATGACTTTGGCATCAAATTGGCAATGTGACATCAGAAATCTTCCCTAGCTTCTGGGCCATGATACAAGAAGCAAAGCTTCTGATGGAGCAAGAGAGCCAAGTGTGATTTGCCAGGTCACCAATGCTAGCAGAACAATGCTTGATGCTGACAAAATCAATAAGCACAGGATCCATTTGAAAATATGGATATGGGGAAAACAGAACATGGATCTAGACGTTCTATCCAAAATACGAGGGGAAGGAATTCTGAAACTGAAGGTCAGAATCAGAAGAAATCTGGAATTAAGAGTGAAAAGAAAATGAATGGAAACCATTCTTTCCCCTATTACTGAAGTCTTATGAAATTGGTGAAGTCAGAATGGAAAGCCTTAAGGCTCCCCAAAAGTACATCTCTTTTTATCAATAATCATTTTGGGTTCGGTTATTAGGAATTGAAAGGAGAAAGACATATAGAGTAGGCTTCCCCACCTTGGGTGTCTTTTTGACTGACTGGCAGTCCTGGAAGCTGTACTCAACATATCTGAAGAGTACCAGCTGACCAAAACCTGTGCAGAATGAGGCTATGAATATCAAATACCATTTCCTTTTGGCAGGAACAAAAAGTCATATTGGTGTGAGCTTATATTCACTAGTTTTTAATGCAGCTGTCAGGTAAACATTCTGAATATTAACATTCTGCCAGCACTGTTTATCTTAATGAGGAGTTATTAATTCCTCACACAACTGTGACTGCTATATTTATTCCTTCACCCAGAAAATTGGATGGGATTATCAGCGACATGGGAACAGGGAGAGAATGAGAGAGGAGAAATTATCATTCAGGGTGACAAGTTGTTTTTGTCTACCCAACACTTCTGTGCCAACATAATAGCAAAAGTATCACAAAACAGCAGATACGTATCAGCACTGTGGGGAAAATGACTTGGTAGATCACCCATCTGCTTTATATTCAGTTTTAAAACTATTGGTGTGAAGAAGAAAATATTGAGGAGTGAAAAAAATCCTGCATATTAATCTAGCAGCTAGGAAGGAATGTTCCATTAGCTGGTTTCTTTTGAGAAATGATAAAATCTCTTATTGGAATGCTTAATAAGCAATTGCTATTGGAAGAAGAGAGATCTTCTTAAAGAATTAGTGGGATTCATATCAAACGGAGCAGCTATTATTTCTAAGAGCAAAATAAGATCTTGAATTATTATTATGAAAGTAACGATAAATCTGCAAAAAATAAATTGGGCCTGTAATATATATTGGGTATAAATAAGTCATAAATAATACAACTTTGTCCTTGCTGTACAACCAATTGCCCTAGCAACATTCCTTCCACTTATTTCCAAAGCAGGAGCATGTTTTGTAGCTCATGGAAAAAATTAATATCAAAATCAAAACAAAGACTCTGACCTACTTGTATAAAACTTATTTCTGCTTCTTGATTTTTTTTCATAGTTATTCTTCAGTTAGTTATCTATTTCTATCTCTTTCTTGTTACTCTAAGAATACCCCATCTGATTATAATATAGTTTTGTGTTCCTTGGCATCCAGTTCTTTTTTGTTGAAATTCCTCATTGCAGGAAGTTCTCAACTTGTGATAGTAATTTGGAATTACAGTCTTAAATCCAGGCATCACGTAACTAGATTTGATGTTTTGACTTTTTTTAAAGTGGTTGTTAAGCGAACACCTTTGTTGTATTTTTCTCAATGGATGTTGTTTGCCAAAAAACCAGAAGTAAGTGCTAGAAACCAGCAAACAAAGTTGCAAATTTTGGTCACATGATCACATGTCTCTACAAACAGCTATAAAGTTGAGTTGATCGCCAAGCACCCAAAATGTGATCATGTAATCGTGTGTGTGTGTGTGCACGCAGCCTTCATAATTTCAAAAAAGGGCCTTAAATAGCTCTGGACTATTGCTCATAATTTGGAATAGTTGTAAAGTGGACAATCATAAGTCAAAGACAACCTGTAGTTATTTTACCTTGCAAAAAAGCATATATTTAAAAAATAAAAATAATATCATAATTGTAATTCAGTTTTGATGAACCTTGTGTGCAAATACTACAATTTTGAAGGTAGCTAAGAACTGTATAAAATTGTCATGCCTCTGTCAGAGTCTGAAATCACAGAGGAAGCTGGACAGCTGACAGGGAATAGGAGTCAGGCTCCCTTAGCTGTGGAGGAGGCTGGGGAAGGGCAAAGTGCAGTTGGGCAGAGCAGGGGAGAGATAGAACAAGGGCGAGGGAGTTCAGAGGAAGAACCAGGCCCACCTCCTCTTCATCCTGGGGCACTCAGGGAGGAACAGAGAAGAGAGCAACATGAGTTGCATGGCTTATGGGGGAAGAAAGGGCCCTGATTCCCTTCATTAGCCACAGCTGGGAAGACAGTTGAAAAGAAAGGTAGGCTGTATGCAGCAGGCTGTTCGAAGCAAACTTGACTTTATCTTGTGTTGTCGTGGCTTATCTGTGTTCCTGGCATCTTCCCAACCATGTGAGTTTTGCCATGCCTTCAAGTCTGAAATTCTTGCTCCTGCCCTGCCAAACTAATTACTTCAGTTTGGCTTGTTTGGACTTTAAGTTACAGTTTGTGTTGACCATGTTTTGGACTTAATTTTCTGCTGTCAAAGGCTGTTCCTGGGAGAGTTTAAATAAAACATGCTATTATTTGGTATACCAAATAAGGAGAATATTTGTAGCTCAGAGTTGATATGAGGGGTTCTTGGTGCTATCTGAGCTTGCTTTTTTTCTTACAGTCATTTCATTACCCTAACTAGGTAACATCATCAATACTAGTGATGGTGATATTACCTAGTTAGGGTAATAAAACATCTGCAAGAAAACAAGCAAGTTCAGAGAGCACCAAGGACCCCTTATTATTTGGTGTCTATGACTTTGGTCGACAGACTTTTAGGAAATATAAATGACTGCTGTTAGAACAACTGCTCAATCTGTTACAGATTAACAAAGACTGATTAATAAACTGTAAAAAGTCTTACTCAATTAAGCATTTTCTCAAGTTTAATTACAATTGTAGACATTTTCAGTCTACAGATTTTTAAAGAAATCTTTTTGACAAATGGATCTCCCTAATTTCTCTAAATTCTTTTCCTGCCCCAACTCTGTGGCTAGTTGTCTTCTAGAGTCCTACCCTGTCCTCTCCACTATTTTAACAATATATTTCATCCCTAAAAAAAATCTATTGACAAACATGAGCAGGAACTTATAGATATATGACACAATTCCAGTTCAGTGTAGCTGGAGGTCTGGCAAAAGAGATAGCCTTTTTAAAATACAGAATCACCATATTTCATCCTGTCCCCAGTCTACTGAAGTATTGTCCATATTTCAGAGATGGAGTCACACTTCCCCTCCCACATATGACTATCTGCTATTAAAAAAAGAATCCATAATGGCTAAGCAATAATGAAGGTCCTTCCATAGTCTGATCAGTATAATCTGTATACCAAAAACTCAGATTTGTTCCCCTTCTAATAAGCCAGTTAAAAGCCATCCTTTGACCTTAGCCTCTGGCTCTAGCTTGTTTTGAAGAAATGAGTTAGGGACCTTGGATTTCATGATACAATAAATGAACTATAAAAGAGGCTTCTACAGATATCAGCCAAGTAGATACAACTGAGTAGTGTGAACCTTTCCATCAGAGCAGAATGCTAAAAAAAAAAAAAAGTTTATTCCATTATCTTAACTCAGAGAGTCAGTTGACCTTAGCAGTTCTAAACTACTAGCTACAGTTATAAAATACTAACTACTGTTCCCTTGGAGTTATAAAAGATTAAGTCTATGAGGAGATGGTTGAGGAGAAAAACCTCCTCAAGACCATCAAACAAACAAAAAACTGAACTATTTGGGACATATACATAAATGCAATCTTATTCAAGGACCTTGCTAGAAGGTGGGAAGTAGAAAGCAAAAAGAAGCAGAGAATGATAATGAGATACTTCGAGTAGCATAACTGGACTGGTCTAAATCATGGTAAATATACAGAAGTGGCCCAGAGATGGATATAGTGCACATCAGCATCCTGAAGGAGAAGATACTTGAAACCTAACTGGTCACACTGATCTTACTTACTCCCCAGGACCACAGGAAATGTAGCTGATAAAAAGTGAATCTGTATTTTCAAACTATTTTCAGGTAAGTTTTAGAGGCAAAATGATGCCTTAGATTTTTCAAGCCCTCTAAAACTGATCACTGTATCTTTGCAAAAGCAGAGGTTCAAGTATTTTGGCTCTGTGCATCCTTTTTATTCTTTACAAAGCTCCATATGTTTATTATCTTACATTTCAAAAACTGGCTGATAATTATATATTTCACCCACCATTTGTTAATCCCTGTACATAACTGACTTTACCTTTTAAGTAAAGGTAAAGTAATCCCATGACACTAGGGCTGTCATAAGGCTTCAGTCCCTGAATGTTCTAAGTTGTGTGTGGCATTTTTTTCCTTTTTTCTGTGATAAGAAAACTGGTTTTCCAGAAAGAAACATCTGACTCTCTGGGCTTTGATTTTCTTGCTTGTTTTAAGTTACAGAGGAAAAGCTGCCAAAAGAACATTTCCATTTGATAACCTCAACAGCTTTGCTTGTGAGTCATTTAAGTGAAAGCTGCTCCCAAGGAAAAGAGAGAGAGAGGGTGAACAAGTAAGCAAGAGAGATGGATTTAAGCTCATCAGACAGACTATTAAACTCTTGTCAAATCTGGCTTGTCAAAAGACTCGACTGCATCTTCGTTCATTTGTTCCATACTACTTAATGTGAACTGATTCTCACTATATTGAGGCATATTTTCTGGTTTCTCTTTTCAAATTAATTGAAACATTGACTTATTAGATGAGAATAGAAGCAGGTTAATCACTGCTATCTGGTATGCAATTAATGTTTCCTATTAAGAAACATGGAATTTCTAATAGACTGGAAGAACATGGGCACTTGTTGCAGAATATATTCAACGAAGTGTTATGTTATGTTTTAAAATACATAGCTAAACTTCTAATATTTTAGAAATAGTTTCTTTTCTTTCTAGCTCTACCCTAAAATAAGCTTCACTGATCTTATATGCAGCTAAATATATTAGGATTATTGGGTGAGAATGCAATTTACAAATGCAGTTTACACATGGGAAAATACATTTGTAGAAACTATGAAGCCATTGCAATGTAACTTTAACTATTGATCTCATATAATCCAGTACAGTTGACACTAATAAAAAGAACATAGAACATGGAATCATAGGGCTGGAATGGACCTCTGAGGTCTTGTAGTCCAATCCCCTGCTCAAGGCAAGTGTCTTATACCATCCCAGATACATGGTTGTCCGGTCTATTTTTGAAAATCTTCAATGATGGAGCTCATACAACTCCAAGAGGTAAGCTATTCAATCTATTCAAGCTATTCTTATCACTGTCATATAACTTCTCTTTATTTTTAGGCTGGATCTCTCTTTAACAAGTGTCCACCAATTACTTTTTGTCTTACCTCTAGTGTTTTGGAGAATAAGTTGATCCCCTCTTCTCTATAACATTCCCTCAAGTATTGGAGGACAACTTTCATGTCCACACATACCCCCAATCCTTCTTTCCAATGCATTAGACATATCTAGTCCCCTCAACCATTCATCATACAGTTTAGTCTCCAGACCCTTTACCATCTTTGTTGCTCCTCTGTGCACATTTTCCAGGGTCTCAACATCTTTTTTTGTATCATGGTGACCAGAACTGCATGCAGTATTCCAAGTCTGGTCTCACCAGTGTAGCATAAAGCAGTACTATCACTTCTCCTAATCTTGATCATATTCCTCTACTGATGCAGCACATGATTGTGTTGGCTTTTTTGGCAGCTGCTGCAGCACATTGCTGATTCATATTTAAGTGGTAGTCTACCAGGACACCTATATCTCTCTCACAGTTACTACTGGTGAGCCAAGTACCACCTCTTCTGTAAATATATGTTTGATTTTTTCCTACTTAGTGCAGGACTTTACTTTTCTCACCACTGAACTGCAACGTGTTTGGTGGGACCAGTCTTCAAGTTTGTCAAGATCCTTCTTGCTCTTGAGCCTATGTTCCAAACTGTTAACAGCCCCCCCACCCAAGTTGGTGACTTCTGTAAATATGATGGTTCTCCCTCTATGTCAAGGGTCTTCAAACTTGGCAAGTTTAAGACTTATGGACTTCAACTCCCAGAATTCCTGAGCTAACATGACTGGAGGAAGAATTCTGGGAGTTGAAGTCTACAAGACTTAAAGTTGTCAAGTTTGAAGACCCCTGTCTATGTCCTCATTTATGAAGATGATGAAGACTATTGGGCCCAAGGCAGAATCTCAAGGTACATGACTGCATGCTTCCCTCCATGTAGTTCCATTGAGGACTACATGCTTGGGTACAGTTTGTCAGACAATTATGAATCCATGTGGTGATAGTGCTGTTTATCCCACATTGTTCTAATTTACCAAGAAATAGGTTGTGTTCTATTTTGTCAAATGCCTTAATGAAGTCCAAGTATATTATAACCATAGCATTTTTCTGGTTCACTAATTCAGTCACTTTATCAACAAAAGGCAATAAGACTTGGCTAGCATGATCTGTTTTTTGCAAACCTATGCTGGCTTCTAGTAATCACTTTGTTCATTTCTAAGTGCTCACAATGCTTTGCTTAATTATCTTTTCCAGGATTTCCCCTGGTATTGATGTCAAGCTGATTGGCCTATAATTTCAGATAATAATAACAGATAATCAGAGTTGGAAGGGACCTTGTAGGTCATCTAGTCGAACCCCCTGCCCAAGCGGGAGACCCTACACCATTTCTGACAAATGGCAGTCCAATCTCTTTTTGAAAGTCACCACAACTTCTGAGGGCAAGGTGTTCCATTGGTTGATTGTTCTCACTGTCAGAAAGGTTCTCCTTATTTCCAGATTAAATATCTCCTTGTTCAGTTTCCATCCATTATTCCTTGTCTAGCCTACAGGTCAGGATCCATTTCCCCCTTTTTGTAGATTTGAACCTTATTAACAGTAGGTATGTTGTCAGCCTTGCCAGGAGTTGCCAGGGACACTTATATATTTCAGCATATGCATTCTGCCAATGACCTGTAGGTATAACATATGGACAAGTGGACATACAGTAGTCTTGCATATGAAGTATATAATGCTGAGAATTCATTTCTTTATTGAAACAAATCATTTCTTGTGAGATGGACAGCCCTATAAACTTAATAAATAAATAATGTTTTAAGACAGAATCCATTTTCTATTTTCCCAACATAATATGAAGCTGGAATGTGATATGTCACATTGTTAACCTATAAAACAGCTAAACAACTTTAAATAGCTATTGAATAACTATTACCTTGAGTTTTAATGTCTGAACTAAACCAAATTAAAATATGATGTAAGTCATGGAGAACAGAACTGCACCATAAAAGCATATATATAATAGCTGTACTTTACATGCATTAAAGTACACTCTGAATCTGAATACTAGTTAGTTGGCAGGCCTGTCTGAATTGGATTGTTTCTGTTTACTTGAATGAATTAAGTTTAAATATTTGAATATTTAAATTGATCTGAGAATCTGAATCACTCAGAAATTGAGTCAAAAGTCTAATTTTGACAGAAGGGCCCAAGAAGAGAAAAATTGTCATATTAGAATGTATTTTACAGAGATACTATTAAAGCTTTGCTGAATTGAATTAACATTGCAATGACTTGCATAGCCCTACAAAATAAGCATCAATCATGAATATTAAATATGAGTCTGCCTTCAGCTACATCTGAGAGAATAAGAAAGGCACTTGTTAGTTCTGGATGAGTTGAGAAGTCCATTCAGTCAGGTTGCATGAAAGCTTTGAAAGTAACCAATACAAAAAAATTAAAAAGTCATAAAGGTCTTCAGAAAAAAATAATCTTGTTTTACTTGTACCATCTAGTGACTAGATTCACATATTGCTTCAAGTCATAATCTGTTTTGTTTGGTTTTAGCTTAGTATCATGTATGAATTCATCAAGCCATGGCCAATTCAACAAATTGTGGTTAAGTCATGTCACTGGACCTAACTGAATATAAACAACTTCCCTCGTTTGCAAAAATGTTATTGTATACTGACTTAAAATAATTTTAAACATTGTAGTTAGAAGAAGCTATGTAGGCTTTCAAGTCTATGCCCTTGTTCTGTGCAGAATAAAGCATCCACAACAGCTAACTGTCTAGCCTCTGCATAAATTGTGGACATTGTATTTCTCTGAGTAATTGATTCCACTGTCAAATACTCTTCCTGTTACATTTTTTTTAACTACTAGAACATGTCTTCTGTAATGTATGTCCATCCTTCCATGTCCTTCACCCAGGATGATAAACAAGAGGTCTTGAACTTCTACTATTTCAAGAATTTGAAGAGTGCAATCATCTTCCCCCTTAGTTTTTTCCAACATTTCCAAACATTTTGATGCCTTCTTTCTCTCTTCAAAGGACTTAGTTTCTGATCCCCTAATAATCTTTTTTGTCCTTGTCTGAACCTGCTTGCATTTCTCTGAATCCTTCTTAAAATATTTTGCTCAGAACATAATAATTGGAGTAGAGTTTGACTAATGCAAAATTTGGTGGAGCTATTAATTATCCTTACTTGGAAACTACTTGTCTCGTGATGTAGCCAAAATTGGTTTCTCTTCCTTCTCCTATATCACTACTGTTACTATTACTACTTCTCTTCCTCCTCCTCTTCTTCCTCCATCATCCTGATGTTTCATATTTATTTTGCATTCAGTTTACAGAGTTATTTTATTCTACATATTTATTCTACATAAACTGATTTCCTGAAATAGGGCAGGATATCAAAGATATATCAAATCAAGGCAGTACAAGGGTACAATCCATAAAATAGAAAAAGCTGTGATCAAAATGATTGCTCCATCAGTCTCCATCAATCTTGCCAACTTGTCAACCATTAGATATATGGACTACAACCCTAATGGAGATACTCTGTCTTCAAATAAACTGAAACAGTATCCAGTTAGGAAAGATTGGTTGATTGGTTGGTTCAGAAACCAACTAAAATGAAACAATAGCCATATATTAAATTTGTGGTAGTCCACTGTTCTCTAATTTGAAGGTGCTAATATCTTGCTTTAGCAAAAGAAATCTGGTTACGTAAACAGGAATGAAGAAAAAAGTATTAAAAATGGGAAAGGAACAGTATTACAGTACAATTATATCTCATGTTTGTATATAGCCTACTATTTTATTTCTTTGATTATGAATTATTTTGAAAATAGTGATCTCACCTCTATTACACCTCTATTACTGTGCAATAATAAGAAGTAAATGGGGTTTTGGAGTCTAAAAGAAAATATAATATTGCTTTCTCCTATGTATTATACAGTACAGAAATCCAATAATGGCCCTGGACTGTTAACCATTATTCTTTTGAACTTTCAGTTAGCATTGTATTAAAATTGGAGAAGGCATCAGTTCTTGTATTCTCAGGCTTAATTTGCATTTGCATTAAACTCTCAGCATATTGGATTATACCACTGTAAATAATAAAAAAGACAATCATTGAGTGTCACTTTTGAGCACAAAATAAATTGCTCTTGAATATAATACCTTTTTTAGTATTTAAAGAAATATGAATGAAATTATAGGACTGTGGAAATATTGAAGTGGCACGTCCAGCCTGAGTGAACTTCAATATTTTTTTTAAATAAATTATTTCTTTTTAAAATATAGTCATGGGCAGAAGAAAATTAAATCATTACTCATACAATAATACAGTCAACGTTGCACTTATTTGGGGAATGACTTTTTTTTTAAGGACAGATATGAAGAAACTCATATATAGAAATGTAACCAAACTATTATTTTCAAAGAGTCTAATTTTGTAGTATGAGCTGAGATGCTCTTTCTTTTAATGTAGAATTGCAGTCTGCTCTTTCTCCCTGACACTTTGAAGAAATTGTTCCCTTTTTTGGCCTCTGATAACAATTTGTGTTCTGCAGTTAAGGAAAAATAAACACTGTGAGATATATAGTAATTTGATGTTCAGATCAGAAACACAACTACTTATTTGGGGAGTTGTTGTTGTTTTCCACTAAGGCTTGATCTAACAAGATGATATAAATCACTTTGATAAATGCAACCATCACATTAAAACATAACTCAAGATTAAGATGTCAGGATACCTATAGATGGAAATGCTAATAAAACTGAACAGCAGAATGACGGGGATGGAAGGAACCTTAGAGTTCTTCTAATCCAACTTCCTGCTCAAGCAGGAAATCCTATACCATTCCAAATAGATGGCTGTCCAATCTCTTCTTAAAAAGCTCCAGTGTTGAAGCACTCGCAACTTCTAGAAGTGAGCTATTCCACTGATTATTGTTCTTAGTTCTAGGTTAGTTTTTGTTTAGTTTCCATCCATTGTTCTGCCTGTAGGTGCTGTGGAGAATAGGTTGACCTTCTCTTTTTGTGACAGTCTCATATATTAGAACACTGTTATCATGTCACTCCTATTCTGAGAATCCAAAAGGATTGAGAGTGTATTTGGTCTTTAGCTGCATATAGCCAATTCATGCTAAATCGTATGAAAAGCAACTGTTGAAAACCTCGCTTAAGGTGTTCTTCCACCAGTGGCTTTAATAAGGGCATGGAGCCTTGGACACGTCTCTAAATCCATTTCTTCTCTCATTTCATAAAGAGCAGCATTCCCTATTTACTTTCTTGCCAGAAAAACTAAGTCTAGGTTTGAGACAGTGGTAGTATAGCACATTGAATGGCCATCAGGCTGATGAAGCAGCTCTTTCAGAAACTTTGAAAGCCTTGATCCAAAATTGAAAAACTGTCTTGGTATTTATTGACATTAAACACCAGCAAGGGCTGCTTGCTAAGATTCAGTTAGCTTGCAATTAAAGGTCCAGCATAATGAATTCAATTCCAATCATTGCAGGGGAACAATACAATGCTTATCTTAATGTAAGTTGGAACTTTTATGTCTATAGATTTTTTTTTCCAGTCTTCAACAGCTTGCAACAAAAAGATTTTGCCCATCCCAGGGTAAAATACAGCAGTTATTAACACTTTTCAATGTTAGGAAACCTTCCATCTAATTATGTGTAGCAAGCTCCTTTTTTATTATTAACTTATTTCTTACCCAGATCCATAGACTTTTGATAGCTGATGCTTATTTTAAAAGATTAGACACACATTTTATGGGTGCTATGAAATTGGAGAGATACTTGTAACTCAAAACAGTAACCTCTCTCTCCCTCCTTGCCTCCCTGCCTCCCTCTCTTGAAATTCTATGTAGTTTATGGATGAGGATGAACAGAGCACTAATAGTTACAGGAGGGTAAAATGTAGCTTTGGGGAAATAAATAGAAGTAATGATGTAGGATGAATACAGTTTGATGTTTAAAATAAAACTGGAAGGATCTCTTTCTCTTATTTTAAAATGCAGTTAAAAACAGTAATTTTGGAGAAATCCTTCAGGGAAGATGTGCGATTGAAGAGGTAGTAATTAGTGAATCAGTGGAATGAGGAATCAGGGAAGCTATTGGATTTTGTTTGGATTTATATTTATGTTTTTTGTGCATTATGTTGTGAACCACTTAGAACAGGGGTGTCAAGCTCGCGTCATCACAGCGGTATCATGTGACGTATTGTGAATTTTTGTGTTTTCTCTATTGATTTGGGAAAAGGGAGTAGTTTATGGAACAAGGATCTATATTTCCCATTCTAAGATAAAATGTAATGCTATATTAAACCATACCAACAGTTCTCAATGATCCCCATCCTTAGTGGTTATTTGGAGAAGATCTACTCTATATTCAGGTTGTATAAAGATTCAGAGAGGAAAAGGTGATTTCGAATGTGCCTGGATGTTCATATCACACCTGTTAGAATTACTTAAAGAAACTGTGTCACTTCTTGTACAGCAACAACCACGTAATCTCGGGAAAGTACACATTTGTCTTAAAAAGACTCCAGTTGATAGCCTCCCTTAAAAAAAAAAACCATGGATCTCTGTATTGCCTTTCCCACCTGTGTCTTTTTTCTTTCATTCATTCCAAACAGGCTGGGGAAAAAAATAGGATATTGAAGTGGAATGAAGTTAGAAAAAAAGATGCCAAGGTCTAAAAGAATTTATGTTGGGTTAGTGCTTTTTTATCTCTATTCATGACTTCATTAATAGAGTACAGTATGCTATATCGAGGCCAGGTTAAATTAGATTGGGAGGAGCTGAAAATTGTTGAGACAGTAGGATAAAAAATGATTTCATAAAGCAAAGGGCAACAAGATAGCCAAAAATGTACTCAGCAAAATCAAATATCAAAAGGTTGAAAATATTCCCAGAGGTGTGCTCATGTTTAACATTCTAACCTGAAACCTTTTTTCCCCCTCATTTGGAAAATTCTTTCACCTTCTGCACATTTTATTTGAATCTTCCTGCTACTTAGGGCTCATCCTTAACATCCCCCTCACTGCAGTAAGAACATGCTTCATTAATAATTTTTATATGATGTAATAAAGATGGCATATTCTTGCTACAGTTAGTGGCCTCAGCTACCTTCTCAGGAAAGCATGACTCTTGAAATAATTTGCATTTTAAAAGGAACTGGGAGAGAAGGCATCCTGATGGCCCACTCTTCCCCACTAATTCCTCAAGCAGTTACAGCAAAAGCTAAAGCATTCATCCCCCAAGAAGCATCCCCAGATCTGCACCTGGAGGAAAGAAAATAATAAAGGGGGAAAAGAAAAAAAATTGTTCTGGTCATTTTGGCTTATTAGGGAGTGATTATTGAGTGTGGAACCATTTAAGCAACATAAGAACCTTAACATACTGATTATTTGTTCTGGCCCCCCAGAAAATCCTTCCCTTTGCCAAATGAGCCAGCATGACAGAAAGGGGGGGTACACATTTTTTGCACACACAGCATTCAGCCCACAATAGTCCATCCAGAGGTGAAGAGACCCATCTTTTTCCCTCTCTAAATAGAACTGAGGCAGCCATCTTGAGTTGTGCACAATCCACAATTGTGTGGGGGAAGCTTGTCTGACCCCTTTTTCTATAAACTTGGTCTTGGTATTCCTTGGGGATGATTGGAAGGGGTCTCTCTTGCACTGCTACCCCCATTTGACCCACTTGGCATAAGACCTACTTGGTCAAACACCGTTTGCTATGTGGGGGCTTGTCCCTAGGCAGGAATTTCAATATCCCCTTTCTCCAGTCAATCTATGGGTTCCATTTTTTTCAGCCAGATTAACCCCAGGACAAGGGGTCTCTCCCTTCCCAGAGCTACTATGAAAGTCAGAGTCTCTGAATGGGTCGCCATCTGAACTTCTAGGCGTTCAGTGGAGAAAGTGGCAGTGACGCCTCCTATGACTGAGCCATCCAGCTAGCAAAATGCAATTGAGGTTTTTAGTGTCCTCAGACAGATCCCCAACTTCTCTGCCAGGGCAGGGCTCATTAAGCACTGGGTGCATCCTGAGTCTAAAAGGGTCTTCAGGGAGGTCAAAATTCCCTCATTTAGGTGAGTGGTGACCTCCATGATTTATGAACTCTTCGGGGCTTTTTCCTTTCCACATGGTTGCTGTTTTGGGGCTTTCCCCTGGCATTTGGCCTCTTTACAGGGCGGTTAGTTGAGTACTCTGATGCTCAGTGGCCCACTTTTCTGCACTTGAAGCATGTGGTGGAGCATGTCAGCTGGACTTGGGCTTTGGCTGGCTCTCTCTTCCTCTCCAGAGGCATCTCTTCCACACTTTGGATGAGCAGTACCTGTTTCGAGCTTGATCAATCTCTGCTTCTTTGGCTAGCACGCACCAGTCATGGAGACGAGTTGTGGCTCCTCTCAACACATGAGTGATGTACAGGCCATCTTTGAAGCAGCTCACTAGGATGTCTTCTGGTCAGTTGAGACAACAAGCTAGATCTTGAAATTTCTCAGTGTACTCCGCCACCGGCAAGCACCCTGATGCATTTTTTTTATGTGGGTTTTGTGGTCTGCCAGGTGCTCTTCAAAATGCCATCTTAGGGCCATCATGAATCTGTTGAAGTTTTTCAATTCAGAGGCATTCGCATTGTGGAGGGTCACCATCCACCTGGCCATGACCCCCTCTAGCGCCAACATGCCAACCTTTACCTTGGCTCCTTCAGTAGGGATCTCATGGCCATACTTTGCATATAGGTGAGAAGGTGGGCCAGGAAAACATCTAGTTGTTGATGGTCTCCTTTGAACTTCATGCCTGAGGGGGGACTTCTGTCCTTGAGGAGCTGCCCTATCATCAGGTCTTGGGACATTCACTCTCCTTGTGCCCTCTGTGGGTTCCTTCCTTATAATGTCAGAGGGCTGTAAAGCATTGTAAAGTGGTATATAAGTTTAAGTGTTATTGCTATCCAGACATTTTTTTGTCTTTTTTATCAACAGTTGTTATGTCTGGAGTGTTGTGGGGCAGATGTTTGTCTGTTTAAAGTCCAAAGCACTTTAGCGTCTTCATTTTCTGTTACTTGGTCTATTTTGTGGTCCCACCAATTCTTACTTACAGACAAGTGACACTTCTTGCAGAACTTCCAATGCACTATTATTGCTGTTTTGCAATGCCATTGTTTGTAGACAGTCTGTGCATCATCTCAAAGCAGCCAACTAGCTGGGTGGCCAGGTGGTCCACAGTTTTTTCAGTTTCTTTATAATATGTTTTATTAGTTATTTCATTATTTATTATTATTTGGGGAAACACCACTGTCATATCAGTAACAGCATTGAACACCTAGGTAAGGAGGCCAGGAGAGGAGCAGCTATCCCACCTGTTTCCTAGAGGCCACGTTCCCACACAGAATCTTACATGAAATTATCGAGGAGCAGTGTTGCAAAAATCTCCCAGAACAGGGGTCACCAACCTTTTGGACCTCAGGGACCACCAAACGCATAATTTTAAATCCCGCAGACCACTAATATGAATTTTGACTGATGGTGGCTTGCTGACATTGGTGGTAAAGTCGGTCCCATATTCCATAGCTACAGTAGTCATGAGACATCCCGGAGAAGCTCCTCCAGTCCATGGCAGGCTGGTTCACAGGCTGTCCTGTGACTACTGCAACTGTGGAATATGGAACTGACTTTCCCACCAACTTCAGCAAGCCACCCCAGGGCAGATTTGCCTCCCTTGCCATTGGTCATACCTTTCAGTTCCAGCTCGCAGGGCTCTACTCAAGGTAAGGTTTATGTTTGGCCAAAGGGTGAGGGCCAGTGGGTGGGCGGGCCATGTGGGCAGTACAGCCTTGTTTTCCTGCACAGCCTGGATTAATTGCTTTGGGGGGAACATTTCTCTGAGGACCACCAAAATTTTCTTGTGGACCACCAGTGGTCTGCGGCCCACCAGTTGGCAACCACTGTCCCAGAAGATAAGAGCCATTCTCCCAGCCCTGCCTTGGGATTCCAGCTGCTGGTATACTTGAAACCAAAGCTCACATGAGCACATTTCAAGAGGAAGCCTCTTTCGTCCACTCCCATCTAATACAATGCGTACCAGGTCAGTCCCCTTATAGATGAGTACAGCCTTGTTGCAGGCTGACCTGCTTGCCTGTGCACTTAATTTCTTTTTTAGTTTTTTTTTCCTCTAGTTTCCTTTGCATGTTCTTGTGAATAGTAGACTTTTTCACCATGGGGGAGGTTTATATTTTACTGCATAAGAGAAAACTATTTGTCAAATGTCATATTGAAGGTGAATTTCACTTGTAATTGAAAGTTGCTGTTGAAAATGTATGTCCCAAGTGTAGAGGCTCTTGCAAGTATGACAAATGAATCTTTCCAGATCAGTAATCTGCCAGACCAAGCCTCTGACATGTGGCATCAGCAGTGTTACTTTTTCCTTCTTAGCTACGAATAACCATAAGAGAAGAATGACGCACTTTTTTTTCCACCTATGGGTTCCCCCCATTTTTGAATATGCAAAAAAAAAAAAAATGTTGAATAATTTGTACAGTTAAAACATGCATAAATAGATGTAATCTTCCCTATGTTCCGAATGTCTGTTTCAGAGATGGTGCATGTTGCAATCTAATAACATACATACACCTTGATGCTGGGTCATAAACACACAGTACGTATCTTCTTCATATAGGCTCCCCATTCCTTCCATCCAAAATGTTTGAGATGGAAAAATCCCAGATTAGTTATCACAAGTGATGTCACTATCTATACTATGACTGTCTATTCAAATCCAGCTCAGGATTTAATAATGGCTTTGACTAACTGTTGTGGTTAGCCGACAGCAGGTGCGGATGGCTAAGGAGAGCAAGGACTCAGATGAGGGGCCAGGACCATTAGGGAGTGGACTGCTGCCTTCAAAAATTGTGGGGGCTGGCAGCAGTGATGAGGAGCCTGTGCCAAGTGCACGTGCATGCAGGATTGCTCACAAGCAAGAGCAGCTACAACAGTGTTGAGGTAATTCCCCGTTAGGAGAATGAGTGTATACAGGGAGACGTATTTGAGAGAAGTGTTTGAATAATACACACACAGTACACAGATACACTGTACAGTAAATGTAGGTTTTTACTTCCAGAAAGGTTTAAGCAAAGTCCAAAATAAGCAATCCAAAGTCATTCACAAGTAAATCAGTCAGTTTTCAATCCAGGGATAATCCAAATATCAAAGTCCAATGTCAAAAAACAGTTCAGTATCAGACTTACATCAAATCCAGAAATATCAGTCAATTAGGAAAAATGGAGGAACGGCAATATTTTCCAACAGAAGGAAACAGAGACTGAGACACACTCTCTTCTGAGATTAAGACTAAGACAAACCAGGTTTCTGGCTCCATCTTATGGCTGTTTGAGAAACCACACCCAATTGCAGTTTTTAGCATGCTCTTAAAAGACAGTATTAAAATGTCTATCCTGGTTTATATATTTCAAACCCAAATACCTCTTAGGTGACTCATATTCCTAACAAACAGCACAGGCGGCTCGGGAGTAAGGCTGCAAGGTAACGGCCCCTCCTTCAAGCAGATAAAAGCCAGGTGTGAAACAAATGTTATTTGCAGAAGGCAAAGATGTTTTGAAATTCCAGCCTCATGGACATTTCAGTATCCAGAGTTTGTATTTAAAGTTTCTTGTATTGCAAATTATTTCTTGTCTGTTATCTTTTGGCCATCTCTCACAGTTTGGCAAGGCTTGTGCTTATCACAACTAATTATTTTGCAGAAGCATTAAAAGGTTTCTATTCCTTTTGTATTGTGTTTGATTTGTTGGAAAAGGGCGTGGGTCAGAAGACTAACATGGTGGTTCCCAAAATGTAGGTTGAACACATTCTCCACCTAGGATATATTTTCATTTGGTTTTGAAGATAGGATGGATTGGAAGTGAAATCATTGCTGGGAGGCTGAGAGTCTCTCCATAAGATAGTCAGATAATTTGCTGAAAAGAAGTGAACTAGTTTGTCTGAACTTTCTTGGAATACAAGTAGTTCTCGACTTACAATAGTTCGTTTAGTGATCATTCAAAGTTAGAATGGCCTTGAAAAAGGGACTTATGACTGTTTTTACACTTACGACTTTTGCAGCAGGTCATGTGATCAACATTCAGATACGTGGTAACTGGTTCATATTTATGACCTTTGTTGTATCCTAGGGTCATGTGATCACTTTTTGAACCTTCTGACAAGCAAAGTCAATGGGGAAGCCAGGTTACTAACTTCTCAACTGCAGTGATTCACTTAACAGTTGTGGCAAGAAATGTCATAAAACTCACTTAACAAATGTCTCATTTCACAATAGAAAGCTCAGTTGTGGTTGTAAGTCAAGGACTACCTGTAGACGAACCATTCATCAACCTTGCAACATGGATGGTGATTTTTATCAAAGCCATGGTCCCATTATTTCACTGTGGCTCTTGAATGTTTTCTTCAGCTTTTGGTTTCCTGAGAGAATGTGGTCATTTGAAAGAACTGGAAGATAGCTACACTGCAAATAGGATAAATATTGGAGAGCATTCAGTGACATCCAGGTGAAAATGCACCTGTACTGGAGCAATGGTGGTGTTAAGAGGGCTCTACTTTTATTGTATCTTTTATGAAATATTTAGTTAGCCTTTTCAGCTGGTTTACAGACTAGTCTAGAGCAGTGGTGGGATTTAGCCAGTTCTCACCAGTTCACATAAACCACTGGTAAAATTATACCTCCCCCTGCTATCCCCCTGCTAACCTGGATGCTGTGCTATTCTGGAATGGAGAAACAGGCAACAGAGTGCCCAGTGCAAGGGAAGGAGAAGGCCGCTTTCCCTCTTGTCCTTGCTCCTCCTCCTTCCCTCATACTGGCCGCTCCGTTTCCCATTTCTCCATTGCAGTGCACTTTGATGGCGGGAGGGTAATTTAACAACTGGTTCCCCCAGGGTCAGGTTGGCCATCATGGGAGGTTCATCCTGCATGTGTGATGGAACTGGAGGATGGGGATGAGCCACGCCTACCATGATGTCCTGGCTCTGGACAAACCGGTTGTTAAATTATTTGAATCCCACCAGTGGTCTAAAGGCAAATTCAGTTGACTATTTCATAGCCTACTTATGAAGGTAAAGTTTAAAATTAAATGCCAGAATTTCTGCTGAACGTTTGTATTTATGGTAATATCATCTGGACCAATATTTTGGAATGATTTGCAATGACTGTGGCTTGAAGAATCAAACACGATACTTTTGCACAGCAAGTGACCTACCATTTTATTGATGATGATGATGTTATGTATTCAGTCATATCTGATTCTTGGTGATTCTATGGGCCAGGCATCTCCGATCTCGTCCTGACCTAACCTTATAGCAATGTGCCTGCTCCTGTATACTATGCACAGAAGTCAAAATTCGTCTAGACAATGGAGAGAAGGACCTGTACATTGATTACCGTCCAGACTGTATCAAAAGAAAGTCACACAACCCACAACTCGGCATCCAAACCTTCTTCAACCAATCCACCATCACACAAGATGAGGCACACACACCTCCAACTACCTCAGTTCAAACTACAACTGGCCTTAAATGCAAGTTACTCAATGCAAGAAGCCTTGTAAATAAAATACCTGAATTTCTCCTCTTACTAAATATGGCTAAATTCGACATCATATTTGTGTGTGAAACATAGCTCAATGCATCTCTCCCTGACTCCATTACCTCAGTAAGAAACTATCATGTTTACTCATCTGATCGTGAAATCCGTAGAGGAGGTGGTGTTGCTGTCTTCTATAAAAAGTCCTTAAATCTAAAAAACATCCAAGTTACCCAGGAGTTTGCTCTTCCTGAGACCATTATCTGTGAACTGACCTTAAATATCACATTTTGTTTCTTACTATGTTGCAGAGCCCCTGATTATGACATCAAACATGTAAACAAGCTAAATACACTACTAACATGGGCAGCATCTTGCCCACACACTTTTATCTTTCTTGGTGACTTCAATCTACCTCATATTAACTGGACTCTAAACGAATGTACAACTGAAGCCATACATGCAACCTTCTACAATGCTGTAACAAATCTGGGACTGGAACAATTAGTAACCAACAATACTAGGCTTAACAACTGCCTCGATCTCATCTTCTGCAATAGTTTGAATTCAATTTACGGAATACAAATTAAAGAACCCTTTTCCAACAGTGACCACAACATGATTGACTTTTGTCTCAACATATGAATTTGTAATTCTCTACAAATTAAAGAACCCTTTTCCAACAGTGACCACAACATGATTGACTTTTGTCTCAACATATGTCCACACAAAAATCATCACAACGACAAAATCCCCAATTATAACTTCAAAAAAGGCAGCTATGATCTTATAATCAACAATCTCTCTTCCCTTGATTGGCAATTTCTATTCACTGGATGCAATACTGTTGAAGACCATTACAACATATTCTTACTAGAAATCAAAAGAGCCATCAAACTATATGTACCAATAACAACTCCCAAAACCAGAAAAAAACAGATTACCCATAACAATAAGGAAGCTTCAATCCAAAAAGTGATCACTTTGGCGAAAAAAACAAATCTCGTCATGTTGCCAACTTCAAAAGCTGATACAAAAATCTATGCCACCAGATAAAAACTGAATGCACTAATTATCACATTAAACAAGAGGAAAACCTTCTATTCACAAATTCCACCCGTGCTTTCTACAATTTTGTAAACAACAAACTAAAAGACTCAAGGTCCATCACACCCCTGAAAGGACCTAATGGCAAAGACTGCAACGATGACACCATCAAAGCCAATCTCTTTACACATTCTTTGGCTCAGTATTTGTAAACAGCAATCGATCAAGCCCAGTACTTCCTAGTCGAACCACAGCCAACTACAATGATCTAATACATATCGATTTTACAGAAGACATTGTTGAAAACGCACTGAGCAATCTAAAACTATCCCTATCTATTGGACTGGACGGAATATGTGCCTACTTCTTAAAAAAGCTATCCACTGCCATAGCTGAACCTCTAAGGATAATCTTTGAAATACAAGCTAAATAGTCAAGACCTTGTTGAGGCTCCAAACTTCGTCAAGGACCTTGGAGTACTCATCTCAAATGATCTAAGTGCTAGAGCCCACTGTAACTACATAGCCAAAAAGGCATTAAGAATTGTTAATCTAATCCTTTGTAGCTTCTTCTCTGGTAATAAGACACTGCTAACTAGAGCATACAAAACATTTGCTAGACCTATACTTGAATACAGCTCATCAGTCTGGAACCCATATCATGTATCTGATATTAACACAATTGAAAAAGTCCAGAAATATTTCACAAGAAGAGTTTTCCGCTCCTCTACTCGTTGCAGAATACCTTATGCCACCAGACTTGAAATTCTAGACCTAGAAAACCTAGAACTATGCCGCCTACGGTCCGATCTAAATATAGTATATAAAATCATACATTGCAATGTCCTACCTGCAAATGAATACTTCAGCTTTAATCATAACAACACAAGAGCACACAATAGATACAAACTCAAGGTTATCCGCACCAAACTTGACTGCAGAAAATACGACTTCAGCAACAGAGCAGTCAATGTTTGGAATACTCTACCTGACTCTGTGGTTTCTTCCCCAAACCCCAAAAACTTTAACCTTAGACTGTGTACTATTGACCTCACCCCCTTCCTAAGAGGCCTGTAGAGTGTGTGCATAAGTGCACCAATCGTGCCTACCATCCCTGTCCTATTGTTTTTTATTTTTCTTATAAGTATCTATCTCATGTATTCAAAACTATATTTATTCTTATACCTGTATCTTGTAAGTGATTGACAAATCAAATAAATACTAAAATATTAAAATCTTGCATTACTTATCAATTCATTAAACTGACCCATCGTGTATGGAGGTGTGTGTGTGTTTGTGTGTGTGTGCGTGTATTTGTTTATGTGTATATGCATGTATGTATGCATTAAAATGCACATGCAGGACATTGCTACCTAACTGTTAAGGAGAAGAACCAAATGTATCACTTTGGTTGCCCAAAAGCTACCTGGTCCATGTCACAGAGTCCTAAATCATTAGCAGTATCCACTAGACTTCATGTTAATATGATCTGAGGATATCCTTTTTCAGGAGTCTTACCTGTGGTTCTTATGCACAGTTTGGTTATAAGAAATTAGAAACAGAAGGAATGTTTTTCACTTGTACATTTGTTGGGATCAAATTGTCTTTCTGAATAAAACTGTTTAATCGTGGTAAAACTAAAACACTGTATTTCATTTTATTTTATAGCAAATTGCTTTGCTGGACAGTGATTCATGCTTCCTCAGAAGGAAAAATAGCTTATAAATGAAAGGAATAAATCTTTATCGCTAGCCATTTTTCAAACTTCCAAAAATAAGTTAACTGGAAAATGTACATATTTGAATGATACCCCCTGTAATCAGTCACTTATTTTATTTTAGAACTCTGCCCATAATGCTGTAAAGCAATTGTAGCAGCTGTAGCAAAATAATTTAATGCTACTGCTTCGAGTGCCCTTATTTTAGACTGAAACCAGTTATATGTTGTTGTTTTTGCATGCAGTAATGAAGCTTCGTTTACAACAAACATATTGAAAAATGCCATCAGTTCTAGCTAAGCCACTATTTTGTAAACTTTGGCATAAATTGGGAGGGGGGTGCTAAACAAAGTAGCTCCTGTCTATTTCTGTTGCCTTAGAGACTGAAACATCTGTATCCTATCCGTGCAGGCAAGTGATGCAGACATGGTAAGATATGACTTCCTTGCATTCCTCTCTTCATCTTGCTGTCAATAGTACTGTTTTGGGGGGGAAATGTGTAGAGTAACCTGGTTGTCTAGCATAACATAATCCAGGAGCTTTTTATGAAGGTCTTCTAACTCCAAAGTCAGCATGCCTCCCTACGAAAACATGCTCTCCCACAAATAATTTTTCAAGATGAACTTGGAGGGACTTGAAATGATTGTTGTTCTGGTGATAATTGTGGCATTTGTGAAAGCCCTGGAACATATGGGACTGCTGGAAGATACAGATGCAGGTAGGATGCTAAAGAAAAAATTATTGGTGTGTGGGGTTTTTGGGGGGGGGGGATGTTGCTGGAAAAGCTTTTTTCTGAAGGATAATCACTTTTTTTTCCTACCTGCAATAAACCTGAGAGGGAGAAAATTACAAGTGAGCTTCATGGTTGTTAAAAAGCCATCTAAAAGATCCCTAGATCTTTTATGTGTGTTTGAATGTACATTTGTTACTGCCTACCTGTACAGTATATAGCTTTGTTTTCAACAAGCGAGATTGGTGTACAATTTATTTTTAATAACGTTATCGGACAATATGTTATGCATAAATGGTAAAAACAATGTTTTGTAACCCCTAATCTCTCAGTTCATAAACTTTGAGACCCCAGTCTATTTCAAAGGCAACTACTGCAGGAAACCTTGTTTACCAAATATGTTTTCCTACCACAATAATATCTGAAGCTTTTTGCATTGATTTTTCTTTTTCTATATCGTTTCACTTTTTAGCAAATTAGTATGTATGCAAAGATATTTCCTGGGACTTGGGAGCATGTCACAACAGCCACATCGAAAAACTTCACAAAAAAAATATCAACATCCAGTTCACAAAAATATCAATGTGAAGTTATGAAATTAGATTCTGCATGTTAGAGAAACTTTGACTATTGTTGCTTTTGATACTATTGTAGAGGAAAGTATACTTTACATTGACATAAAAACAGAAATAGATGACATAAGAATGAATGTACATTTTAAAAAATTAAACAGAGCAGCACTTTTAGAAGAAAAGTCAGTGTTGCTGTTATACAAATAATGATTTATGTGAAATGCGTTTTTCATACATACAGAAAGAATATATGCATTTGTTTAAAATATAAACATGCATTTAGTTTTGTTTCAAAGTCCATAGTACATATTAGCACTACACTCACTAAAAAGTATATGGAGCAGTTAATGATGGTTCCTATCAGTATATATAGTCTTAGATTCTTTGAAAACAAAACTTCATTAAAGTTTATATACCTTAATTAGTATATAACTTGCCTGTTAATATGCACTATTCTTATAACAGTTTCATTGTATCATATGCATTTAAGGTTTGAAGAAGAAAGTACATAATGTTGAAGCCATATATTGGACACATATTAGAAAACTACCAGATTTATTGTTAGGTTTATCATTTCTGCCTGTTAACATTGCAAGGCAGGAAATGCATATAGAAAAATATTTTTGTTTTGCCTTCTACTGCTTTCAAGAGGCTGTAAACACACATCAGAAAAGGTTATAAATGCACTGTGCAGACAGTAAAATTCATCTGCAGATCCACAAAGATATCATTTTGTTTTGTTTTTATTTTAAGGAAAACTGATATTCTGTGTGCATACATTTACAAAGTCATTTGAAAGTCTATCAAGTATTGAAATGGAAAAAATGAGATACAAAACAAATGCTGAAAATTTTAGAAAGGCTGCATAATTATACATTTTGTTTTTGTAGGATACCTATTGCATGCTTACTTTGTTTATACATGATACTTCTGTACAAACACACATACATATAAGAAATGGCTGTCACATTATACCTGTTTTAAATTTGTTGGAAACAGAATATCATCATCATCATCATCATCACCATCATCATCAACAACAACATCATCAACCTGGGATTATCTGAAAACATCTTCATTTCTTTGGTAATACATGCTCTGTTGTCTCAGGCCATGGAAGGTTTAGTTTTTGCCATGGTCAGGATCCACCCCATTTCATGCAATCATAAAAAGGTAGAAATCATTCTATGTAGCTGGTCCAAATTCTAAAGACACCCGTCTTTTCATTTCAACTTGTGTATTCCCTGCCTACTTTTATATGGGGTAAGACTACACTTGATGTGGAGGTTTCCACATATATAGATGTTATTATATAGATTTTCAGTTTTCAATGTTAAAACCAAACGGAGAAGGCAATTTTGTGGAGTTGTGGAGGCAAAAATACTGTCATAATCCTGAAGTACATAAGGAGTTCTTTAGCAACAAAATGCACCCAAAATATTTAGCACAGGTGTATCTTGCACCTGAGTTCGTTCATCAGCTATGCTAGGCAGAGTGTAAAGAGCACCTTAAGAGGACTGAGAAGGGAAGGTTATGCTTTCAAAGGATGGAAAGGTTATTAAACAATGTAATACAAAACAAAATAATCTTGCAACTAAGGACTGTTCTACTGGGTACAAGAGAAAGCGCTATAAGATGGTTACTGTAATTGAGCAGACAACACCAATATACACACAACCAGGTTACTAAATGTTATTTCTTTACTTGTGTCTGCAGAGATGTTTTAATAAATATTGTCTAAGTGTATCATGAAATATGTGGCTTTCAAGTTACTCATAGTTCTGACCAGATTTTTACATTTCCTAGTATTCTTTAATTCTTGCACTGTTCACATTTCAGGAATTAAACAAGAGCCACAAGTTCCTCTTGCAACCAAAGTAATCTTTGCACTATCCACTTGTAAAAATATATAGATTTCAACCCTATTTTTCCCCTTTCTAGAAGAAAAATTCATATACTATAGTCAATGCAGTAATTCAATCTATTAAATGTAATATTCTATGGATGCTTTTAATAAAACTTAGGACTCACTTTTTGTTTTATAGATCTATAGAAAGATGGCTGGAAACGTGTTTTCAAAGTGTAAAAATATAAACAGAACAGGCATTCTGAATTATCTGTTCATTGATATAACTAGGATTAAAACAAGCAGCAGACGATAGTTAGAAATTCTGTGGGGGCACTAAGATTGGGATGGTTTCATTAAGAGTTTCTTTTTGAAGTTCAGTTGCTGGATTGTCCAAGTTTGTTCAGTGCTAATAGAACAATAATTATACCAGAGCAAAATATGCTTCTAAATTCTGACATTAATTGCTCCCCTGTATCTCTTGCACGCATTCTCGGACTTCACTGTGTTTTCAGGAATGGATTTAGGGTGGCGGATTGGGATGCAGCAGAAAACTAAAGTTAGGAATGCCTTGTGATAGAAACAAAGTTGTATTCACAGCTGGTCCCTAATGTAAAATTAGCTGTAATTACCACATCACATTTATAATATACAATGAGAAGCTTTCAGTTTTGTTGCTTCTTTTTAAGAAGTTACTAAACAACCTCTGGTCCATTGGATCATTCTCCTTTCTGTATACAGTATATACAGTATGGACAGTATAGGCTTCTGCTATTTACTGTCCACTTGTGATCCCAAGGAGAGCCCTAATGAAGGGGGTACCACCACCTGCTCCTCCTTAGCTGACACATGGAACTACTTGTCAATTTCCTTCTAGATGGGCTCTGTTCTTGCAATTCTTCACACAAATTGGGAATGAGGCTTCAGAAGTATTGTGAGAATGGGATGCTGGATTGGAGAATGGTACAAGGTGCCTTGGTTAGAAGGTCTGGCAGGAGCAATTGAGGTTTTGTGGAATGGTGCTTGCTTGACAAGGCATGGTATAGACTAGTTTTGGGTGGCATTTCTCAGTGCAACAGCAGCCCTGGAAGTAGAGACTGGGGGTAGTAACCACTGGCTGAGACTACTGAAGGCCCAGGCTTCAATTTTAGGCCTAGCCCTGACACTGTCACCACTGAGAACAACTGTGTAGCCAAAAAGGTATAGATCAAAGGGAGATGGATGGGTGGGAGAGAGTTGCAGTATCCCTGAAGTCATAAGTGCTGTTGGGCCAGGTGGGTGATTGAGGCTTCCCAAGGTGCCACAGCTTTTCTTCCAGACAATTGCTACCTCTCTGAAGTAACCCGTGCTCCTTACCTAGGATTCAGTCTGCTTAATGACCTGCAATTCTTGCTTAATGATGGCCATTAGGAGTGAAGCGATTGAAATTCCAGTCTCGAATGGTGATTGTAAGTCAAGGGCTATCTGTCGATAGATTAACTGATACTCTCTAATTATTTTAAAGTACTTATCACTTTGTGAGACTGTTTATTCAATTATTGAGCTCAAGGAAGATTTTAGCCAACATATTTCAAATCCCAACTTTCATAATTAAAGCACCTTTCATAAAGCACCTTTTTGCAATATAGAATTTTGTCTTGAGTCATTATTCGGCATTTCATATGCTGGGAATGGTGTTTTACTTCACATGGGCCTTCCATAAGTCAGTGATTTATCTATTGAATATAACCTTAAATGATCTACTTCAAAGTGACAACTTTGTGCAGATGCTAGCACAAATATCTGATAAGTCAAATATTTTTCTTTCTAGTTTAGAAAACTCTGAACTATTAAATGTAGACCTTGACTGAAACCATGGAAGAATCCAATAAGGGATCATTTTCTGCATCTGTTCCTTCTCCAGTATATATATTTAATATTTCTAATTTTCAAAGTCTAAATATAATTGATGTAACTTTCATTGTATTATCCAGCAGGTCCTTGGCAGAAGACAGTAGTATTTTGTTCGACATTTGTATTATTGTTGCTTTCTATATCACATCCATTGAGGAATATTTTAGTTAACTGCATAGATAGCTGGCCTTTTAGTTCCAAACAACAGGCTCTCACAGGAAGCCATGCTGTCTTTCAACATGAATGGCCTAAAGCAGAGGTTGCTCACTGGTGGTCCGTGAGAAAATTTTGATGGTCTGCAGAGAAATGTCACCCCCCAGAGCATCCCCCAAAGCAATTAATCCAGGCTGCACGGGAACACAAGGCTGCGCCGCACATTGCCCACGGGAACCCTCCCCACCCATTCACTCCTTACCTGGCAAACTTGCCTGCTAAGTTGCTATTTTTCCTTTTTTCCCCCAACCATCAGCTGTTCTGCTGTACCGGGAGATTTAGATTAGCTAGAAAGCAGGAAATCATTGGATTGCTTGCTTTCTAGCTAATCTTTAGATCTTCGGCTCTGCTTTTAAGCAGAGCCGAACCTCCCTTAGGACTGAAGGTTCTATTATTCAGTTGCAGACTCAGGTAGCCTATGGCAGAAACACAGATCTCTAAGTGAATCTGTGATTCTGTGAGCAACTCAATCTGCCTGCCTGCTTTGCCTGATTTTGGGTAAAAGTTGCTCTTTTTATAAAAAAATTCAATATTTACATACATGGTGTGTTGTGAGTTAATTTTGTGAGTTTGCTTGCAAACAAATTTTATGAGTTTGCTTGCAAGCAAATTTTATGAGTTTGCTTACAAGCAAATTTTATGTGACAGACCCAGGTAGCCAATGGCAGAAACACAGATCTCTACCATGTCTCCTTACAGTTTTCTTTTGTTAATGGTAAACTTTATCATTTCCCTTAATATCTCTTTAGGTGCTATTCCCCTGCTTATCCACTTTTTAGCCTGTTCCTCCAAATCATTAATAAAAATCTTGAAGAGTATAGCTCCCCAAATTAGCACCTCACTAATTAAAAACTGAAATAAGGTTGTGTTAGCAGACTTCTCATAATCAATGGCATATCCATTTCTCCATCCATTGGAGAATGAGATGAGGATTTGTCCTTCAGTCCTCGCTGGCTGTCCTGAAAGGCTGGTGAGGAAATGAGAAAATAGTCTATAATGAGAGGATGGTGACGGCAAGGGCACTTAATTTTCCTTTTACTGTTCATCCCCCTACACAAATTACCTCAGAATCTGAATACCTAAAGGGAAGAACAGGTTGGATCCTAGTGGCCTTAATACAGACAGAATTAATACAAAATTTTGTTCCATAATCTGTGTTCCTTAACAATATGGACTGTCACTCTTATCAACTAATGGGGTGGTATGATGGTGTGAGAAAGCAACAATTCATTGAACTGAACGCCTGAAGCAAATAATTTAAAAAATAGACCATTTATTTCATTTGCTTCTTATCCCAAATGGAGGCAGAAGTGGTGCACAGCAAGACCATGCAAAATTTCAGTTTGGTCATTGATTTGGAAAAGAAATCTATTAAACTTCAGAATTAGAAGTTCCTTCAGAAGTCAGGTCAACAATTGGAATTGATTTGACTTTCCAAATCAAATTCCTCCAACTGAAATATTTAATTCAAAGCATTGAATCAATTGACTTTTCAAGTTGAATCAATATCGCAGAGTGAATCAACTTGTTTCAATCAAATCGACCATTCAAATCAAATTGCAACCAGTGGTATTCCCAGTATGCAGCTGTCTTTTTTTAAGCTGTAGAGAAAAGTACAGAACTTGATTCTAGGCTTCTCAATCTCTTTAGTTTCATATTTTCTATTGCAATACACATAGTGAATTGTCTCTTCTTTTTTAAAAAAAGAAAGAAAAATAATGGTGATAGTCATACATTGTGTGGACATTCTACTTTTTTTGTACTTTGAGATCACACATATTTTCTAATACTAAGGACATTTATGACTTTTAAAAATGGTCAGCAGTATATTTCTGTTGTTCCTTCAATATTTAGCATGTGATGGGCCCAGGGTGGAATGCAAATATTTTTACTACTGGTTCTGTGGGCATGGCTAGCTGGGTTAGTGTCTAGGTGGGAGTGGCCATGTGACTGGGTGGGCATGACTTTTTTTGTGCACCCCCCCCACTCAATTTTTTTTGCCTCCTGGGCCTCAGGAAAGCCTCCTGTGAGTCTGTTTTTGCTCCCAGGAGGCTTCCCTGAGGCCCAGGAAGGCAAAAAATGGAGCAGGGGAGGGGCTATGCAGCACCCCCCTGCGCTCTGTTTTTTGGGCTCCTGGGCCACAGGGAAGTCTCCTGGGCGAAGCAGTAAGACAGCGAGGGAGATCCCAGTACAGATCATCATCGGAACAGCTGATCATCAGGAGGAAAAAAAGAAAAGAAATACCGGTTTGCCCGAACCGTCCCAAACTGGTAGAATCCCACCACTGGATGGGCCCCAAAAGAATCTTCTGCATGTTTATTAATGCAACATCACAGACTAATCACCAGCAAACTATTGAGCTATCTTCATCTATCTTGGAGAAGTGCCACTTAATATTAATAAAAAATAGATTTACATTGTTGTAATCTGCTGGAAGAATGAATAAGATGGAAATTGATTTTAAGAAGCATCTACTATGTTAGATGTTATCTCTGATTTGCATCTGCCAGGCAAATAGTGGGTGGTGGAGGGAAATGATTAAATGAGCATTGCCACACTACAGCATAGATGCTGTCTCTTTTGTATGTGCATTATGGCATTGCATGTCTCTATGTAAGGGGTACAATTTAAGTTGTGACACCATGATACTCGCTGCATCATTCTGGTGAAACTGTTGAATGCTGAGTAGGTTTGAGTATAGTGAGCACAGCATTGTTCATTCCTGTCAGAGGTCTAGATGAACTAATTCTACTCCTTTGCAGACTACATTAACAGAATCTGGCAAATCTGAAAGTAAAAACCTCCCACTGCCTCTTTTATCTGCTTGACCCATTAAAGTGGGTCCTTTCTAAGTTTCCTTCTCTGATCATTAAGCCACTAGGGATTCCTCCCTCTCTTGCCAGTTTTAGCTAACATCTCTTCCCTCGTTCCTCAAGGTCATCCACACATTTGATTACAATTCCCATTTGCTTACTGAAGTCTTATCTGTCATGTTAACCTTCATAACTGTTGCTGTATAAAAAATACAGAGAGCTATATTTAACTAATACTGGGGGGGGGGGTATCAGATTGGTGATTTTAAAAGTCCCACTACTGTACCTAGTCATCAAACATGACTCAGACAAGTTATTTTCTCTCAGGTTGACATATTTTACATGTAGAATGGAAGACCTATAAAATGAGGGGTCTTTGGTGCTCTTCGAGCTTGCTTGTTTTTGCATACCTAGAAAAATACAGAAGAAATTACAATGATCAAATACAATGGTCTCCACTGTTGACTTTTTAAAAATGTGGGTACCTACTTTTTCCATCTGGAATCATGTTTTGTCTGCAGTGATTTTAGAAGGAGACACTGCTGAAAAATATGTTTCTTTGTAGCATGAATCAACCATAGCATTTTCCCCATTAATTCCAGAAAGCACGTGCTTCATCACATAGACACTTTCTTTGGGGAAGGTCATTAGATACAAGACCTTGTGAACAAAAATGATTGATTATATAGTGAAAAGAGGTGGATGGCAGCCAAAAGTTTTTGATCCAATTTTGAGAATGTCAAACACAAAATGTGTACAAATGGTAATGCAAACATGAATTCCTTCAGATTCAAAGCCTGGATAACTATTAATAATGAATGCCATGTAAAAATACGGATATTTGCACATAAAACATTTGTTTTTTTGGTTGTATCTTCAGGAAAATGGTTTGACTTTTAGCTACTGTAATTTCTATTTTCCAATGCCAAAAGGGGGCCAAAGGAAGAATTTATGTTATCCTAGTCAAATCAAAGTTCATTCAATTCTAAAGTCCTAGAGCACTTTAGCTTCTCCATTTTCTAGTCTTTTTTTCTATTTAATTTGCCAGCAATTCTTGCTTGCAGGCAAATAGTATTTCTTGCAGATCTTCTAGTGTGCCATTGTTACTACTTTGTCATGCTGTTGTTTGTAGACAGTCCGTGTAATCTTCTTGCAGCAGTTAACCAGGTGATCCATCAGCAGAGGCAACATTTGTAATCTGTTGCTGTCTTCTCAATTCTGGCTTTGTATGCGCATTAATTCTGGATAATGCAGTATTATTATTATGGCATGATTTATTGCATAATAATTGATTCAGACTGGATTTGGCATTTTTATCCACCTGATGAATACTTCCCAAGGACCAGGGATAGGCACATGTTCTTGATTGATGGTATTAAAGGTATTGTTGCAGGATGTTCCAAGTAAAGATGCCCTTTGCAATTTGACCGATGGTGATTTTGTCAATGTTGATGGTATTCAAATAGTGCTTCATTTGTTCTGGAATTACACCCAAGGCACCTATTACTATTGGTATTGTTTTGTTTCCTTTTGCCACAGTCTATTCTATTATCATCATTATATCATCATTCCTTTTCCTGTTATTGTTGTTATTAACATTTCAATGGAAAGACAATGAGAGTTGTGAATCAAAATATTATTTTCCTCTTGTGTTTGCAAAACCTAATGTAAAAGAAAAAAAAAAACACTGTACTTTGCATGATTAAGATTTTGAAAGGGTTGGGGTTCTGTTTGGTTGTGGTTTTTCTTTTTTTTTTTGCCATCATTCCTACACAATAGCTATTTTGTTTACAAACTATCCCTAAGGCAAAATGCCTATTTTCAGGATATAAAGTAAACAAAGTAGCTATTGTGTATGAATGATGGCAAAAAAAAAAGAAAAACCACAACCAAACAAAACCCCAACTCTTTCAAAATCTTAATCATAATATACTGAAAATAGGCATTTTGCCTTAGGGATAGTTTGTTTTTCAAACTATATCAAAGGGTAATTACCTTGTTCTTTTTATAATTAGAGAAGAACACTCTATTTCCAGGCTTCAGCTTTTGCTACCATCCATTATTTAACTTACTGGGTGCTAGCAAGCCCAAAGGCACCACGAAAGCTGATGGATGCTTTGGATCCCCAGAGTTGATAGAAGAGCAATTGGTTTATATGGCGTAAGATTCCTGTTTAGAACAGACTGACTCTTGGCTAGGAAAATCAGAATCCCTATATAAAAAAAGGCTACAAATTCAGGTAGCTTTTTCAATTGCAAACTTTCTACTCATTGGTGAAAGTATAAAGATGCAATGTACTGTCTTTGAATACAGGTAGTCCTCAACTTTCGACTACAATTGAGCCCAACATTTTTATTGTTAAGTGAGACAATTATTAAGTGATTGTTATTAATTGTTAATCTTTCCTGCCTCATTTGTTAAGTGAATCACTGCAGTTGATAAGTTATTAAGTTATTAAATGAATCTGGCTTCCCCGTTGATTTTGCTTGTCAGAAGCTTACAAAGAGGAATCTTGGGATACAGCAACGATCATAAATATGAATCAGTTTCCAAGCATCTGAATTTTGATCACATGATTATGGGGACTCTGGAAAGGTCGTAACTGTGAAAAATGGTCATAAGTCACTCTTTTCAGTGCTGTTGTAACTTGGAATAGTTACTAAAGGAACTGTTGTAAGTTGAGGACTACCTGTGCTCAATTCATGGATATCAACACATATTAATTGACCAACTACCTTATTAGTCGTATAATTAATTGAGTCTTTTCAAAACCGACATTTCATCTTAATCTGGGGCTTGTCACTGTTCTTGCAGAAGGTATCATATGAGGCATCTCATAAGCTTACATGAATTCAGCCATCAAATACAAACACACACACACATTTTAAATTTAAATTTGGAAGAGGAACAATGGTTGTAGGGCATGCATTCCATACATAATGATTATAAGACCAAAATAATATTCTAAGTTGGGGTTTGAATCAGACCTGGAATTGTTCAGAAGCTTAGGCTCCTATATTTTAGACTCCTCTAATCACTCTTCCCATCAATTCACTTACCACAGGGGTGTAAAATTGGATTTCTTTGAGGGCCAGAGCAGCATTGTAGTTTCTCCTCTGCAGGCTGGCATGGGTAGCAACAGGGAGCAAGGGGGAGAGACAGGACAGACTGCCTCCTGCAGCACCCTTCTGGCCAAAACGGTGCAGGGGAGCCTCCTCTGCCCATTTTGGGCCTGAATGGCCTCCTGCAGCACTTTTCTGGCCAAAAGGAAGCATGGGGGGAGGGCTGCACGCCTCTCCTGCACCTTATTTTCACCCTCCATGGCCTTCTGCAACACTCTGCCAGCTGAAAACTTGCCCAAAAAGGGGACCTATTTTAGCCAGCAGAGGCACTGTGGACCGGTCCTTTGATATTTCCAGTCCAGCCCCATGGGGCAGATCCAGCCTGCGGGCCTTGAGTTTGACACCCCTGAGCTAGCATAATATAATTTTATATGATTTAATTCTTTTGAATTACACAACTATTTCTTTGGAATTGGATATTGGGGGGGAGGGGGGGAATCAACCGCTAGTACCACTCCACCATGCAATAAATGCTTCTTAACTTTTAATCATTCATGGACCATTCACAAGTCAAAGACTGCAGGTTCTTGCCTGAAGCTTGCCACAAATGCTGTGCTAGTTATGCTATTGTCCAATGTATCCATGTCCTCTGTTATCTTCCCAAAAAATGCAATTCATGCCCAGCTTCCTGCTTCATTTGATAGATGATAGATAGGGTTAGATAAAACCTTGCTTCTAGCATCTATCCAATCCTTTGGAAGAAAAAGCCTGGGTACCCAAATTACTCCCTTTCTTTCATAAGATTATAGGCAGGTAAATGAGACACTAGTGCAAGGGTCTTCAAACTTGGCAAGTTTAAGACTTGTGATCTTCAACTTCCAGAATTCCTGAACTAACACGACTGGAGGAGGAATTCTGGGAGTTGAAGTCCACAAGTCTAAAAGCTGTCAAGTTTGAAGACCCCTGCGCTAGTGCATAGTTTGTTCCTTTGTTTAGTGAGATTGAAAATTTTACTTGTACATCATGGATATGGAGATGAGGTTCAAGATTCCTAGTCCAAGAAAATATTAAATTAGGAGGGACTTCCATTTTGGCTTGCATTTTTTTCCTTTCCTTTCCTTTTTTCTTCAAAAAAATAATGAGAAAAAAAAATCCTTAGATTGAGATAACTTCATCTATTGGTTGAAAAACACTAAACATTAATTTTATACCGAATTGCAGTCAAATATAATGATTGCTAGAATAAATCAATTTAGTCTAATTTTCTGTTTTTCCGTAGTCTTAATATTTTCTCACTTCTGGTGCAAATGTTCCAAAGACAACAAGACTCATTATCATAGTCAAAGGACAGGAAAATCACTTTATGTACGTATGCATTTTTTTTTTGGGGGGGGAAGATGCAGCTGCTAGTGTAATGTTTAACACTAGAAGACCTCCAAGGCCCCATCCAACTCTGTGACTCTGTTACTCTGTTAAATATTTTCTCCCTCCCTCCTCCCCTAGATTTCTGTCTCGCTATAAAAGTCCCTTTCATCCCCCCACCCTTAAATGATAGCAATAGCACTTAAACTTAGATACATTGCTTCACAGTGCTTTACAGCCCTCTCTAAGCAGTTTACAGAGTCAGCATATTGTTGATCTTGTTGATGACCCAAGCTCTGTAAAGGACCTTGGAATACTCACCTCTAATGATCTAAGTGCTAGAGCCCACTGCAACTACATAGCCAAAAAGGCATTAAGAGTTGTTAACCTAATCCTACGTAGCTTTTTCTCTGGTAATATCACACTACTAACCAGAGCGTACAAAACATTTGCTAGACCAATACTCGAATACAGTTCATCAGTCTGGAACCCACATTACGTATCTGATATTAGCACAATTGAGAAAGTCCAGAAATATTTCACAAGAAGAGTTCTCCTCCTCTACTCGTTGTAGAATACCTTATGCCACCAGACTTGAAATTCTAGAACTAGAAAACCTTGAATTACGCCGTCTTCGGTCTGATTTAAGCATGGTATATAAAATCATACATTGCAATGTCCTACCTGTCAATGAATACTTCAGCTTCAACCATAACAACACAAGAGCACACAATAGATACAAACTCAAAGTTAACCGCACCAAACTTGATTGCAGGAAATACGACTTCAGCAATAGAGTGGTCAATGTCTGGAATACTCTACCCGACTCTGTAGTTTCTTCCCCAAACCCCAAAAACTTTAACCTTAGACTGTCTACTATTGACCTCACCCCTTTCCTAAGAGGCCTGTAGGGGCGTGCATAAGCGCACCAACGTGCCTACCGTCCCTGTCCTATTGTTTCTCTTATTCTTTTATTTTTCTTATATGTACCCATTTCATGTATTCACAACTATGTATACACTTATACTTATTATCTTGTAAACAATTGGCAAATCAAATCAAATAAATAAATAAATAAATAAATATTGCCCCCAACAATCTGGGTCCTCATTTTACCCACCTCAGAAGGATGGAAAGCTGAGTCAACCTTGAGCTGGTGGGATTGGACCTGCCAAATTGCAGGCAGCTGGCCGTCAGCAGAAGTAGTTTGCAGTACTGCACTCTAAAACCACTGCGCCACCGAGGCTCTTAAAGCAGATGTATTAATTTGCTTCCTGCCATTGCCTTGGGACAGATTAGTAAATCTCTCTTTTGCTTCTCCCTCCTCATCTTACTTCTCAATTTTTTTTAAACATCATGACTCTCCTATTGGAAGTAGTCCTCAACTTACGACAGTTGACTTAGTGACCGTTCAAAGTTACAACAATGCTGAAAAAAGTGACTTATGAACCATTGCAGCATCCTCATGGTCACATGTTCAAAATTCAGATGCTTGGCAACTGGCTAATGTTTGTGACTATTGCAGTGTCCCAGGGTCATGTGATCCCATTTTGCAATGTTCTGACAAGAAAAGTCAATGGGGAAACCAGATTCACTTAACAACCATGTTAGTAATTTAACAACTGCAGTGATTCACTTAAGAACTGTGGCAAGAAAAGTTATAAAATGAGGCAAAACTCATTTAACAAATTTTTCACAAAGCAACATAAATTTGGGCTTCAATTATGGTTGTAAGTTGAGGACTACCAGTACTAAAACTGGTTTTTTACATGTGTGGGGTATTTTAAAAAAAATATTAAACCAATTGTAAGTAACAGAAAATACAAATAGCCTATTCTGAATTAGAAAGTAGCCAGCTTTCAACTATGTACATGGTCTAGGCCTAGATAATAGGACAGAATTACCTGCATACTTTGCTTCCATTATGAACTACGTTGGAATTGGTGGGAGAGTCAGTTCCTTCTTCCTGGAGACCGTCTGCCAAAGTAAACAACAGATGTTAAGAACACCTAAGCATGGAAATATTTTCGGTTCTGCCCTCAATTTCTGAGCATTTTATTTCCACCTGCTTTTGTTGCTAATGTTATTTTCGTAATCAGTAATGATTTATCCAAATGCTTTACAATCCTTTATGGACATTAAGCAACATGGGTAAGGAGGAGAAGAAAATGAAGTTGTGGATTATTTGGAAATCCCAAAGATGACACACCGGAGATATGCCAGACATAATTAATTAGCCTCTGTTCCTGCATGTGAAACAGATTTTGGCTTGGAAAAATCACTGCACTATTAAGTAGTGACTGCTGAACACACACAGACACACACAGCAATAACTTTCAAGTAGCAATACAACCCTAGCAATTTTATTTCAGCGTGACTGCTTTTTGTGTACATTAAAAGGACATGTTTTTATATATCTTGCTGATTACTGTTATGAAGAATATCTTAGAACCAACAACTCTCGTGTGCTACAAGTATTAATACAATAACATAACTAAAAATATTACTCTTTTTGGCCTTTATCTTCTGTAGAAACACAGACGTATGATGTTAACTATCTCTAATGGTGAAATGATTTCCTGTCCTAGTCATAGTGTATATAAATGATTTCAAAGCCACCAAATTAAGTGGGATTTAGTTTCAAGTACTTTCTTCAGGATTCATTTTTTGTAAACATGTTATTAGTTTGTTATCTACTAGATTCTCAGATATTCAAGTAGGCTAAAATCTTCACAAACCTGGACACCATGGATAAAGTGATATTAATACTTCATATTAAATTATACTATGTATTATAAAGTTATTGACAATCAGCATTTTAGTATAAAGTGAGATTGATTTAATTAGGAGGTATTTATGTATGACAAAGTACAGATAAAATGCATTTCTTATACTGCAAACACAGTATGGGGATTGCCTCTGGAGCAATCAACCATTTTAATTAGACTTCTTTTCCTTCCATTGGTGTTTGTGATTCTTTCTGTGCCTTATAAATCATCTATATATGAAGCTGAGCATGTAAAACTCCTTGGATTTAGTTCAATAAAAGATTAAAAATAAAACAAACCAAAATATGTTGCAATGTACTGCCAAACGGTATACTGTACAGACTTAAAACAAGTTTTATAGACCAATCACCAGAGGGAGGTAAAGTTCCACTGTGTAAGCATCTGCGAATACAGAAAATGTTTCTGGCTGATACAGGTGGGAACCTCACTGTTGATAGGTCAATTGTGCAACATCAATTGCATTTGAAAATGACTATTTCTTAAACTGAGAAATGTGTGTATATGTCTAGACTGCTTTAATGCTGGCAAACTGATTTGGATCATTTAAGATTTATTTAAAAATATTAATCCCGATGCAGCTTTAGATCTTGGCAACTTTTCCTCATGTTCCGTTTTTTAGAATTTTAGATTTTGGGGTTCACATAAATTTAACATAAATTTCCCGATAGACAGCTGAAATTATGAACCTAGGAAGGAGACAATCACAAAAATCAGGCTGTTGTCTTTCATGGTGTGAAAGGACACAGCATATTAACTACAATAAATGTCCTTGCTTTATGGTACCTGGTGTTAATATCTAAGGCAGAAATAGGTTAGAAGAATGTAAGGGGACCTCAAAAAAATAATCCCCTTGGTATTTTCCAAGACATTCCAGTTCTAGAGGTCACAGTATGATTTACAACATTTTTATATCATTCCTGTATAACAAATGATATAGCCTATGGTTGTGTATAGCTTGTAACCTTATTTTGTTCAGAGCTCTTTTATATTTCTTTGGCAAGGAGCCCAGCAATCACTGTAGTTGTACATTCCAATAAAGGATACTTGATTGCATTTCAAATTCCCAGAGGTTGTGGGAGGAGCTGCTGGCTGCTTGTGAAAGAAGCAGAGGGTGAGTAGAAAGGAGAAATATAGCGGCCATATCATATAACTATAAACCAAGAATACCAATAAGACATTTAGGGTAAGTGCGCTTGAGATTGTGATTTTATTTTATTTCAAAATGACCGGCTTAGTTCAGTGCAATACTTATTTTACAGCTGTCTTTCGCAGCACTCTTTTCAAACTTGGACACTGTCCTCTTTGTAAAAAAATTACCAGTCTACATGGACAGATTACCTATCTAGAATCTCTAATCTCCATTTCCCGATAGACAGCTGAAATTATGAACCTAGGAAGGAGACAATCACAAAAATCAGGCTGTTGTCTTTCATGGTGTGAAAGGACTAAGCAGAAATTAGGTGCCCAATCCAGCCATCTATTGAGCTGCCGTGCTACCAGCCCCCACTACCACAAAGATCCTACAGGAAAAGGGCAGTATGGACAACTGTGGGATCTGGCAGGGTGAGAGCTGTGGACCATAAACACAAAACTTTTGCTGTGTCCCAGCATAACAGATACAATGCCCTTGCTGACCTTAATAGGGGCACTAAAGTGACAGGTCAAGGTAGTTATGATAATGATGACTTAAGTAAGCCAGGGATCATGGTCCTAGAAGAAGAATTTACTTTGGAAAGAAGAAAGTGTGAATGAAGTATTACCCACCAGTCACACAAGAAGAGCAAGGCATCCAAAAAGAGAAGCCACCTTCTGGTTGGGGACTCAATTGTAAGGGATGTAAATTTAGGAAAGAATACTGAGGTTTTGAAAGATGTCAGGTGTCTACTAGGTGCTACTGCCAGCAGAGACAAGAAGCATATTCTTAAGACAGTCAAAAATGCCAGTAAGGACTGTGATGTTGATGCTATTATATATCTTGGTACAAATGATCTGTCCCAAAAGGATGTACTTTCTGTTCAGAAAGACTTCCAGAGTTTGGGGTATGAACTTAGCAATATGGGCTGTAGGCTTATCTTCTCAGAGGTTCTACCCATATACAAGGAACAAAAAGGTAAAGGGCAGCATGTAGCAGAGTTTAATGTGTGGCGAAAGGAGTGGTGTAAAAGGGAAGGCTTTGGTTTTATTAGTCATGATGTCTGCAGCTGGTCCAATGAAAAACTGTACAAAAGAGATGGTTTGCATCCATCAAAAAAAGGGACTGAGTTACTTGGCATTAAATTCACAGATTTCCTGGATAAACATTTAAACTGAACAGCGGTGACAGAGAGTTAATGGATTCAGAACATCTCTGTCCCCAGCAACCTAAAACTAATAAGGATACCAGTGCATGCAAAATAGATGTTTGTGCAGGTAAGATTATCAACCTTGATGCCAACCAAAACCAAGCAATTAATAGTGAGTGCCATAATCAAACAGGTGGCAAGAAAGTAGGGGCAGGCAGGCACAACACAGGTTATGTAGACAGTAAACACAGTGTCAGACATAAAGATCTCAAGTGCCTATATACAAATGCACAAAGTCTGGGGAATAAACAGAGTGAACTCAAACTACAAATACATGAAGGTAAATATGATATAGTTGGAATAACAGAAACTTGGTGGGATGAAACCCATGACTGGAACATACTGATAGAAGGATACAAACTATCAAAAAAACCACAAAAAAAACAGACCCCATAAAAGAGGAGGTGGAGGCGAGGCTTCGGCGGCGGCAGGGTTCCGCGATCAGCGCGATCCCTGCCGGGCTCATCGACTAGGTTCCCCGATCCACTTGGATTTGGGGGATATAGTTGCCCTGTAGGGGCTGCTGAAGACAGGGGGATCTGGAAAGGGGGTAGGGGGTGTCGCAGACCCCTCCCCAGCCAGCTAAACCCCTTTTCCCTAGGCGGAGGAGCGGCGGTCAGCAATGGCCGCCTCAAAGAAACCTGCAGACGGATAAGAATGTGCAGGAGGAAGAGAATTGGAGAATCGTGAGAGTTGCCTATGGTCCGGGATAAAGTTGCTAAGCAAAGAACCTCCGGGATCGGAGAACTGTTGGAGAAGTTGCTACATTGTTTCCAGAGAGAGTTACAAGCTGCGGATAGAACTCTTAAAGGGAAAGTTTTTTTTCTTTTCACTCTCCTTCCTAACGTGACAGCTGTGGAACAGTAAGAGAAATCTGAAAATCCAGGTAATTAAACACTGAAGAGATAAGGATTTCTGAATGATTTTTTCTTTCTTAAAAAAAACACTTTTAAAAACTTTTCTTTTTTTATGCTGTGAGTGGGAAGGGAGAGTGAAAGCTGGACTATAATTTGGAAATGAGGAGTATGCCTGGAATTTTAATGAGATATAAATATTAACAAAGCTTCTGAAGATATATATTAAATGCAACTTTGTGATCCAATTTTAACCCCAGAAAGAGAAATTGAGGAAGGAGAAGGTGTCTAAAGAAATGATCTACTTGGACTGCTTGGTGATTTTATTACTTTCGAAAATTATCTTTGATTAAAAACATCTGGGTGGTTGTTTGGGAAAACTTTTTCTCTTCACAAACATCATTTGTGGATGATTTGGAACTTTTACATCAAAAATTCAAGAGGAAAGCGAGAAGGGAAGGATGTTTTTGATACTCTGTGTCAGTATTTAGAAATGGCGGTTTATGCTTACGTGGAAGGGATTGAATACCAAGAAGATTTGGAGGAAGAAGAAGCCATCTTGGAGGAACAAGTCACTTTGGCTGGGCAAAGAAAGGAGAAGGAGAAAAAGGAAAAAGAGACTTTAAGATCTGTAAAAGCAATCCAAAAAAAGAAAAATAAGATGAAAAGGAGGTATTATGTTAGAAAACTGCAGGGGGAGGAAGCTGGAGAGGAAGAGAGGTGGAGAGACAAAGGGGTAATGAGGACAGAGAGAAGAACAAGCAAGGGAGAAAAGGGATGAGAGGCCTCAGTAGTAGAGAGCAAGATGTAAAGAAACAAATCTTTTTAGAGACAATGGGTAATCTTATTGATGAAGGGATTCTAAAGGTACACAAGATTGTTTTTATATTTGTACTTAGAAATAACTTTTAGAAGGTTGGAAATAAAGTGTAATTTAAAATGTGGTAAAATATTTAATATAACTTAGTGAAATTGGTGTTAAGGAAAGGGAACATTTTATGAAATAAAGATTGGAGATATGATGTGGGGGGAATAACTGTGGAAAATATAACTATTATTAAAAAGATATGATATTAAATTGAATGGATAAAATGGTTAAGGTATAAAAGAATATTGGGGAGAGGAGGAGAAGGAGGATTACCTTAATGAAATAATGATTTAAAATATGTGATGTGGGGAGAATAATTGGAAAGTAGGTCCTCCCACAAAAGTATGTTAATTAATTGAAAAGCAATGTGCTAAGTTTTTTATGTTATAAAAGAATATGAATATTAATGAATAGATTATTTCTGGTAGTGATAATATTGTATAATTTTTGAATGTACCAAGCAGGATCCCAATGTAAGTTAGGTGTTTTATATTAAATATTATAAATGTAGAGGAAAGAGGTTAAGGCGTTATACTCCAATTAGTGGACAGGAGAAGTTTTATTTTTATTTTAAGGAAGAAAGCAAATGGATAGCTGGAAATAAACAGACAAAGAATAATAAATATTATGATTTGAACTGAGATGAGATGAATAAAATAAAATTAAGAGAATTTAAGAGAGAAAAGAAACTATATATAAAAGTGAAGATGGTAATAAGATATGAATGACATATAAAATGAATATGAATTTGAAGTTGTGTCTGTATAAAGAGTTTTGACCCGGGATTGAGCAACCTTCAGAAAAGATGATTTTTTATTTTCTTTATGTTATGTCTTATGTTATATGTATTTGTGTTTGTTTTTAAAATTAATAAAACTTGTTTTAAAAAAAAAGAGGAGGTGGAGTTGCACTGTATGTAAAGGATCACTATATTGCTACAGAAATTCATGAAACCAAAGATGAAAACCTCCTAGAATGCATATGGGTCAATATAAAAGAAAAAAAGAATGACATGGCCACAGGTGTATATTATAGGCCACCCAATCAAGCAGAAAAAATAGATGCCCTTTTTGCCAGCCAACTAACAAACATATGCAGGAAACACACAACAATAGTAATGGGAGACTTCAATTATCCTGATATCAATTGGAAAACTAATTCTGCACAAAGTGAGAAATCAAATAAGTTCCTAACCAACCTAGCTGACAACTTTGTTGTCCAAAAGGTAGAGGGTGAAACTAGAGGTACAGCTATACTGGACTTAATTCTTACAAACAGAGAAGAAGTGATAGAGGGAGTTGAAACTGCAGGAACCTTGGGTGAGAGTGACCATGTCATACTAGAATTCAACATAACACAAACACAAGCAACAGAACATAATGACACCAGAGTCTTGGATTTTAAAAGAGCTGATTTCAATAAACTCAGAGAGAACTTGGGAAAGATTCCATGGATGAAAATCCTAAAGGGGAAAACAACTCAAGAATCTTGGGAAACTCTAAAAAGTATGATCATAGAAGACCAGACCAGCATAATACCACTGAGAAAGAAAAACAAGAAATCCAAGAAGAAACCAGCATGTCTACACAAAGATCTCTCTGATAAATTGAAAGAAAAAAAGGACAAGTACAAAAAATGGAAAGAAGGATATACAACTAAGGCAGAATATCAGCAGATAGTCAGAATCTGCAAAGACGAAGTCAGGATAGCAAAGGCTCAGAACAAACAAAGATTTGCAACAAAAGTCAAAGATAATAAAAAAAGTTTCTTCAACATATAAATAACAAGAAAAAAAATCAAGGAAACAGTCAGTCCACTAAAGAGAGAAGATGGCAAGGAAGTAACAGGCAACAGAGAGAAAGCAGAACTGCTTAACTCATTCTTTGCCTCTGTCTTCACGCAAAAAGAAACTATAGCTCAACCCACCAAAAACATAACTGTAAAAGACAGACCAGAAATAAAAGTTAAAATAAGCAAAAAAAATAGTAAGAGAACACCTGTCTGATCTTGATGAAAACAAATCACTGGGGCCTGATGGACTACATCCCAGAGTTTTAAAGGAGCTGGCAGAGGTCATCTCAGAACCACTGCACCATATCTTTCAAAAATCCTGGAGCGCCGGGAACTACCAGAGGACTGGAAAAGAGCTGATGTGGTTCCTATCTTCAAAAAAGGAAAAAAAACAGACCCAGGAAACTATAGACCAATCAGCCTAACATCAACACCCAGGAAGATAGTAAAAAAACAGATCTGCCGACATCTAGAAACAAGTAAAGTAATAACTAGCAGTCAGCACTGGTTTGTTAAAAACAGATCATGCCAAACCAATCTTATTTCATTCTTCAACACAGTGACTAAATTAGTAGGCCAGCAAAATACTGTGGAGATAATATATTTAGATTTCAGCAAGGCATTCGACAAAGTAGACCACAACCTACTTCTTAGTAAGCTAGAAAAAAGTGGAATAGATAGCACCACTACTAGATGGATTCGCAACTGGCTGGCAAACCGTACTCAATGAGTAGTTCTTAATGGGTCTAAGTCTACATGGAGGGAAGTAAGCAGTGGGGTGCCACAATGTTCTGTCTTAGGCCCAGTACTTTTCAATATCTTCATTAATGACTTAGATGAGGGAATAGAAGGGGAACTTACCAAATTTGCAGATGATACTAAGCTGACAGGAATAGCTAACACACAAGAAGATAGGCTCAAGATCCAGATGGATCTTGACAGACTAGAACACTGGGCCATATCTAATAAAATGAAATTCAATATAGAGAAAAGTGAAGTCCTACATGTAGGCAAGAAAAACCAAAAGTACACATATAGACTGAGTGAAACCAGGCTCAATAGCAGTAACTGTGGGAGGGATCTTGGAGTCTTAGTGGACAACCAGCTAAATATGAGCCACCAGTGTGCAGCAGCTGCCAAAAAAGCTAATGCAATCCTAAATTGTATTAACAGAGGGATACAGTCAAGATCAAGGGAAGTACTAATACCACTCTATAAAACCTTAGTAAGACCACACCTAGAGTACTGCATCCAGTTTTGTTCACCACATTATAAAAAAGATGTTGAGACTCTAGAAAGAGTACAGAGAAGAGCAACCAGGATGATTAGGGGACTGGAGGCTAAAACATACAACGAACGGTTGCAGGAACTGGGTTTGGCTAGTCTAGTAAAGAGAAGGATCAGGGGAGACACTATAGCGGTCTTCCAATATTTGAGGGGCTGCCACAGGGAGGAACGGGTCAAGCTATTTTCTAAAATGCCTGGAATTAAGGAGAAACTTTCTGACAGTGAGAACAATCAACCAACGGAACAGCTTGCCCTCAGAAGTTGTGGGAGCGCCATCACTTGAGACTTTCAAGGAGAGATTGGACTGCCATTTGTCAGAAATGGTGTAGGGTCTCCTGCTTAGGCCTAGATGACCTACAAGGTCCCTTCCAACTCTGATTATCTGTTATCTGTCTCTTCCATCACTTTGATTCCTTATTAAAGTTGGCTTTTCTTATAGTGGAATTAAAGCAGAACGTTCTTATGAAGAATGCTTTTGTTTAGTCACTCCACTTCATTAATCCTTTCCAGCAGGAAAATAATGCATATAAATATATATCATAAGGGAAATGACACCCCAGGGGTGTCAAACTCATGGCATCACGTAACATATAATGACTTTTTTTGCCTTCACTAAACCAGGTGGGATTGGGGCCAGCATGTGATGTATCCAGCCCGCAGGCCGCGAGTTTGACACCTCTGATGTAGACCATTTCCCTTATGGTATATATTACGAATAATGTAAATGCTTGTATGATGTATATTAAATAAGATAATCCTCTTTGCTCGAATGGCAGTTATCCTTCTATGGTAGACATTTGGAATGGGATTCTAGGAAAAGAGTTATGAGATCAATTAAATATAATAGAAGATATGACTTAAAGAGATGCTAGCAATAAGCTTCGATGTTCAATGTTCTGTGTAAAGTTGAAATATTTAATTTCTGATTAGTAGTTAGATGAATGGAAAAGGAGGGGAGAATTATCACTCCTGCTTTATACATTTCTCCCTTTGTTTTTTTAATCTTTATTCTGCTGTAACTTTCTTTAAAAATTGTTAAAAGTATAAGCCTAAAATAAAAAAAGAAAATACACCCTTAATTTTAGCATTTTTTTTCAAGAGCAGCAGTCTAAGTCAAGGGACTCCACAAGTATGCCATCTATTTCATAATTTTCAGCCCTTGCACAGGTAAAATAAACAGAATTTATGAAATGCATTCTCAAAACAAAAGAAAAATCTTTCATACAAAATTTGATGAAACAGTTGGGTTCTCAGTGCTCTCATGGTTGTTAGCTGCCTGCCAGTCATGGTATGGGTGTGGCTTCCTCCTTGATAGTTCCTTGATTGTTGATATTGACCAGGTTATTGTTTCTTGATTGATGGTTTGTCTGGTTCTGGGTGTTGGCAGCTGTAAGGATCTGTTCAAAACTGTTTATTTCATTCCCAGACTTTTGATTGCATTGTTTAAATGGTATTTAAATAGGATTTATCTATTTGTATCTATGTGGCAGTGAGTGCATCATTGGCAGACTTGAAAGAACAGGTTAGGGGATTTTCTATGTGATTGAAAAGTTGAAAACAACTTGAGGCCCATAATCAATCAGTCAATCAATCAATGTATCTATTGATGACTGATCGCTAACTGAACAATAGTACTAGAACACTTATCCAACAGTGTGTACTTTTATTCTATAGCTATTACCAGTTAAATATAATTCTTAAATAATTAATGCACTTACTTTATTCCTTCAATTTGATTTTTTTCCCTATGCAACTTGAGGTATGGCAGAAGGAGGAAGGTCAAGGGAAGAGGTTTTGAGATGTCACAATCCTGCAGCCAAACCCAGTAAATTCTGCAGCATTATTATGGGCAGATTTCCTTGCCAATTGGTGTTATTAAGAAAAGGGAGGCCAACAAAGACAAAGAAACCCAACTACACTGCTAAAAAAAAATAAAGGGAACACAAAAATAAGACATCCTAGATCTGAATGAATGAAATATTCTTTTTAAATACTTTGTTCATTACATAGTTGAATGTGCTGACAACAAAATCACACAAAAATTATCAATGGAAATCAAATTTAGCAACCCATGGCGGTCTGGATTTGTAGTTACACTCAAAATTAAAGTGGAAAAAAACACTACAGGCTGATCCAACTTTGATGTAATGTCCTTAAAACAAGTCAAAATGAGGCTCAGTAGTGTGTGTGGCCTCCACGTGCCTCTATGACCTCCCTACAATGCCTGGGCATGCTCTTGATGAGGTGGCAGATGGTGTCCTGAGGGATCTTCTCCCACACCTGGACTAAAGCATCCCTCAACTCCTGTACAGTCTGTGGTGCAATGTGGCATTGGTGGATGGAGTGAGACATGATGTCCCGGATGTACTCAATTGGATTCAGGTCTGGGGAACGGGCGGGCCAGTCCATAGCATTAATGCCTTCGTCTTGCAGGAACTGCTGACACACTCCAGTCACATGAGGTCTAGCATTGTCGTGCATTAGGAGGAACCCAGGGCCAACCGCACCAGCATATGGTCTCACAAGGGGTCTGAGGATCTCATCTTGGTTCCTAATGGCAGTTCGACTACCTCTGGCGAGCACACGGAGGGCTGTGCAGCCCCCTAAAGAAATGCCATCCCACACCATTACTGACCCACTGCCAAAACGGTCATGCTGGAGGATGCTGCAGGCAGAAGAACGTTCTCCATGGCATCTCCAGACCCTGTCACGTCTGTCACATGTCCTCAATGTGAACCTGCTTTCATCTGTGAAGAGCACAGGGTGCCAGTGGCGAATTAGCCAATCTTGGTGTTCTCTGGCAAATGCCAAACGTCCTGCACGATGTTGGGCTGTAAGCACAACCCCCACCTGTGGACGTTGGGCCCTCATACCACCCTCAGGAGGTCTTTTTCTGACCGTTTGAGCAGCCACATGCACATTTGTGGCCCACTGGAGGTCATTTTGCAGGGCTCTGGCAGTGCTCCTCCTGTCCCTCCTTGCACAAAGGCGGAGGTAGCGGTCCTGATGCTGGGTTGTTGCCCTCCTACGGCCTCCTCCACGTCTCCTGATGTACTGGCCTGTCTCCTAGTAGCGCCTCCATGCTCTGGATACTACGCTGACAGACACAGCAAACCTTCTTGCCACAGCTCGCATTGATGTGCCATCCTGGATGAGCTGCACTACCTGAGCCACTTGTGTGGGTTGTAGACTCCGTCTCATGCTACCACTAGAGTGAAAGCACCGCCAGCATTCAAAAGTGACCAAACCATCAGCCAGAAAGCATAGGAATGGAGAAGTGGTCTGTGGTCACCCTCTGCAGAACCACTCCTTTATTGGGGATGTCTTGCTAACTGCCTCTGCTTTCCACCTTTTGTCTATTCCATTTGCACAACAGCATGTGAAATTGAATGTCAATCAGTGTTGCTACCTAAGTGGACAGTTTGATTTCACAGAAGTGTGATTGACTTGGAGTTACATTGTGTTGTTTAAGTGTTCCCTTTATTTTTTTGAGCAGTGTATTTTACTTATCATGCACTTCACAAGCAAAATCAGAATGGTAGCATCTGGCAGTGAAACAGAACAGATGCAATGGGGCAAGATAAGGACTGCCAATTAAATGAGAAATGGATTGCACTTCAAAAGTGAGAAAAGGCCAATTGACTAAAAACAAGTTATTAGACATGAAGACCTTTGTATCAATCTGTCTTTTACAAGCATTTAAATAATTTTTAAAGAGCAGGGTCTTGTAAAAATCATTTGCAATCAAGAAGAAATGTTACCAGGCCTGATTGGGTAGGGATCTCAAAATGCTTTTGCCAGTAACATAGCCTGATTCATCTACTTGAGACTCTGGCATTCCAGGTGCTATTAGTACATTGGGGGGAGGGGATAATCTGATTTGTTCATCCACAGTAGATATTTGATTGAGAATTTCAATTACTTTCTTCCTTGTTATTATTCAGATTTCTGATTCCATAAACATTATAAATACACAATTAGGGGCAAAAGTATAGACATTCCATATAGAAGTCTGAAGTGAGAGATCAAAGCCATAATCCTGATCATACTTCATGCATTTTACCTACAAAACTAACCTCGTACAAAAAATAATATAAAATTAAGAAGAGGATGGGGTTTTTTGTTTAAAAATTTATAGTATATGTCCATCTAATTTGCAGAATGTGACTCCATACAACAATAAATACAAAGTCACCAAATCCAGACAACAGCAAAACACATAGCTGGGGCACACCAACATATACTCCACCACCTATAGCAAACTCACCTAAAATCCTGACCCCAACATTTGGGGAAATAGCCAGGACTTCAAAGCCTTCCTGAAAGCTAACAGAGTTGGGGCAGTTAAATCTTAGTGGGAAATTGTTTTATAGGGCAGAAACCACAACTAAAAAGGTTTTCAAGTCCCATGCATGGTCACATATCTGGTACAGTTTTGAGAATTTCTCCTCTCAAAATCACTTTTATGTTGTTCCATATCACCCTGTCACAAGTAAGAACACTGAAATCTCATGGAAACTCATGTGGATCTGTCGAACGTTGAGACTGACAGCTTTTATTACTTACTTTAAAATTATTTTCATTTAATTTTGTGGAGCTATGGATGTTGTTTGGAGGGACAATGGACAACTCCATGGACTGTTATTGATGCCTTAGTTAACTAACATGAAGTATTATAATTCTGATGCAAAATACTTTAATGAATAAAACCCACTCATGAATACATTAGACATTTGACTTGACCTAACTTGTATAGGATTAAATGTAAATACTAGATGGGTCCATTCCGAGACCTTTTTATAGCTATAGCAATAACCATACTTGACAGATTCTTCTTCTTTTCTGAGAAAGGGAACCATTAAGGTCAAAGGTGTAGAAACTTAGATAATACAATTAAAACACCAAAGCACATAGCTGCTTACAATAAATAGCTTTTATTTCCTTGTTTAATTATAAGAAACTAATATTTTCATTATACATTAATATAAATGTGGTATGCAAAGAAGAGGATAGTTTTAGGCAAACATTAGGCATATTTATAATTCAGAGAACACAGATGCTAGTTATTGGCTTTACACTGCAGAACCTAATTGGTAAATGAGTTTTCTGAGTATTCATAATGCAGCAAATTACTTCGGTTGGACACCTCAAGGGAATGATATTGTCATGCTGAGTATGATATCTAGTACTTTAATGTTTTAGATTTCTCAAGGGTGGGGGAGAGATGTATATAACAGTGCAGAGAAAATTAAGAATTCTTAATAGCTTCCACTCTACCTTTCTGGAAAATGCTGCTGCTGAAGAGAGTTCTAGTATCTTTTTTGCTAAACTGTAGCAGAACAGATGGTAGCACCTGGCTAGCCTTCTCTAGCAAAGAATGTTAAAGCTGGTTGGCATGTGGATAGGAGGCCACAAGGAAATCCTAGAGAAAGTAATTAATTTTTTTAGAAGAGAATGACAGGGTTTCACCTGACAGACAAACCCCAGGATCAATTTATGAGCTCACAAGAATCCTAGAACTGCTGGTAAGTAGATTTTGTAAGATATAACAAAAGAATTATACAGCTACAGTCTTGCAAGGCAAACATATTTATAGATTTAAACCCTTTTACATCCTATGAATCAGGCTTCTTGGGGTTGGCTTTGGGCAAAGGGAAGTTCTGAGTTACATCTGTTCCTTGTTCATAGAGAAAACCAGGTTATAAATGAAATATTATATTACATGCAAACCTTGGCCCTATCTTTGAGGAACAGCTGCTTCGTGACAGCATGCCTATTCTCTTATTTAGATTCAAGTTACTTACCTTTGCATTTTCCTTATTATTATTATTAGTTTGTTGTTTTCCATTTTCCTTCCTATGTCTTTGGGGGAATTTAAATTGATGTTTAGAATGTTATGGATTCATACTGAAAACTGCATTTGTCTACAAAGAAATTAATTCTGTAATTTGGATTGAAAAATGCAGCTTCTATTATAATAATATTATCTAGTAAAAGGTAGTGAAAGATGTACAAGTCGCTTTCTGTGACAAAGATATTCATTTTATTACATTCACAGTTCAAAACTAAAAGGAATCACAAATACATTATGTACTAGTAGACAAAGTGAGAAGTCAGCACATTAGTGAGATGGAATTAGTGGTTGACATTAAAAAGTTATTAGCCTTTGATCTCTCACATAGCTAACCTGATCATCAAATGGAAGCAAGGCTTAAACAGCACCTTCTAAAAACAATTATAACAGAGAAGAATTTAGCATCTTAGGCAAAAATTTCAATAGATCAGTGGAAGTGCACAACCTCTATTTCAGGCCAATTCATACAGTTAATGAGTAGAATACTGATATTTTCTTCCACAAATGATTGTAGGTAAACATTTTAAGAGTTGTTTTCTGTTATTTATTTTTAAATTGTACAGGCAGGGAAGAAGGCTACTCGTATTGATATTGTTATTACAGGTATCCTTTGATTTTTTTGAGCCCAAAGTTTGCATTACTAAGCAAGACATTTGTTAAGTGAGTCGGACCCCATTTTAAACCTTTCTCTTGCCACTTGTTGTTAAGCAAATCACTGTGATTGTTAAGTGAATCATGTGGCTGCTAAGCAAATATGGCTTCTTCCATTGACTTTGTTGGAAGCCAGCCGGGAAGATTTTAAATGGGGATGACATGACCCCCCAGACAGCAAAACTCTCATAAATACATGAACACCCAAATTCTGATCATGTGATCATGGAGATGTTGCAACAGTTGCAAGTGTGAAAAGACAAGTCACTCTTTTCGGTGTTGCTGTAACTTTGAACAGTTACTAAATGAACAATTGTAGGTCGAAGACTACCTGTACTTGTATTCTTTGTGAAAACTGTGTAAGTGCTTTCATCTAGGGCAGTCGTGAAAATGCTCGCCTCCTACTCAGACGGTTGACAGTTCAACCCTAGATAGAGGTACATAGTTCTCTCCTTGGGCACAAAGAAAAAAATATCTATTGTGAACTCCGCATGGCATCAGGGAGGGCATCCAGCTCTGCTCCATCCAGTCACCCTGACTCTACCCTGAATTAAGGGGCTACAGGGCTGTAAAAAAAGAGTTTATTTAGGGCAGAGTTTTTGAAATGCTTCCAAATGGACATATCCTACAGATCTCCTGCTAACATGTAGGATCTGCTGATGCAATAATTCTGTTTTCTGAACTTCATTTTTTATGAAAAGGAAAAGCAACAACAGGACTCAGACACTGCACATAGTTTTCTTTTTAATAATTATTTTGATCATCTGATCCAAATTTGGGTGCTTAGTAATTGGCATGTATTTATGACGGTTGCTGGTTTTAATGAGCCTACAGTGTACAGGCAATATGCATCCAAGTTTAGGTGATGTGGCATTAATCTAGAATGTGATCCAGGAACTGAAAAGATAAAATTTGTGATGAGAGATTAAACATTGATGTACATATTCCTGCCCTACGTCAACACTATTGTTCATCCTTCTGCACTTAATGAAAAAGGCCTTGATATACAGTGAAACTTGCCATTATGGTTTTTAGTCCGACTTTCTGCTTCTTGAAAAGAGCCTAGCATCATTTCATTAGACACAAGTATTTATTTATTTATTTATTTTGTAAAACTGAAAAACACTTGGTGCTGTATGAGAACATTGGAATTTGATTGAGTTAAGAAGTTTCAAGCATCTATTCAATTATTTGTTGTAGGATTCCCACCTTTTACAAATATATTTAAACAAAATCTCAGAAAATACAACAGTTTCACCTAATATATGTTAAGAATGATCCAACTCCCTGCAAGTAAGTTTCTTCATGGCAACTCAGGAACTATTGAATTGATTCTTTTTTTAAAGAATCCATTTCAGCCCAGTGCCTCTAATTCCCTCTTTTTATAATTAATTGCTAAGAGAGGCAGAAAAATACTTGCCTGTCAAAGCAGCTTCTAATTTATGTTCTGTGGCTACAGCATTTATTTTTACTTGATTTGTTTTATTTACTCATATATTTTATTCTAATGTGTTGTTTTATATTATCACAGAAATTCTTGTTAAGTGAAAATCCCTGCAAATTATACAGAGCACTTATATTGTTGAGATTATGGTTCTTCCTGTTTGTAGGTGTTATTGTGAACTATTTAGTTTTTATTAGGTATATATCCACACTTGCAAACCTGCAAAACACTAGATTAAAGGGAAAAAAAGCTTTAAACATCTGGCAGCATTAACACACTATTAAAAGGCTGGAGATAATAAAGATGAATCAAAAGCACAATAATATAAGGAAGAAAGTGAACAAAAACTTCCCAATATGTTAAACACAATACTATGCTACTTTGTTCTTTTTTATTTTATTTTCATTGAGCCTAATTTTATATTAGTTTTTAAAGATATTTTGATATAAAATTCTAAAAGTAAATTAAAAAAAGATACATGTGAAATTAAAGCCTACAATCAGCAACTTTGACAGATTTCTTATATTTTTAGGTTTCTTATACTTTTAAATTTGACCGTTGCTGATTTGTGTAAACAATCCATATGATTGCATCTTGTGTCTTTGAAATTAGCTTGTTGTGTGTACTCCATTGGAATACCAATAACAGGAGTTCTTGTGAATTTGCAAAGTAAGGATTAAATTGCACTTGAAATAATTGTATTGCTATTTAGCCAATTGCTAGCTATTTTTGCTATGCTGTACAGAACCTGAATTGGTGAGAATAAGTCCTTCCAGTCTCCATGCAGTTGTAACTAAGCTTATGACAAACTGAATGGTGAATAACTGGGGGAATAAGAGGGTAATAGTAAAATGTTCTACCCCTTCAGAAAAAAAATCCCCCATAGGTAGTTTGACCTTACTCCTGGTATGTGTGCAAATCTTAGAAAGTCAACTAAAGAGAACTATGAATCCCACTCACCTCAGTCCTGGGGTGGGGACGGGTATCTTCCCATCATTATCAACATCTCTATATCTGTATACCCAGAGTTACATTCACACATTGTAATTATGTATGTTTTCTGAATCTGAGGTACTTGACTAAAGGACCTTGATGCTGCATGCCCAGTTCCAGTGGAACTCCCATTCTGGCTTTGTGTGTATGTGCTCCCAAAGGGTTTGCTTACAAGATCCTTACCTACATCTTAAAAACAAATCATAGAATACTTAATTCACCTTTTCCCTATTACAAATAGTTTATTCTGCATACAGGCTTCTCATACAGCTAGAACTGACACCTATACATTGCTGACAACTTAAGTAATATCGATTGCCTTTATACATGTAGGAGACCATTGATGTGATAACACTTTAGAAAATACTAGAAGGCATCTAAAATTTGAGAGGTAGGAGGACATAAACAACAGAATAAGGGCAATAACATAGAAGAACAGGTAATCACAGATGAATGCACATGATGAATTTGTTTTATTTACAATAACTGTTATCTTTAAATCCAACTCTTCAAAAACAGATATTTAAACACTGCTTTTAATGTGTGCTTTTCATCCTGAAAATGTACTGCTTGATGGACAAATTAATATTTGAATTTTTCAGTGTAAGTATTGAATTCCATTGGTAACAGTAAACAAGATTGGATAGCTATTTTCCCTGAAGCCTGCCTTTCTATAGTTCTGTGGAAATAAGCACTCTCTATACAGTCTTGTAGTTATATACATATTGTAATGAATATATTTGTTGTTTATATCAAGTATAAAATGGCATTTGATAAGTTTGTATATATGAATATGTATACATTAAAATGTGGCAGATGCCAAGTTTGTAGAGAATGCAAACATCAAATGTGGCAGATGTATCATGTCATACACACCCACACACACTGATAACACAAGATTTCGAAGGTGTGCCATGACAGGAGGAAAACCTTTCAGAGGCCAAATCTATGGAATGTTATCAGCATTACAACATTGGTATTAATCATAAAATCTGTGGAACTCATTTAATTCTCAAATAAATTATAACTTGTCATGGAAATAGTGTAATCCAAAAAAGCATTGTCTATGAAAGACAAATGTTTTGAAAGTAGTATGAGCCAAAAACTTTCTATATTGCATACAAATGGTAAAATTAACTGACAATACATGACACATTGTTTCAACCAATAAACAGAATGACCATAGGCAGGCAAAGAATAGTTGGAGTAAGAGCAAAAAATTTTGCCACCTCAGCTTGCGGGAAACTGACAGGAAGCATCTGAAATTACAATTGTATGATGGCAGCTGACCATAATGGTGCTGCAGGGACCACAATCTTACAAATGGAGCTGGTCCCAGAGAAGTAATGGGTCTCAGACTTTGGATGATCTCTTTAAGTTAATCCATTTGAAGTACCTTGTTTCAAAAATTGTTGCCCTGGGATGCACCATTTCACCCAATTGAAGGTTACAAACAGACAGGAGAGTTTTAGTAGTATATGTCATGGGTCTGGGTAATGCTCCCAATCAACTCAAGACTCTGAGGCTGTGGCTTCTCTCAAAAATTATGTATATTGGATACATCATATTGGCATATTCAAATGTGATCATTCAACTTCCATTAGACATTACGTAGAAATAGATTAAACATACTCAGGCCCTGATATTTCATCCACCCAAGGCCTTTTAGGGTAATCAAAAGCTTTTGTAAGGCCAGAAGAGTAGAAAAGAGCCTCATGCTGGTCCTCAGGATGGGAGCTCCCACAGACCATTTTTAAGCCCTCTCCTGCCATACTTTGGAGCCTTCAGCAGGTGTTCTCTGCTCACTTGGATGGGACAGGCAGAATCTGTGTGAGATACATGGTGTCATAGATATCCAACCCCTTTAATATCCTTCTTGTCCCCTTTACTAAAAAACGAACCAAATCTAGATTTTCCTGTGATTATGAATTTAGAATTTATTTATTTGTTTTACTTGTTTGTTGAATTTATATACATCATACTGTTTGGGCAACTTTAGGTGGCTTATAATAAATGGACTATCTTAAAGTAATCACTTTTGTTTTGAATAAGGATCATAGTTCAATCAATTATTTCAATTTAATTTGATCTAGTATTGGGACAAGGGACAAAGTTATAATGAATTACAAATAGTGTAAACATTGCATGTAGACATTCATATGGGTTTTCTAGGTCATGTGTTTTTAGTTATGGGCAGATGCCATGCCAGAATTTGCAACCAAAGTTTTCTGGTCTAATGAAAGAAAATTAACATAAAATTTATCTGGCCAGCTTGGACATGGGGAATAAGAAAAGAGGCATTTGCACTTTTACAAAGAAACACTGCATGATACATGGATTTAATAGCTAAAGAGGCAAATACAGCAAGTTAGGGTTTATTAATTTTCCCAGTAAAAAACTTTATTGTTAAGATGCTAAATCTAGTTCCAAACAAGTTGTTGGCATGGCAAAGTTGCTGTCATGATATAATTACCAGTTTATCTCTCAAATATATTGTTCATTCTCTGATAGGTTCTGAAATCAAACAATGCTTATTTTATTACCTTAGTATAAAAACCTTTGTCTAATCATTTTCTTACCATGTGTACATCGTTAAATTTCCAAACCAAATTTTTCAATGTATGAGTGACAGCTTTTAATTCTAGAAAAAAGATTGAATCTTCACTAAACATTTATATAGGTAAGGTCTGTCTGAAGAAAGTTGAATGACAAGCTATCATTGTATAATATGATTAATGCATTTAATAATGTATAAATCAAGAAGGATCTTCCCCTTCCCCTTCTCTTTTATTTTTATCAAATATCATTTCTTTCAAGTTGCTCAGGTTAGTATATAAGATTAATCAAACCAAATATAATAAATAGATAAAAATCAATCCATTTTTAAAGCAAGCCAAAATGTGGGTGGTTGATTGTGTCTGCATACTGTAATAGATCAGAATTCCATAAAATTTTGATTCACTTTGAATTAGCTATTTGGCTTCTTCCACCATTGACTGAATAAACTTCAGAAGCTCAGTTATGCAAACCAGGATTCCTGACTTGTTCCTCATATTTTGTAAATGAAGCAGAAAGAAGACATTTTATATATCAATCCACAGAGCCCGAGGCTTTGAAACAATAGGACAGGGATGGTAGGCAGTATCCTTTTTTTACTTTTTTACAGTATCCTTCTCCTGCCACACCCACCAAACTAAGCCCACAGAACCGGTAGTAAAAAAAATTGAATCCCACCACTGCTTTGGTGGCACTATATTTAGTTATGATTCTCTCCCAAGAGTTATTTGTATGAATAAAATGATTCTTGTCATCCTTGAAGACATTAGTTTAAAATGTTGTTATTTGGTTTAGTCAGAGTGCTTTAATTACACTAATTAACTCAAGCACTGGTGAGATCAGAACAAATGACAATACTGGTTGTATTGCAATTAATTTACCGCTTATGCAAGTAGCATTTTCAAAATATTTGGGCATTGTTGAGATTATGTTATGACTTTGGTATAAAATAAATGTTTAAACTTCTCTCAATAGGTTCTTCATTTGAGAAATATAACAGAAGAAATGTTCAGCTTCTTAAATGAAGGAACCAATTTACAAGAGTGTGAAATCTTGTTGGCATCAAGTTTTGTTTTTTATGAAAAGCCAGTGTTCTTCTGATTTAAAGAAATTAGAAGAATATTAGAATAGTTGTAGGAAAAATAATTTAATTAGTTTCTATGTGGGTGTTTTCAGAAAAGCATGATGGAAAATGTTTTTTAATCACTGCTACTTTCATTTAGAGGCATAGTTTGTAAACATTTTGGTCTCAATACCCTTTTATTTTCTTAAAAATTAATGATGAACTCAAAGAGCTTTGATTTATGTGGGTTGTATCTATCAATATTTGCTATTTGTTTGTTTATCTTAAATGCCACCAATATCACCAAAGACATTTAAACATATTTATTTATTTGAGATTACAATCCTTCTGAAAGTATCTCAGGGAACCCCATGGTTCTCCAGGTCACTTTGAGAAGCACTGATCCAGGACATTAATCTTACACTCATAATTCAACCAGTTTAGCTACTACCAGTATGAGCAATTGCCAGGCTTTCCTCAGAATATGAGAACATTCTGAAATATACATAATGAGGGAAGACTTTAGCTATTTAGCATATTTTAGCATGCCCAAGGAAATTCCATGTAGGAATTCCCCTCTGAATCATATTCAAGAACAATACAATATAGTAAACAGAACTTATATCAGACTAAACTCATAAATTATTCCACTGTTCTAGACTACTAGTGCAATCAAGGCTGAGAAGTTCTTCAGGTACAAATAAATTCACAATTCAGAGTCTTCCATTTCTCATTTATCTCCCATTCCACCTTCCACATTGTGCTATATTTTCCTTTTTCTTTTTACTGCCCGTATTTTCCTCATCCTGTTATGAAGAATTTATATTCTATAAATTTCAGTTCATATATATATATATATATATATATATATATATATATATATATATATATATATATATATATATATATATATTTGCACAGTTTTTTTCCACTCCAAATTATCCTCATCAACCTATGAAGTAGTATCTGTCCATGACTCAGATCTATGTTTCTGTGCCGAGGGCGTGTTATCCTTGTCTTAGCCTCAGGGTTTATATCTACCAGTGCTTGTGTTATCCAGGTTTTTAAAAAAGATGCTGTAAAAACATTTCCAAGGCCTGCAATCCATCTGTTTCATTATTTCTAATAATATTGTTGAATAGCAGAATTTCTTTCTTCAGGAAAATTTAGCTTCTGATTGTTTGGGGGCGAGAGGCAATACATTTGAAGCATATATTTTGAAAAGTTAAGCAGCTCCTCCATCTTTTTCATGCTTGAGTAGCTGCTTTGAAGGCTTTTCCTGTTTGGTCACCTCGTATGTTTGCCATTCAATATTTCCCTATCCAGGTATCATTGTTAGACATTGTTTTCAGTTCTTTTCTTAATGATTACCAACAGTGAATTTGCCTTTTTTCACACACTGAGTTGAAAATTCACATTCCTGGTGAATACTTTCTATCAAATTATTCATTGCAGTTTCTCAGTCACTGATTGCTTGCATTGCATCAACATATATATTTATTCACAAGAAAATATAGCTTCTGTTTCTTACTCTTGATAGATTTGTGAGTGTTGAATGATATATCTAGAAGTGTTCTGTTACTATCCTGTAATTAATAAGCCTCTTTAAGACCCTTGAAAGCTTCTACACTAGTGTTCTGTACTACTTTAGGGCTGGCTTTGGATCTAAGTGATATCACCCCACTGTCTGTTTTTAGGAGCTGAGATAATTATTTATTATTTATTTCTGGTTGTTGGAAATTGCAGCGTTTGCGCTTTCTTCAGAATTGTTGTGGTAAGTGATAATTTTTACATTGGTGAGAATTCTTGCTTCTCTCCTCCCTCCTTCCCCCCCAAAAGCTCTGGGGTTCAAACCAGACAAGAATCTCTTTCATTTTTCATATATGTATCCATGTATTCATAACTATGTTTTTATTTATACCTATTATCTTGTAAGCAATTGACAAACCAAATAAATAAATAAAATAAATAAACTCCTCACATAAACATCTGGTGATATGTTCCTGGAGTTTGCCTCTTTCAAGTATGTTGTGGCCTCCCATTCCCATGTACAAAGGCTTTTCAATACAGTGGAAAAATGCTATAAAGGCAGATTTAAGACATTTCTTTATACTCAGCAATTGATCTTCACTCAAATATTTTTGGCAAAACAAAGCCAGTTTGTGCAGTATGGTGCACCAGAACACACACACACACACACACCAGAGGTGGTTTTTAGCATGTTCTAACCAGTTCTGGAGAACCAGTAATGGAAATTTTGAGTAGTCTGGAGAACCGGCAAATACCACCTCTGACTGGCCCCACCCCGTCTATTCTCTTCCTCCCGAGTCCCAGTTGATCAGCTGGGTCTTCTTTTGTTGCCCTGCACAAGAGAATGGAGCTGGAGAGCAGGTTAGTGGGGTGGGGAGGAAATGGGGATTTTGCAGTAACCTTCCCCCAGGAATGGGGAGGGAATGGAGATTTTACAGTATCCTTCCCCTGTCACGCACACCAAGCCACACCCACAGAACCGGTAGTAAACAAATTTGAATCCCACCACTGACACACACACACAAACACACACAACACAAACACACACACACACATGTTGTATATACAGTATAAGGCATCAGAGTAGAAACTAGGATACCGTGAGTTCTAGTCCTGCCTTAAGCATTGATCCAGGATGAGCTTGGATCAGTCACTCTCTCTCAGCACTAGAAAGCAGGCAATGACAAGCTACTTCCAAAATCTTCAACTGCAGGGACGTATCCAGGCAGCTGCCAGGAGTCCACGACTCAAAGGCAACCCCCATTCTTCCAAAAACATGAACAGGGAAATGAACATGAACAGGGAAATTATAATTTATTCTGTTTCTTTATTGTTAGAGAAAACTTCAAGGCTGATGACATTTTTAAGGCATGGACTGAATTATATTCTTTGTAGTCTCCTGTTAATCAGGAAAGTTTCAATAGAAATGTTGATCATACAGAAATTCCTGTCATCTGTGGTCTGCATAAATCTTATCTGTTAAATCATGAACTCTACATTTTTAAACCTTTGAAGAATTATAAAGTATTAATGAAGTACAGCTTAACTTTTGCCAAGCCAAGTTGAATCTATTTCATTGAGGTTTGATCTTCTATGTGCTTGAGGATTTTGGCTTTAATAATGCTTCCCACTAATTTGCCAAGTGGGAGAAAGTTATAAAAAATTGTTGATGTTACATTCTACTTCCCTTTTTAAAAATTGTTCTTTCACTGGCATTTTCTAGTTCTCTGAAAGACATATGATATATTTCTGTTATAAAAATTAGCGCTTTCACACTTAATAGATTTGCATCCTTTCTGAGTACTCCTTGTCTACTAATGGGCTGCATATTTTAGTTTTATTGCATTTCCCAATATCTTCATTTGATTTATTTCTCTATTGTTTGTTTATTTCCCTTGGCTCAGTGCTAAACTACTCATGATCTTATTCATATCTTTGGAGTTTCTCTTACATTTTTAATGAACGGCTGGGAAGGTAAGGCTGAATGTAGCAGGGATATTATTAATCTGTTGCCTAACAGAATGTAGTGAAAGCTTGGTTCCCAATACAGTAAATCAATAAAAGGGATTAACTGAAAGATGAATCTTCAGGAGCAACTCATGATTAAAGAACCTTCTCCCATGCTACAATTTTAATTGAGTTTCCTCCCGCTCTGTTCCTGTTTTCTTGGTTATTTATTTATCTATTTTAAGTCAGACTTTTCTAGGCTTCAGATGAGAACATGTCTAATCTGAATCTTACTTTTCATTTTCCAATTTGTTTGAATCACAAATAGCAAGCCTTTGCTATACCCTCCTGCCAGCTGTTCCATAGTTTTCCAGATTGTGTTTTCAGTTACAGAAATGTCTCAGGGAAAGACACTAAAGTCTTTAAAGGACCTTGGTTAAAAGTCCTCTTTCCCTGGAACCCATCCTCTGTTGGGACTTATGAACAATGTGAATGATAAAACCTAGCCAAAGATCAGTATTCCCACAACAAAATGAAGAGATACCAGGACTGATGTTCTTCATCTCTAGATAGTTTGATGAGAGCATTTAACATTCATAATAAGCAATGACTGATCAGTCATAATTAAAAAAAACAACAACTATTTCATCAAACATCATCAATGACTTTCTTGGGGAGATGATTAACCAAAGATGTAGAAAGCTTCTTATCATGACTTCTGTCTGTGCACATAACTTTTGGTAAATACATCTTTTTTTTTTTAAATGCTTAAAGTTTGTTTATTGACAGAATAAGCACAGCAAGACAGCATGTCCTTATATTTTCCATTTGTCTGGCTTATAGTTTTGAAAACTCCAGTTAAGGAATGCAAAATTCATCAAAAGAATTTCTAATATTTTAGCACATTATTTATATCTAGGTTTTACTAAATATTGGTTTTAAGATGGTTATTCACCTTGAGGGCTTGGAATGTCCTTTTACTTGTTCTAATAAACATTGCCTATGAAACAGACCATCAGAATAAAGCACTTTAAAAGCTTTCTCTAAGGCCTGATAAAAGTGGATGAAATGTTGAATCATCCTTGAAGTTTCCATAAGTGAAATGGTGATTTAATTGAAAATAACTTCCCCCACCTTCCCCAAAGGGCAAGATAAAAGCAAAGCAGAGCAAAGAAAGGGAATGGAAACTGAAAAAAGGAGAGGGAATCCTAGTGAATTCAATTAAAAAATACAAAGGCAAGCGCTACAGAATTCAGTGGAAAGGAGAGGAAGTGAGCTTTATCAAAAGTATGCAAAAGTTACCTCTTATTTGAATGACTATTTCTACCTTTATGTTCTTAGGACTCTTTATTTCAGTTGATTAGTATCCATGTTAGTCTTGCTGTGTAAAATGAAATGAAACACAGCAAACTCGGGCTTCTGTTTTGCACCTCCTCCTTCCTTCTCCTGTGGCACAATTAGGAGAAGAAGACTATTTTAAATTAGAATAAATCACTGTTTAAGGTTGAATCAAATCCATCAAGTTGAGGCTCATAGCCATGTAAAAGGCAGCTTTAGAAATGATTTCAGAAGTTCAGGAATGATAGGTTGGCTCTTGACACCTTTATTTTCTGAGTCAAGAGAGTATTATTCTACCTTTGTTTCTGGTACCAATAGTGACTTTTTTTTTTAAAAAAAATCATACTTAAAAATGGGCTCATCTTTCAGTGAATAACTAGGTCAATAAATAAACCTGTCCATGAGCTGGACACCAGATTTAACTTAGATTCCTAGGCCCAATCCTTCTAAATGATGACAAAATAACAAAACCCAAAAGTGTTGATAGCTTGATCTGGAACCAGCTTCATTTTTTCATGCTAGGGGTCAGAAATGTCTTGTCCCTGGCAGCAAAACCTTTTTTTAAACTTTCAAATCAGGAGAAAGGCTTGCCTTTATGTACGAGAGATGACAGCATAAGGCAAGACAACTGAAAAATAAATGAATAATGAGCTCTTATTTTCTTGATAGGTGAGTTTCTATGCGTACTGGAACCATTAATAGCTTATTGTCCTCAATAAATGCAGCAGAAGCATTTACTTTTAGAATGTTCATCATCTGTCGGTAATAAAAAAAAAGTCTTTTTCAATTAATGTAAATTCCATAACATGATAATGCTGACTATTAGTTATACCTCAATAAGAGGTTTTTCCCCTAATCTTTAGGCTGACTAAGAAGTTATTAAAGGAAACTTGCTTGAGAAATGCCATTCAGAGAAAATGGCTAATATTCAAGTTATATTTATTGTTTTTTCTAACAATTGGAGAAAAATGTGCCACAATGATGCTGTGAAAACATAATTCTTCTGTGATAATTGTTTTTCACTTTAATTAAATGAATTGATGAATTGGCAATAGCTAAATGTGCTAGAAAGTTCTGTAGGATGGATTCATCATTCCATTCATGAGAAGTTTGCGCCAAAAAAGAAGAAATTTTTCATCAGTTTCAATTTGTCCCCTGCAGTCCTCAAAAATTTTCCTCTGGGAGGGTTTGGGAATCCAAAGGAACAAAGGTAATGTTAGAAACTGTAGAAGGAACGAAAAATAATCAAAATGTCTTTCTTAATTATGAAGAGACCCTTCTGGGGCTGAAAGGAACCAGTTATAAATCTAAAACCAACCCTTATTTATTTCTAGTAATTTTTAATGACATGCAAACATTAATATGTTATCAGTGATTGGTTATGTAAATTTAAATGTCAGTGGAAGTGTTGGTATACTATTAAAGATCTCTTTTTCTCAGCCAGAATTTAAGGAAAACAATAATATAAGAAACTGCTGTCATGCATAGCTGCCCTTCTTTTACTGTACAGGCATAATAATAACATAATAGCTGAATGTCTGTCAGGTGTAGGGGTAAAGGAATCCATTTGCTCAGGTGGTGTATACAGAAAAGAAGCAGCAAGGTACTGAATTGTTATATACCATTCAGATTATCTTACTTATATATTTTAAAATTTATAGCCCCTTATCTCATTGTAGAGTGACTATGGATGGCTTAGCCTTCTAAGAAAGATTTCAATCTTTAGTATAAAGTTGAAGAAAACTGCCTCAGCTTTTATAAATGGCACTGTCAGGGGCATTTTGTCTGTCACCTCAGGCAATCAAATATCTTGGATTAGTTTTGAGTTTATCAAAGAACGTAACATCAAAGATTTAAGGCACCCAAATTTCCTTTGAATGTGCATTTCCTATTCAGTATTTAGAAGTACTCAAAGATAGTATTTATAATAAATCTTTATTTATTTTTATTTGTCAATTGCTTACAAGATAATAGATATAAGTAAAAACATTGTTATGGATACATGGATACATATAAGAAAAATAAAAAATATATATAAAAGAAACAATAGGACAGGGATGGTAGGCACGTTGGTGCGCTTATGCACGCCCCCTACAGACCTCTTAGGAAAGGGGTGAGGTCAGTAGTAGACAGTCTAAGGTTAAAGTTTTTGGGGTTTGGGGAAAAAAAATCACAGAGTCAGGTAGAGTATTCCAGACATTGACCACTCTGTTGCTGAAGTCGTATTTCCTGCAATCAAGTTTGGTGCAATTAACCTTGAGTTTGTATCTATTGTTTCCTCTTGTGTTGTTATGGTTGAAGCTGAAGTATTCATTGACAGGTAGGACATTGCAATGTATGATTTTATATACTATATTTAGATCAGACCGGAGGCGGCATAGTTCTAGGTTTTCTAGGTCTAGAATTTCAAGTCTGGTGGCATAAGATATTCTATAGCTTTTTTAAGAAGTAGGCACATATTCCATCCGGTCCAATAGATAGATATGGTTTTAGATTGTACAGTGCTTTTTCAACAATGTCTTCTGTAAAATCGATATGTATTAGATCATTGTAGTTGTCTGTGGTTCGACTAGGAAATACTGGGCATGATCCATTGCTGTTTACAAATAGTGAGCCAAAGAACGTGTTAAAGAGGTTGGCTTTAATAGTGTCATCATTGCAGTCTTTATCATTAGGTCCTTTCAGGGGTGGGATGAACCTTGAGTCTTTTAGTTTGTTGTTTACAAAATTGTAGACAGCGCGGGTGGAATTGGTGCATAGAAGGTTTTCTTCTAGTTTAATGTGATAATTGGTGCATTCAGTTTTTATTTGGTGGCATAAATTTTTGTATCGGCTTTTGAAGTTGGCAACATGACCAGATTTGTTTTTCCACCAAAGTGATTTCTTTTTGGATTGAAGCTTCCTTATTGTTTTGAATAATTTGTTTTTTTCTGGTTTTGGGAGTTGTTAATGGTACATATAGTTTGATGACTCTTTTGACTTCAAGTAAAAATATGTTGTAATGGTCTTCTACAGTATTGCATCCAGAGAATAGAAATTGCCAATCAAGGGATGAGAGATCGTTGTCTATAAGATCATAGTTGCCTTTTTTGAAGTTATAATTGGGGATTCCGTCATTGTGATGATTTTTGTGTGGACATGTTGAGACAAAAGTCAATCATGTTGTGGTCACTGTTGGAAAAGGGTTCTTTAATTTGTATTCTGTAAATTGAATTCAAACTATTGCAGAAGATGAGATCGAGGCAGTTGTTAAGTCTAGTGTTGTTGGTTACTGGTTGTTCTGGTCCCAGATTTGTTACTACATTGTAGAAGGTTGCATGTGTGGGTTCAGTTGTACATTTGTTAAGGGTCCAGTTAATATGAGGTAGATTGAAGTCACCAAGAAAGATAAAAGTGTGTGGGCAGGATGCTGCCCATGTTAGTAGTGTATTTAACTTGTTTGCATGTTTGATGTCATAATCAGGGGCTCTGTAACATAGTAAGAACCAAAATGTGATATTTAAGGACAGTTCACAGACAATGGTCTCAGGAATAGCAAGCTCCTAGGTAACTTGGATGTTTTTAAGATGTAAGGACTTTTTATAGAAGATAGCAACACCACCTCCTCTACGGATTTCACGATCTGATCGGTAAACATGGTAGTCTCTTACTGAGGTAATGGAGTCAGGGAGAAATGCATTGAGCCATGTTTCACAGACAAATATAATGTTGAATTTAGCTGTATTTAGTAAGAGGAGAAATTCAGGTATTTTATTTACAAGGCTTCTTGCATTGAGTAGCTTGCATTTAAGGCCAGTTGTGGTTGGAATAGAGGTAGTTAGGGGCGTGCATGCCTAGTTTTGAGTGATGTTGGATTGGATGGGTTGGGGTTGGATGCGAAGTTGTGGGGTGTGTGACTTTCTATATATGTCCAAACCACAAATCTATGTAGACAATGTGGGCAAACACATTAGACCAAAGATTATTGTTTTGTTTTTATGTACAAATAAAAATATATCATTTTCCTATTTTAGTTGATGTCTCACCAGTTATGGTGGCATCCAAGATAAATCTCCTTATGTATCACTACACACCCTATAGGTGCTTATGGGGTGCAGCAGGACAGAAAGTCCTTGCATTGCTTACTTGTGCATGAATCAGAATTCAATCACTTGCCAACAATGTGATCCAAGATATAGAATTTATGTTGCAAATATATCACTATTATTGTTGGATTATTTCTTGATAAATTGAGCATTCCCACTGGACTTTAAGAAGACATGGAATTATTTAAATTTTTGCTTTGGCCGTTTTCATTTCTATCAATTGCAATTTTGGGTGGTGAACCCATTGTTGATTTGGCCTGCCTATAAAATTTGTCTTAGCATCTCAGATTAAATGTAATATTTAGCAGTATAGTTGCCTTGTAGTGCATTGGAGATATGCAGGATAAAGTTTATTTTAGGAAATTTGTCCATTACATTCAGATTATACAGAAACTGCAAATCATGATGAGATATTTGGTGATACAACAGCTGCTTTCACAATTCCTCATTTCTGACAGCAGCACAACAGATAATTTTTGCTAGAAATAGTGAACTCAGCTTAGACATCTTGTCATCAAGTTTTTCTCTGATGCTGTGAGGGTTAGTCTTATCAGAGCAAACAAGGCAGGCGTTTTATTGCTAGCAAGCAATAAAGGAAACAAACATGTTCTTTCTTTCAGATCTCAATTATTCAACAGAAAAATGAACACCAATTTCTTTGCAAAAACATGTATTAAGATAAATGTACAATCGATTTAAAATCCATGACTTATAAATACCCATTTCCAGATTTGTATTACTTATAATTTTCTAGAAGAATATTCTAAGATCCATTAGCAACAGGATCTAGGACAGAAACTTTATCCATCTATGCATCCATTTGAATTTTTGTCCAAACAATTTAGCAACTCCATTATTCATTAAATTATTTATTTTGTTCACAAAATAAAAAGGGACATTTGCATTAAGGAATCCCTTAACAAATAACACAAGACATTAATTTTAGATATCAAATTACAGAAATTGGGAGGAAAAGAAGGAATAAAATGCATATATATATATATATATATATATCAGTAGCAGCAATTGGCAATTTTATGAACATTAAATGCAAAGCATTTTCTTTAATCGGCCCACAGTTTGGGTACTTTTGGTTTACATAAAAAGCATCAGAATTGCCATTATGAGATAATGGGAATTGGCAGTGTACCAGTAATATATAGAGATCATTTATTTCCCTATTGCAGTTTTCTGTATGTTTTTTTTTTTTACACAAATAAGAGTGATATTGGGTATATCTGTATTTCTCATTTAAAATGCTTATATTGAGCTTTTTCAGCAAAAGTTTACAAGGTATTTGGTCTGAATACTACCTCCTCTGCTGCTGCATCCTCCCACCATCATATTCTTTCCCACAAGTGGGTCTTCCTGGACATACTTATACTATATGTATATTGCATTAGAGTTAAATGTATGTTTACAAGGTTGAAGCATTCAGTGCTATTAGAGCTAACATTAAGCACAAAACTCATTCGAAGTGGCAGTCGTCAATGAACCTTTGAGGTTAAGCTGCAGTGCTGTAATTCAGACAGACAGGAGAACTTGAGTTGAAAGAAAGAAAAAGCTAAGACTCAGAATGAATTCAGCAAATACCAAAAGTAATTAAAAAGTTTGTTTCATTATGTAAGAATTAAGGGGGAAAAAATCAAAGAAATGATTGGACTGTTAATGGGAGAAGATGGCAAGGGGAGAGTTAGCAGGGGAAAAGCAGAACTGCTTAATTCATTATTTATTTTTTTTGCATCTGCCTTGATGAAAAAAATCTCATCTATCAAAAGCAGTATCAAAAAAGACAGACAAGGAATGCAAGTCAAAATAGGCAAGAAAATGGTAAGAGACAACCTATCCACTGTAGACGAATACAAATCAGCAGGACAAGATTGTTTAATCTCTGGCTTCTGAAGGATTTGGCAGATGTAATTTTTGGAACCACTGAACAAAATCTTTCAAAGCTTGTGTAACCCTGTGGAACTACCAAGAACTGAAGAAGAGCTGATGTTGTTAAGAACCGGGGAAATCAGAAGATTCAGGCAGTTCAAATGAGTATAAAAATTTATTGCAAGCTTAAGCTCTTTACAAGAATCTGACCAACAGTCAAGAAAAATGAGTGAGAGTTAAGAGAGGCATTCAAGGTAGGCTGGACTTAGATCTCTTGCAGATGTGGACAGACTCATGACTTTTGATGTGTTTGACCCCTCCCCTCCTACAGATGTGATTCCAATCTTCAAAAATATGGGAGAGGGGGGAAATGGATCGAGGAAATTACAGACCAATCAGCCTGACATCAATACCTGAGCAAATCCTGGAAAAGACAATTAAGAAGAGAATTTGTGAGCACTTAGAATGAGCAGAATGATAAGTAGATGTCAACATGGGTTTTTTAAAAAATAGATCATGCCAAACAAACTTTAGTGCCTTCTTTGACAATGAGACTGAATTACTGGTTCAGGAAACTACTGTGGACATTCAAACTTCAGAAAGGCATTTGATAAAGTAGACCACATCCTGCTTCTTGGTAAGATAGAATAATGTGGGATAGATAGTATCACTACCAGATGGATTTGCAACTGGATGACCAACTGCACTCAATGTGTGATCCTCAATGGAACTACATCTAAGTGAAGGAAAGCACGCAGTGGTTCAAGATTCTTTCTTAGACCAGTATGCTTTAACATCATCACAAATTATTTAGGTTAGGGGCTAGAAGGGGAACTCATCAAATTTGCAGATAACATCAAGTTGTGGTGAATAGCCAACATTTTAGAATATAAACTCAAGATACAGAATGATCTTCACTGAGTTGAACACTGGACCTATCCAACAAAATGCAAAAGTAAAATCTTACCTTAGGCAAGAAAAACCAGATGCACATATAGAATAGATGGTAATTTGTTCAATGGTAGTGACTGTGCGAAAGATCTAGGTGTCTAGTGGGCAACCTCAAGTATAAGAATATGTTGCAGCTGCTTTAAAAGCCAATGCAGTCCTAGGCTGCATCAACAAAAGGATAACATTAAGAACACATGAAGCGATACTACTACTTTATACTGCACTGATAAGACCATACTTTGAATATTACATCCAGTTCTGGTCATGATACGAAGTGATGTTGAGGCTCTAGATATAGTGCAGAGAAGAGCAACAAAGATGATAAATGGTTTGGAAGCTAAACCATACTGTGTATGATTGTGGAAACAAAATACATCTCGTATAAAAAAAGAGAAGGACTAAAGGTGACATGATAGCAATCTTCCAATTGTTGAGGGCTTGTCTCAGGGAAGATGGGGTTGACCCTTTCTAACTTTCCTGTGAAGTTGATCCTTTGTTTTTTCTACCTAGTAGAGTTGACATCAGCTAATTCTGATAACAAAAAAAGAGGTAATCTGGAAATGTCTTAAAATGACCAATGTAGCAGATTTAATAACTTCCAATCAAGCATATTATAAAACTATTATTATTATTTTGTATTAAAATTATTGTGGACATTTTACCATCATTTTTCTTTTAAAAAGTATCCTCTGGGTTAGGACATGAAGGAAGGAAGAAAAAGTGAAGATGTTTAATGGACAGAACACTTTTTCCTCCATAATTATATCTGATTGCCCTTTCAACAAATAGAAACCTGAATCACTACTGTTATAGGAGACATCTATGTTTCCTAATTAGAAAAGAGACAAGTTGCACATTTCTTTGTATTTTTTTGTCACATTTTTCCTCTTTCCTCTTTAAATTGCCTACCCTTGGAACAGAGAGAAAAGGACAAGATTACCATTATTTTAGAAGCATAACTACCCCTGGAACTCATGCACTGAGCACCATTGCTTGGTCACCTATTCATTCCTATTAGCTATCCAAGTATTATAATGAAAGACCAAGCCAACGTACTTGTTATTTTGTTGATTTGCATTTTTTAAAATCAATAATTCTATCCCTGTGGCACCTCTCTGGTATACATTAGAAGAGCCCTATCATGTCCAGGTTTCTGCAGGAATGTAAAGAAGTAGAGGGGCTTTTTAAAATCTACATAAGTGGAGTTCTTAAAGCAACAGCAACAGCTTTTGCTCCCCTCCTGAGAAATCTGAAAAAAACCTCAAGCTCCTTGAAAAGAATCTGAAGCTCTTTGTGGTTATTTTACCAAAAGATACTTAATTGCTTGACTGCTGTGGCCATTCATCGCCTCCTATTAGAAGCCCTAGGTGCTATTTCTGTGTCCATCAGTACATCACTGCATGTGCATATTTTAGACCTACAAGGTGTTATTCCGCAGCTATATTCCAGCAGTGATTTTTTTATTACACTTCCTAAGAGCAGATTTCTGGACTTCTCACTCGTTCCAGAGAAACAGAGTTCTCACATCACAGGGGAGAGATGCAACTGCTAATGTTTGTGATCCAAACTTTAACAAGAAAGATTAAGAGATTTTAAACTATAGGTCCTGAATGAAGCCCCCCCCCCCCAAAAAAAAGATACTTTACATGGCTTTCAAATTAAAACTCTGCAAGCCATGACAAACCACTCTTTTAGGGCATTGAAACTCCCAGGATGAACCAGTTAATGAAAGATTAAGAACTGCTTTCAAGATTTATCTCATTTCCCCTGAATCATTTCCCAATTCCCAGTGGCTGATTGTTTCTACCTTTTCGCCAGCTCAGTCACTAACAATATGCAGCTGATATGAAGCCAAGATAGAGAGAATAGGAGACAATAACTTATATGCAGGTTTCTTAGGGTTCACTTTTTTGTCTTGCAAAAAACAAACAAAAAAACACACCATCAAAACCTTGTCAACAAGTAAAAATAAGGATCTGGTTTACCTCTATGTTTTTCAAGAAATGTTCATTATAATGTGTACTATGACCCTTGATTCTTAGGGGTCCTTGATGCTCTCAGAGCAGGGTTACTTTCTTGAAGATGTTTCATTACCCAAACTCAGTAACATCATCAGTGCTGGTCAGCATTGATTATGTTACCTAGTTTGGGTAATGAAATGTCTGCAAGAAAACAACCCAGCTCAGAGAGCACCAATGACCCCTCATGTCAACCCTGAACTACAAATATTGTCCTTATTAGATTTGATTTTCCACTGTGAGGGGATTATGTTAACATTACACAGCAGTTATGAAGAGTGAAAATCATATTTTAAAGATTTGGGGGGAAAGTATTGTCACCTGGGGTGTGTGATGGCTTGGTGGTTAAAGTCGCTGAGTTTCTCAGCTGGGTTAGCTGACAGCCCAGGTTTGAGACCTGAGCACTGCACAATGGTGTGAGCTCCCATTCTCCTCCAAGCATCTGCCCACCTAGCATGCAAAATGTGAGTTCCTACTACTTGGTAGGAAAGTAACAGCATTCTATGAGCCTCAGTGTATAGTCATGTGGCTACATAGCCATGGAAATGTCTTCAGACAAGGAATATATATTCATTGACTTAGAATAGTGTATATTCAAATTCAAGGATAGCATTGATGCTATGGGATTGGAAACCTAGCTAAAATGTTAAGATCTGGTAAAGCATAACTAGAATGATTTATTTAGTACTTTAATAACAGTATGGAATCTGTCCTGTAGTTATTAGGTATGTGAATGGAGTTTTTGAAATACACAATTTGAAAAAGTGATCAATGATAGCAAGCACTGATCTATAACATAAAATTCACCATGAATTGATAGCTTATGCAGTAAAATTTTATTTATATAACATGGTACTTCTCTAGAGAGTTCCCTTCTGACCTATACCTTCTGGATTTGATAGAAAGAAATGAAAACAAATGTGAATTCTAATGTGATGTGACTTTCCAGATGGTTCAGTCTTTCAGGATTCATTTGGCACCAAATTATCTTCACAACTCTGTGTGTATTCATCCAGGAATCATGTTTTTCTCACTATTAAAATGTCAGGAAAACTGCTTGCTACTTATAGTGATGACATCATTCAACTACTTGTATTATTTTCATAGCTTACTTTTATAATATGTTCATGATTAAACAAAATGAGTTGTAGTCTTAAAACTCAACAGACCAGCTGTATTTTACCAAAGTTTTATACTGATTATTTTACTTTTAGACCACTTTTACCCCTGCAATACAGAGATGGGTATTCAGCAGGTTCTGACCAGTTCTGGAGAACCACTAGTGAAAATTTTGAGTAGTTTGGAGAACCGGCAAATACCACCTCTAACTGGAGATTTTACAGTATCCTTCCCCTGCTACGCCCACCAAGCCACGCCCACAGAACCGGTAGTAAAAAAAATTGAATCCCACCACTGCTGCAATAGCTCCACAATTCCCATTTTCAGGGCTTTTGTAATTGGGAATCAGCATTATTTGGTGTGGAGCAGTGGAAAAACAGTTTATAGTGTCCCAATAATTGACTGATTCCTTAATGTCTAATTCTTTAAATATGTTTAAAAGATAGGTCATTTTGCTGTTCTTAAAATTGCATATTTTTCAGCAATAAATGTGTTTAAATGATAAATAACTACCAGGACATATTCATTTTTCAAAAAATAAATAAATATTACTGCCATATATCTGCTCTATGTCACTTTACCCAATTCCCCCTTAAAAAAAAAAAAAGTACTTACATATTTGATAGTTAAATAAAAGGAAGTCTATGTTTTTGCTTTTTTTTTTTTTATAGTTTGCCCAGATCTACATTTCTTTAGTGAACTTTTCTAGGGGAGAACATCAGTTACACAAGAGAGATTCCATTTATGCAATGCCAGTGTTCATTTTGGTAGGTTCATGACAAAATAAATCCTTGCCAGTTTTCATTATCTTGTTTAGCCTTCACTTCTACTATCGCAGGAACTGAAACACTTCAGCAGAAGTTTATGGATGGAAAATTAAGGTCATTTGTCTGGACTAGTCCGTAAGTTTTAATTAGTTCCTAGCTTTAAATCAAAGAAGAACCCAGAGCCAAGAAGGAAAGTTTGTTCAGCAGAATTAAAAATGAGATTAAGATTTATGCTGATAGTGTTAATTGACTAGAGTGAAAAGCAAATTTAAGTGTCAATACAAATGTCTGTTATCACAGTTGATTTAGCACTTTCAGCTGAATTGCTTATTTTGGATTTAAACTAGGATACATGAGATCAGAATTTCGTTTCCTGACAATAAGAGATTTTTTTTTAAACTGTTTTTGATAAGGTTGTCCTCTTTGAATTGCTGCCTGAAGAAAGGAGAAGTTGCCAATTTAAAATTTATATTGAACTACATTTAATACAGTTCTAAAACAGAAACAGAACATTTTTAAAAAATTGCCTCAGGTGAAAGATTTGTTTATCAAGCGATTATGAAAATAGGATTTGGAAGCTTACTCAAGGGCAAGGTTATCGTTTCTGGGGTTTATCAAAGACTGGCATATGAGTGGAGAGGATTAACTGATTAGGAAGACACAAAACTTGTTTACAGTATATTGAAGCATAACTCTTTAATTATATAAGTATATACTACAATCAAGAGGTATTGTTTATTTGTTAGGGCCCTGGTTCTACAAAACTGCCTTTCCCAAAAAATTAGCCCCATTTTTTGGCCACTTTTTGTTAAGAACAAAGCTCTTCCAGAGAACTTTTAATTATTTTATTTTATTGATTAAGTTTGTATGCTGTCCATCTCACTATAATAGCAACTCTGTGTGACATTTTTTGATGGTGGCTTCAATGCTGCTGCCTGTTGGCTGTGTCTCACTTGCCTTAATGGTCTTAGCTGCTTATGGCGTATTATTTCCATGAGTTTTTTAATCAGCGGTGGAATTCAATTTTTTTTACTGGGCGTAGCTTGGTGGGCATGGCTGGGGAAGGATACTGTAAAATCTCCAGTCAGAGGTAGTATTTGTCAGTTTCCACTACTCAAAATTTCCACTACCGGTTCTCCAGAACTGGTCAGAACCTGCTAAATACCCACCTCTGGTTTTAATCTAGTTTAAATTGACTTAATTCTTAATTGGATGCCAGAGGTATTAGATTGTATTGGTTGTATTGCAGGCACCTAAGATTCTTGGTGAAATATGCTGGGAAATAAGACTGATGAATGAAAACATTGTCAGACACTGTATTGATAACTGTCTGAAAGATAGAGTTTTGATTCTCTAAGGGTGAATCTGAAAAGCTGACAATTGTAAATTTCCATCAAAGATTTTGACAAATATGATTTTGACAAATATGATTATCTTTATTGTAATTCTTGAATGACAGCCTTAAGAGATAGTTGGCAGTTCAGAGTCCTTGGTGCTCTCTGAGCTTGGTTGTTTTCTTACATCATTTTACTACACTGCAAGAAAACAATCAAGCTTAGAGAGTACTAAAGATTCCACATTTCAACCCTGAGCTCCAAATATTCTCGTCTATTGATAGCTATCAGTCTCCTAGCTACTGCATACCTTAAAAAAACCATCAGTAACAAAGTAAGAGTCTCTTAATTTCATATATATATATATATATATATATATATATATATATATATATATATATATATATATATGACAGAGACACACACACACACATATGTATATACCCACACACATATACATAAGTATATGAGAGAGAGAGAGACAGACAGAGAGACACAGAGAGAGAGATAACACTAGCAATAACTCATGCATATTTGTAAATGTTTTGGAAGATAGCAAAAGTCATTCCTTCTGTATCAATGGAATAACATCATAACTATTTATGCTAGTATTTGCTAAAGAAACTAACTGTGGTGACATCTTGATGCTGATCTTTTCATGATTCTGGGAAGAAATACAAATGCATGCCACTGCTTCTTGAAGACTGAAACTGAATTATAATAGATTTCAAGAATTTCAAGAAATTGGTTTTAAAATATCATAATTGAAAAAAATATATTCAAAATTATGTTGCCTTTAATGATATATTTACTACCATTTTCAGAACTGAAGTGCAGTAGTTTCAACTAAATTTTAATATAAATATACAAGTATAAGTTGTATAGGTCTAACCAGGAATGGGATTCTGCCTGGTTGGACCAGTTCTATAGAACCAGTTGTTACAATTCTGTGCAGTTTGGAGAACTGGCAAATCGCACCACTGGCTGGCCCCTTCCCTCCCCACCCACTCACTCCTTACCTGGCATGTGTGCCATCCAACTTGCCTGCATCGTTGGATTTCTTGCTTTCTAGCTAATCTAAAAGCAGAATCCTTCCTAGGACTGAATCTTCTATTTTTCAGTGCAGACTCAGGCAGCAGATTGCAGAAAGGTAGATCTCTGAGTGAATCACCAACAGCCAGATGGTGTGTTATGAGTTAATTTTGTGAGTTTGCTTGCTAGCAAATTTTATGAGTTTGCTTGCAAGCAAATTTTATGCGACAGACTCAGGCAGCAGATTGCAGAAATGTAGATCTCTGAGTGAATATGTGATTCTGTGAGCAACTTAATCTGCCTGCCTGCTTTGCTTGATTTTGGGTAAAAGTTGCTCTTTTTTAATTAAAAAAAAATCAATATTTACATAAATATTTACAATATTTACATACAAGCCATGCCCAGTCATGTGACCACCAAGCCACACCCACAAATTAGGCCACACCCACAGAACTGGTTGTTGAGAAATTTGAATGCCATCCCTGGGTCTAATTAGTATATGTAGTATAAGGACTCTAGACAGATTAAATGGTCTAACTTGGGAATGGATTCTATAAAAATAATCTAGAAAGCTGGATGGTGATTTCTACCAGGCAGTAGCAGTTTGGTCTGATCCCTTCATGACATAACTAAGGCCACCAGGACAGTGGTGGGATTCAATTTTTTTTACTACTGGTTCTGTGGGCATGGCTTGGTGGGTGTGGCAGGGGAAGGATACTGTAAAATCTCCAGTCAAAGGTGTTATTTGCCGATTCTCTGAACTACACACAATTTCACTATCAGTTCTCCAGAACTGGTCACAATCTGCTGAATACCTCCTCAGTAAGCCTCCAACAATGCTAGTCACCTGGACAGGCTATATTTAAGTATGCTATTGTCCAACACTTCCAGCAGAGATGAATTTTATTTATGACATAATTATTAGGTAATATATAAAATGGTTACCATCTGGTATAACTACCAGTTCTGTTGCTCTGCATCGTGCACACATGCACGAGTCGTGTGAGTCACGCAAGTGCAATTTATGACCTGCTGAGCTGCCCGGACAGCTGAGCAGCGCTGCGTGCAAGTGGGCAGCGGTTGGAAAAGCCCTTTTTTTCCTGCTTTTTCAACCGCAGCTGTGTCACGCAAAGCAGCTGAGGTTGAAAAAGTAGGAAATAAAGGACAGGCGGGCAGGTGGGCCAAAACAGCAGCAGACATAGAACCGGTTCTATGTCTGCTGCTCTTCAGAACAACCAGTTCTACAGAGGTGGACAGAACCGTTAGAATTCCACCCCTGATATTTTTTTTCTGTTATTTTCTACTTTGCTAAAAGCAATTCTATTACAAGACTGCCTCTGATGTAACAGAAGAATACCTAAAATTTAGTTTTCAATTCAGTAAAGCTTTTTAAGAAATATGCTTTTGATTTTGAAAAAAATGTAATTATAGAATGTTTTTTGAATGCCTTTATTGAATGTTTTCTTAATAAAACAAAATCTGAAATCTGAATCTCACTATGATTGATTTACAGGCTGATAACACTACAGCAAAAAAAAATTAAAAATCAAAAGGATAAAGAGGAAGCCTCAGAAGCTCATTTTTATCAAGCATCTAGGATTTTCAAAAAGTTCCAGTTAATTAATTTCAAGATTCTAAATGAATGCAATGCATATTCTCCACTGAACAGGTCATTTTTTTGTATGGAAGTCAGGGCTTTCTGACATTAATGTAATGAAAAAGTAATGAAAATATGATTTTGTCAGACTGTTTCTTTTTTTAATTTAAAGATAGTAATCTTGTTCCTGCAACATATTTATTTATCAATAAAATCACCTCAAGATGTCACTGGTCCCCTGAGACCCCTGGGGCCTGATAACATAGCTAGGTGTTGAAGAATAGGAAGTGGAAAGTACAGAATACGTTCGCCATCTTGAGTTATTTGTAAAAATACCCAAGGGAATACATAAGTAAATCTCCAAAAATTAACAGGGATGGATCTGACCTCATTCTGGGAGACAGAAAGTTACATATAGTATGCAATTCATTGGTACAAATGCATGGATACAAGGCATAAAAATGCAGGAGCATCCATTACCAAGATATTACGATTGTGCTAAGATATTACAATAGAGCTATGTAAATCATTTGAAATGGGTATTTTGGTCTGCATGGGAAGGATACAAAAACACTACTGTCAAATTGTTAAAGCAACCACATCCTTTCCCAGGGTATTTTGGAAATCATTCTCAGCAGATTTCACACGCCTTTCCATCCACAATTACTTTATTTCACTGGGATAAAAATCCTTGTTTTTTTCAGTGTCTTCCAAAACTCTGTTTCAAGGGATTTGCAGAACCCTAATGTATTGTTTGCCTTGTAACCAACATGATGTTGAGAAGTAGTAACAAAAAATGCAATCTCATCTGCTACTGATAGAGCTAAGTTTTATCTTAAAAACTTCCTCAGACTGCCTTTTTAGACAAGGTATTTTTCTTGATCACTGTGGTTAATCGTATGAACTAGTAATGATATAATACAGCTTTCTGGTCAGGAGGCTAATGTACTTGATATCTCTCCTGCTATAAACATTGGAACAATGGCATAGATTGCCAAAGTTGCCCTTGATTGCTTCAATAATTAGCATTGCTTTATTTTGTAAACTTCCTAGTTTTATACCCTAAGAACTCAGAAAGTTCTGTCTGAATGTAATTGATTGAGATTCCTTCAGCTACCTCAATTTCCTTTGCAATAGAGCATGAATGTTTTAATGCAACTATAGTTCTGCCCTTTTGTATGTCACTTTGCCTAAGATTTGATTGATGGGAATGAGTTGACAAGGCTTTTTGTTGGGGCACCCAACAGAACTCTGCAGCACTTTGAAAATGTTTAATAAAAAGCTTTTTAGAGTGTGCAGGAGCCCAAAGATAGTCTAATTCTAAAAAGCAGCTCTCTTTGTCCTATTTCTGCATAGTGGCCTTCGGTAAGATCCTAGCAAAAGGGCATCACTGCCTTAAAGAGATGCCTCTATAAGTACATTTTCATCCCCACATGCTCAGAAGTGCCATTTTAGAATCCAAGGCAACTCATTGGTCTAATACTTAGCATGTGGTATTTCTTGACAAGAAGTTCATCATATTATGTTCAGTCTGTCATGCTGTTCTTGGTGAAAGAAAGGCAAAATGAAAGAGACAAAATCATTGTGTATTACCACCAGGATATAAAGCAACACCTGAAAGAATACATCCTTTTGATTCATACCAAACATTGCATGATATTTTGCTGAGAAGAGGGAGGAAAGAAAATATGATTTGCCAATTGATAAAGCAGGCTGCAAAAATGTCTGCTTTGTTCATCTTCAGCCAGAGATTTATACCCAATTCCCTTCAATCTCTGACCTCACCTCAATGGGAGTTTAGTTCTCAGTAACTGCCAGTTTGGTGCAGTAGTTAAGACACCAGGCCAGAAACTGGGAGGCCATGAGTTCTTGTCCTGTCATGAAGCCAATTCAGTGACCCTAGGCCAGTAGGTATTTCTCAGTTCTAGGAAACAGGCAAACTACCCCTGAAAATCTTGCCAAGAAAACTGTAGAGACTTTTCCAGACAGTCACTAAAAATCAACACTGACTTGAAAGCACCAAAAAATAAAGAGAGAGAAAGAAAGAAACCCATTTCCATGAGGGCTACTGCTATAAGATTGAAGGCTCCATATATACATGCTCCATGATTGCAGGTTCTAATCTGGGAAGGTAATAAGGACTAGAGGTTTAGTGTTTAGTCTACTACTGCTATAATTTACATAAAGATGTTAAACTTTTAAACATTTTTTTCAACTCTGACCCTCTATAAGAAGGCTGTCAAACTCCCGGCCCGCATGCCAGATGCATCACGTGCTGGCTACGCCAGGTTTCATGAAGGGGAGGAAAGTCCTAATACATTATGTGATGCCGCCCTGATGACGTGAGTTTGACACCCCTGCTCTATAACCACACAACCACAAACAGCCAAAGAAAACCCTACTATAATGACTTATATTTGAACACTACCTCAATTACCCAAACAGAATGAAAAGCCCAGCACTTCTGCTGCACAGTGGTAGTTCTGGCTGGGCTGCTGGAATTGGGATGCAAGTTGAGTTGGGTACTTTTCAGCAAAATCTTGTAATGCTGGAAACAAAGCAGACCCCCAAATTAGTTTAAAAAGAAAAAAAAGCACTTGAACAGCAATTAGATTCAATAGAATTAGCTAAATTTATCTTTTAATCAGTCCATGGAGAAACAATAGCAGCTGTCTCAATAAGAGGTAAATAGAATCCAGTTTTATTTAAAGGCTGGGCTTGGCTTTAATCAGGTCAGCTGAGCCTGGCATATGCAGTTGCAGAAAGAAGTAAGTTGGATTAGTTTTCATCTGAATAGTTGAGGAAGGTGTAACTTAGTGTATTGTGCAAATTTGTGCAAATGGGTTGATTCTATAATCAAACTAAGTCTGTTCTGCAAACTCAAAAAGGTAAAAGGAAAATCTGTTGCATATACAAATGAGCTATGCATATCCAGATGATAAATCCTATGTATGGCTGTATTCTGATGTTGAGATATTTATTCCTAGTAGCAACAGCATGAAGACTATTCAGTTGTCTCAAGAATGTGAAGCCAAACATCTTTTAAGTGTTGCTAAATGTTGCAGTCTCTGCAGCTGTTCTCATAGGATTCAGGAGAACATTTTATCCTAGGCCAGTGATGGCTAACCTATGACATGCGTGTCACTCGTGACACGCCGAGGCACTTTGACTGACACACCTGTTGGTGTGGGGAAAACCTGCACATTTAGAGGCTGCCTGTGCTCTGCTCCAATCCCTGCTCCCTGCTTGTTGCGTGGAGGCGTGGTGTCACCGCTGCCGCAAGATCTTTGCAGCAGAGAACCAGTTTTAACTGCCATAAACTGAGGTTTGTCAGTTTCATTACCTCAGGAACGCTACAGGAGGAAAGGAGATCCATGAGGTTCACAGCCCTGTAAGGTGGCCTCCCGATCCCCACATCCTGCACCTGCAGCCCTGAAACCAGGGAGACAAGTTTCACAGCCCTGTGTGATCACCCCAGCCCAGTCCATCATAAACCAAATTATTGATATTTCTTGAAGTGACACACGACCCGAGGAAGGCTACACTTTTTCCCGATTTTCGACACACCAAGCTGAAAAGGTTAGCCATCACTGTCCTAGGCAGTAATTTAGCTAGACTCTTTCACAGACTTCTCACCTCCAATCCAGGGACCCATCCCCATCCACAATGCGAACCCAAAAGAGCAACCATAACCCATCCTTCAAATCTTCCTGTGATGCAACTCTTTTAATGAGACACTAATGTCAGTGGAAATCTCTTCACCTACTGTAGAGTAATTGGAATTCCTCACATACCATCATGATCCAGCCAGTCAAGTTTCCCATGGGGAATTCCACTTGAGTTCTACCATCACTGCCCCATTTCACCACACTGTAGTGATCATTTAGCTGCCCTTGCCACAGAATATCTATAGCTGACCCAATTTAAAAGGAACCTTTCCATCAGACTCTCAATTTGCATCACTGATGCTGCCCATAAACTCTTTGGCTCGGGAAGAATCTCAGCACCCTGAGCAATAAGAAGTCTATAAATAAAACAATAGTTCCTCACCAAAACCAAATATTCTATTCTTAAGCAAAGAACTCCTCCAAGCCACTCTGTTCTTCCAAAAAGTGCTACCTCAGTTTGTATCCTGGCACCAACACTGATTTTGATAACCTCCTCCAGCTACTGGTTTCCAGGCAATGGTGGCACGACTCCATTCACTCCTCTGATGCCATGGTTGCCCTTATCTGAATGCTGCTCAATCTTTAGTCATAGAGTCTGCAGAATTGATGCCACCTAACAGTCAATTTCCTCTATTTCGCCATCCTGGTATTTTCCTCTGATAGTATATTTGTCGGTTGCCAGCTATTCCCTTCTTCCAAATATTCACTCCATAGTTTTCCATCCAGCTCTTCAATCAACTCTCACTTAGCTCTAAAATTTCACTTTGATAACTCCAATACTTTCTGGTAAAAGTGCTTAATTCTATTCCTATCCATACAAACTTCTATTATATGATATAAAAATATTTTGAAAGAACTATATCAAGCATATCATATCATGCATATAGAGAAGAATTATATCAAATATGCAGGATCTTTTGGTGAGTTTTTGAAATCATTTGATGATATATTTTTAGGAGATCAATTGAATTTCACTTATTAAAAGCTCCCAGGTAGTGTTATAGTTTATAATAGGATTTATGTAAAAATGCTTCAAGCGGTTTAGACTCAAGCCTGAACTGCCTTAAATATTGATAGAGTTTGCCTGTGCTTGGATAAACATCTGATCATATCATATCTCTTGAAATACCACATATCTTTTATTCATGGGAAAGTTTTGGGAGTGGAGCATAGCTTTGATCTTTGGCCAGTGAGCATGGGTAGCTAGAAAGTAGTATTTCATTACCTGAGGCTATTTAATTTGTATGGGTGTACTGATGCACACTTCTGACAAATCTATGGCACATTTGGGTTATAGTAGGAGAAGTGTTCTTTTGAACATGAATTTTTCACACATTCAGAAACACACCATTTTCAGTCCTTTCAAGACACTCCTCAAATCTACTCTGAATAGAGCTACTCCAGTCTATTACAACATGCCAGTGCCTAAGACACTGTTGTACTATATCAAGTATCCCAACAGTATGCTTTCAAGTTCTTTTGAAAGCACAAAAGTGCACAAAAGTAATACTTTTGTCATTCTTTGTGACTGAGCAATTCTCAGGCACACTCTCACTACTTTTCCATAATTCTTAATTATTGTTGGCTTAATTTCCATGAATTTTGATTTTGCTTAGAAGGCTAGGAGTGGCCATCATCATTTTTTTATGAAATGTCTATCTTATAACGCTTTCTTAGAAGAAGTATGGAACAACATTTCTCTTTGTTCTACAATTAGTTATTCAGTTTCCCCATAATTCATTTCATCCATAATAGCAATTGGCAGCTATATGTGACTCATTCACTCTTTCTAGATTATTTTTTTTTAGTATTTATTTGATTTGTCAATCGCTTACAAGATACAGGTATAAGAATAAACATAGTTTTGAATACATGAGATAGATACTTATAAGAAAAATAAAAAGAAACAATAGGGCAGGAACGGTAGGCACGATTGGTGCGCTTATGCACGCCCCCTACAGGCCTCTTAGGAAGGGTATGAGGTCAATAGTAAACAGTCTAAGGTTAAAGTTTTTGGGGTTTGGGGAAGAAACCACAGAGTTAGGTAGAGTATTCCAAATATTGACCACTCTGTTGCTGAAGTTGTATTTTCTCCAGTAAAGTTTGGTTCGGTTAACCTTGAGTTTGTATCTATTGTGTGCTCTTGTGTTGTTATGGTTGAAGCTGAAGTACTCATTTGCAGGTAGGACATTGCAATGTATGATTTTATATCCTATATTTAGATTGGACCAGAGGTGGTGTAGTTCTAGGTTTTCTAGATCTAGAGTTTCAAGACTGGTGGCATAAGGTATTCTGCAATGAGTAGAGGAGCGGAAAACTCTTCTTGTGAAATATTTCTGGACTTTTTCAATTGTGTTAATATCAGATACATGATATGGGTTCCAGACTCATGAGATGTATTCAAGTATAGGTCTAGCAGGAGCTTCTTCGGCGACAGACCGAAACCGCAACTCTGCGCGGTTTCGATCTGTGCTCGCCGCTGGAGCACTCCGAACTGGCTGGTTTCGGGGCTAAACCACCCTGTAGAGGTGGTGAAGAAGGGGGAGACTGCCTGCAGGGTTGAGGAGAGCTGCATCTCTCCTCCTCAGCTGGCCATTACTCCCTTTCCCAAAGGCGGTTGTAGCGGTGGTCAGAAATGGCCACCACAAAGAAGACATTGACCAGGAAACAATGTGCAGGAGGAAGATAAGAAGAGAAAGTTTTGGTTGACCGGGTCAAACAGCAAAAGCAACAAATAAGGTACCCTGGAATTTAAACTATTAAAAAAAAAAAACTGTTCCCAAAGAAGATTTCTAAGCAGCGAAGGATAGAGAAAAGGGAAAGGATTTGGTTTTTTATTTCCTCCTCTTCCTATACTGACTAAGCTAAGAGACTTAAGCAAGGAATTGGGAAAAAAATCCAGTTTGACATTAATAGGCATTTAATGCTGAAAATAAAAAGTCAAAGGGAAAATAAAGATTTCTGGATAATTAAAAGCTTTTGAAAACAGGAAAGGAGAGAAAAAGAATAAAAGGGCAGGATCTGGAAGGGAGGAGACTGCCTGGAATTAAAAAGAACTTACAGGAAAATCTCAACAAGACTTTCAAAAGATACATCTTAACTGAAACATCACAACAAAATAGTAAAACCCAGGAAGAGAAACTGAAAAAAAGAAATAAGAAGAAACAGCTTGGGACTATTTGGATTATTTGGTGATCTCTGGATTCTTGGTTACTGCATTTGAATGACTAAAATCTATCGGGTAGTTGTTTAACAGTGTTTAAAATGGCTCCACTTTTAGAAGAATTGAAAATGGAACTTAAAAAGTACAAAGAAGATGCACAAGAAGGGAGAGGTTCTTTTGGCTTCGTATTTCAGTTCTTGGAAATGGAGATTTGGAACTATGAGAAACAACAAGAAATGCCTGCAGAACAAGAAGATTGCGACAAAGAAGAAGCCATCTTTAATGAACAAGTAATCTCAGGTGGGGGGAAAAAGGAAAGGGGGAAAAGAGAATGGAAAGTTTAAGATTGCAAAAAACAACCCAAAAAAAGAATAGAGTGAAAAATAAGTATAAAATCAGAAAGCAACAGAAGAGGGAAATGCAGAAGAGAGAATTAGAAGTAGAGAGACAAGGGGGTAAAAAGGGGAGGGAGAAGAAGAGAGGGAAGAAAGAAAGGAAAATAAGTTACAAAGGACAGAAATATAGAGAAACAGGGCCTATTTAGAGATAATGGGTGAAAATCTAATTGAAAAAGGAATTCTGCAAAGGTACATAAGACAGTATTGTTATATTAGAAATAGAAATAATTTCAGAAAACATGAAACAATGTCTGATTAAAATGTTTGATAAAATAGTCATTGTAACTTAGTGGAATGCTTGTCAATAAATAAATGTAACAAAATGAATATAAAACATATGTGAAGAGAAATAAGGGAAAAATTAAGTATGGGGATTATACGTGTCTTTAAGGAAGTATGATATTTAATTGAAAAGAAATGTTAAAGATGTTAAGACTTTAATGAATATTAATGATAGAACTGAATTGGAATGGAATGGGGGTTTTAATTAAATATATTTACAATCCTTCTTTTTAAAGAATATAGTGTGTATTATAAGAATGTACCAAGCAGAATTCGATTGGAAGTTATGTATTATGTATTATATTGAATGTCATAACCTTAAGGTATATATCGAAGTTTAAATAAGAGTTGAATGGATAAAATTAAAAGATATAGAGGTGACATACTCCAATTAGTAACTACAGGAGAAAATTTGTCTAATGAAAAAAGATAATATGAAATTGAAACAGAACAGACAAAAGTATAAATATAATGATTTTAATTGAGATGAGATAATCAAAATGATTATCAAGATGAGATGAGAAAATTAAGAGGGGAAAAACAAAATAGAAAATGTAGAATAGTATAAGATATGGAATAGAACACAAAAATGAGCATGAAATTGAGTTTGTGTCTGTATAAAGAAGCGTAACCCGGGACCATGCTATTTTCAAAAAAGATGTTTTACTTGTATTTTGTGTGTGTGAAAACCCAAATAAAACTTTATTTTAAAAAAAGGTATAGGTCTAGCAAAAGTTTTGTATGCTCTAGTTAGTAGTGTGATATAACCAGAGAAGAAGCTACGTAAGATTAGATTAACAACTCTTAATGCCTTTTTGACTATGTAGTTACAGTGGACTCTAGCACTTAGGTAATTAGAGATGAGTACTCCAAGATCCTTGACAGAGTTTGGATCATCAACAAGGTCTTGACTATTCAGCCTGTATTTTATTTTCTGATATTTTTTTTGCCAATATTCAGTACTCAGCAGGTTCTGACCAGTTCTGGAGAACTGGCAGTAGAAATTTTGAGTGGTTTGGAGAACTGGCAAATACCCCCTCTGACTGGAGATTTTACAGTATCCTTCCCCTGCCACACTCACCAAACTAAGCCCACAGAACCGGTAGTAAAAAAATTTGAATCCCACCATTGCTTTGGTGGCACTATATTTAGTTATGATTCTCTCCCACGAGTTATTTATATGAATAAGATGATTCTTGTCATCCTTGAAGACATTACTTTAAAATGTTGTTTGGATCCTCAACAAGGTCTTGATTATTTAGCTTGTATTTTATTTTCTGGTTTTTTTTGCCAATATGTAAGACAGAGCATTTATTTGTTGAGATTTGAAGTTGCCATTTGATTGACCATTCTGATACATAGTCAAGGTCTTTTTGAAGGGTAGTAGTATTGTCTGTGGTGTTGAATAGCTTTACATCATCAGCAAGAGAATGCAGTTGCTCACAGAGGTCATTTATGTAGAGCAGGGTGTCAAACACAAGGCCCGCGGGCCAATCAGCCCGCCAGACCTCGTCTGATGGCCCGCGGTGCCGCCGCCAGCCTTGCAGCCTCCCCTTTTTTTTCAATGAATTTACTCCGTGCCTGCACGGAGTAAATTCATTTAAAAAGGCTCAAGTTAAAAAAATTTTTACTTACCTTCCGGGACCTGGCCCGACTTCTTCCTGCCCGCACTGCTCCCTGGGTGTCGGACGTGATGTCATCACGTGCGTCCGCCGACATCTCCAGGGATTAGAGGAGCGGACGCCCGGAGAGGAGCAAGAAGAAAGAAGTAAAAGAAAGAAAGAAGTAAAAGGTAAGTAGGGGCAGATGGCTGGGCACTATAAAGGGGGCAGTCCAACAGCAGCCTGAAAGCGAAGTTCCAGGATGCGACAGTCGATGACTTTTACCGTCTCCTCCCCCTGCTTTGATGCCACAGCTCCGACTTCAAGCTGCACGTGTTCTGTCCATGTTTGGGAGCACTTATCTATGTGAACAGATGTTTTCAGTCATGAATCTGAACAAGACCAAGCTCAGATCACGCATCACTGATGATAACCTCCATGCTGTTTTGCGGATTGCTACAGCACAAGACCTAACGCCAAACATCGATGGACTGACCTTAGGAAAACGATGTCAGCCATCTAGTCAGTAAAGTTAAAAAAAAGGTAATGCCTTGTGTTTTCCATATGTTTAATAAACAGTGTTTGGCAATATTTGTATGTTTAAAAAAATTAATGTTTGTTACCAAAAACATTTTTCAATACATTGTACAATAATTGTACATTTGAATATCTACTTGTCATTATTCTGACTATGTTTCTGCTTTCAGAGCTAGTTATTACTTACATTATTACAAAAAACAGTAATAATTGAATGCAGTGACATTAATTTATGATAATAAAGAGTGGACACATAGACCTACAGATACAACTGCCCTTTGATGGGGACCAAACTGCTGATGCGGCCCCCGATGAATTTGAGTTTGACACCCCTGATGTAGAGTATGAAGAGAGTTGGTCCGAAAATACTGCCTTGGGGGACACCACTGTTGACAGGTACATAATTTGATAGGACGCTCCCAATTTTGACCATTTGTTGTCTGTTTGACGGGAATGCTTCTATCCAGGTATGTAGGTGTCCAGAGATACCATAAGATTTTAGTTTTAGGAGTAGTTTGTCGTGTACCACTGAATCAAAGGCTTTACAGAAGGCTATGTAGATTGCATCTATTGTTTTGCCATGATCGAGTTGTGTCGTCCATATGTTTTTGCAGTATAAGAGTTGCAGATTACAGGATAGTTTTTTTCTGAAACCAAATTGTTTATTAGAGAGTAGGTTGTTTGTTTCTAAGTGGAGGATAATGGATTGATTAATAATTGATTCCATGACTTTACAGGTGATGCAGCATAAGGAGATTGGTCTGTAATTTTCAACTAGGCTGGGGTCTCCCTTTTTGGAGATGGGGATGACTGTGGCTTGTGACCACAGTTTTGGCAAGGAGCTGGTCCTGAAGGATTTTTCAAAGATTATGCTTAGAGGTTCGGCTATGGCAGAGGATAGCTTTTTTAAGAAGTAGGCACATATTCTGTCCAGTCCAATAGATAGGGATGGTTTTAGATTGTGCAGTGCTTTTTCAACAATGTCTTCTGTAAAATCGATATGTATTAAATCATTCTGGTTGGCTTTGGTTCAACTAGGAAGTACTGGGCTTGATCCATTGCTGTTTACAAATACTGAGCCAAAGAATGTGTTAAAGAGATTTGCTTTGATGGTGTCATCACTGCAGTCTTTGCCATTCGGTCCTTTCGGGGGTGGGATGGACCTTGAGTCTTTTAGTTTGCTGTTTACAAAATTGTAGAAAGCGCGGGTGGAATTTATGCATAGAATGTTTTCCTCTTGTTTAATGTGATAATTGGTGCATTCAGTTTTTATCTGGTAGCATAGATTTTTGTATCGGCTTTTGAAGTTGGCAACATGATCAGATTTGTTTTTTCGCCAAAGTGATCTCTTTTTGGATTGAAACTTCCTTATTGTTATGGGTAATATGTTTTTCCTGGATTTGGGAGTTGTTATTGGTACATATAGTTTGATGGCTCTTTTGATTTCTAGTAAGAATATGTTGTAATGGTCTTCAACAGTATTGCATCCAGTGAATAGAAATTGCCAATCAAGGGAAGAGAAATCATTGATTATAAGATCATAGTTGCCTTTTTTGAAATTATAATTGGGGATTTTGTTGTTATGATGATTTTTGTGTGGATGTATGTTGAGACAAAAGTCAATCATGTTGTGGTCACTGTTGGAAAAGGGTTCTTTAATTTGTATTCTGTAAATTGAATTCAAACTGTTGCAGAAGATGAGATCGAGGCAGTTGTTAAGTCTAGTGTTGTTGATTACTAGTTGTTCCGGTCCCAGATTTGTTACAGCATTGTAGAAGGTTGCATGTGTGGGTTCACTTGTACATTTGTTAAGGGTCCAGTTAATATGAGGTAGATTGAAGTCACCAAGAAAGATAAAAGCATGTGGGCAGGATGCTGCCCATGTTAGTAGTGTATTTAGTTTGTTTGCATGTTCAATGTCATAATCAGGGGCTCTGCAACATAGTAAGAATCGCAATGTGATATTTAAGGACAGTTCACAGATAATGGTTTCAGGAAGAGCAAGCTCTTGGGTAATTTGGATGTTTTTTAGATGTAAGAACTTTTTATAGAAGATAGCAACACCACCTCCTCTATGGATTTCACGATCTGATCGGTAAACATGATAGTCTTTTACTGAGGTAATGGAGTCAGGGAGAGATGCTTTGAGCCATGTTTCACAGACAAATATGATGTCGAATTTAGCCGTATTTAGTAAGAGGAGAAATTCAGGTATTTTATTTACAAGCCTTCTTGCATTGAGTAGTTTGCATTTAAGGCCAGTTGTAGTTTGAATTGAGGTAGTTGGGGGCATGCGTGCCTAGTTTTGAGTGATGGTGGATTGGTTGAAGTAGAGTTGGATGCTGAGTTGTGGGTTGTGTGACTTTCTTTTGATACAGTCTGCATGGTAATCAATGTACAGGTCCTTCTCTCCATTGTCTAGATTATTTTTGAGTTCTGTACATAGTATACAGAAGCGGGCACGTTGCTGTAAGGTTAGGTCAGGACAAGATCAGAGGTTTTTATGGTTGGTGTTGTTTTTGGCGAGTGAATTTATAGTATAAATGAATTTACGTTTGCTTGATTCATTTTTGCAAACGACTCTGCAGAAGCGTGGGGCCACAGAGCCGTCTCTGTTTTTGAGCTCTCGGACAATGCGGGAAATGTCAAGTATTTCATCAGGGGAGATGTTTGATAGTCACTGATGATGGTGCAGACAATTGTGATATCATCATTGTTATTGATGTCCTCTAGACCAAATAAGATGGCATTAGGACACTTTCGTTCAAGCTCGACAGCTTCTCTGACGAGGATTAGGATATCATTATTTGTTGGATTTATGTTTTTTTGTGTACTAGGTTGCAGTTTTGGTTTGTAGCTATTGGATGTTCAGGTTTTTGTGTTGTGTCTTTTTTTTTTTCAAGGCTAGTTAATCTTTCATTTAAAGTGTCCAGGGATGCTACTATGGTGTCAAGGGATGATATTCGCGTTTCTATGGAGTCAACTCTTTCAAACAGGGCTATATGTAGCCTTTATGCAAAGCGTTTGAAAGAAATGATTCAGAAAACATGAACATTTGTCTGAAGTACTTCTCTTTGAAGTATTACTGCATCCCTGCTTCATAAAATGCCTTGCACACCCTGCTAATGTATGCTCTTTTTTCTGCACTTTGATTGAAAGAATGGTTAAGATTTATAGCCATTAGTACACCCTCAAATTAGATCTGGACTTTTGCTTCAAAGTGACCGTGAATGTAAAATGTTAATCTGAAGACTTTTATAGAATAGAGCAAAGACAGTTATTTTTAGAATGTGTCACTTATTTGGCACTCAAATAATAACTAGTTGTTACATCATAATGTGTGATTTCAACTACAAATCTATACTAAATAGGGATAAACCCACTGAATTCTGTGAAATTTAAAGAAACATATATGCAATTTTCTGATTTTTAACATTGTAAGATCTGTTTTCTTTCATACTTCTAATATTTAGAAACAGCACCAAGAATTCTGATTACAGGCAGCATAAATCAAACATCAACATTAGATGTGCATAGCAAATTGGCAGCTTAAAATCATTATTACTGCAACTGTGCAACACTGATACCCCTTGAAAGGGGCAAATGCTTTATTAAGTATGAAAAGAGTACAGCTTGATACATGCAACTTCTAATATAGTAAAAGAAAAGTCATGTTCTTAATTGGAAATAGAAAAATCATTTTTCAGTACAATAATTTTTGAAAGTGGCTTAAAAAGAACGGGTTGTAATGATAATTTTAAAAAATCAAAATCAAACTGAAGTCTCTAGAATTAATGTTAATTCTTGAAAATTGTACATCTGCAAAGAAATAAATATATGTAGTAGCCATTAGCTATAGGGAGGAATAACTTAAGGAATGTTTTTTTGCTCTTGTGTTTCTGAAGAGAATAAATAGGGAATATTCTCTTTGGTATGAATTATAAAAAGTCTGTCCTGCAACAGAGTACCTCTCTGGAGATATTAATATTCATATGAACTCTATAGTATGCTAGCCTTGACTCAAGATAAATTTGCCAATCATAACAAATACTTCATTATTAGCTAATTATGGTGTAGTAAAAAAAGTGAGATGTTCAAAGAAACTCTCTGAAAAATATTTTTATAGATCTGCTGGATATTCAATATGTAGTAAGTCAGGGGGCACAATCATGTTTTAATACTCAAGGAATGTTCATGGGCACAATTTCACTGTACAAATATTGCAGTTTCATCTTTGTCTAAATCATCTCCAATTTTTCCCCATCCTTGAAGAACTCACAATTCCACAAATGTCACCAAGCCCATCATCCAAGCATTGTCCCTAAGGAGAGATTTGTCTTTACTCGTGGAAATAATTCACTTTAATCTTTTTCAGAAAGCATATACTACTTTAATAACTCCCTCTGGTTAGAAGAAAACAAAGTATTATTGAATTTGTACATTTCCCCACATTCTCTGACTTCTTTAAATGTAGTTTTAGTCAGCATATGAATAATCTAAAATTACAAGAAATTTAGCTTGTCATTGTAAAAAATAATAATTAATTGTGGTGTATTTAAGTGACAAAGCATATGCAAAATGTTAGATAGTCACCCAGTGTTCTTCATGCATATGTGTTCTTTGATCCAAACAAAGAGGGAGGGAGGGAGAGGGAGTTTAAAACTTGGTGAATTCATTTATGACATCTTTGCATTGCAACCACAAGCAAAGTTTAATTTGACTAGGCAGAAGATAATCTCATTTCGTATGGTGGTATGAATTGATTGTGGGTTCTCTTTAAAATAGAAATGACTGCTTAAATAGCTTAAATAATTAAATTTTATGAGTTGAAAATATCAAAACTAGTGAAATATGGTTCCAGGTAAATAGAGTCCCATATGAAACCATCTGTTCATTATCTTCTCACTCTATGATTCATGTACAAGGTAATGCATTCTAATTAAAATTGATTCAAGTTTATCAATTTAAATAATCATCTCTAAAATGTATATTATATGTTGTAATTGCATCTTATTTGCAAGAGTTGGCAGCAAAGTAATAAATATATACTTGCCTTATGTACCTTAGTTTCTAGCTTGTACAGTAGTTGTCAGATTTCTCTTTCTTTTCATTGGCCCCATTCATTCTTTCTAACTTCAGTCCATGCTTTGGATTAAAAACAATTAGAACATGATATAAGACTTTAATTCTTTTGCAATAATGTTAGCATAAAAGGTATTTGTTCTATTCTGGCCTTCAAAATTAAGGAGGTATTTTTTTCAGTATGTGAATATTTATAAAATTTAAAATATACGTAAGATGAAAACCACTTGGTTCTTCTTTGAATGGAAGCCAGTATGCATACAATCTTATTTACAAAGACTTTCTTTCGGCATGTATATGAATGGACTATTGAGCGTCAATGAAAGTGTCTCCATCTTATTTTTCAGTGTCTATTACATATTTGTAATACAGTGGTGATTTTTAGCAATCTATGATCATAGTGGAATGTGGAAGGGGGTAAGTTGTCTTTCACACTCCCTGATCACCCAACAACAATGGGAAAGCTGCTGGCAATTCTGATGGTTATCTTCAATGCTTTCCAAAAATGAGTTTTCAGCACAAATATTTGGATTTTTGCAAGTATTGCTTTATTCTGTATAAACATGCTAGCAAAGTAAATTCTCAGAACTCTGTTTCCTGCTTGTTGATTTCCACTGTATATTTACAGTGAGCCAAGCTTATTCATGAATGCATTTTATCAACTAATTCTTGACATAACAGAAATTGGTTTCAAATAGTTACGGCTACAAGGAGAAAATGAGGATGCTAACACCAGTTGATAAATTATCAGCTACTGAAATTCAAGAGCTGACAAATATAATATGAAGTACTTGAGATGGAATAATTGAAATGAGTCCTGCATATTAGCACATTGCATGCAAACTAGTATCATAGACTAGGCAGCAGAAGAATTTAAAAAAAATACAAATAAAGAAGATAATTGAGCAGAAATAATTTTATAGCATATGGACTGGATGTGGGTAAGCTAGATACACAGAACTATCATTTCTTGGGGGTTCTTTTCTTAGATTTATGTCTGTTTTAAATGAAGATTGCATTCTTCTGTAAGAGTTCGGTCCACATTTAAGCCTTCTGGATTTATCATTGCTTCTGGATACCCAAATGGTGTTGGTAACCAGGAACCTTTTTCATCAGCTTTAGCTGGGAATGTGGATTTCTTTTCCTGGAGAAAACATGCAGAGCCGTCACTATGCATGCTTAGTAACATCCCAGTTACATCATTCTAATGCATTTTGCATGGCATTGCTTTTGATCTGGAGATTGCAGTTAGTTAAAAAGGCAGTGTTCCAACTGTTAACAGTTGGGCTTCTGAAGATCAATATAACTCTAATGTATTTCCAGCTTCTCCGCTTCCTTATTTGTTTGGGGGAACATTCAACTATTCCAAACTACATGAGCATACTGTGGCAGGAAACCAAAAAGGTTGCCTTTCCCATGAGATAGCCCATTTATTTATTTATTGTCCCTAAGACTCTGGATGGTATACAACTCTGAAACATAATAAAATGGTAAAAGACATCAATCATATACATCCTGAAAAGGCAATTCTTCAAACAGATAAAATCTTATAGGGAATCAACATCCCTCCTAGCCAAAGCCTGAGGTAACAGCTGGGTTTTCAGGGATTTCTTGAACATCAGCAAGGTGTGAACTGTATCTCAGGGACTGGGGCCAGTTCTGTTCTAGATGGTAGGCACCATGACAGAAAGAGTACTTCCTGGGTCACAACAAGTAGCATGGTTTAATCAAAGAGATGCAGAGTGCACTCATTTTGATTGATCATGACAGGATGGATGGATGGATGGATGGATACAATTAGAGATAGGCAGTCCCTTAAATAAGCAGGCCCTGTGCACTTGAAAAGGGACATGGTGACTAAGATGCTAAGGTTGTCGATTAGAAAGGTTGGCAATTTGGCAGTTCAAATTCCTAGCACCGTGTAATGGAGTGAGCTCCTGTTACTTGTCCCAGCTTCTGCCCACCTAGCAGTTCGAAAGCATGTAAAAATACAAGTAGAAAAATAGGGACCATTTTGGTGGGAAGGTAACAGCGTTCCATGCACCTTTAGCATTTAGTCATGCTGGCCACATGACCACGGAGACGTCTTTGGACAGCACTGGCTCTTCAGCTTTGTAACGGAGATGAGCACTGCCCTCTAGAGCCAGAAACGACTAGCATGTATATGCAAGGGGAACCTTTACCTTTACCTTATGCACTTGAATTGCATCCAGAAACTAATTGGCAACCAATGCATCTTGTACAGTTGTGATCTCTCATGCACAAATCAAGGCAGACTGGACCAGGTTTAACTTCTGAGTGATCTTCACGAACAGATTCATATAGATCACATTGCAATAATCTACTCATAGGCATTTCAGGTATAAGTGGCTACCTGGAGGGCCTCAGCAAATGATGCAACTGACTCATAAGATGAATCTGTACAAAGATCTTCTTTGTATAGCTGCCACTTTCTCATTAAGCATAAGCTGCAAATTCAAGAAAACCTTCAGATTGCGTACTTGTTCCAAATTCAACTAAAGATGGAAGATTTCTAGGTTGAAGGGCCCAAATGCCCACAGACACATAGTCTTGCTAGAGTTCAGGCTTAGTTTTTCCCCTCTCCATCTAGTTCTTTGCAGTCTCCAGACACTGGGACAAGACTTCAACAGCATTACTTGATCAATCTAGCCTAGTGGTTCCCAAAGTGGGTGGTACTACCCCCTGAAGGGCAGTGGGATGCCTTAGGAGGACACTAAGAGGCAAGGGGACCAGCAGGGGGCAGTAAGATGTGGCAGGGGGGCATTCGAGGTGCTAGCTCAGCAGGATCACCCTGTTGAGCCCCTTGCACCACTCTGGTGCAACAGTCAATGGCATCCGTGGATCACCTAGGGAGAGGCAGAGGAAGGGGGCTTTGACCACATGCCCAATATCCAAGATCCCGCTCAGCCAAGCCCCCCTCTTTGTAGTTGCTGTGCCTGACAGCAAGTTCACAGGCTGCCCCTCCCGCTGGGGATCAGCCTCCCAAGCTGCCCCGCCTCCCGGGGCACTCACATCATAAAGAGCAGTACTGTTCCCTCTTTCCTGGAGCCAGTACAGGGCAGGGTTGAGGAAACCCAGAACAAGTAGCGGCGCAGCGTTGGGAAATTAGCTGCTGCTACTACATTCGATGTTTCCTGATGTGCCTGCAGGGGTGGTGCCTCAAACACAGCGGTGGCGCCACAGCTTTGCTCTACTTTTCCAATGCTGCCCTGGGCTTCCTCAACCCTCCTGTACTGGCTCCAGGAAGGAGGGAACAGCACCGTCCTCTACAATGTGAGTGCCCAGCTTGGGAGGCTGATCCATGGTGGGAGGGGCAGCCTGTCAACTTGCTGTCAGGCACTGCAATTACAAAGAGGGGCAGGCTTGGTTGAGCAGGATCCTGGATATTGGGCATATGGTCAAAGTTCCCCTTCCTCTGCCTTCCTACCTATCTACCAATCAATCCATCCAAAAGGTCTGTCTGTCTGTCTGTCTGTCTGCCTACCTACCTACCTTCCTACCTACCTACCTACCTACCTACCTACCTATCCATCCATCCATCCATCCATCCATCCATCTATCAGTCTACCTACCTACCTACCCATCCATCCATCCATCTATCCATCCATCCATCCATCCATCCAAAAAGTCTGTCTATCTGTCTTCCTGCCTGCTTGCCTGCCTGCTTGCCTGCTTGCTTGCTTGCCTGCCTGCCTGCCTGCCTGCCTACCAATATATTATCTTTCTTTCTTTCTTTCTTTCTTTCTTTCTTTCTTTCTTTCTTTCTTTCTTTCTTTCTTTCTTTCTTTCTTTCTTTCTTTCTTTCTATCTATCTATCTATCTATCTATCTATCTATCTATCTATCTATCTATCTACCCATCCATCCATCCATCCATAAATACATACATACATCAATCCATCTATCCATCCATCCATCCATCCATCCATCCATCCATCCATCCATCCATTAATACATCTATCTATCTATCTATCTATCTATCTATCTATCTATCTATCTATCTATCATCTATCCATCCATCCATCCATCCATCCATCCAAAAGGTCTGTCTGTCTGTCTTCCTGCCTACCTGCCTACCTACCTATCAATATATCTACCTGCCTACCTACCCATCTGTCTCTCTGTCGCATCAGGAAAGTACAGCAAAGCCAGTCTGGGAGGGAGGGAGCGAGAGAGAGAGAGAGAGGAGACCTGATGCATCAGATTGAAATGAGGCCTAGTTTAGACTGAGGCCCTTTTCTACATTGAAACATCTTTGCCAGCACATTGAAACATCTTTGGCTTCTATTAAAGGTTTTGTGGACAAAACATGGTCAAGACGATCAGGAAGCTCTCACATTTTGTTGAGGCTTTAAACAGCATCCATTGGACCAGACCTCCACCCTAAAAAATTACTTTTCCCCAATGAATTATAGTGCCAATTCTGAAGAAGGCAAAACCAAAATGTACTGGTAAATTACAAGAGAACACACACACACATACACACACACACACACACACACACACACACTCCCTTCTAAGCCTACTGGAGCAGATGATTGGACTAGAATAGATATCTCATTATCTTTCTCCTTCCTCCCTCCCTCCTTCCTTATTTCTTTTTCTTTCTGTCCCTTCCTTCCATCCCCCCTCTTTATTTGTCCCTTTTTCTTTCTTTCCCTTTTTTCTTTCTTTACTTCCTTCTCTCTTTCTCTTTCTCTCTCTTTCTTTTCTCTTTCTCTTTCCCTCTCTCAGGCTCACCCCATTGACTTGGTGCACTGTTCCGCTTGGACTTGCTTGGGGAGGTCCCTCTGGTGCAGCGGGCTCAATGGGGTGGACCTGCGGTGCCGGCACCTAGAATGCGGCAGTGGCAGCAGGTTTGAAAAGTAGAGCAAAGCCAGAGGTCAGTAATTTTTGCTGCAAAGAATCACAAAAGCTTCTGGGCTGTGCACAAGAAGGGACATACATGTCAGTGCAATTCAGCAACATAAAATAAAGAAATACAAATAAAACAAATCAACAAGAATCGGCAAAGCATCTCTGATTAGATTCTATTCACTACTAGAATCTAATCAGAGATGCTTTGCCGATTCTAGTCCAAAGACCCACTCCAGCAGGGTTGGAAGGGAGTGTGTGTATATGTGTGTGCATGGTTGTCAAAACTCCAAAAACAGGTCAAGTAGCTCTGGGGAGGCCAGTCATAAATTAAAACACTTGCTAAACAACCAACCATTAAGTGAGGACCACTTGTATTTGATTTGCCAGTCACCTGGCCATGCCCACCCAGTCACATGCCCACCAAACCACACCTACCCGGTCATGTGACCACCAAGCCATGCCCAGCCAGTCACGTGACCAGCAAGCCACGCCCAGCCAGTCACGTGACCAGCAAGCCACACCCTCAAATTAGGCCATGCCCACAGAAATTTGAATCCCACCCTTGGGTGGGGGGCACCAATGATGAGTTTGTTGCACCAAGGGGGCAGTGGACTGAAAAAGTTTGGGAACCACTGACTCAAGATATACAGCTGGCTATCATCAGCATACTAATACTACTTGACCTCAAACTGATGAATGGTATTACCCAGTGGATTTGGGCAGATGGTAAACAGAAGAGGAATATCCAAACCATTCTTATCTTATTACTATCTAAAGAATGAGAAGATTGATAAAAAATGAAACATTTGTACTTCTAGTACATTGTCGAATCTGCTTGCAAGATGCATTTTATAAGGAAAGTTTCTTCTTCATATCAGGCAGGTAGTACTGGCTGGCAATGTCTGAAAGTTCCTATGTCTTTATTAACATCATGCTGCATCTGGGAAGGCAGATGCATAATCCCATTAAAAGATAGCAGCTGCTGGAGGGAGTATCCAACTGTCTTTTTGTTAATGTCCTTAGAAAACAGAGAGCTCTTTTTGTCATGATCTGAGCCACTGCATAGCCATCATATCTAATGTCTACTAGTAGATTTGTTCTCACATCACTGTTATCTTTATCATTTTACTTCAGGTTCACTGAAGGTCTTTGATTCAAATGATGGAGTATAACTGGACTATAGCTAAAGACATGCTTTGCATTCAAGAAGCATCAGGATGATGCCAGAAAAACACTGATATGAAATACTACACACTCAGTACTAAACCACTTTATGTACAACTAGAGGCAGTACTGAATCACTTTATGTACAACAGGAACAAGATAGATGGAAATAAGTACAGTTTCTGCTATGTGACTGTATGCCAATTATGGAACTCCTTAGTTTTAGGACTCTTGGCTCTGTAGTGGTGTAATTTTCAACTTTTTTTTCCATCTTGTACATTCACTTTTATATTGTTCTGTGTATTTGTTACATTACCTTGGGGCCAGAAAGAATCTAATAAATAATTTTATAAATTGCTGTGTTCCTCAGTTGGAAAGTCTCTTCATCTCCAAAAGGCCAATCCATTTCCAAAAACAATAATGGCTTGATAAGGCAGAATGGGGAGAATATACAGCCTTCAAAAGGAATAGGCATGACACTGAGAATGTTGCAACAATCTTGTTAGTTCGAACACTGCTTGCATCGCATTGCAGATTTACTTGCTACTATGAATTCCATCATTTCCTTCTACACTCCTTTACAGGTTTATGTAAATAATTCAGGCAAATGACTGAAGTTGAATATGGATGGCAGTTGGAATGCATTAAAAAAATCCTGACAGAATGAAAAATAACAGAGCTCTCTTTCTTCCTAGAAATCTTGATAAAGAGAATATGAATGCCATTAGTTAAAATTATTTTACAGAAAATAAAATAAGGGCTTTGAGAGAAAAACAGCCTTACAGAGTAACAATTCCTCCCCCCTCCCTTTATACACACCCATGTTATTATTATCTCATTAACCCCATCTCCTCCCACCACCCTTCTTCCAAACACTCCCTGTAATTACATAAGGAGGTTGCTGATGCAATCTTGGCTAGCATTACTTCAACTTCACTCAGACTGTTGCTAGTACTGAGCTTCATTATCTCAGCAGCTCCTCCCTCTCCTAAGACAAGCCCTGAGCAATTAACAGGAATTACAGCCCTAGAAGCATCATCATTGCAGCCCCAGAGGCAATCATCCTGTTCACCTCCCCCATCCTTAAAGTCCCAATAAGGCCAATAACAGCCGTCGCTGTAGCATCCATCTGGGGAGTCACAATGCACCACATCAGCAGCAGCAGCCTCCAGAGCCTTCCCCCGCACAGCCACCCCCTTGGAAGATGCCACCATGATCAGCATGATGGCGGCCAGCGCTAGATGAAAGGAGACATCCAGTGCTTTAAAACAACAGTGCTCCTGAGGGGTAAGGCTCGTCATGCAGACCCCCTTTACCAGGCCTCTGCCTACGAAATACAATTAACACATTAGTCACAACCCCCCTCCTTGTTCGGATACCAGGTATGGAACTTTCTCAGCAGAATAGGGGCTCTCATGTCGGGTTTGTTTACCCATGAAGCTTCACTAAGGGGGTATCCCTTCCATCGAACCAGGTATTGTATTTTCCCCTGTCTTACTCATGAATCCAATATCTCTTTGATTTCATATTGTTTGTTATCCATCGGCCCAGGTGATTGTAACCGGTTTTTGCTCTATAGTAGAGCAAAAAGTAGTCATAGTAGTCAACAAACTACTATGAAATACTGGATGGATCTTTCCCAGCAAAGGGGGTAGTTTCAATTCAATGGTTACTGGATTGATAACTTTGGTAATTTTAAAAGGACCAATATATTTAGGACCCAATTTCTTACTTGGTCTGGATAGGTTTATGTATTTCGTTGATAAATACACCAGGTCCCCTACTTGGAAATGTTTCCCTTCTCGTCGATGTTTGTCAGCATATGTCTTGTGCACTATCCCAGCATGTTTCAAGGCATACCTCACAGACTCCCAGGTGCTTTGTATCACCTCCACGCATTCACTCAACGATTCCTGAACGATTCCTGTGGTGGTTGTGGCCATTCCGATATCGGCTGGAAGTCTATTTCATGTACCACCCAAAATGGAGTGTAACCAGTTCTCTGGTTGACAGCATTGTTAAAGGCCACCTCTGCAAATGGAAGAAGACTGTCCCAGTCAATTTGCTGATAGGAAATGTAGCCTCTCAGGTATCTCTCTACAGCAGCATTGGTTTGTTCTGCCGCCCCGTTGGTGCTAGGGTGATGCACTGTACTGAGTCCCTGTGCAGACCCAATTAATTGCAGAAACGACCTCCAAAATCTCACAGAAAATTGAATACCTATGTTTGATATGATACGTTTCAGAACTCCATGCAACCGGTAGATATGGGTAATAAAAAGACAGGTTAAACATTTTGCAGATGGTAGTCCTGCACACAGAATGAAATGGGCTTGCTTTGAGAACAAATCGATTATCATCCAGCTTATTGTGTATCCTTTGCTATTGGGTAAGTTCACTATGAAGTCTATGGCTTTTTCCTGCCTTGGCCTCTCTGGTTGAGCAACCGTTTGCAACAAGCCTAACAGTTTTCCAGGTTTTGGTTTAGCAGCAGCACACACAGCAAGGAAAGGTACAATGTGTTTTTCACAAATTGTTATGATCAAAGAATAAGGGACTTTCTGAATTGTAAGGGGTTAAATTTCAAAATTACAAGCCTTAATATAACGTTCAGAGAATTTATCCTTATTTTATACTAATATAGGGTCATATTAAAAATATTTTAAGGAATTGGTAGCCCTAGTATTACATGACTTCTTTTTGTAATGATTAAACTTTTTCCTGACTTTATTGTCTAGTAACAAATTAATAGTTCTGGTGGCTCATGAAATGGATCTCTACACATTTTGGAAGCCATTTGACAATGGGTGAGTGGCTGGAATAGAGATCAGTTTACCTCAGAGTTTACTAACCTTGCAATGCTTTTAATACTTGAATACTATTTTTCCATTATAGCATAGTTCCCAATAGTATTAAAGCAATCATGCTACCCAAAAACAGTTTCATAGAAGCATAGAATTGCAGCATTTGGAAGGGCCATTCAGGTAATTGCCTCCAACTGCTTCCTTTGTGCAATAATCCAACTTAAAGTATTCTTGACAAATAAGTTTTTAGCTACTTACTACTTCAGTTGCTTATTGTCAGGGGAGGAGAGATTTCAGAGATGGGAATCAGTAAATGCAGTGATTCTTCTCTGCTGTCATTCTCTAGCATGACATACATAGATTAATGAAATAACTTAGTGATATTCTAATGGAATTCTGGTATGGAAATGAAATAAATACTGTTACGAACTAAGCAAACTCATTTGACAATAACTATGCTAGCTTGCTTCAGCAGCAGGCTTGTAATCCTGCACTTCGGATTGGCCCACGGATAAGCGAATCGTGATTGGCCGATTCTGGCTGATCTGATTGGCTGACAACGGGCTGTCTCTGGTTGGACGCTTTTAGAGCGGTTAGTTCAATTTCATTGGTTGTTGTGACAACAGCCAGCTCTATAAAAGAGCTGCTGCTGCCCTAATTGTTGCCCTGTTCTGAAGTCACTATTAAAGAGTTGAATTGAGTCACTACCGATGCCTCGTCTCCGTTATTGCGCCCACTCCTCCAGATCTAACAAATACAGTCAGAGTTATTTGGGCTAACAATAAGAATATAGGATGTGCTTTATGATAAGCTATATTACTGTTTTAAAAAATATTCCTGGGAGCCATTTCAAGCTATCATCAAGTTCCTATAGTCATCCAAAATTGTCATTTTGAAGTCAATTAAGTTTATATTATATTTTTTTCCTATTTGGAAACTACTTCTGGATTTTGTGCTTGAGTTAGAACAAAATGAAACTTTGACTTTGGGATTTGCAGAGAACTTGGTTTTTTTTTTTGTTTCTTATGTATCTGGGAACCTTTCCAAGCAAAATCTGAATGTATTTCACACCTTAAATCTGAATGTCATTCTCTGGGACCTAAGGTTTATCTAATAAGATGCAGTTTAGATCATGGAAGATATAAGTACAAAACCTTAAGCTTCTAAGCTTGGGGTAGAACTTATTCAATTGAATATTTATGAGACATAATAATAGCAGGCAAGATTATGTTTCTGATCGGAAGATATTACCAAGACCCTGAACAGGTGCTTTAGTCCTCCATTAGTTAGGACTGGATGGATCTATAGCAATAGGCAGGTTTCATTCATTTCCATTGTAGTTAATAGTCAAATGAGATTCCAGTTTCTCACTGCCTATATGAATTTTAATCTACATTCAAGACAATCATAAAGACAGAAAGGTTGTCTTATCATACTGCACTTTGGATAGGGACTTTTAAAATAAAGGCAGATAATGGTTACCAGAGTTAGTTAAATAGAAAGTCCTTGATTAAAGGGTGAATTTCATAAGAAGTTGGAAATCAAGCAGAAGACTTTGCTTCCTACTTAGATGATTGAGTTAGAATTTTATTTTATTTTTTCTGAGGATTTATTTATTTTCCATATAAACCCAGTGAGTGTTTATATAATGTGGAACTTCTTTACAGCAAAGTTGCCTCTAAATTAGGAGCAGTCAGTATTTTGTGGTTTGTCGAGAGCTTTATATTTTTCTTTATGTCTGTGTATGGGAAATCCTTTTAAGTCATTATCTGTGATTTAAACAACTCTATATTTTATCTCCTTTACTACTGAAAGGTTTTGCATGTGCCTACTTAAAGATAAAAGGGAGTTTTGCATTCTTCTTCTTCTTCTTCTTCTTCTTCTTCTTCTTCTTCTTCTTCTTCTTCTTCTTCTTCTTCTTCTTCTTCTTCTTCTTCTTCTTCTTCTTCTTCTTCTTCTTCTTCTTCTTCTTCTTCTTCTTCTTCTTCTTCTTCTTTCCAGAGTTGTTGTTGTTCCTCCCCTCCAATAAAGATGTGTTTGTGTGTATGTGATTTTCATTTATTAGTTCAAAAGTTGTTTTCATGCACATCTTTTGGTTTTAGACACATTGATGAATTAATGCTATAGAGCTTGGTTGTAGCTGAGTTCAAGGCATATCAAGAAGATCAGAGCTTGTCCAAGTCTAATTATAAAGTCTAATCTATAACCTGTCACCAAAACTTATAATTTTATATTTTATGCAGCATTTTATTATTATTATTTTCTTATATAGAAACTTCTGGCCACTTTTAACTTTTACAGAGCACTGTAAGGCACTTAAGAGTATGATGGGTATATGCATTTTTGATAGTTTCTTCAAACGATTTGGGGTGGGGGGAAGCTGAGTAAAGAAGAATGATACAAGAGGATGGTAATGCAAACCAATGCCTGCTCCTAATGCTGGCATTATAAAGATTTTTTTGTGATCCCGATAATAGTCCCAGAATAATTTATTTGAATAAATTTTGAGAAGCTTCAAAAAAACTTAAGCCATGGCATGTTAGATGGGGATGACCTCAGGGCCAAATTAGTCTGAAAAGGACTTCTTTCTCTCATTAATTGACTATGCAAGGGTAGATTATATAACAAAAGTTGCCTTCTGGTTTGGCTGTCATGAATTAGAGCCAGGGGAATGCTTAGATCTTGAAGTGAAGATTGGAAGGAAGGCATCATTTTTACTTGTCAGTATTAAATAACTCAGCACTTGTGATCTCTCTTATATTACTCCTGTCCAAAGGAAAATGTTTTTTCCCCAAGACTGTCTTCCACTTTTTTCTTTCATTTCCTGAATCTTGTGTATGAATTTTGGAAAATTTGGAGGATAAAGAGGACTGAAGAGAAATGCCAATGAAACCTAGCGAAACCTATTGTTCATAAAGAATAACTTTAAATGTGTTGTTCATATCTAAGTCCATGTTATACATATGAGTTATTAATATCCAAAGGCAAACAATAACATTATATGCAACATGTATGTGGGCACATGTTTCAAATATAAAGATGAGGGTGGAAACAATCAAAAGACTTGCATTGGCTTTTCCTGTTCCCAATTTCTAAAGTCTAAAGAAAAGGGAAGCTTAGATGTATGCTAGTAATCAACTTACCACTCTGTCTTTGAGAATAATTTAACATGAAAATCCGGACAATTGCAGGAATTCTACCCATAACTGATTGGTCCTCCTTACAGCTATCAAATCAAACTAGATACAGGTTCCTAAGTATCAACTTCTATTCCTGGGATATTTTATCAGCAGGAAAGATGATTTATCACAAACGATGAAATATCAGAAAGAAATATTAAGTTCTGTAACTCTACACTAGCTATTTATACTGGAGGAAACTTGAATAATAATAATTCTAATTCTATAACTAAACAGAGTTATTACTCCTTTTTCTGAAATGGTCCTGCAAGGTAAATATAATCTGGAGATACTGATTCTTTTGTGAAAAATGGAAAGGTACTTGATAGAGATAGAAATTATACATAGAGATAATGATAAAGTCAGAGATGAAGATATGGTCTGTTGTCTTGCAATGGTATTAGAAAGGTTTAAAATACTAAAAACATTTTCAACCAGAAACCGCAGTGGGCAGAAAAATGAGTAGACAGCACTTCAGGAATAGGGACTCTATCATACCTTCTTAATGTTTCCCAGGTCTGTTGTTAACTAGGAAGGATCTGGCTTCACAATTGCACACAGTTCCTGGGTGGGAGTATCAAGAGTAGAAAACAGAATGTAAAATCCATGACACAGCTGACAAATCTGATTCATTTCTTGTGCTCTTCCTCTGCCTGGAAGGAACCAAGTTTTTGACAAATTGCATGCTCTCAAGTGCCAGATGAACTGATATGCCAATACGCTTAAAATGGCAATGCCTATTTATTTCTTCCTTGAAGATCGTAAGTAACTCATGTTGGGCTCCACAATAAAAGCTTATTAGACTCAAGCTATCTCCTTAGGACTTCTCTCATCTGAGCAGTGCATTTGGATTTGTGGGTTTAAAGAATGTGATCTCATAGAAAAATGGAATGGCAATCTGATAAATAATATAAGAAATTGGATGTATTGTCATATCAGATGGCACTTCAGAAAACACTTTCGGTATTTCTTCTGTCTTCTAAGATAATACTTTCATTTTTTTCGGAGTGAATATCTCCGTATTCTTGAACTTTTGCAAAAGAAAAAAAAATGTAATCTTTTAATAAGTATTGGTCTGAAACTCACCTTGAGTAGACATTTTACTTTTCAAGTGATTTTAACACATTTTAAATAAATTTAAACTATCCAGTTATACCTACCTAGGAATGACATTTATGGCATCACCAAATAAATTTTGAAAAACATAGCTGACCATGCTAAGAATGAAATAATACCGTGCATGCCAGTCCTTTTATGTCACCACACACAACACCCATCATCTCATTTTTAGCTTTTGCAGCACTGAATAACAATATCTGAATAGGAAATTTATATAGTGTTTAATGGAACACAAGTAAAAATCTCATATTGTTTCTGCGGATGGCTATGCATTGGATGGAAATGTTGAGAGTTAAAATAACAAGGAAGCAGCAAAAAGGCTTAAATCCACATGAATGCTTAAGTTGAATTGGCAAGATTGACCTTTAAATGATGAGTTTGCTGTGTAAGATAGCACACAAATGCGCACACACATTTCATCATTATTCTTTAATAGTATCATTCCCATTATGCATTTGCTATTAATATCTAATTTAACACTGCAATAATGTTCTAAGTTGTTTTTTTCCAAGATTCAATAAAAATATAATTTGATTAAAGAAAGAAATGACATACATGAAAATAGATATGATGACTCCCTGATGTATGAGCTTATGTAGTTAGAGAATTACATTTTCCTCCCCTAGATCTTTATAATCCTTTCAGTATTATCCAAGGGACATATTTGTAAGATTTTTAAAAGAAGGAATTTAAACCAACAAAATTTTGAAATAAATATACGAAGACCAAACCTGTTGACGATATTAAAAGAAAATTCTAGAATATGTTAAGAATTATGTGAAATGATGTGCCACCCAAAAGTTATGATCTTAAAGGAATATAATAGCATGAAGTAAGCACAGATGTAACTTATCAGAATAACAGAGTTGGAAGGGACCTTAGAGGTTTTCTAGCCCAACCCCCTGCTCATGCAGGAAACCATATACTATTTCAGACAAATGCTGGACGAAGCTCCAGTGTTAGAGCACTCTGGAGGCAAATCATTCCACTGATTAATATTCTGTCAGGAAATTTCTCCTTAAGAAATTTCTCCTTTCACTAAGCAAATACACAAGATGTATATAATTTTTAAAAATCTGGAATCGGATAGCTGTGCCCTGTTGTCTTAACATTTAAAATTAAATAAGACATGCTTACATGGAACATAAATTTACATGAATAAAGACAATTATCAATTCAGCATCCAGTTTTCCAGGCTACAGTTCTGACAGCTAAAAACATAGGCTAGATAGAAGACTGGATTTAACCATCTGGGGAAAAAAGACAACACAAGCACAAATATCTAATATGAACAGGGCAGAGTCAGAAGCCTTTTGAGACACTGAATAACCAGTTTTAATAAAAAAATAAAAATAATGTTAATGAAGTTGAAATTACCCAAAAAATTATGTGGAGCTTGCTGGATATCTTGTGAGGCTTCAAGGCACAAACTCTGACATCTTGGAAATGATTTAATTTTTTCAAAACTTATTTTTTTTTATTAAAAAAAGGAAGATCTATTCTGTCCACAGTCCTAAAAGGCTTGCTATGTCCTAATAAGGCTTGACTTGATGAGGGCCGCGTTATTAATCTAGGACAAAATACATATGCTTTGGCCAACTGGGAACATATTAAAATAAGTTAATAACTTACCATCTCCCTGTTTTTACATTCATTGACCAATAGTTGAACTGAGTATCTAGACTAGTAGTGGTGTCAGCAGCAAGTGAAACAGAGGTTTTGCTTAGCTCGGTCTTGCAACTTCTTCAACTGACCCCTGGGCATATTTGAAGCCCTCAGTTGGATCATCTGCATATTTCTGAATGGAAGTCTTGAGACTTAGATATCTTACTTGGAGCATCAAGAAGAGCACAATAGGGGAGAGGAAACTGGGGAGAGATTTCCTACCACATCTTCCATCATACAAAGCAACGAAAGCTAGAAGAAAAAGAGTTAAACAAATAACCCCTAGTGGAAAATAACAGCTCCACCACAGACACTGCTGTATGACTAGCAGTGTGGAATTTTGTTCTAAATGAACGACACAAACTGCTCTGGAGAGGCAGAGTGAGAGACTAAATCATCAGTTAAAATATAGAAATGATAAGCCTTAAGAGTATTAAGGGAGGAGGGTAGGTGAAAGAAGAGGGAAACAAGCAAAGGGTGAGATTCACACTCCTGCACACACGGAGAGAAACAGAGGGATGAATGAAGGAAAATGAGGTTTGCACTAACAGAGCAGCAGGAAGAAAAGCCTCAAACGGCTGATTTTCCCCTTGCTTTCAACTCCTGCCTGCCGTTTTCTTAACATACCAGATTGGTGTGCTACTTTAAAGGATGTGGAGCCAAGGCGAGTCGGAAGGTCTCCAGACTTTAGGGATTGTGGTGGTGATTTGTTCCTCTCTGAAACTTTTGCACTACCTTGGACTAATAGACTTGTCAGATGGTAAGAGACTCTACAACTTTTATCCGCTCAAAACTTGATGCAGTTGTTTGTGTATGTGTGTAAATCTGATATAATTAATATCGTCTAATGTAATGTTATAATGTGCTGAGATTTAAGACATGCTCATTCACTGGGAGTTAAGCTCATTGAACTCCTGAGTTTAGATTCATAGTAAAGTGGCATGAATTTGTTTGTTTTAGGGGGGAAAATAATCAGTTTTATTTTTATGTATTCTTCCAGCAGAATCCTGCAATGCTGAATCTTGCTTTGTGCTTTTTGCAGGCTTCTGGGATTCTCACAGAGGAGAGATTTAACTTTTTAAAAAAGAAATATGTATAGAAAAGTGTCACCCTCCTTCCATTACAATTCACTTTACTACCCTGAGTTCTTGTTGAGTGGAATATGCCTCCCTTGGGATGTCTGTACATCACTGAAGTTTAGGAGTACATTGTTTGACAGAGAGAAGTATTAGTGGTGTCTTAACTGCCTGGATCTAAGCATGTTTTCTTCCCAAGTAAGTCTCAGTCAGTTCTGGAGGACATGATTCTTGAAAAAGTACAAAAGATGACGAGAAAGAGGATGAGGAGGATAAGAAGGAGGAGTGTCTGTATTTGGTAGAAAGAACACTTTAACAAATTAGTGGTAGAAATAATACAGAAACTTTTACATTAAATAAATTTTCCTCCCTTTTGTTAAAAATGTTGGATGCTAGTTTGTTGTTTGATAGTTATAGTTTACATGGCATTTAGCAGCCAAGTTTCATATTCCCATTGAATGTGTTCCCATTGGAACACTTTCCCATGAGGCATAAAAAACAACAATAGATATCTGTTGACATGCTAGTGCTTAAAATTAAAATAAATTTATCTAGGGAAATCTTTGAACCTTTGTTCTTGAATTTATAAAGTATCAAGCAAGTATTAAATATAAAACAGATATAGATGATTTCTTGGTATTCAGTTAGTGAGAAATGTGTTCTATCATCAATCATGCAAAAAAGCAGATCTCTCTTATATAAACTGTTACTGTGTCTCTTTATAGAGTTTTTAAAAATTACCTTGGACACCAAAGAAATAGCAAGGCTACCCTATACTTTTTCTTTTCTTTTTTATCTAGATATTATGTAAATTGTTCACAAGTCTTTGAGCATTAGCACTGTAAATATGAATATAGATCATCTTATCCTGATATGAAATTAAATCTAACAAGGGACCTACCAAAGAGAAAGGCTAATAATAACATAGATGCTATAAAGAAAAATCCTAAGTGGACTCTGAAGGAAACCCAATGTGTGGGATTCCATAGCATCTTATGTTTGGAGTACCACCCATATGAGTACAAACTCCCCCCTTTTCTTTATGGTAAATTTATGGTAAATCCACCTGTGAATTTCTATGGTTAGCTGGAAGATAAATCAGTTGTCAATAACCTGTTACGATAAAAAATAAAAGTACTGTAATAACTTCATAGAGGAAGCTATAATATAATACAGTGCCATAGTATACTGAGGGTATAACTGCATTTTAAAACAATTGAATTGCTGCTGTTATAAAATCATGGAATAAATATTTGAAACTATTCAGCTTTGGAATAGCACCATTCAACTTCATTCAAATCCTGCAATTTATTTGCATGTAATATTTGCAGTAACCAGCATGCTCTAATCCAACATCTCTCTGTGCTAATAGACTGGATCTCTTGTATTGCTCTGGTTGTTAATTGCAGCTACCTCTTGGATGTAAAAATGTCCTCCTAGGATTTGGCAATATGTTTTGCAACATGCTGTTAAATAGCTTCAATGTTCTGGTTTTATTTTTCTCTCCAGCCTTCTAAAATTTCTAACTGGAGTCCAAAGCCATGCCAAAGAGTTAATACATGAAAAGAATCTCCTAGGATGAATGAATTATATTTGCAATGATGTCATGAAATTAAGCAAACAAAAGTTCTAGACTAGCCTTTCTCTTTTTAGTTTCTTTCAAATATATTGGGATGCAAGAATTATAATTCTAAAAGGAGGATGTTGAAGGAAGATGTTTATATAAAGTTTTGCAGAATATTGGAACAGTGGGTGTAATTATAAGTTTGTCTCCAATCCAATGTTTGGGTGAAAGTAAACTGGTCAAAAATATTAGTAAGACTACAGCAGGTAAATTTCTTCTGGAACAAACATAAGGAAGAATATACATGGTTTTGCAAAGGAAGGCATTGTTTAATTAATGTTATACAATGTTCTTTTTAAAAAAATAAATAAAATTATGGCATTTCTAGACTCTAGGTGGCAAATTATTAACTAAGAAAATTTGGGGGAAAAGATTAAATAGTTCAATCAATGATGATAAAATATTGTAGGCTATCATCACCCTTAGGTAATGTTTATCTATTCTGTTTAGAGTTTATCTGTCCTGTTTACAGTTCTAGGTGCCCTAGAACAAGAGCTTTGTAGAGCTCTTCACACATTTGGCTGAAAGATATATAATCATAGATTTCCCCACCAAGATAACACATATCCATGTTTTCCCTCTCTTTAATTTTCTTTACTTTTTTTGAAGAAAGCAAATTTTCAACTGACATAAGGAATTGCTTTCAATCATAACTCTAATTGGCAAAGTCACCTGACCCTTTAAGACTTCATACAACACCCAGCAGGAGGACAAAATGACCATGCAAGGTCTTGCCCCACCATATTCTCATGATCTTCCTTGAGTCCAGACTGAAGTTCTAAAAAGGGACTTTATACTCTACAAAATTAGGAATTTAGGATCAAGGAGGTTCTACTACAGAGATTCACTTTGCACATGAAGAGGGTGAAAATAGGGCAACAAAATGGCAAAGTTAATTTTCAGGTTGTGGAGAATAATTTCCTCAATTCTTGAAATCTCTCGTTTACATCTCATTTGTATTCTCTTTAGTTCTTTTTCTGTAGGCTGAACTCTTATTCATACTCTATAAATTCACTAGTCAAAACAAGTTTTTTAAAAAATAAATTATGCTTAGGCATCATTCATCTGTTGATTGTAGGGTAAATAAATTATTTTATTTTGAGGTGGGCCTCATTTGTTTTCTTATGTAAGAACTCAGCCATGTGAACTTTGTACTAAAAAACATCAACATTTCTTTTTTAAAAAAGCAAAGAATATATATGAATTTAAAATACTAACAGCCTGCTAAGTGAGTCACAGTCACGGTTTGGGGGAAGAGCTATTCATTTCATCTGGTCCTGCCTAGTGTCTTTTGAACTCTTCTGTTAGGAGAATACTAGTACAGCTTCATTGTAACAGTGATTCTTTTCCAGCATAGCAGCAGTGAGTGTGGTTGAATATTGCCACCAATCATCTTTGGAGATCTTCTGTGCTTCCTTGTCTTGATAATCCATTTTATTCTGTACTTTTTTATTTTATTCTCTTAGATGATTTTTTGGGGCAAAACTTAATCCCACAGGATTGAAAGATTCAAAGAACAGGAATACGGGTTGGATTAACAAATGATCCAGTACAATGCTGGGTTAAACTGATCTTTCATCACAAAATGATTAGATTTTTTAGTTCACAGACCTTATTGGATCCTAATCTAACTAATCTAATTAATCATATTGTATAAATTGTAAAATTTTAATTTAAAAAAGGGGGGGGACAGAAAAAGCCCGATGTATGTATGTATGTATGTATGTATGTATGTATGTATGTATGTATTTTGTCAAGTGATTATAAGATAACAGGTATAAGTATAAACATAGTTATGAATACATGAAATAGATACATATAAGAAAAATAAAAAGAAACAATAAGACAGGGATGGTAGGCAAGTTGGTACACTTATGCACTCCCCCTATCTACAGACCTCTTAGGAAAGGGGTGAGGTCAATAGTAGACAGTCTAAGGTTAAATTTTTTGGGGTTTGGGGAAGAAACCACAGAGCCAGGTAGAGTATTCCAGACATTGACCACTCTGTTGCTGAAGTCATATTTCCTGCAATCAAGTTTGGTGCAGTTTACCTTGAGTTTGTATCTATTGTGTGTTCTTGTATTGTTATGGTTGAAGCTGAAGTATTCATTGACAGGTAGGACATTGCAATATATAATTTTATGTACTATACTTAGATCAGACTGAAGGCGACATAGTTCTAGGTTTTCTAGGTCTAGAATTTCAAGTCTGGTGGCATAAGGTATTCTGCAACAAGTAGAGGAGTGGAAAACTCTTCTTGTGAAATATTTCTGGACTTTCTCAACTGTATTAATATCAGATACGTAATGTGGGTTCCAGGCTGATTAGCTGTATTCAAGTATTGGTCTAGCAAATGTTTTGTATGCTCCAGTTAAATAGTGTGATATTACCAGAGAAAAAAATGTAATGGTAAAATGGTAGGGAATGCAGTGGCTCAGTGGCTAAGATACTGAGCTTGTTGATCAGAAAGGCTGACTGGTCTGCAGTTCAAGTCCCTAGCACTGTGTAACGGAGTGACCTCCCATTACTTGTCCCAGCTTCTGCCAACCTAGCAGTTCAAAAGCATATAAAAATGCAAGTAGAAAAATAGGGTCCAAGTTGGTGGGAAGGTAACAGTATTCCGTACACTTTTGGCATTTAGTTATTTATTTATTTGATTTGCCAATTGTTTACAAGATAATAAGTATAAATGTATACATAGTTGTGAATACATGAAATGGGTACATATAAGAAAAAAAAAGAATAAGAGAAACAATAGGACAGGGACGGTAGGCACGTTGGTGCGCTTATGCACGCCCCCTACAGACCTCTTAGAAAAGGGGTGAGGTCAATAGTAGACAGTCTAAGGTTAAAGTTTTGGGGTTTGGGGAAGAAACTACAGAGTCGGGTAGAGTATTCCAGACATTGACCACTCTATTGCTGAAGTCGTATTTCCTGCAATCAAGTTTGGTGCGGTTTACTTTGAGTTTGTATCTATTGTGTGCTCTTGTGTTGTTATGGTTGAAGCTGAAGTATTCATTGACAGGTAGGACATTGCAATGTATGATTTTATATACCATGCTTAAGTCAGACCGAAGCGGCGTAATTCAAGGTTTTCAAGTTCTAGAATTTCAAGTCTGGTGGCATAAGGTATTCTACAGCAGGTAGAGGAGTGGAGAACTCTTCTTGTGAAATATTTCTGGACTTTCTCAATTGTGCTAATATCAGATCGTAGTGTGGGTTCCAGACTGATGAACTGTATTCGAGTATTGGTCTAGCAAATGTTTTGTATGCTCTGGTTAGTAGTGTGATATTACCAGAGAAAAAGCTACGTAGGATTAGGTTAACAACTCTTAATGCCTTTTTGGCTATGTAGTTGCAGTGGGCTCTAGCACTTAGATCATTAGAGGTGAGTATTCCAAGGTCCTTTACAGAGCTTGAGTCATCAACAAGATCTTGACTATTCAGCTTGTATTTTATTTTCTGATTTTTTTGCCAATATGTAAGACAGAGCATTTATTTGTTGAGATTTGAAGTTGCCATTTGTTTGACCACTCTGATACATAGTCAAGATCTTTTTGTAGGGTAGCAGTATTGTCTGTGGTATTGAACAGCTTTACATCATCAGCGAAGAGAACGCAATTGCTCTTAATATGATCACAGAGGTCGTTTATGTAGAGTATGAAGAGAGTTGGTCCTAGAACACTGCCTTGGGGAACACCACTATTGACAGGTACTGGATTTGATAGTACGCCCGATTTTGACCATTTGTTGTCTGTTTGACAGGAATGCTTCTATCCAGTTATTCAGTTGTCCAGAGATACCATAGGATTTTATTTTTAGGAGTAGTTTGTCGTGTACCACTGAATCAAAGGCTTTACAGAAGTCTATGTAGATTGCATCTATTGCTTTGCCCTGGTCGAGTTGTGTCGTCCATATGTTTTTGCAGTGTAAGAGTTGCAGATTACAGGATAGTTTTTTCTGAAACCAAATTGTTTATTGGAGAGTAGGTTATTTGTCTCTAAGTGAAGGATGATGGATTGGTTAATAATTGATTCCATGACTTTACAGGTGACGCAGCATAAGGAGATTGGCCTGTAATTTTCAACTAGGCTTGGGCCACATGACCATAGAATTGTCATCAGACAGCACTGGCTCTTCAGCTTAGAAACAGAGATGAGCATTGCCCCCTAGAGTAGGGAACGACGAGCACATATGTGCAAGGGGAAACTTTACCTTTACCTTTAATGGTAAAACATGCATGTACACACAGAGAGAGATACATAAGTTCTAATCTGACTCATTAAATTTGCTGTACTTTATCAAAGAATTAGCTCTAAATTCTGATTGTTTTTTCTTATACAAATGAATATAGAGATACTTGAAATAAATTAATAATTTAGACTGAAAAGCTACATCTTGTTTGATACTATAGCTGTTTTCATTGCCTCAGAGGAATATGATGGATGTGCCAGAGTTTTATCATATATTCAAGAATTGCAAGCTAGGAAAATTTACATTCCATACACCACAGTATTGCGAACTGTGGTGAAAATCACTAGTTTAAAATGAAGTTCCAAACTCTATAAAATGACTTATCATGAATATAAAAACAGAAATGGGAAAATCAATAATAAGAGCATTGAAGATGGTTTCTCCTTGTTTAAATTATTTCCTGTTAAATCAGTTGTGTTTAGATGATCATGATAATATAACAGACTGCAGCCCTGAATGTACTCATCTAGGAATAAGCCTCACTGAATTTAATGAGACTTATTTCTGATAAGTTTCAGATATGTTTTTTTAATCTAATGGATCATTGCCTGAGGTTTCTAAAAAGATTAAAGAAAAATACTTTATCCAACTATACTTCCCAAGATTTACATAAAAGTATATATTGCTAAGTACATCTGAATATTTATGCAGCGAGGACATTTGGATTGTGGAATATTTCAACCTTAAATTGTTCTGCCTCAAAATAGCCAATTTGAACATTCCAGCTTCAAAACAAAACCCAGCCTTTTGAGTGGCATTGCTTTGCATGTTGTCATTTCTAAAACTGTCACCGGAGGCTTAAAACTCTTACATGCAAATAATTGCTTTCTTTATTCTTAAGAATAAAGACATTGAACATGAGAGCAAATGATCTTAGTGAGACTAAAACATCAAGAGGTGTCTAGTAGCGTCATTTCTAACACATTTCATTAAAAGTGCTGTGAGCCACAACTCATGAAAGCAGACCTTTTAATATAAGGTTTCGCCAGACTTACCTACTTACTTTTTGGCTACCCTAAATTAATATGGCTCTCCTTCTACAATATCTTCAGTAAGAACAAAGAAGATTTGATGTTGAAGATTTTGCTATGGCCTTTTGACATAACTAATATTCACTGATATATTGAGAGAATTTTAACAGGCAAAGCAGCAAGAAAGTTTTCATTTACTTATCTCTGCTGGATCAGTTTAATGAGTTTGGTTCTTATTCTCTTTTCCTTGCCAGAGCCACTGTCAAACATCTGGGTAATTTTTTATTTCTCTTAAATATTATATATACTCTCGAGGGGTGTTAATATTGATAAAATGGCACAATAAGATATAGAGTATTCACTGAGAAACTTTGTTTACTTTTCTGGAAAGTGCAGGCTGCTGAGAGTTAGCTTTTGATGTGGCAGATTGTTAGATCTCTCATTACGGTGTCTTGTTCCTATCAAAAGTCTATTCTCCAGAAGAAGAAAGTGTAATAAATAGGTCCTGAGAGATTTGTCAGATGAAGATGATATATGCGACTTGTAAAGTTATGAAGTTTTTGACCAAATGCCTAGGACTTAGGAACAGAAAAAAGCTGCAATATTTTTAGGATTTGGGTCAGAACATATTTTATATTTTAGGTCAGAACAATTAGAACCACAATTTGAGTCAGAACATATTTTATATTTTAGGCCAGAACACTAGTCCATATAACTCAGTACTGACCAGCAGTCAATTCCATGAAGATAATAGCACTGAACCTGGGACCTTCTGTATCGAATTCAATTATTGATTTGCAATCTTTGCTGATCTAAATTAAGTTGTGTTGGTTGGTTCATTTGAATAATGCTTTTTTGGTATGTATAGTTTTATAAGAAGAACCATCCTATGTTTTATGTACCAAAATGTTTTCAGTGCAGGTCTATTTGATTTGTATTGAAATATACAAAAATAGAAATGATGCAACTGAGTATCTGATAATCTCCTGACTCCATGAATTTCATTTTCATTTTTATTCATTTGGAATACTAACAATCTGAGTAGGGTTAAAAACATGAAAAATGGGGTGATGGCATTAGGTAGATTTTTTTTTTATTTCTGTCCGATAAAGAATTTTTTCCTTTACAACAGTGAAATGTAAAGCAGAACTAACCTACAGAATAATATAGAAGTAAACTTAGTTTAAATAGTGGGTTATTGATTCTTTAAATAAAATTCTTTCACAAAATATTGTTTGTACAAGCAATATTGTTTAGCATCTTTTAATTTTTAATGCTTTTAAATTTTTTACACTTAAATTGTTTTATATTCTGATTTTATAATATTTTAAACCACCCAGAGGGGCTTGACAGTGAGATGGACAGCATATATATTTAATAAATAAAAATGTAAATCAATGAAATCAATCAATCAATTTTATTCCACTGCTGTTTTTAAATCATTTAAGAAAAGTTCATTTCCAGTCATCTTTTATCAATTAAGTGGGGTATAACATTTACTAAAATTGCTAGTATTTTCATACCATTGCTCAGCACAATTTCTGAAATGAGCAGAAAGATAATAATCTAATGGTGCATGACAGAAAGCTATGTTTTTGAGCAATCTAGATAGATATCATCTTGTCATTTGACCCAAACTAAAAGACTCAAGGTCTATCCCACCTCTGAAAGGACCTAATGGCAAAGACTGCAACGATGACACCATCAAAGCAAACCTCTTTAACACATTCTTTGGCTCAGTATTTGTAAACAGCAATGGATCAAGCCCAGTACTTCCTAGTCGAACCACAGACATCTACAATGATCTAATACATATCAATTTTACAGAAGACAATGTTGAAAAAGCACTGCGCAATCTAAAACCATCCCTATCTTTTGGACCAGACGGAATATGTGCCTACTTCTTAAAAAAGCTATCCACTGCCATAGCTGAACCTCTAAGCATAATCTTTGAAAAATCTTTCAGGACCAGCTCCTTGCCAAAACTATGATCACAAGCCACGGTCATCCCCATCTTCAAAAAGGGAGAACCCAGCCTAGTTAAAAATTACAGACCAGAAATCAGAAAATAAAATACAAGCTGAATAGTCAAGACCTTGTTGAGGATCCAAACTTTGTCAAGGATCTTGGAGTATTCATCTCAAATGATCTAAGTGCTAGAGCCCACTGTAACTACATAGCAAAAAAGGCATTAAGAGTTGTTAATAGCAAAAAAGGCATTAAGAGTTGTTAACTACGCCACCCCCAGTCCGATCTAAATATAGGATATAAAATCATACATTGCAATGTCCTACCTGCAAATGAATACTTCAGCTTTAATCATAACAATACAAGAGCACACAATAGATACAAGCTCAAGGTTAACCCCACCAAACTTGACTGCACAAAATATGACTTCAGCAACAGAGTGGTCAATATTTGAAATACTCTACCTGACTCTGTGGTTTCTTCCCCAAACCCCAAAAACTTTAACCTTAGACTGTCTACTATTGACCTCATCCACTTCCTAAGAGGCCTGTAGGGGGCGTGCATAAGTACACCAATCATGCCTACCGTCCCTGTCCTATTGTTTTTTTTTTTCTTATATCTATCTCATGTATTCAAAACTATATTTATTCTTATACCTGTATCTTGTAAGCGATTGACAAATCAAATAAATACTAAATACTAAAATACAATGGGCAGTTGACTAGAAAGTGCTGTGAGCTTTTTATAGCCAAATAATTATAATGTCCAATTAGTTGCAGTGGAAAATGGATATGCTTCTATCAACACATGGGCATTCACTGCTTGTCAATCAGCTTTATATTTTCATTTTACATGCTTTATTTTCCCTGGTGCACTATCAATTACTATCAGACTCTCTTTCCTATATTGGGTACAGAGGATATTGCTGCAATTTAACTTTAAGATTTTTAAATATTTTTAATTAATTTGAGCCACGACGTAGCGGTTAGAGTGCAGTACTGCAGGCTACTTCGGCAGACTGCTGGCAGACTGCAATTTGGCAGTTCGATTCTCACCAGGTTCAAGGTTGACTCAGCCTTCCATCCTTTTGAGGTTGATAAAATGAGAACCCAAAATTCTTGGGGCAATATGCTGATGGTGTAAGCTGCTTAGAGAGGGCTGTAAAGCACTGTAAAGCAGTATATAATTCTAAGTGCTATTGCTATTCCTACTTAAAAATCATGTTTTTCTATTCACTGGCTCAAACACATCTTTCTGTAAAACAGCTTATATCTGAAATATTGTGTTCTTATATGAAGTTATGAAAACGCTAGCTGCTGATTTTAGAGACATTAGCTTTTAAGGGGTGCAGAACTACACTGCAATCCTTTTGAGACAAAATATGTAAGTGCAGATAAAATATAAGGGATTTAATTTTGCAATTATCTTCTGCTTGTTTACTATTCTTGTAACTTTATGAACTGCAGACAATCTATTGCACCCTTTTCCATTCTCATATTTAATTAGCTGTATTATTGTAAACACAATAGTTGCATGGGTATTATATACAGGCATTGCATTTTTCAGCAATCACACCATGAGCAGCATTCCCCAACTTGGTGTCTTCCAAATATGCTGGATTTCAGCATGCATAATCTCAGTGAACCAGCATACATTTCAATACAGCATTGCTTTACAGTCTTTCACTAATTTCATTTTCTAAGAAAGCCTAAGTGAAGTTTAAAGGAAGATGAGGCTAAAGCCTGGAACATTATTTGGCTACTTTGTTTTCTTTTTCTGATGAAGAGAAACACAAAAAGTTGGCTCAGGTGGGGAATCTGGTATGCATGAAAGGAGGTGTTCATAGACACCAGTTTACCCTTCCCAAAATTGAGTTCTAAAAGCTCAGCATTAGTTCTAACTTTTACAAAAGTTTCTATTGCAGCACATAATTAGACATCATTTGAAGAAGAGAACTGGATGTTATTTCTCCTAGATCTACACAGAAACTTGACAAGGCATGAAAAATTTTCCTAATCCAAATGAAACATGTAACTTCAGTAAGGCAGATCCCCAAGAGTTTCATAAATCACCTGTTTTTCTGCTTGTCTACCACCTGACAGATTGTAACATTTATCAATTGGGCTCTATCTGTTGAAAAATTATTCAATCCTTGTGCTGATAGAAATTTTATCATCTTATGTTAGTGTCCATGAGTTGTTATTCCTCATTTATAGATAGGAGAGAGAGAAAGAAGAGGCAACATGATAGCATTAGAGAGAAATCTCCATTATACATTATATTTTTATAGATTTTGTTATATTTCCACCAATTATTTAATGTAGTTTCTGTAAGCCAATTAGCTGATGTAACTTAATTTGGTTTTCCACTCAATTAAAAAGAAGTCCTGCTTTTTGGTAATAGGAGTAGATTTATTCCAAATGTAACTCCAAAACTGTTTTTTTGTTCTTTCTTCTGTCTGCACAACACTGGAATGCTATAACTCTCTTAAGATTGAATTCCCATTATAATAAAGAGTTGGACTGGACTGCTTGTTGGATAACTTTGGCCTCTTGAAAATATGACAAGAGTCTTTGCCAGTATTCCCCCTTGGTTCTGCCTCATTACATTTTCCTCTTGCTGAAGAAAATGTAAATCAGCACTCTTATTAGGAGAAAGTTCATCTGGAGGTGGCATAGCCTTTGACAGAAACATTTTAAAGACCCTCTGAGGCCCATATCCTAGCTGGAGGTTGGTTGGGCTAAAAAGGTTGTATTCCTCACAGATGACTCAAGATACAGCTAATCAGCCATATTCTTTCTCTTCTTCTTTTACTTATTGAAGTTGACTTAAAGATTGAGCTGCTAGCAACAGAAATTTCCTTCTATCAGTTTTCACTTTTATAGCTCACAGGAAGAGAAAGAGAGAGAGAGCTGTTGCCAGAACTCCACCAAAGAAAAACAAAGAGAATGAAATTCTTCCTAAACAATCTGGATTCCACATGAACCCTATGCAATTTCTCCTCCTGCTGTAGGTGATTTCATTTTATTCTGAAGGTTTTTTTTTTTTGTAAATCACACAGAGAACCTTTTACCTCCATAAAATGGGACACAGTATCCTAAACAATCTCTCTCTCTCTTCCCTCCACTGCATTCTGACCTGCCCACTTCATTTACTTCATAGACTTCCATTAATCTTGCTAGAAATAAATGGCTAGAGAATGCTGACTCCACTATACAGTATTATGTTTCCAAACTCTACAAACTAGCCACATAGAGATGGTAAGCTGGAGTCTCATGCTGTTTTAGCTTTTCAAGCTGGCTTTATTGCATATTTCAATAGGTATGGGTTTAAATGGGCTATTGATTTCTGCCACTTTGTATGTGAAGGCCCTATTCTTGATCTCTTAATCCCTAAGGGATTAGTACATTCTTACCATTACACTCAAGGTACTAATGGTTTAAATTACTTATTGCATTGCTACACAATGCAACTATTAAACTTTTCTGCCTGCATTGTACTTTAAAATTCTTCATGCAGTATGTGCAGATCCAAGTACTCTTGTTAAGTTGGTTGTTATTGTTTACATTTATAACCATCTAACTGAAGATCTATTCTAATGTCAAGGGGTGTTCTTTTTCCTCCATAAGATACAATTCTAGTATACACATAATAAAGATCCCTGCTTTGAAATGAGTTGGCAAATCTAAAATAGTATATAGCACCTCATAATGACAACAAATGAAGGCTGATTTAAGTTCCTTTCACAAATGGAAGTATGATTTAGATGGATGTTATGCACAGGTAGAAGAAGTAGAAGAGGACAACTTGGGAGGGGGGATAAGACTTTATACAAGAAGACATGGGCTAAGAAGAATGTCCAATCCCATTTTGAAAAGGATCATCAATCTTATTGTTGAGGGAAAGACTAATACTACTTGTCTATTCCTATAGTGTCCATTTCTATAGTTCACTGCTATTGGATTTTGAACATCATAATGTCTTTGAAAGATATAGTCCTGGTAATAGAGACATCAACAGCTGCTTATTCTGAATCTGAAGTTCTATTTCAGCAGATCTTCTGACCTTTTTGTTTTTTGTCTTTTCTCAGTAACAGAAATTGAGCAGGAACATTCCGCAGGCAAAGCCAGTACAGCCTTTTCTCTACAGCCTTTTCCCAGAACAGCCAATGTAGAAGAAAACTGAAAAGTTCAGAGTTGAAGCTGAAGCAGAAACCTAGAAACAGCTGGTGTCAAAAGTCTTCTACTAAAGCTTTCTTTTCTGTAGGAAGCCTTTTTTTCCTTCCTTGTTTAGTACTCAGTACTTGCCTGAAGTATTTTAATCATCAGCTTTTCTTTTAATATAAGTGCAGGTTTGTTCAGATGGTTTTTGGTGTGTTGAGCTGTAATTTGAATAGTAGTTTGGATATGTAGAAAATTGATAATATACAGGTAGTCCTCAACTTACAATAGTTCTTTTAGGGACCGTTCAAAGTTACAACGGCACTGAAAAAAGGGACCTGACCATTTTTCACAGTTACAACCTTTGTAGTATTCCCATGATCATGTGATCAAAATTCAGATGCTTGTCAACTGGTGCAGACTTATAACCGCTGCCATGTCCCAAGGTCATGTGGTCACATTTTGCAACCTTTTGACAAACAAAGTCAATGGGGAAGCCTGATTCACTTAACAACCAGGTTACTAACTTATCAACTACAGTGGTGAACTTAACAACTGTGGCAAGAAAGGTCAAAAATGGGGTAAAATTCACCTAACAAATGTCTCACTTAACAACAGAAAGTTTGTGCTCAATTATGGTTGTAAGTCGAGATATACATGTACCTGGTTTTATTCATTGTTTTGGGGTTTTTTTGGTTTTGAAAATAAAGGTTTGTATGACCTTAGATACTATGGGAATAGATAAGCACATGAATGTTCAAAAATCTTTTCAATTTTCAACTTAAGCATGTACATCATCAGCCTCATGCACTTATCTGAAGAATGCTTTTGTTCCAAGAATCTCAGGTACTCTCTTCACATCCAACATAAGCTGAACAATCCTCCCAAATGTATAAGACGTTGGACTTGGATCAGGGAGATTCATCCTTGTGAAAATGTGCAAGAGGACTTTGATCCAATTATTATCTCTTATTCTAGCCTACCCTGAAGGATTAATACTATTGGAAAAATTGGAAGAGGCAAGAATTCAAGATGAATGGCAGGATATATATCTAATAGGATTAAAATATATCCAGTCCCTCTGCTAAATTAATACTATTTATAAAAAGTATGCTGACTACATTCAAAGTACATGCATCAGCACACCAATTCTGCATGCAATTAGAGATGCTTGAAGCATCTATGGCTACCTGATCATATCTTTCAGATAGATATGCAGATTGAATCTTAATTACCCTCTGGATGTTCTGACATACTCTTTTGGTAGGAAAAATGTCAAGCACAGGAAATCAGGAATCCAGGCAGTTCAAATCATTATAGGTTTATTGTATGCTAATGCTCTCTACAAAAATCTGAACCACTAACAGTCAAAGCAAATTGACAGTAGATAAGGATCACAGAATTCAAGGTGGGCTGTACCTGTATCTCTTGGGGGCACAAAGGGACTCGAGACTCATGATGTGCTTGACCCCTCCATCAGGCTCTGCTAACCTCCTAAAAAAATACCTAAAATTAACTGAAATGGGCTGTATATGTGCAGATTCCCAGATTAATGAGAAATTGAAAGAAATGGATATCTTGAGTATAAACATTAAGCAAATGTGAGATGGGTACAGGACATCCTAATCACCCATCCTATTTCAGAGTGAGGAAGGAAAATTACATGCCTGAATGAAATAGTTCTAGTTAACAAAAAGGGATGACTAATATTATAAAGGTCCCTCCATGGCGCCAAAAGAAGGAAAAAAATGTGCAAAAGCTGTGTGATGTAATTAAATTGTGGATGTGACATACTTGCTTAAATGTGAATGTGCTTGTGCATGTGGGTGTCAGTATATGTATCTACTTCCTAGAAGCTGCCTGACCAGAAAAGATCAGGACCCAGTTTTTAAAAGAATATTCATTTAACTAATAAACGTGGGCTAAAATGAGGATATGCTCTTCATAAAAGAAACTTATTTCCCAATTGCTTCTTCCAAGTATAGACATAGAACTGCAGCAAAAACACTAAAATAGAGGAAGAAAAAGAGAGAATAAATGAAGGGATAGCTTGACTGGGAAGGAAGGAAAGTGAAAGGAGATGCCGAACTGGAAGATATGATATAGGACTGGAGAAAGAAAGAAGGATCCAGAATTTAGATTTTACAGAATTAAAAGTCCTCAGATTTCAAAGATAACCACAGAAATGCTGTGTGCAGCCATTTGTTCCTCCCACCTGCTGATTTGTTTTTAACAAAATGTAACTTAACTTTAACTTTAACAAAAAAAGGTAAGATGTCTCACACGCAATTCTCCTTGCACAAGTCATTCACAAGGAGATCCACATAGGAACCAACCTGGCAGCCTCCTGAATGAGCAGTTTTGTCTGCCCAACCATTTTATCACCGCAATCAGTGACCATATTAATTGGGACTTTCTATCTACACTACTGTTTGCCTGCATTGTGAGAGCATAGGAAATTAAATGAGGCTAAAAAACTGTTCTCTTGCTGAGGGATGTGAGAGAGCACAAAAGTATATTTTACCTTCCTCCGTTGCGATTGAACTGTAGTGGCAGAACCTAAAAGCTGGCCCCTTCCTTCTCTAAACAATTAGCGTGGTCACCCACAGGCAAAGACATTTCACAAAACTATGGCCACAGCATGCCAATTAGGGCTCCCTGCATGTTCCTATATTCAGGACCTCTTGAACAATGGGAAATGACTCCCAAGTTTCTATCAAGAATGCATTGGTATTTTGTGAGTGCTGTAGGATCATATTATGTGAACAAAATGAATAGAATTGAGAGGATGGAAGGCTAGATCAGTTAGTTACTCTCCTAAAGTCATTTTCATTTCTCTAGATACAACATACCTAACCTGGCTCTTCAAACGAGAAATGTTGCCTTAGAGCACCTGACTTTGGTCCTTTCCCAGAGGCAGAGTGCAGTCTTTCAGTACCCAGAACTTACTTTGCCCGAACATCATGCAACTCATAATAACATCTGACAATCTTCAGCTCTAATATGGAATTCCTGGACTTTGAATAAGAACTGTCTAAAATGATTGTTATAAAATCATCTTCAAAGAGCTTTGCTGCAGCTAAATCACAGCAAAACAGATAGTGTCCTTGAAATGTGGCCACCAAATTACCCTTTTAATGCTGCTAGGGGAAATTATTAAATAAGGAACATTTCTATTTACTGTATTTATTTTTTATTACATTTAAAATATAAATGAAATCAAAGTTTGCCTTACTGAGTTCTTTGCCTTCGCTCTGCTTATTTTCTAGAGTATATCCTGCAGCATTTTACTCAAAACTCAGATCCAGATATTTGCATTAAACAAGGCAAAGCAAAATCCTGTTTTATTGCATTAAACAAGCCAAAGCAACCCCCAGCTGAGGGGAAACTAATCAAAATCCTTCCAGTTTTACTGTTTAACCATATAATCTGTGAAATTGTACTCACAGGCAGGCAAGCTGCTATTGGTGAAAGCTATTATAGTAATTGTATATGCAGAAATGCCTAGGAATTCAGTAGGAATTTGAATGTAGGAATTTCAACTTAACTCACAGGGTGGTTGTTGTCGGGAAAATAGCAATAGCTATTACTGACCTTGGAAGGATGGAAGGCTGAGTCAACCTTGAGCCGGTCAGGATCAAAATCCTGGCAATCAGCAGAACTAGCCTGCAATACTGCATTCTAACTACTGCACTGCCCCCATGGCTCCTAGGAGAAGGAAGGAGTATTCGGATTTTCACCACCTTGAGTTGGACATGAAAAAGGCAGGCTAAAAATATCAAAACAAAAAGTAAAAAAGTTGCATTTGTGGATGAGACTCAAATTGTATACCATGATTAATTGTATATTAATCAGAATATAGTACTTTATAATAGTAATTTGGAGGTAAGAGGGCATATACATACTCCAATTCCCAGTATCCTATGTATTGATGTGTGTGCGCATTTATGCCCAAAGATCTACAAAGGAGTCTATCTTCATGAAATACTTGGTGTTCAATGCATGAATATTCAAGGCATGCCGATGCAGGTTCATTTATACACCTTGTTCCTCAAGCTATTTAATTTTATTTATATGTAGATACATACGCTAAGATAAAAATTTGCATATAGCTATATAAACTGCTAAAACTAATTAGTTTATGATGGAGGCGCATTCTCCCAAATCCAAATGTTTTTCCTGTATTTGCTTGAGCCCTTTATAGTTTTGAACCCAGCTCACAGGGAATGAATGAAATGGTTGTTCTTACTAATGATGTTTAATTTAAAACAGTGTTTTTCAAACTTGGCAACTTTAAAATGCATGGATGCTGGCTGGGGAATTCCAGGAGTTGAAATTCACTTAAAGTTGAAAGTTTGAAGAATACTGATTTAAAGGATTTGAAGCTGAGGCCCTGAGAATACATGCCATTGAGAGATTGATAAGGAAAGAACAGGACCTGGCTGAATGGTTATGATCCTTTTCTTCCCTTCAGGTACTTCTAATAAAATTCGCTAAGTTTCTAGAACTGCTTGCCAAATAAACAGCAGTTCTTGCTCTGCGTGTAACAATTGTACAATTACATGACAATGCTGAACAATTGTTTTGCCTATGCAGCTGCTGCTTAATTGCTATAGAACTTTGAGTTCTGTATGTCCTTGGTGGACCCTTCCTGGTATTTGAGATTGGGAATCAGATGCATTTGAAGATTTTAGCTACAGTTTGATTAATTTTGTCAGAGGGTTTTGTTGTTCAGTTTTATGTGGGAACTAAGGAAGTAATTTTAGATCCTATGGTTAATATTTGAGTTGAGTTCATGATTTATTGATCTTGTGTTATCTTGGAAGTATAGTTCACATTAGATGAAGTTACAAGAAATGCTGTGAATATGCTACTCACTCAAAAGTCCCATCAATCAAACATTCCATCACTTTCCCTCCAGCAACAGAAAACCATCCTCCATTGCATATCCTTCCTGGAATATATGATGGATTATATCTATGTAGGGTATTCACATGCTTCAGGGAAATGATGGTGTTTTTTTTTTTTCATTTTCACATTTGAGATTTCCTTACTACAAAGCTTCTTCAAACAATTTTATCTCAGGGCTTTACTCCACTTTTCAGAAATATGGAGAATCCCCAAAGAGCTTTTGTTCATATAATTACATCTTTCAATATTTACCATAGTAAAAATTAAAATTGAATGCATTCACTGCCACTACTACTACTCTCAATTAATGGGATGTTAATATTGTATTATTATTCAGCTCAGCCTGGTAAATAATGTTGAATTGTGGACCTCTCATAAGGTTTGGGGGTGTCCTAAAACCACCCTCTAAAATACACAGCCTCTACTGCAGTGATCCCCAACCTTTTTATGCCGCGGCCCGGTATCCCCAACCTTTTTATGGCGCTGCCCGGTACCGACATCAGCTTGGCGCCGCCATCTTGTTTGATGAAAAGTGCTTCGGTGAGCTCACCGGAAGCACTTTTTCATCAAAACAAGATGATGGCGCTCAGCGTTCCAGTGAGCTTTTCCGGTAGAAATGGCTTTCTACCCGAAAAGCTCACTGGAAGCAATTGGCGCCATCTTGTTTTGATGAAAAAGTGCTTCCGGTGAGCTTTCTACCGGAAAAGCTCACCAGAAGCACTTTTTCATCAATACAAGATGGCGGCCCCAGCAAAACCAGCGGCCCGGTAGGACTTGTTCCACGGACGGTACCAGTCCGCGGACCGGTGGTTGGGGACCCCTGCTCTACTGAACTGTGGTCACGCAGTGGTTAGAATGCAGTATCACAGGCTAATTCTGCTGATTGCCAGGAGTTCAGTCCTGACCAGCTCAAAGTCGACTCAGCCTTCCATTCTTCTGATATCGGTAAAATGAGGATCCAGTTTGTTGGGGCAATATGTTGACTTGACTGCTTAGAGGGGGCTGTAAAGCACTATGAAGCAGTATAAGCAGTCTAAGTGCTATTGCTATTAGAAATAAATGCAGTCATCATTGGAAGAGCTAAGAGAGCACTGTTCTTTTTATACTGAGCAGTTAGACCCCAGAAGGGCTATGTCAGCATTAGTAGTCCAGACTTTAGGAATATATTAGGAAAGTATTTGGAATAGTTGAAGTTCTTCGAATTCACTAATAGAAAAAAAATATTTTTGATTGAAAGTCCCATATTTTTTTAATATTAAGTCTATGATTACTGTACAGCTATCATATTGTAAGTGGCTGTTCTCTTGGTTTGTTTTTTGTTTGTTTTTCTTAAGGGAAAAATATTGGTGAAAGATGTGGCCCATTTTAATATTTTCTCGGCTTGTATTTTCTCTGCTTGTATTGTTTGTTCTTTAGACATTGCTACTTTTCCTGTCCAAAAATCACAGACTTAGATGTTAAAAATTCAGGAGTTTTAGAAATTCAGAATTGCTGTAAATGGATGCCAGAATGTGCTTAGAAATGCACATTTGAGCCTCATGTATTTGGAGAGAACGTAACAGCAGTGCACTCAACAATTGCAAGCAGGAATTTTGAGAACATCAAAACTTTTATCAGCAAGTGTTTTATAGGCCCTCTGGCAGCAGCATTAAAGCAAATATATTGTTTAAAATCAGTAAGGACTTTTTTCTTGGCAAAGAACATGTTGCAAGAATTCATCACCAAAAAAGAAAACAAAAAACCCAATGATGTAGGAGACTGATTTGAGTCCAACCTGCCTTAGCTTCAGACCCATTCCAGTCTCCAAGAAAAGAATACTTCAGTCTCCACCCTGATGGATGGATGGATATGGCTTACATTTTGAATGTATGAATGAACAATATGCTGGGTCATGTCCTTTATCTATTACTCATGGAAAAATAACATGATTTTCTATTCAGAATGTCATAGGTTAAAGGCCACAGGTCTACTTGTAGTTTAATTATACCACTGTATCCTATTCCCAATTTTTGAAATGCAATAAACAACTAATGCCATCATCCAGGTTTATCAGCTATACTGATAGAAGACAATATTTGTAGCTCAGAGTTAACTGTGGGCTTCTTGGTGCTTCCGGAGCTTGGTTGTTTTCTGAAGACATTTAATTGCCAAATTACCGTGTTTCTCAGAAAAAAAGGCTGGGGCTTATTTTCTTTTGACCCCGAAAAAATGGCTAGGCCCCCCCGTGCACCCTCACCTAGAGCGCCCCATGGGCAGCCGCACCTCACCACCAGCCGCTCCTAACGGCCGATCATGGCGGAGCGCCGAGAGCTCCCTACCCCCGCCAAGCGCCTTTGTTGCAGACCTGGGTATGGTGCTGGGTGCAGGCCAGGTCAGTGGGCGGGCAGTAGTGATGGTGTGGATGTCAGCCTTGGTGGCGGTAAGGCACTTTGCATCATGCCTGCCACTGTTGCTTCCTCCGCTGCTGTTGCTTTCCCTTCTGCCCGTGCGCTGCCTCATTTGGAGTGCTGCACATTCCTCCACTGGCAGCGTTTCAGCCACTTCTCGGGCGGGGAAGCCATAGCTTCCACAGTTCCCTCTGGCGCCGGCCCCTCTCTTGCCAGCGCCATCTCCAACAACAGCAGCAGCAGTGAGACAGACCCCGCTGCCGACAAGAACTGCCTGACCTCCTGCAGGGGCATTGCTTTGATTGATGGCAACTGCATTGACAAGGTCCTGCAAGTCAGTGAGTCTTTCGGGGTTGGGTGGGTGGAAGCGATGATGGGAGGGTGATGCCACCGTTTCTCTCCCCCCAACGCCTCGCTTTGCTTCCCACCCCAGAGCTTCGGGTCACGGTCTCATCCCCTGTACAGTCGGGCACTCTCCTCTTGCTCCAGCTGCCCAAACCCATGGACCTTTTCCCCCTTTTTAAGTTTTCTTTACTCTCATTCCCTCTGTCAGTTCCCTAAGAATACAGACTGGCTGGGCAGCTTCCTCCCCACCCCTCCCAGTAGTTTTAAAAAGGGAACCATTTATCCATTTTTCCCTTCGAGCAGAGGCAAACCTTCCAATCCAAACAGAAGAGAAAGGGAATCATCCTACAGACCCTTAGCACCAAGCTTCCCAGAGGATTCTCCCAAATGATCCACTCCAAAGGAGGATTCACCCCCTTAAATGCACTCCCCTCTTTAGGGTGAATCTGATGAATCGTCCTTTGGAGTGGATCCTCTTATGAAACCTCCTTTGGGATTCTCCCAAAGGATCCACCCCAAAGGAGGGGCTGGAAGCAAAACGAGTGATAGAGCAAAAAGCCCCTCCATAACCATTTTAATAAAAAGTAAACTATTAAGATTAAAATCCTGAAGAATTCTGGCTTACATGCTGCATAAATGAAACCAATTTAAAAACTGATTTACCTTGCAGAAATGTATTGGGATTACACATCTGGTTTGTTTCGAATATTATTATTATTATTATTATTATTATTATTATTATTATTATTATTATTATTATTATTATTATTATTATTATTATTTAGGAGGAGGAGGAATAGGTGCATTATAGGCAAGGGTATACTTCCTTGTCTGCCTGTTTCTGCAGTTATACATTCATTTCAATTGTGAACGCTAAATGATCCATATCTGAATGGAAATTTTGAAAAAAACTCCATTCTTGCATTGGAACCTATCAGAATCTGTATACATGTACAGAGCTAAAGTAACCTTCCTGAATATGATATCTCCAGGAGATATTGGGATTGCAACTAGTAGAATTTCCAACCACATGGTAGTTAGCTAGTTATAGATTAAGGGAAGATCAATTGGGGAAAGTTTGCTAAGTGACTGGGCGAGGGAAAATTATAAGATTGCACAAAGAAATCTGGGGAAAAATCAACTCCCAAATGGGTAAATGTTTGCTTCAATTAATCTACGATGCCTTATTTGCAGTGAAATCACTTATTCAATCAGCAAGGAGTAAGTACATTACCTATACACCAGGACATTTGAACTATTGATCTCAATTGCATGTCATGTTGTGCATACAAAATCTTACAAGAAAACTTGAAGGAAAGGATTGGAAATGAGAAAAATAGCCCACATGACCTGAGATGACTAGAAATAAATGCTTCAAATAAATCAAGGCATTCTTCACATAGCTCTTTGTGCTCTTTTCCTGCAATTTATATTAGGCAAAATGCTGCATTTTCCCCTCAAGCTTTTACCTTTTAATCCCATGGGATGTTAAATAGTCTATGCAGTTCTCCTTGACTGATACATTTAATCAAAATTTATACAGATCAAAATGAAAAGCAAGAACAAAGTAAAATCTAAATGTAAGGGAAGGTAACAAACTCTTCCCAGATACAGTGAAAAGCTTAGCTATGTCAGGCATACACTATACAAATATGAGACAGAACAGCTTAAATTCTGGCCTGATTAAAAAAATAATTCTGCTGCAAGTTAATTGTAAAACCCTAGTCTAAATTCTTTTAATTCCCAGAATTCAGTGCAACTGTATTTCTTAAGACATGTGGATAAACAATCTCTTGTTAACAATTAAAATTTGTATGGAAAAATAGTTCCTGGACTTACTGCTCCTTCATATCTCTGCAATATGGATAAAATATCTTAGAAGTCCTTGTTTTAGAAAGTTTGGCTAAGTTAGATGAGTATGCAAGACCTTTTCTTTCAACAAGATATTGCTCTCGATGTGCTATCCCCTTTTGTTAAACAAATAGCATAGAGAAATGCTAGGACTAATAAAAGATACATTCTACTTGAACAGAAAGGCGTCTGCTTTGCGGATCCAAGCCAATGACTTCAGCCATTTCATCTTTATTAATTAGAAAGGCTCTACTTGCACTCCGTGAATAAATTGGATCAGTTTCTATGGCAAACCATTTATGCAATATAAATATAAAGTAGAGGCATGTAAGAGATAAACACTTGAAATCTAATCAACATGGGAATTCTTGTTCCAAGTTTTACACACTAGAACAATTCAAGATCAAAATCAAGATAAGAGATTAGAATGAACAAAAGCATGAAGATGAATCCAAAGTCACAATGTGTGTGGCTGCAAGGAAAGCAAAATAAAGGCAGACATTTTCAAAAATATAAGAATTTGATTATATTAAATTAATTAAATCCAGGCTCTCAACAGCAAGTTATTGTTAATGGTTATGGAAAGGATTGAGTAATATAGGTAGTCAAATCAATTCAGTCTTTATTGATTAGCCCTTGGACTGTATCAAAGTGCAGAATTCCAAAAACAAATTATTACTAAAATTTGATAAAAACAATTTAAAATTGAATTTGATAAAATACAATTTTAATTGAAATTGGAATAAAATACATTTTAAAATGAAATTGGAGTAAAATACAATAATTTAAGATATTGATAAAATATGATAAAATTATATTTCGGTGTCACCCCCGCAATCTATCCCAATCAGTACCACATACGCAGATCTCAACTGAACCATTTTGCTTAAGTACTGTGCTGTGTTAAATGTTAGTTTCAGATTTTGGCTGCACATAAAGTAAATGTTTTGATATGGGGATCCAATGAGTCATTTGTTTGGAATATAGACTGAAGTACCTGTCTCTCACCCTCTTATACAGGCAATGGTCAAATAGGATGTGAGCCAGGTCTTCTACCTCTGCTGCTTCGCAAATGCAGAGACATTCATTGTAGGGTATAGAATGGAGTCTCCCATATCTGACCATTGTGTCAAGCTGTTCAAATCTCGCTCCTGTAAATAGCTCCCTAAGATGTTTTGGCAGTTGTAGTCAGTGTTAAAGGATGACTATGCTGCATAGAACATTCAGAAACAGGCTGCTGCAGAGCTTGTTTGATGAGTTTAGGATAAAACTTTTAGCCCAATTATTGTTCAGGAGGAAATTGTGCTGCTAAATTTAATTGTGGTTGGCTTTCTTGGAAACAACAACCTATTTTGAGAACTAGCCAACTCCTGCTGTTCCTTAGGTTTCCCCAGGCAGTCATATGCATCTTAATCTTTGTTCTTTGTCCTGAGATGTTCTTGTGGATTTGATAGCAATCAACTAAATTCTATTGTATGGCTTATTTGTATGTGAAAATACTATGATCACAGCCAGTCATATGCAAAAACAGTAGCTAGAACATAGTGTTCATTAAAAAAAAAATCAGAAAAAAAATTCAGTGGTTTGATAGATCCTCTAAAGCTGCATTTGATTTGGCGGTGGAAAAAGAATATTGGTGCAGCTGAATCATTCTTTAGGTCAAGCTATGACAATGTGATTGAATAACAAACCACCATTATTCCAAGGTAAGGTTGTGTCTAAGGTTGTAAAGTGTAATTGTTTTAATACATGCCCCAATAAATAACAAGCAACTTCTCAGATTTTCCAAATAAATCCTGTAGTGCAGTAGCCCCCAACTTTTCAGGAGCCAGGGACCAGTTCTGTGGAGAGATGTTTTTCTGCCAACTTGAGGTGTGGTTTCACATGCTACCTGCATCCCACATGTGCATGGATGGGGCTATACTCATTTTGGCTGCCTGGTTTCTGGCATGCTGAGGCCCTGGGGTTGGGGGCTCCTGCCGTAGTGTATTCAGCAACTCTCATAAGAGATTATAATGAACTAGTCAACACTTTATTCAGGATCCATCTCATCTATGTACGAAAGTTAGGAAGTTTAGATGTACAGAGGAATTTTCTCCTACAGTATTTTTGCTTTTTTGTAATACGATCATTATGCACATGAATTTAGAATATGTGGATCAATAAAAATTCAGTCCATGCATAATCTCACAAACTATTTCTTTCTTATTTAATTTCTCATTACCAGCTAAAAATCTGCAATCACAATTCTGTGGATTCTATGTGTATTTTTCTACACATTATATATTTTTGATGAAAATTCTGCATTCCTAAATAAAAGTGCCTTTGTAATACATGTTTGTCACTTAATTATAAGCCACGTACAAATTATTAAAATATAAGGTGAATTTCATGTGACTTTCAGAAAGATATACAGATTTTATGCATGGATAATCTAGCTGACAATGTTGGAGAGCAGCAAATAGTTCCCTGTTATCTTTCAAAATGTTGAGACAAAATAAACCAATGGATTTATTTGTAATCCTTGAGATGAATATGCTTCTATCAGATAGCTTGCAATAGAACCAATAGTTTTTCAATAGACCATGTTAAAAACAAAATGGAACTCTTATTTCCCCAGGCCAAATGCTGCATTAAGATTCACTTTCCCCCCCAACAATATTATTGGGGAAGGTGGAATATATAAACACACACACCAAAAATGACCTGATCCAGCATCTATTTTGGCCTATAGTCTCTCATCCGATAGGAAAAAAAATGCTTGGAAATAAATTTACAAATCCAAAATATAATATTGAAAATATTTAGCCTTATTTTATCAATTTATTTACAGTCAGAATAAGACCCTTTTAAAGAATGACTACCTAGGACCATGATGGCAAACCTATGGCATGCATGCCGGAAGTGGCACATAGAGCCATCTCTCTAGGAATGCCAGCCATTGCCCGCTGCTCTTCTGGGTTCCAGGACATGCCGGCCAGCTGGTCTTCGCACATGCATACACACTGCCCAGCTGGTCTTTATGTGCATGGGAGCACCAGAAACTGAAAGAGCTTCTCCTGGTACACACATATGCGCCGGCCACTTGGTCTTCCAGTTTCTAACACGCATGTGCATGCAAAGACCAGCTGGCCAGCATGTGCATGCACATTGGAAACCAGCTGGCCAGTTGGTCTTCATGCATGCATGCACGTTAAAAGCTGAAAGACCAGGTGGCCGGTACATATGCGCATGCCGGGAGCTGCTATTCCAGTTTCCAGCACACATTTCAACACTCGGTTCTTTTTCAGCGTGGGCATGGTCCCATTTTGACATTGTGTTTGTCAAAAAGGTTAACCACCTAGGGGGTAACAATGATGCACAAATAAGAAAAATGAATGATGACATCATAACTCCCATTTCATTATTTTAATGAAATCTTGTCTTGCAGTGATTGTACCTGATATTACATATATTCTTTGTGTAAATTGTTTTTGAGTGAAACTTGTTCAAATGAACTGTTTTCTAATCCAGAAGCTCAATGTTGTTAGCTGATAACAAATTAATGGTTCTTGAAAAGATTTTGGACAAAAATATTTGATGTAATTTAGCCACAAATGGATGAGTGATTAAGAGAAGAGCTGTTTATCTCTGAGCTGTATTTACTTGAATACTATTTTTCAACTTAAATTTGTCTTAAAATAGGCAACAAGTTATGCTAAAACAATAATGCTGTAAAATAATTGTACAGGAACAGAATTATACAGTTTGGAAAGGTCATTCAAGGTATTGCTTTCAACTATATTTCAAGTATATTGCTCACCGTAGGAATACAAATTAAGGTATCTATGACAGGTGGTATATAGCTTTAGTTAGAGTGTATCCAATGAAGAAAGCTCATCAGGTCTCTGGGTAATTGGTTCCACTGTTGAGCTCTTCAAAATATTAGAAAGTTTTTCCAACATTCAAGGGGGGATTGAGAGATCCTGCATTTCAAAGACATTATTACACACCTTGCATTCTCAACCTTCTATGAGACATCCACTCAGGTATTAAGAATGCTATTATATTCCCCCATCTCGGTGTTTTGTTCTCAAAGCTAAATCATCACATAGTCTTGATTCACCTGCTTTGCCGTTCTCTGCATCTATTCACATTTAAGAAGGATTCAGACAAACTATGATACCCAGAAGAGAAGAGAATTCTTTAAACAGGTCTATCCAGTGCATAATGTGGCAGAACTGCTATTGCCCAAGATAAAGGAATTATACGTTTATGAATGTAGCTTAAAATTGTATTTCCCCCCCACTTTTTTTTTTTGCTGCCATATTACACAGGCGACTCACACAATTATTTTGCAATTAAATATTATTCCTAGATCTTTTTCGTTAAGTAGTAATCCCAAACCAATTTCCCCATTTCTCATTATACATTTAGAATTTCATTGTATTAAATTCCATTTTATTATTCTAGCCATTTCTCCTATGAAGGTCACTAGAATTTCATTTCTGTCTCTTAGTATATCAAATATCACAATTTTCTATACATCTGTATATTTTATAAATTTCTGCTTTTGTCTTTGTTCTATTCATTTATATAAAATGTTAGCAAACACAAATCTCAAGGCTAAATACAAGATCCAAGACAGAACCTTGTTAACCGCCTGATACTATACTCCTGTTTGTGAGGCATAGCTGAAATGCACTCTTTGAATACCTTTTTTTAATCAGCTGGGTATCCAGTTTATTATTTGTGGCATACATTTCATTTCCTTAATGATCTAGAGTGTTAATTAGAACATCATGATTAAGCAATCCTGATCTGACACAGATTTTAATATATTTATTGAAATCAAGATACTTTACATCTGTAGCATTCCCGTAATCTACTGGAGAAATTACTCAATCAGAAAATGATGTAACATCAGATTAGCTAAACAAGTTTTCAAACATCTATGCCAGGGGTGTCAAACTCACGTCATCACGGCAGCATCACGTCACGTATCAGGATTTTTTCCCCTTTGCTAAACTGGGCATGGACATGGCCAACACATGATGCATCCAGCCCATGGGGGGGGGAGTTTGACAGCCCTGGTCTATGCTGTCATTGAGAAATGACATTATCTGAAGTACTTACAGATTGCTTACTTTTTTGATATTAATCTTTCTAGGTACTAATATTTATCTCCCTTTTTTGAAGATTAGAAGGTATCCATTTCATTGTATTGGATTTATATTATTTATATTATTCTCAAATATTATAAACAGCATACTCTTTTAATACCATAGTATGTGATTATCATGATCCTTAAGATATAAATTAATTTCAAATAAAAGAATGATCCCTGACCATCTTTCTAGTAATCTCAAACTTCAGTTCTATGGCTATCTGGCTCTTGAAGGATGTGATAGAATTCCTACTCCTTTGTTAGGAAAAAAAACTGATCTAAAATCTGACCCAAATAATTCTATTTTATTAGCATTTTATCATATTTATTGGATTCTGGAAGACCTGGATGATCCTAATATTTTTTTTTTTGGTTTCTTATATATTTAAAATATTGGTTAGGGGCTGGGGTTTTTCTTTTTCTTTTTGTGGATGCTAGTGTATTTTTATGCTTTTGTTGGTGTGAGCTGCCTAGCATTGTGGCTCATAAGATGACTGGCTATTTAAGTCAAATAAATAAATACTGTTTATTTTCTCCTCTTTTTATTATGAATATATTAAATACATCTTTATTTTGTTATGTCATTGTCAGGCTCCGCTGATTCAGAGCTTTAACACTTCTAATGCTAACACAGGTATAAGCCACCTGTACCTCTTTTTGATAACTTTCTCTCTCCCTCCCTCCCTCTCTCCCTCCCTCCATTCCTCTCTCTCTCTCTCTCCCTCTTTCTCTCTCCCTCCTCCCCCCCCCATTTCTCTCTTTTCAGATTTTCACTAGTGTTTTTTGTTTTGCAATAATCTGGCCTTCGCTTTTGTCATCCATTTTTTTTTTTTCTTCATTGGCATTATTTTCAGTTGTGTTTCTAGTAATCTTCTTATTTTTGAACATCTACCTTTCTTGAACTACATCCATAAAACAGAGCGAAGTAAATCCATGAAGACTTGTTATTAAAATATTTGGCTTAGTTCTTCTCTTTTTTTTTCTTGGATCATTTTTTTTTCATCAGTTTAGATAAAAACATACTATTAATGGTTTGTTTATTCTGCATCTCAGGACAGAGATGCCATTAAGCCTTTTTTTCTCTGCTTTGTCTTTTCTCTGGTTTTTCTTTATTCCCCTTAGGGTGTTATCATTGCCTAAGCAGTAGAAATACCGTATAAGAAACTTACCAAAATGTTTTTAATATAACCAGAAAAGTCTCTAAGATGATCGCTTATGAATGCATAGAAATGAAGTTAAACTTTAATCATAAATTAAATCATCATCATGCCACTAAGAGAAACTAGTTCTAACTAGTTGCTGGTCTTCCTGTTCTTAGTGGAAGTGTTGAATCCTTTCCCATCTGTTCTTAGGCTACGGATGCATCCTTTATCATCCAGTCTTACTCCCACATGCTTTGGTTCCTGATTCCTTCTGTTAATTCCTTCTTAATTTCACTAGGCTGAATGTATTTCCTTTCCTTCTATCAAGCTTTCTCACAGTTTTCTAAATGCTGCCAGTGCTAAAATACTTTAATCAAGGACAGCAAACTAACCATTTCTTTTGAATAGAGCTATATACTTATGCTTTTTCAGTACTTGGCCTTTCCTGCTAAATCATATGATAAACAACTGAGGGAACTAGGTATGTCTAGTCTAACAAAGAAAGACTAAGGAGGGATATGATGGTGGTCTTCCAGTACTTGAGGGGCTGTCACAGAGAACAGGGAGTCAATTTATTCTCCAAAGTACCTGAGGGAAGGACAAGAAGTAACAAGTGCAAGATCATTAAGGATCAGAATTAAAGAGAAATTTCCTGATTGTGAGAACAATTAATCAGTGGAATGACTTGCCTCTGGAAGGTGTGAATTGCCGATCACTGGAGGCTTTCAAGAAGAGACTGGACATCCATTTGTCTGGAATGGTATAGGATATCTTGCAATGGACAGGACATTGGACTAGAAGATCTCCAAGATCCCTTACAACCTATCATTCTATGTTTTATATAGCATGGTAGTATCATCAATGGCATACTGTACAAAGGAGACACAGTGACTTAAAAACACAAGCAGTTCCCTGTTAGATCAGAATCCTGGTAAATTTTGTCTGTTTATACAATGGCCAGTGAACTGCCCAAGGAAGCCTACTATCTCCCAGTCTTCAGAGACATCCAATCTAACAGCTATTATAGAAGACTAGTAGAAAACCATAATGAAGGGCTGAGTTTTGAAGCAGAAAGTTCAAGGTTCAACATTCCCCCTTTATTATATAGTATCTGTAACTATGAAGGATAAGACAGTTTATTTCCACAATTTTCCAATGCTCTTAAACACTAAATACCTCTAATCCTATTCCTAACTCCTTATTCAATACAGCTATATTTAATATAAATTTATGTAACTCCTATTCAGTTGCAGCTTTGCCATGAGAATAGTAATCTTATTTCTATTCTTCCAAATAGGGTCTTCAATTTTGCCTAGCAGCTAGTTCACCTTTTGGGGTTATGATCCGTCAATGAGGCAGCAAAGATAAGAATAATACATATTTCTAGGATCATGCCACTGGATAGTATGTCTCATGCTTCATTGGGTTGAATTATTGTTGTTAGAGATCATTGATAATGCCTTTCACCACAGGAAGTATTTGATTCAGGTATTCCTTCAAAGCAAAGTCACAAAGCCAAACAATACCCCTTTTCTTTTCACTGAGTTGGAAGAGCTACTATTAGCTGCCGATAGTGAAATGGAGACCAGTTTAGTCAGTCTGTCATACTTCTCTGTGAGGTAAAAACACCTTTTTGCATATGTATAGAAGGCCCTTTTCTATATGAAAATTAATTGTTGCAAAACCAAATATATTTCTAAATATATTACAACTATTTCATCTCAGCTTAGTGCAGTTGATAATCATAGCACAAAGTAACGCCATAATTCTTGCAAAATACAACAATCCAATTTGGCAATTGATGCTTACCCACACATATTGAATGAAAATTCCTAATTAGTAGCTTTAGTCTCTGAAGGAGTTGTAATCTCATTCATATTTGTTCTTGCACACAGTAAGGAAAAAAAAACACAATTAGTTTGTTACTGATAAAACTACTACATCCCAATTCTAAAAGTTTTATACAGTTTCAACACCAAGAGCTCAACTATTTCAAAGCTCACCTGTCCTTTGTATGCAATCACTTCTATGCCTCTTTTCAATTCATGCTATATTTATGATTTATCATCAGCTGGATGCCTCATTCATTTTTGTATCCAAATGCTTAAAATATGCTGACACTTAGAAAACCGAGGTATTAATAAATCACGAAACTACTCTTTTCAGTGAGGTCAAATCCTTATTAAATGTGAGAGTTCTACAGGGAAATTACAATGCATTATTTGAGCTCATCATAGGTAGTTCACTATAACCTTTGCAAGAAAGAAAAGAAAACAATTAAAACTTAATAACTTCATTTATAATTCAGAATGCTTTAGCAAGAACTTTGTTTAATAAGGATATTGACTCTCAAATCTGTTTTTGAAAGGGAAAAGAGTGGGTTTTGGCTAACTTGGGGAGCATAATCTTCTTTGAATGGGATCTTCATCTTTTACTGTTGTAAAACATCTGTTATGTTAATTCCCACAGAACTAGACACTAAAAGCCAGTCCCCACTTCAAAGGTACATTTCTCCCAATTCTCAATTGCAGATACCAAAAGTTCACTCTATGCCCTTCAAATGTACTGTCCCACCGATTTTTATTAGAGCTAAGATCTACTACCTAGTGTATGAAAAAATCTACTGAAATGATTAGGAAATAGATAAGCAATCCAACCAAAATAAAAAAACTAAGATTGTCTCATGATTTTGAATTTGGACTGAAAGAAAATATGGGAAGACATGACATAGGTACATAAAAATATAAATGAAATGGATAAGGTGATTATAGATTACAGTGTCAGAACTTGGGGTCACCCATTAAAATTAATGATTAGGAATTAATTAAAGTAATGGAAGAATTGGAATCAATTAAAGGAATTTGTTTTTACTTTGTGGTGGAGTTTCTGCCCTCAATTTGATGCTTGGTTTTAATAGACTTCTGAAAAAAAAAACATGAAGGAATGGATGTTTACTACTTTTGGGGGCTATTTGTTCTATCTGAAATCATGGAATCATATATCTGAAAACCAGATGCTACGAAAGAACAATTGAAGGGATTTATCCTGTTTATGTGTATTAAATCAGATAGAATATTGGACTAATGTCTTACCCAAGTACAATTTTCCAAGTTCTGGTGTTTTTAATCCGAACAAAGAGTTTATGTGGAATTTAGGTTAATTAGAATGCTGATAAGATTATATCAAGAAGAATAACAACTTTATATGAAATGGTGTTGAGTAACAGCAAGTTTTCTTTAGAAGTGCTGTGATGGAGACATGCAAGCATCTGATCTTTTTCAAATCACCAAGCATTACGAAATTACAGCAGAGTTCACACTCTTGTTATCCTAAGCCATGACAAAACCTACTGACTTTTATTCAAGCTAATGCAGGCTAATGAAAACCAAAAAAGAAACAAAACAGAGAAAGTGGAAATAAAGGTTTCTCCTAGCTTGGCATCAGCCATTGAGAGCTAATAGGATAGAAATAACAGGAAAAGTCTGGCCAATATTACAGAATTACAGTTGGAAGGGACCTTGAAGGCCTTCTAGTCCAACCCCCTGCTCAGGCAGAAAAAAAACCTTTACCATTTCAGACAAATGGTTGTCCAATGGGATTTCCTGCCTGAACAGGTAGTCCCTTCCAACTCTGTAATCCTGTAACATTGACTGGGCTTTCCCTGATATTTCTATCCTATTGACTCTGAATGATTGATACCTAGCTAGGAGAAACTTTTTTTTTTCCAGTTTGGGGGTGCTAAATGGGAAGCTTTAATTCAGGAATATTTAGAGAGCCAGAGTTCCTCACTCCATAATAAAAGAAATACTAAGTATTCAAACATATGTTCCTTGTTGGACAATATGTAAATAACTATCCCAGTTGCAAGGGAAATTCTTCCTTAACAGAATGTTGTGGCTAATGAAGAAGGAAGACCAGAACAATGTTACATCTGAACACATTCTTCATTTTTTTATTACCTTTTGAGCAAAATTTTATGATCAAATGTACTTTATTAATGAAAGCTCAAATTCCTGACTTTTGGGAAATTGCAGCAGGCAGAAAATTGGGGAGAATCAAAGCTTTCTTACTATTTCTGACATTTTTAATGGCCTAATAAAGGTAACAGTTCACTTCAAATTCTAGATGTTATTTTTACAGGCTGCCACACAACCCCCTTTGCTTTTTCATTTTCATAAGTACTTTTGAAGGATCAACATTTTTCTAATTTGAAACGTACTTTGGAGCTATTGTTCAAATCAACACTGAGAGGAACCGCATGCTAATGAATTTTGTATTTTGTATTCCCATGGGACTGAATAACGGGTTTAAATGAGAAACTATTTTGTGTCATCAAGCTAGTCATGGGAAATAGGGATTTTCTACAGGTAGCAGAAAGGAAAGTTGTCGGAGATACAATACTCTCCTGGTTTGAATTTTATTGTCTCTTAACTACAATTTTTTTAAAAAATAATTTAGCAAATCTTTCTTATGCCATTTATACCTTCTCATTTGTCTTTGCTCTTGTCATTGAAGGCAGTGTTATATTTCTGTCTCTTGAAAGAGATCTTATCACCCAACTGAGCCATAAAAGAAAATATTAGCTAGCATAGCTTCTGAATTGCTAGATTTATAGGGTCTTTTTGTTTGGCTGCCTGAATAATAAGAGACAATAAAACAGCTTTGCTGTGCACTTGAGACTGCAATCCGTTTTCTTTCAGGAGTCAATGATAATGTAGCTGTCTGATTCTGATCTTATTTACCGCAATATAAACAGAGGGTATATCCATTAGATGTAATGTCTGTTTAAAAACAAGACAGAATGGGGCAAGGTGCTTTTTCCAAATGTCTTATTTTCATTTTTTCCAAATTAGATGACATGCTGCTTAGAAATCTCTTGATGTTTTTGTTTATCAGTTTAAGATTTGCTCATCAAAAATTACAGTGATAAAAAGGAGCTGCATATATTGCAAAACCGATTAACTCTTTTCTATTGGTTTTTGTGAATGTGATTGTTGAAAAGGGCTTGCTTCTGATGTTGCTTTTTAGTGTAGTATAGAAAATAAAATATTGGATGAGAAAGACACCTGAATTCAGATCTCGGTTTAATCATGAAACCTGCCTGGTGAAATTAAGTTAATTACTCTAATTTGCCCACATATTTTCTATGAAGATGAAACTGAAGGGTTTAAAAAAAAAAGAATATGTTGTTAGAGAATATTGTGTATACTAGTTCAGAGCCTGGAAACAAAATGGAATAAATGCAATAAATAAAGCTGTGTAAGAGATATTACAGTAATAGTGAGTCCCTTGTAAAAAAAAAATAGCTTATCCTGGATTGATTTTGAGCAAACAGGCAATTTAAAAGACTAGCCCTCTTTACCTATTGCTACTTTAGTGTCAGTGCTGCTTTTCAATGAATAATAGCAATAGCACTTAAACTTATATACCCAGGGGTTCTGACCAGTTTGGGCAAACCCTAGCTCCGATGATCAGTTGGTTCCCCACTGGTTCAATCCAATGATCATGTGGGTCCACCCGCCCGCCCCTGTGCTATACTCACCTATATCTGCTCGGCTGATTCGCGTGGCAAAGCAGATTGCCGAGCCTCAGCTGTGTTGCTTCCCCAAAGTAACATTGAAAGTAAGTAATTTTGAAAGCTGTGCAGGCATGCACAGCGTGCGCCAGCTGCGCGCACACACAAAGCGTGCATGCACACGCAAAGCGCATGATTAGCAAACCGGTTGTTACATCGGCAGCATGCCACCACTGTACATACTACTTTACAGTGCTTTACAGTTCTCTCTAAGTGTATTGGCCCCAACAATTGGGGTCCTCATTTTACCAACCTCAGAAGGATGGAAGGCTGAGTCAACCTTGAGCCTGGTGAGATTCGAACTGCCAAATTGCAGGAGCCGGCAGTCAGCAGAAGTAGCCTGCAGTAATGCACTCTAACCATTGTGCCACCATCACTCATAAATAGCATAATCAACCAAACTATTTTATTGTATGATCCTTTTGATTATAAATACCAAAGAGTCTGGAAAACACTGTCCCACCTAGAACACAAAACTCTGGCACTTAGTGCTATATAATTGAATGCATGTGTTGGTGATGATTTATAAAAAACCTTTAGAGTTATTTAAGATCAGTGTTAATCATCTTTAACTATTAGGCAAAGGGGCGGGGGGGGGGGAGATTAAAAGTCCCCATCATTGAATGAATGGATAGATCAAAGCTTCTTTATATTTTTATTTATTTTCTTTGTATATTTATTTATTTTACATGATGGCTGTGCCTGAATTCACTTAACACACCTTAATGGGAATTGGTTAATTACAGTATGAATATAGCTACTGTCCATGTTACTATATAATAACAGCAGAATGTTAACTAATATTTAGCCCTGTTTAGTGTTTTTCTCAAAATCAACCTATCTATAGCTGATTTTTCACCTAGCAGTTGCAATTCAACTACGAGTGACCCATGGTTAATTTTAACTCTGATGCATATGTGTTTTTAGTATGTTATATGAACCCTGCCTGTTTGGTTATTTTATGGTCGGTGCCCTGTGTGAACCCAGAAAATGGGTTAATTTCAGACTGAAAGTTGTGCAAATTTAGGCTGTCTCTTTTAAATGTTTAGTTGCAATTCAGAAACAGCCACTTCAACATATCAGTAAAACTCTACATTAAAGTACAAAATGCTCAAGAGAGCCATAAACTTTAATTAGGAGGTCAATCAGCTAAATGTTTATAATTAATCAGTGAAATTCAGTTTTAATTGGAGAGGTGAGAATTTATAGGCCCATTTGTTTATTGTTTAAGGCTATTTACATTCTTTATTACTAGTATTCTATTGTTTAAAGGGATTTAGCAAAGAATCCAAAGAAATACAGGGAATCTTCTTGTGTTCCTTATTCTCGGCAAGTGTTACATTGCCTGAGAATAAGAGAGTGATGCAATCACTTATGATGCAATCACATAAGAGTGTGATGATAAAAACATGTTAAAGCTGGTCTGCCTTTTCTTTGGCCCATGTAGCAACCCTGCACAGCTGCTATACATTTCCAAGAATTTTTATTTAAGGTGTCTCCAACATACATATGTTTTCCCTTTTAGGTGCTTCACAATGCTGGTATAGAATACCTTTGATTATTAAAGAATGTAATGTTTCATTCTCTCTATCAAAAGATATTCATACTGAGTTTTATAACTGGTTGTCTGAAATCAGCTAAACATTATTTCCTGTACAGGCAGCCCTCACTTAACAAGCCCAATTGGGATGGCAACTCCATCGCTAAGCAGCACAATCTTTAAGTGAGTTATCATATGCCTATGACAGACTTATGACCTAACTTCCAATACGGATGTTAAGTGAGACACTATGTGACCACAACTTGCTATTTTACTGTTGGATTCTCCAGTGACTCTGCTTGTTAGAAGCTTGGGTATAAAGCAAGTCTAAGGTGTTCACATCATCGTGAAAAAGTGATGATCATAAACACTCCTCTAGTGTGAAGCACCAAATCAATCACGTGACCACAGGAATGCTGCAATGGTTAAAAGTGTGAGGACCAGTCATAAAGCTACTCTTTCAGCACTGTCATAACCTTGAACACTTACTAAACAGAGACGCTATTAAGTGATGACACCAGTGGTGGGATTCAATTTTTTTTACTACCAGTTCTGTGGGCATGGCTTAGTGGGCATGGCAGGGGAAGGTTACTGCAAAATCCCATCCCCATCTCACTAACCTCCTTTCCAGTTCCATTGTCCTGTGCAGGGCAACAAAAGAAGACCCAGCCAATAAGCTGGGACTTGAGAGGCAGAGAATAGATGGGGGTGAGGCCAGTCAGAAGTGGTATTTGCTGGTTCTCTGAACTACTCAAAATTTCTGCTACCAGTTCTCCAGAACTGGTCAGAACCTGCTGAATACCACCTCTGGACGACACCAGTATTGAGAATTAATGTTACTATTGAACATACCATCATTCAGACAGAATCTTATAACAAATTCAGTATAAAAGAGAAATGAAATGCAATTAGCTGACATATAACAAACATTAACACCTAGATTGTAAAATAGAATATGCTAATTCAAACTGCATGCAGATAAACATATTTGATTGTATGGCTATCTAAATTCTTCTTTCATTTTACCTTTGCTGTAAACAAATGCCTTATCAGCTAAAATCCATCATCTTATTTCATTACATAAAATGTAAGAAATTAGCATTGGAAGTCCCAAATGAATATACTGTTTGTTTTGTCATTGGCAACCCAAACTTTGAAAACCAGTTAATACTGCAAATTATACTGTTGTGATTTCACTATGAAAAAACCCCAGACACATTTAAATAAGAAATATGCATCTTTTCATTCCCCCAAGAAGGATCCAAATTAAAAAGAGAGAGAAAGCAAATGAAGTTTTGTTTTTCATACTGTAATTTTTCATGTAATAAAGAGTTTCAGAGTCTTTTTGTGCAGCATGAAATATAATAATTTATATAATAAAAAGCATGTTTTTTTTGCTCAACCAAATGAAAATAAACATAATTTTTAAAGGGAAATCATAAGTAATAGGCAAGGAAAGATGTTTTATAATCCACATATTTTAAGCAATTAGTAATCCTCTAAAGCAGGGTGTCCAACCTTGGCAACTTTAAGACTTGTGGACTTCAACTCCCAGAATTCCTCAGCCAGCAAAGCTGGCTGAGGAATTCTGGGAGTTGAAGTCCACAAGTCTTAAAGTTGCCAAGGTTGGACACCCTGCTCTAAAGCATGTGGAAAACACATGTTGTCCCCCCCAGACTTCCTCATCTTGAAAACTGGCAGCAAAATGGCAAAATTAAACAGCTATTTCCTACTGACCTCAATGAAAAATGAATGCAAAATAAGCTTAAGATCCATCTAAAGTAATTCCCCAGCCCCTCCCCTTCAAGATTTTTTCTGGTGTCTTCATGGCATCACCATCAACTCAACATCTGCACATCCCTAATCTGACAAACCAAACTGTTTGCCTTATTTTAAAGCAAGTAGAATCATTTAAATAAAGATCAATTAAACAACCTGAAAATAACAAGACATATAAGCTATTTCAGATAAAGACTGGCCAAATCCCACATCCATCCCATCGCTTTAATTAAAAGGTGGAATTATGCATAAACCACCCCCCTCTATTTTTCTCAATCTTCTAACTGTCTGCAAAAGTTGGAGTAGATCTGATGGGATTATGGGGGAAATGGTATGACTCGCAAGAGAAGAATTATGTATAATTCAACAAGGTAGCCAAACGCTGATCGTGTTTCTTGCTCTATTTCTATTTTCTTAAAGAAAAGCCAAATCACCATTCCATGTAGCTGGTTTGACAGAGTTTGGCAGTTCCCCTGCCATTCAATTTGAAAATTTGCTCAGAATTCCTCTACTTGGAGCAGTGACTTAGCTTTCACTTTTGAAAATTAAAATGGTAAGGGATTGAGTACATGTTTCCATATAACAAGTCATTGGATGACTTGTAACATTTTGTATAAGCCTATTCAAAAAAATAACCATTCTATTGCTAGCATTTGGGTAAAGTTTCTCACAACCCCAGGAAACGTAGGGTTTTCATGTCCATAACTCATGTGGTAGCCAAGATGCCAGCAAAATACAGAAAAAGTAACCATACAGTTAACTTTAAAATAGCAGTCCTTGCTTCAGTATAGAATGCCAAATATGAGCTGCTGAAAATTCATTGAGAAAAGTTTATTGGAGTTAATCTCTATAGAACAGATGAGATGGCCAGCACAGGAAGGAAGGAAGGAAGGAAGGAAGGAAGGAAGGAAGGAAGGAAGGAAGGAAGGAAGGAAGGAAGGAAGGAAGGAAGGAAGGAAGGAAGGAATCTAATTCAGATTCCCTGAATTACCTTTCAATCTCCTATAAACTTGGCTATTCTGTTTCATTTTATAGATCATTACATAGTAACAAATAATTATATTACAAAGTAACAAATCAGAGATGAAAAGTTCCCATCCATCAGTGGTGGGATTCAAAATTTTTTACTACCAGTTCTGTGGGCGTGGCTTGGTGGGCATGGCAGGGGAAGGATACTGAAAAATCTCCAGTCAGAGGTGGTATTTGCTGGTTCTCTGAACTATTCAAAATTTCTGCTACTGGTTCTCCAGAATTGGTCAGAATCTGCTGAATACCTTGTCTGCCATCCATGGGTAATCCTTTAATCATACAAAACATAAAAATCATGTCATTCCTCTTCCTTTTCTATAGCTTTCTAGGAATCTGTCGTTGTTTTCATATAGATGTCTAATAGAGGCCATGATCAGGGGTTTAACACATCTGCATCTCTTCAATAAATAAACCAAAGAAAACAAATCAAAGCTTGAACTAAGAAATTATGTCACCTCCTTGCCTTTACAAGGAACATTATCTTAGTTTTGTAGCTTGTCATGAAGCAGCTCTTTGAAGCAAAGCTTAGCTACCTCACAAATGGCTGACAAATAGCATTTGTTTGTAAACTTATTTTTGTGCTTTAAGGGAAAACATATTGTAAAAGTAATCTGCAGCCAATGAAAACTTTTTACTTCATATGGTTTGTCTTCTATTTTGTTTTACTCTGCTTATAATTCTTGCCAACCTTGTGCTGATGTTGCTATTACTATTTGTTGTCTAATCACTGCAAGTCCAATGCTGTAGAAACCACAACATAATCCTTGCTTTCACTTCTTTCCCCATCTCTGTGTTATCTCTTTACTAATGTGAATCTTCATCCAAATATTCATACAACTTTTTTTTTAAAGAAGGGAGATATATTTTCTCCAGTGTTTGTATTGGTAACTTCAATGATTTTGTTTGCGGATAAAAGTGATGCTTCTGAAACAGAAAAACCAATAGTAGTTTCAATTCCCTCATCTTCCTACAATTAAGAATATGACACTCTTTTACATTCTCACTGTAATTGTTTTATTATTTTGTCGTTGCTTTAGCACGGGAGAAAGTTAGTATTGGCTAACTTGAATATGTTGTCCTTTTTGGAAATTGATAAATATAACTGTATGTGGTCCATCATGATTAATTTTAACAGCATATGTGCAATTTAGCAAATGAGGTAACCCTTCTTAAATCTAAAAAACAAACGATGGTTTACAAAATACAGTAGATCGGTTCACATACTACTAAAACATGATGGCTTAGGGCTATGTCTCGGTAAGGGAACTATCTGGCTAGAGTTCTGTATGGCTTGAGTAGTAATAATTTTCACAACACATGTGCAACTTTAGCAAGTTACAGTATAACAGCAACTTTAGTAATTTATAATATGAATGCAAAGTGACCAATTAAAGCCCTTAAAAATAATAGAGAAGTCAGGCACATGACAAGCAGTTAACAGTACAAACTTTTTTTCCTGCATTTGCCAACCTTTGTGTATACCTGCTGTTTCTTTTTTCATAGGAATGACAGGATCTGTTTTTTGTGGTTGATTAAATTGCTTATGCCCCTACTGAGAGTGTTAATAGAATTTTTGTGCAATTCCAAAGTGGCTGTAAATTGCAACACATTCATGCAATGCCACAGGTTGCACTTGGATAAATGAAGCCTATAAACAAGACACAGGAGATCTGTATTATAGCTTTTAGAGAATTGGAAAAAGCTGGTTGTTATGGTCTAGAGAGAAAAAAAATGGAGTGAAATTTCATATTCATAGCACAGACCAAAAGGCCATAAAGCAGTACTAAACAACTGGATTTTCGTAGAAGCAGATTTATGTATTCTAAATCAAAGGCTGGGAAAAATGTGACTGTTATTCGAAGCAATTCTAACTAGTTCTACTTTTGTTTCCAAGGCTTATCATATTCTAATTTGCAGGATTTTGAACTGAAACATGGACAGTAGATACTGTTTGTCTCTTTGTTTTCCTGCTTTATTGCAAAAAAAATTATTTCTTTTTAGGAAAAGATGGATCATTTTTAGTTATTGACAATACTTTTGATCACTTTGGTTAAAAACATCAGAATTGACTAGAGGTAGGCTTTCTTTGCAGGGGTCATTTTTCCTTTCTACTACTGACAAGAAACAGAAGATTCAACATTTCCATGTTGGAAAACAGAACCCTAAACCTTTCCAATTCCCTTGATAAGCTCTTGAAGTTGCATGAAAGATATCCTTTCATATCTTCAAAAGATCCTCATGATTTCAGGAATCATTACTTCTCCAACTGTTTTGCTCCCTCTTTCTTCTTGTGAACCTTTTCTTCAATTGCATGGTTGCATGAGCTGATGGCCTGTTGCCTTCCTGTTTTGTCTTGTCATTCATTGTCCTGTGGTTTCATGTAAGGGAAAAGCTTCACATTTGTTATCTCTACCTGGGAAAGACAGCAGGGGCCATTCAAATGAAAAAGTCCATATCCCGTGAACAAAAACCAAACATACCATGTAGAAGACAGGGCTCTTCATAGCAAGAATAGGATCCCATCAACTTTTACATTGACATTTTTTTGGGGAAAAAAAAAGATTAAAGTGTCTATGGCCCTTTTTTGTTAAATTGTTTTCTCACTTTTTCCTAGAATTCGCCCGGTGGTATTACCTGTCTCAGAGAGGTAAAATTTAAATCAATTTGACTAACTTTCAAAATAATTTTCCCCCTTTTTATTCTAATATGAAATAAATGGTTGTTGCGATTTCCCATCACCAAGGTTCTGTTTAAAATGGAAATGCAGGCTGGGACCCAGAAGTTACAGGTACAAACCATGCTTCTGATCTATTGCAGAGTGCATGTGCAGATACATTAAAAGTTAGTTGACACAGAATAGCTAATAATGAGCTCCTGCAAATATTCCTAACAAAGAAAACAAACTAACACTTTAGCATTAATCGACTGAGTTTTTCCATCATCTTCCTCAGTCCTATTATTAAGACCAAGACACCTTTTATGGATTTCTAGTAAGTCTATGGATGGAGCATTGGAGCACGGTCTTCATATAAAGCAGATTACTGAGATTACAAATCACGAAGTGTTCCAGTTATAGACATATATGCAATTCATGTAAGTATTTGAGGTAAAACTATGCATGGTTACAGTGAGCAAGCAAGCTCTTCCTTAAGTGTTTCTGCAAGCAGGGAAGACTCATTGCTTTCTCACCACTATGTTCATTCTGGTGGTGGTTTGTTGCAATTAGCCCAAACTTATGCCTGTTCTGCAAACAACAGAAGCATTTTTTTTATCCCTGCCTACCTTTGTATCAGAAGAAAACCTTGGCAATCATGTGTATCCAACCTTTGATTTGCAACTGAAGATCTTTGTTCCCTATCATGTCCCCAGTCTGCCAGCTTTTCAATATGGAGAAACGTGGATTGCAGCCATAGATGGTAAGGTGGTATGGATCTCCACATGTATTCTGTATTGGACTTTAAAGTGCATTTCTGAAAGCTAGTAAACTAACTAGATCTTTGTGTGGTACCCTCACTATTACAATCCAAATGATAGATTGACTTCCTGATGAAGTTACTATTATGTAGACTGTTAACTATGCCTATATATGCATAAGTATTAAGGGCACTAAAAAATTACTTTGAATCAGGTTATTTTAACCAGTGAACTAGAAATCATTGAAGTAAATGCAGATTATTAAAATACTGGGGTCATGACCAAGAATTGAAAAACAGTCTTTGAAGTGCAAGAACGATAAGCATGATGTGGAATAGTATATTGTTTTGGTGAATTTTCTTTTGTTTATTCAATCTACTAAAGAGGCCAGCTATAGCTGTGAAATGAAAACAACTTTTCTCTTTTCTCTTGCAATTAAAAATTTAAACAAGCTTTGAGGAGATGTTAGAACAAGGTTTTAAGACAGGATAATCTTAAAACCAATCATTTTACGTCACTGCCAAATGGGAAATAATTCTAAGTTTATTCTTAACTTGTATCTAATAATAAATACTTTTTATATAAATTTCACATATAATATAAAATCTTGGTATTATCTAATGATAAAATCATCCCATTTCTGCAATTCATAGCAATTTTCTAAGTAAGGACAGTCATTTCAGATATATATTTGTGCATGTAAATCATTTTCTTTCCTTGCCTAGGTAGAAATTTCATTTATATATCCCCTTAAAAGTTGAAAAATAAATCATCTTTCTTTTAAATTTTAAAAAAATGATGCCAAAAACTTCTGTCTAATTTGATACAAAATCTAAACATTTAAATTATTTCTTCTACATCTACATTGCACACTTAAACTGCTTTTTTAATTTTGTAAATTGAATTATCAAATTGAATGTATATATAGAAAGTATCAAAATCAGATACACATCACATAATCAGCTTTAAAATAAAATTTCTTTTCTTAATGCCATGTTGGTCTTTATTGTCTCCTAAAGTAGGGGTTTTTAAAGTTATCCAAATTGGAGAACCTGTTACTTAATTTTTTTTAAAAAAGCAATCAAGAACTGTACCTTAGCAAAATTGCTATAGATTTTCTTGGCTGCACTTAAGTGAAAACAGCTTATTCCAGAGCCAGAAATCCTACAACAGCAAAATAATTATAGCACATGTGTTGAAAATTGAAGTTTGCTGAATTGAAACCAGAATATTTTAATTATTATTCCCCGCCCCCCCAAGCTAGTTAGTTTTCTCTGGCATCTTGTCTTCATGCATAATGGAAGTCCTGCATTGCACCATTTCATCATCTTTCCAGGCACTTGAAATAGAAGGGTTTTACCCTGAACTCCCAATAGCCCAAATAAAATAATCAGGGTCCCCAACCGCCGGTCTGCGGACCGGTACCGGGTCAGCGGAACAAGCCTTACCGGGCCGCTGGTTGCTGGCGCCGCCATCTTTTTGGTAAAAAAGCAATTTTTCGTCAAAAGATGGCGGCGCCAGCGCTTGGTGAGCTTTTCCGGGTAGAAAGCCATTTCTACCCGAAAAGCTCACCAGAAGCGCTTATGCCGCATTATTTGACGAAAATCACTTCCGATGACGCCACCGGAAGTGATTTTTCGTCAAAAAGATGGCGGCGCCCAGCTGACGCTGAACCGGGCCGCTGGCGCCAGCTGACGCCGGAACCGGGCGCAGCGCCGAAAAGGTTGGGGATCCCTGGGTTAAATGATGCAGAATTGGATTTATTTTCAAAAACCCTAAGAAACATGAATAACACCTGGAATGATGAACCAATAATAAAAATGGGAAAGTGCCAGGTTTGAACGAGCAATATTATTATTATTATTATTATTATTATTATTATTATTATTATTATTATTATTATTATTATTATTATCATTATTATTATTAGAATTTATATTGCTGCCTATTCACCCATGGTGACTTGAGGCAGCTTACAGAATATAAAACTACATTTAAAACAATAAAAACTAACAAAAAGAATCAAATAAATTAATTAAGTATAAAGAACAAAATCACCCCCCTATTCCCACCCCACCCCGCCCTGATGACAGCAAATCACATGAGCCATTTAATGGGCTGCATCCCACCCTGGGTTCCCCAGGCCCTCTGGCAGAACCAGGTCTTCAGCGCTTTCCAGAGTGGGGGCCATTCTAATCCCTGGGTGTATGATGTTCCAGAGAGAGGGAGCCACCACAGCGAAGGCCCTTCTTCTGGGTCCCACCAGGTGTATCTTCCTCAGGGATGAGACCCACAACATTCCTTGCCTCCCTACTCTGATGGGTAGATGTGACTGGCAAGAGATGGTCCCTCAGATAACCTGGTCCCAAGCCATGAAGGACTTTAAAGGCAACAACGAACACTGTGAGTTGCATCTGGCAGCAAATTGGCAACCAATGCAGTTCCCACAGGAGAGGTGATAAATGTGCACACGAGGGTCTGCACAAAACCATGCGGGCCACTGCATTTTACACCAATTGGACCTTCCAGATGCTCTTCAAGGGCAGCCCCATGTACAGCCCGTTGCAATAGTCAGGTGGGAAGTGACTAGGGCATGAATGATTGTGAGTAGGGACTGTTGGTCCCGGAAAGGGCATAACTGGTGTACAATCCGCAGTTATGCAAAGGCCCTCCTGGCCACAACCACCACCTGCTCTTCGAGCAGGAGTCGTGAGTCCAGGAAAACCCCTAGATTATGCACAGGGTCTGTTTGGTGGCAATTCTCCCTGAGCCAACAAACCCCAAACCCAGAGCCACTCAGTCTTGAAAAGGTTTAGTTTCAACCCGTTGCTCCCCATCCAGCCCCTAACAGCTTCCAGGCACTGTGAGAGAGAGGACACAGCAACACTTAACTCACCATGGGCCGAGACATACAGCTGATATCATCAGCATATTGGTGATACCTCAGTCCATAGTGACAGATGACCTCATCCAGAGGCTTCATATAAATGTTGAACAGGAGCGGAGAGTGTACCAAGCCCTGCGGAACCCCATAAAGCAGTGGGCAAGGGCTGAATCTCTCCCCTCCTATCAACACTGACTGAGAGTGGCCGCAGAGGAAGGAAGTGAACCAGGACAACACAATGCCTTCCATTCCCATCCCCCAAACTGGGCAGAATCCCATGGTCGATGGTATCGAAAGCCACCGAGACGTCAAGTAGAGCAAGGATGGATGCACTACCCCCATCCCGCTCCTGCCAGAGATCATGCAAAAATGCGACCAATGCCATTTCTGTCCCAAATCCAGGCCTGAATCCTGACCAGTAGGGGTCGAGATAATCCTACTACGATTTTACCTACTAGGCAGGTGTTACAGTTATGGTGCTATTGTAGCATTATTCAAAAGTCTAGTTTTGGAAGACATTAATGAATGTAGTAAGCATTGATTCAGTGGAGGGGCATTCCTCTCTCTTCAAAATAGCAATTGAACTGCTGGGGTTATCCTGAAACAAAGTAAGGCACATCAGATGACACTGACAAGAACATTCAAGGTGACATATCAGAGAAAGAATAAAGAATATTTAAAATGACAAGAGGAAAGCATGACTGGAGGTTGCATTTACAATGAATATAGGGCAATGTCACCCATTCTTGCCCTCCAAAAGTGACTGTTTGCCTCTTCTTGTAATGGAGCTGTCAAGTAGGATGAATAAAGTGTGAACACTCCCCAAAAGGATAATATCCAATCCATAACTGATTAGAAAAAAATGGTTCCTAAAGAGTATGTTAGAAGAGAAAAATGTATTGGCCTGGTGATTAGACACACAATGAATTTGTCCTCAGTGCATAAGCTCTCAGTGCACATACAATCAACAAAGTAATCTAACCATGTTACATAATATAATAATCAATAATCATAGTAATATAATCATGTAATATAATCATATCAAACGATGACATATAAAGTTCTATGATCAGAGTAAAATGTAGGATCATGTTTTAATGTATATTGGTAGATTATTTATTAATCAGTGAACTACGGAGGTTTATAAGTTAAAAAAAAAATACAAAAACCCATATAAAAATAAACAAAGTTAAAAAGATGGGAAGAATGTTCTGAAGCCACCAACCACCATGGGATTGCCTCCCATTCTAGGATCTCCATGCTAGTTGGCAGAGCCAGGTCTTAACACACTTCTGGAAAGCCAACAAAGTGGGTGCCAATTTCAGCTCAGGGGCAAAATGTTCAGTAGGGCAATGACAGAGAAGCTTCTTTTTTAACCCTGCCTGTCAACATTCTTTAATCAATGGGATCCACAACATGCTCATTCTGTCTGACCAGGAGGGACAGGTTGATGTAACTGGGATAAATGGTTACTAGATTCAGATATTGTTATCAAGCAATGCCTCAGCAGCAGTTTCAGTCCATTTCCTAAAAGCTTTTTGACTACAGTGGAAAGCATACAGCTTGGGCATAAAAGCTTGTCAGCAGGATAAAATGTTATACTTGCCTCTTTCACAGTGGCCATTGTGTTTCGCATCATACCTTTAGATTCCTGTTAATGGATCCTTAGACCATTCTGGGTGCACTGAGTTTAAACCACTTACGGATAGCCAGAATGAGAACTGAGCATTGTTTTCAGTGACAGAATATTTATAAGAAAAAGTTTAGCAGTAAGTATTGCATACCAATCAAATGTCTTTAACTTCTCCAAAGTGAAGCCAAATGCCATCTAACTGATAACAGTTGATTTTTTAAAAAAATATTTTACAAAATATTTCTGTTTATTAAAACAATCCCAAAGTGGTGCCAATTTAATAAAAACAATTCATAATAAATTAAAAACAATTAATGGTTCTGTAAAATCCAGCTTAAATTCATTATTTATTTGTAACTTCCAACAAGGATTAATCTGGTATCTGACCTTAGAAACAAACCTATCTTGTCTGAGGTTTGTAAGAAAGTAATATGATATTTGTGATCATTATTTATGTCCCATTTATGAAGTGATCGTGCTCAGTTCCATGGTCTTCAAAATTTGTCCTTGTTGCACTTTATTCACAGTTCATGATTGTTATTATACTGGAATAAATTCTTCATTTCTCATTTTAAAATGGAAGACAAGTTTGTGTTAGTTTACGTTGTGATGTATTGTTCATATAAATGCAATAATTTCAATAAAGTTACAATTTTTAATATAAAGAAATCTTGTCATGCTTAATATCTTCACCCAATAGTTTATTTGAATAGTTTTAATAATCTATACTTTTCTCTCAAAAGCTATATGAATAGATATGTGCATGGCCAATTTTACTACTTCAATCTTAATCGGCATATGATATTTAAAGGAAAATAAAACAAATTTCTATTTAGATTTCATCTTTCTTCCAAGTACTCTTAATGGTGTACATAATACTCATCCTGTATTTTTTTTCCACAAGAAGAATTCCCTAACATTGGGCTGAAAGCAAAAGACCAGCCTAAAGATTACAGTATTCATGGGTAGGAGTACACTTGACCTTGGAACTTCCAGCCTAACACCTGAATAACTGCACACCACTGGCTCTTGTTTCAAACTGTACCCAAAAACATAAATCAAGCAGTATCCTTCATAGGCAGCCCCATTAAATACTTTGCTCATGGTTTGCTCAGTTATCCAAGAGAGCAATGCAGCTACAAAAACAGGCACAGCATCTGGCTGTTACTGATAGTCCTAGAACTTCCCAAACCTTTAAGTCCATTTCATTGGGAAAACAGGTCTCTATCCAGAATAGGTTTATTATTAATTGTTAGATCAATTCATTTGTCAGTTATAGAAAACTTTTTTTAAATGTAGGCATAGTTTCATTATTGACAGAGAGAATCCATGAATCCCTGACATTCCAGTAAATGAAGATAAATAAATAAAGGTTATCCTCCATAAATGATGATACAGAGTGCCAAATTCTCACAGAAAATTTCCCAGTAATTTCATAGAGATGCTAAATGGCATAAGAAATAAGGTATAATTAGACTAATTGTCACATGCAATTAATCAGCTCGAGGGTTTGATCTGGTAGAACCCAGGAAGAGTCTTTTTGGCTGTGGCGCCTACTCTTTGGAATATCATCTGTCTTGAAATTAGGCTTGCCCTGACTTTGCTGATGTTTTCCATGATATTAAAAAAAATCCTTTGCTATCAAGCCTAGGGCGCAGACAGTCTGGGTGAGCTCATGGCAGATATGAATATGGATCCTTGTGAATATTCTTGGCAGCTATTCTGTGCTTCTAAGAAAAACTGCTGGGTTTGGGATGTGGAACAGGTCAGGGCATTTAAGACATTGAAAGATTCCCCTCCAGTGCTGGCCATGTATGATCCGAACAAAGTGATGAAAGTGTCAGCGGATGCATCATCATATGGCTTGGGCACCATTCTTCTTCAAGAGTGGGAAGATAAATGGAAGCCTGTGGCTTACGCGTTGCGTTCACTCATTCCAACTGATCAACGCTATGCACAGGTGGAAAAAGAAGGCCTGGCTCTAACCTGGGCATGTGAAAGATTTTGGGATTTCCTCCTAGGAAAGCATTTCTGCCTGGAGACTGACCACAAACCACTTGTCAGTTTGTTTGGAGACCAAGCACTAGATCTTCTACCCTTGAGAATTCAGCGATTCAGGATGAGGCTCATGCGTTACTCTTACTACATTGTGCATGTGCCTGGAAAGTCATTTTGGACAGCAGACACATTGTCACATTTGCCTATTGACTCTCACATGTCCAAAGCACAACTGGAGCTGATGGAAAGCACTAACATATATGTGGACTGTGTAGTAGACATCTTGCCTGTTAGCCACACATATATGGAAATCATAAAAGAGCAGTTGCAAGCTGATAGTATTTGCTCTCGAGTCATGAAATTGTGTGCAGATGGATGGCCAGTGCATGCAAAACAGGAACCTGCACTGAGAGGATACTGGCCAGAATGAGCTACACTCACTGTACAAGATGGATTACTACTGAAAGACACTAGGCTTGTGATCCCATCCACTTGGAGGAATGAGGTGTTGGAGAGGCTCCATGAAGGACACCAAGGGGTGGTGAAATGCAAAGAATGTGCTCGTCAGTCTGTGGTGGCCAGTCAGCAGGTCAGTGAAATGGTGCTCAAATGCAGGACATGTATTCAAGAGCATCAGAATCCTAAAGAGCCACTCATGACATCTGAGTGCCCGGAAAGACCATGGCAAAAGTTAGGGACTGACATGTTTGTACTTGGAAAGAAAACATACTTCGTTGTGATAGAGTATTTCTCCAGATATGTCGAGATTGCACTGCTATCGAACACTAAGTCAACTGATGTCATTGTCCATCTGAAGTCAATCTTTGCCCGGCATGGGATTCCAGAGGAATTGATGTCAGACAATGGACCACAGTTTTCTGGCCAAGATTTCTCTCATTTTGCATCCATATATGGGTTCAAACATGTTACCAGCAGTCCAAAGTTTCCACAAAGTAACGGAGAAACTGAATGTGCAGTTCAGACAGTGAAAAGTCTCTTGAAAAAGGCTAGCGACCCTTATCTGGCCCTGCTTGCCTACAGAGCTACCCCTCTCCAGAGTGGGTTCAGTCCAGCACAGCTGCTTATGGGGCAACATCTTCGTACCACTGTGCCAACTCTTCCCTCTCAGCTAGACCCAGCATGGCCAGATGTTGACCATTTTGCTTGTAAAGAGAGAGAGAAGAGGAAAATGAATACTGAATACTACAACAGGAGACATCGTGCAAAACCTCTTAGTGATTTGGTACCAGAAGAGCATGTATGGGTCACTGATACAAAAGAATCTGGGACTGTGCTGCAGAAGCACATGAGTCCAAGGTCATATCTGGTGGATGTACCTAAAGGTGTGGTGAGACGCAATCATCAGCACTTGATACCCTTACACACACATGCAAGTGAAGGAGGAGCGGTGGAGCAGCAGGAGTTACCAGAGACAAACAGTGAACAAGTTTCTACATCACCTGGGAAAATACTTAAAAACTTTCCTAGTGTGACAGCTACCCCAAGGACAAGGTCTGGGAGAGCTATAGTTAAACCAGAGAGACTGAATCTGTGAACTGAGAAAGTGAAAAGAGTTAATGTTGATGTGTAGTTTAGTAAGAAATCTGAGGTGCAGAATAGTTTAAACACAGGTGTATTAGATTAGTAAATAGTTATATGATAGTTATATGATTTAGATAGGAACAGACCTTCAACAAAAGAGGCAGAATAATCCTCTAAGGTCTGGTGAGACAAAGGTAGTCTACCCTTTGTTCTCTAGAAAAGGGAGATGTGGTGTAGGGTAAACGGAACCTGTTGGTGTTTAACTGTGAAGAGGAACCAATGTTAGACAGAGAGTAGTGAGGGACATATTTTGAGGTGACACAGTACGAAGGAACTGGAAGGGAGGAGTTAAGAAAAAAATAAAGCAGTTTGTGTGCAGAGAACACGCGTGTTAGGAGTATTGTTACAAAATACGACACTATCTATCTATCTGAATTACACAGACTTAATTGTTATGTTTGTACCTGTGGAATTGAAAGGATACAATAGCACCCTTTTAACTCTTTCTTAAACCAGGCCACATTTTTTCAAAGCTTTTGTTTTAGTATGTTAAGTAGGAAAATGGGTACCTTAATGTTCTGACTTTATTCTATTAGAACAGGTTATAAATACCCTATATACATATAAATATACATACACTTCACTCCTTTATCTGACCCTCAAGTTACATTGGCATATAAATTATTAAATAGCAATAGCACTTAGACTTACATACTGCTTTATAGTGCCTTACAGCCCTCTCTAAGCGGTTTACAGAGTCAGGCTATTGCCCCCAACAAGGGGGCATTTTACTCACTTCAGATGGATGGAAAGCCGAGTAACCCTTGAGCCTGGTAAGATTCGATCTGCCAAATTGCAGGCAGTTGGCTGTCAGCAGAAGTAGCCTGCAATACTGCACTCTAACTACTGCACCACCAAGGGTGACTAGACAGATGCTAGATGCCTATCAGGTATACCTAACTAATTCATTGATTGGAATATATAAAGAAAAGGATACCTCACAAAAACCAATTGGATATGACAACAAATTTGGTGAGTGTCCATATGACTAACACTTCTCTGTCTAGAATGCACATAGGTATCTCATCCTACATCAATTTCTTAACTCACTTCAAGAGCTGAGAATGCCAAGTGCTTGGTCATCACACAGGTAAGCAAGGGAGTTTGCAAATATAATATCTATTGATCTTTGCATCCTTTGCCGTATCTCAATACAATCTTCTTATATTATTAATATTCATTAGTATTACTACAACCATTTTTCCACCACTTCCCACAGTTAGGAATGGTGAGTCCCATACATAGGGAAAACATTCATCCTTTCTTTCAGTTAAATTCTTTCTTGCATTCCAGGCCAATGACTGCTATTGCTGGCCAAAGTCTGCTGTGCAACTTTTCCTTTGCAGATGCCCAGTTTGAGTGCAGCAATGCAAAGGGTAATTTCTAACAGTCTCCAATTGAAAGGGGGCTTTTCAGGTAACTGCTGCTGGTTGATCATGTGTCTTTCCCCTCTCTCCTTTTGTCCCTCACCCCTTATTCTTCTTAGGCTGCTGTCCCAGAAGGTCAAGATCCATCCAGCTGCTCCTTTCATGAAATCTGGATGGAAATCCACCCCAATAACCAGCAGCAATGTATAGGATTCCTTCTTGCTGCTTTCTCTATGGGACTATGCTCTAGACAGGTTCTTGTACCTTTGCAGGCTCCGTGAAAAATAGTTAGGCAACAAGTGAAGGTATACCTATCAAGGAATTGAGGCCATTGGGAACAATGAATCTGGTATCTTATTGTTTGTCAAGCCACAGAAGTTCTGGAGGGACTAATTGGCAAACCTGCACACGTGCCTATCAATTTCAGGTTCTCCATCCTATTGCATTCGATAAAAGCTCATTTTGCCATATGTATTGTTTTCTGTTGCTAGATTCGGCTACATAGGGATTAATGCAACACATCCTAGCAGGGCCTGGAGTAAGCTGGCCCCAAATGAGATTGTGCCTTTTTATTACAAAGATCCCCAGTGAATACCTGGATACTTGGAAAAACTGGGTAATCGATTAAGCATTCCAGAAGAGGACATATTATTCCAATATTGTTTAAAAAAAATGCATGGAGACTTGGATTACCAGGAGTTAATCCTGACTTGAAGAAGATTTCACCTTTCTTTCTTAAAGTTGGATTCAAAATGTAATTGTTCACATTGAAGAATGCATTAGAGAAATTTATCTAACAAAGTTCATTATTAGGATAATTTTAAAAAACTGTTTTAACAACTATATAAATTGCCTACAAAAATTATGAATGTTAAGGAAAGTTGTAACTTTTACTGCATATTTTTCACCATTTTAAAGGTTATGTATGTGAAAAAAATCTATAGATTAAATTGATATTGATCTACATATTCATACATGAAGTCAACTTCATAGCTTCTAAAATGTTTTCCTTTCATTTTCATCCTTTCTGATTTCCAAGTAATTAATTATATATGGCCAAAGAATGCAATGAGGCACTTTGCTACAAGCTGAGTCCCCAAGCTGAATGCAAACTTTTAATCGTAATTAGAAACACATGCAATCAAAAATAGAAGACAATATTTAATTACATTGAAATGCTCTCTGCTCATTATCTTAGGAAGCTACTATTCCATCTATGGACAAGATACATGTGAATAGTCGCAGTGCTCAATTATTATACAGAAAATCATGACTTTGGGGGAAAGATATGTTCTCCATGGTGTCACTGCCTCTCACTTTAAAGAAATATTTATATAATTTAGTTTCCTAAACCACTGCAGTCATGTGACTCTCAGCAATATACAAATAAATGAACAATATATAATCATGAAATATCAATAATATACAACAAATATAAAAATTAAGAACAACTAATGCATCAATATAAACATATTATCCGAATAAGCACTGACTTAACTTCTGGAATAGTAATTCAGCAATAATAACATCAAGGCTAATGTAGCTTCTTTTGATGAGGTTGTTCATAGGCAAGGTATATTTACTTCACAACCTATACATTTCAGGAACTTATCACCTTTTTGCTATATCTTCACTGAACAGAAAAAGCCATACATTGGGGAAAATAATTCCAGGGAATTTACACTGGTCTTTGATAACACTTAGAATGTCTTCTCCAACTCTTTTGTTGCATAACAAAAGAAAATGGATCTCCATGCCTGCTGAGTGTAATAATTGTTCGTTCTAATCTTAAATATATTGTGTGGAAGTGATTTATATTTGTTAAACAATACCCATTGCCATATTAGTGTGCTAGAGGAGGATTTCACAATTTTTTGTCTATTCTGTTTTAGCACGTTGGGTCCTTGTTCTACCTGCAATTTGTGACATTGTTCTAAAAAAAATTGCTGCATGTTGGAAAATATTTTCAAATCAGTGAGCATGAACATGAGACTCTTATCTTCTGGTGGAATTTGAAACATGTTTCAAATGTTATTAAGGAATAGAGTATTACAACAGGAGTGCAATAATGAGTGGAATAATAATATTTTGTGTGATAATATCTCTTACAAAAAATCTGCAAAATGCCTGTTTCTTGTGTTGATTTTACATTAAATGGAACGGGATGGGTATACAGCTTAATATGTAATTATGTCCAAATTATTTGGTTTTCACTGAATTCCTTCCACCACTTCTCAAACAGTATGGTGTTCCAAATCAAGCTGTGTCCTTGTTTTAGATAAAATTGAAGATGAATTGGAAATTACAACAGTATGTCATCGACCGGAAGGATTAGAACAACTTGAGGCACAAACCAATTTCACAAAGAAGGAACTTCAAGTACTTTACAGAGGATTCAAAAATGTAAGATGGTAAAATATACTTATTATGAACTGACCAGTAAATCAGAACAAGAAAGAGAGTTTTTCTGAAGTCCTTATTTAGATCTAAAATCAGACAGATAAAAGGCTATTATGCCTATTTGTTAATGTCATAACGATAGATTTAAAAGGAAGCCAGGCTAAAAACATGCAGCTCACTTGTTAAATATAGCCTGTGTTGTAATTTTCTAATGTACAAAATGGATGACTTAATAGCTCTGTAACCTGGTAGTTTCAGCCAAGCTCTTTATTGTGTTTTCATTGTGTCAAATTAGATTTGGGATATTCCATTTTTACTTTGGGATATCTTGGAAATATTTTGTGTTTCACAATTGTGGTCATATCCCACCCAGGTCATATCTTTTTTAAATAAAAAATCCAAGCATTTAAAATTAATTGCCAAGGAGCTAAACTTATCTGTACAAATTGTTTGACAATAAGAGAATGAATAACCTAACAAAATAAGTATTTGTTAGCTCCAATTTTCACTGAAGTTCTCTTTTCCTTCCATAGTATTTTAAAGCATTTTTTTCCCGGGGTGGGGGGGAGATAATATGACTACTTCAAAGATAAAATGTTAAATTTCCTTCCTTCCTTCCTCCCTCCCTTCCTTCGCCAAATCCAACTTACCATTATTAATTAATGTGACTCTTCAATACCCAGTTTGAACAGTGAGTTGTCACTCTCCATAGTGATAACTCACTGTTCAAGCTGCATATTAAAAAGACTCACACTAATTAATAATTTTATTCTGCCACAATTTTTCAAATTTATTCAGAAGGTAAGATTGTATTGTTTTCATAGTGTATATTATTAAATGTAGTGGATGCAGAGGGAAAGAGCCAGATTTAGGAAGAAAAAAATGCATATATATGTTGTAATTTATCTTCATCTAAAATTCTACAGTTTAGGAAGTTATAAGTATACACAATGTGCAGGACTGTTGAGGTTGCAAAGAAACACGACTATCAGATCAAATTTCTACTTCAGCAATCATTCATTGAAATATATTAATTTCATAAACAGTAAAATATTTCATAAAATTAGTTTTTATTGATAAAATATATGGAGTAATAAAGTCTTTGCTTCATTACTCATCCTGATCCCAATATTTCTAAGGGGGATGTATTTTGCTTTCAATCAATTTGCCAAAGCTTTTCAGGGTCGGGATAGATCCAAATCTTGGTGTATGGCAAACCGATTACATACCTATACAATTCAACATCTTCAAACAGAAATTGGCTGGGAGATTGTTTTTATTTGCTAGAGCAGAATTTGACAACTTGAATGAATACCTGCATGTGTTAGATAGATTATTATTGAATCTATTTATTGTCTTTAAGTAATCAGCAGAGTTCATGTAACAAAAAATGTAAAACCTAGAGTGCCCTTGGTCAGCTGGATTAAGGCCAACTGATGCCCTAAGCACAGCACGCAATGGTATCCCCCAATCCTTCCATTTCTTAAATGACAAGACATTAAGACTCATTAAGTGCTGAACAGTAAAGTAGAGTGTGTCAGTGAAAGCGTTAAGGACATGATAGCTAAGGGTAAAATTCTGTGGTGCCCCCTCACCTTCTCTTGGTTCTTAATGATGTTTACATGGCATCAATTCATTGCCGACTCCCAGCAACCCCATGAATAGCTTTTCTCCATGATGGTCTATCCCTAACCAGGTCCTTCAGCTCTTCCAATGGTGTACTCATTGCCACTTTCACTGAATTTGTCCCCCTTACTGTTGGACATCCTTGTCTCTTTCCTTCCATCTTTTCCAGCATTTACAGCCTTCTCCAGAGAGCTAGATCTTTACATAATGTGTGAGAAATAAGATAGTTTGAGCCTTGAGTGAGAATAGTAGATTGATTGGTGCCCTAAGTATATATTTATGGTTGTGAGGAAAACCCTAACTAAAAGCAAAACCAAGGTATTTGAGAAATAGAAATAACAAAATATACTTTAATATAAATACTTATAGTGAGTCACGGGATTTCCTACTGGCAGACTGCAAGAGAGGACCTTGATGAAGCCCACTCCTCATGTTATATATGTTGGCAACAACATTTAAACAGATAGGTAACAGAAGGATGAAGGGTGGTGGTATAGTCATATAGTCAGCCAGTGCCATTTCCTCTGGAGTGCTTTGACAAGCTATTTGATTGACCTTACTGCTACCTTTTCATACCTTTCTGATGGTATCAACATATACCATAATGATTGGTGTCTGTTTGCTTTCTGCTGACTATTTCCACCCCAGGGTCACAGTACTAGGAGTTAAGTGATTTATCTACCAAAAGCCGTGATACATTTTAATACACTTACTATAATGTGGAATGCTCCATACTGCTGCATTATTTTGCTTAATGGTTAATCCAAGACTTTCCTTGGCACCTTAGGCTGGAGGCAGATATTTAGCTATAGATATAATATATAATATACAATATACTGTATAAGAGGCAAAGATCTAACTATAGATACAATCCAAGTGACTCCTGTTATCTAGAGGAAGGCAGTGTTAATCTTCAAGAACAGTTCCTAGCAAGCATTAGGTGGAACGCAATTGCAAATTAAGTCTCAAATATGCAAACCTGGGCTGTCCTGGAATGTTGGAAGCTGTGTTGGGTGTGTTCCTGTAAGTATCACAGAAAGTGGGAATCCTGTCTGGTAAAAAGGGATGAAGCAAGCATTATTCCAGCTGGCAACAGTAAGGAGACTTGTTCAGGGAAATACCTGATAGTGTCGGGGAAAACCTGATCTAGCTAACTACATTTTATTAGGAGGATAATAAACAACATGGACTCTATGCCTGTGCAGCTAGGACAAAAGGCAGATACAAGTGAACTCAGATGAGCTCTCTCTCAGACAAAGAGCAGGCGGAATGGTATACAAAGAGGTGACACAGAGTATAATGTTAAATCTTGATTTCTAATGTAATAAAGTCAAGATAAAAATCTAACAACAAAAATAAATCTACTGTCTCCTTGTGGTCAGTATGTTATGAGGTACTAATAAGACAGTACATTGGTGTATTTCAACTTCCAAAAGTTTTACTGCTAGTTTGCTTTTAAAGGAGACCTTCCAGAAACTCTGAGCATAGCTGACATAATCATTTCTGATTCCAGTATCAGGGTGATATGAATTATCCTGGCTATGCCCAATTTTTCTCTATACAATGAAACATTTTTCTATGTCTCCACATGGCTTAGAAAGGCAAGACTCTAATTCAAGGTCTGAGTCACAAGGGCCAAAAATACTGAGGACCTGTATCAATGCACAGCATGGTTGTTAGTGTTCAGAATGCTTGGCTTTTTCATCCTAGTCAAAGGCTCACTCTTCCTTGCACTGAAATGCAGAAGATCTTGATATGTAGGTTACTTATCAAAATGTGTTTATAAAAAAAGTGATTGTATGATGGTATAATGTTGCATAGTATAAGAATGCACTAGGGTTTTATTTTAATGATATTTTGGGGAGAAACTCAAGTAAACTTAAGCTAGCTTCTGGATATGTAAGAAAAAAGGGCTGAAAAGTAACTTGTTATTTTCCCATAAAGTTTCATATCCTAGCTGTGAAAATTCTCAATTTATGGAATTGTAGATGAGCATTGGAATACCCCAATTATCCCCGATATGCACAAATTTCTAGTTATATAGTTTAAAGTATTGTGCATAATTAACCAGACAGAACATTCATCAAAATTCTTAATGAACTAATTTTGTCATACTTATGTTGCTCCAACAGAAATTACATTAAGGGGCATACCTGCTTGATTTCCCAAGGAATATGTCTGAAGATTTAGCTGTATTAAGTTATTCTCTCTACTACTAATGAGATCTCTTGAGTATTCTTGACTCGTGTGAAACAAAACTGTGACCATTTAAGTATAAATTAATTGGAACTAGTAGGCACATTTGAAAGAAGTCCAAAGATTTAAAATTAAAAGTACAAGTTCACTTTGACAGAAGGGTTTATTCAAATCTTGCCCCAAAAAATTATCCAAACTTCCAAAAATATGTGGGTGTGTGTATATGTATATGTGTATATAACACATACTGTATGTTACCCTTCAGGCCAACAATGATAACACCCTGAAAAGTCATAGCTTGAGGATAACATTTGGCAATTATAGCTATTCTCTGTTCCCAAAGAGTGAAAACTACACATTACCAAAAGGGCATAATATTTATTAGAATAACATAACGTGATTATAAATCTAAGGCATGTCAAATTTTTCAACTTTCAATTTTGAAATACTGTATTAGGTGCTCAAAAGTTGTGACATGCCTTGGAGATTGTAAAGATATTTTGGTTACTTAAGATAATTTAGATGTGCTTGGTAAGTAACTACATAAACATCATAACTTTTTAACATTTTGTTTGTTTCATGTGACACCAGGTCATCTATATGTCTGTTTAGTCTGGTTTTTTTAGGTGCTGACTGTTGATGGATTGCTTAAATGTCCTCTGTTTCTTATTTTAAATAGTTCTTTACCTGTAAATCAGAATTGAATGGGGCAGTCCTTGAAAGTGATAATAGTAATGCATAAGTAAAATGTAATATTTAAGAAGTTCAAACACATTGCAATAGTAGTAGTACTTAGATTTATATATTGCTTCATAATGCTTTGCAGATCTCTCTAAGCAGTTTACAGTGTCAGGACATTGCCCCCAACAATCTGGGTCCTCATTTTACCAACCTCGGAAGTATGTTCCGAGGGAAGAACCTTCTCCGTTCCTCCCTGCAGGCCCTAGGATGAAGAGGGAGTGGGCCTGGATCTTCCTCCAAATTCCCTCTGCCTTGCTCTACCTCTCCCTTGCTCTGCCTAGCCGGACTTTGCTCTTTCCCAGTTTCTTCCATAGCCAACAGAGCCACACTCCCACTCCCTGTCAGCTGCTCGGCCTCCCCCTCCAAATCAGATTCCGACAGGGGCATGACAACATGTACTCCTCCATGATTTCTGATCTATAAATACAACAAATAAATCTCTATTTTATAACTTGCTTCTTAATGTCCCAATTCCTTTACTATAAATGATGGCCAGCTGGGTCATTTTTAATAGTAATTTTTATTAGTATTTTATATATATATATAATATGCTTAATATATATATATTATATATATATATATATATATATATATATATATATATATATATATATATATATATATATATATATATATATTCAGAAAAAAAGAAAAAGGAAATAAAAACAGAGAAGAAAAATAATATGGTAAAGGAGAAGTATATACTGTATATAAACAAACAATTTATCTTTTCATCACAACAAATATTAATAATTTTTGAATTTATCATCTCTTAAAATATAACAAATGAACTCTACTTCCCATGTATCATCTCTTATCTACATACGTATGTTTAAAATCTCATTCAGTCTCATTCAGCAAAAATCCATTAAAGGTTACTAGCGATAACAACATATTTATTTTGACTGTGATCAAATAAAAACAACTTTATATTTCTTCCTTTTACTTTTAACCTTCTTAATCTTTGATCCCTTCTAATAATGTTTTAGAACTTTATTTCTTTTAATTTCTTCTGTGTTTCTTCTCAGAAAATTCTGTAAGTTTTTATCAACTCTATTTGTTATTCCAATATGGGAAAATTATCCTAGCCACTCTTTTGGTATTTGTTATTTATATATCCCTTTTAATTATTAAGACAAAAGCTGGTTTCATTTGTAAAACTAGCGTAGCTTCCTTTGCCACATCATTTTTACTGCTTATAGTTTTTAAATCCACTTTCAGGTCAGTCTCAATCTTGTTCAGTAAAACTTCTATCATGTTCTTCTTCCATATCATCATTTAAAAACAGCCTATTTTAACTTTTTATTTCACCACAGTCATCAGTTCCACTAAAAATAGAGTCATCTTCATTTTACCATTTCTTGCCCAGATGCCTGTGCCAGTTGGTTCCTTCTGACAGAGAAAAGTCAAAAGTGCTAGGAAACCTTTTCAGTGAAAAATTTTTCTCTCCTTTTATTATTATTTTAAAGAGCATTTGCTAATTTATCCTAGCTTAAAAGTATTTTAAAGATTTCCAATAAAATCAATAGGGCTTAATTTTGCTTATCCCCAGTGGGATCGAACTCATTTGCTCCTTCAAAAGCTATCACTCCTTAGCACTTCAGTTTTTTGCTATTTGTCAGCAGGTGATGCCTGCTTGTGATAAATTACTTTAATTCTCATTTGTTCATTTTGTTCTCTTTTTGGCCAAGCATCTTCTAAAAGCAAATACAACTTTTCCTGGGAAATTTGCATTTCCAGATATTTCATAAGTACAAGTGGAAAGCTTTAAGGCTGATCTGTCTTGAGACTGTCGCAATGGCACCCAAATGATGCAGAGTGGAACAACAAGAAATGAGTGTTCTTGTTTAATGATCAATTCTTTCCAATCTCTCAATAAGCAAGCAAGGTAAGAGAGGTGAACATAACTGCTGTAGCACCAGAATCAGAAGGCATACCCAGAGCCTAAATCTGGTTAGCAGCATGGGAGAGTGTTTTTCTGTATCTCTGTTGTTTCGCTTTGGTTTCCAACAGCCAGCAGTGCTAATATGAGCAACAGTCACCCTCCCCACCGTAGATGAGATCAGATCTTGTTATGCTGCACATTTATAGACAGTTTTACCTACAGGTGAATTGCAAAACAACTGTGCCTCTTCAGACAATCGATTCCTCTCCAATTAGCTTTGATTTTGCAGTTCCTTTTTTTGTGGGGATCAAATGAAATTAATTGCCTGAGGGGATCAATCTCAGAATGATCTCTGCAGGTTTTTGTTCCAGGTGGCAAAATGGATTTTAGTGCCCCCTCCAACAGAACAAGGATTTTGACTTAAACTTGATTTTCACTGCATGGTAATGGCAAAAGAAATTACTTATTGAGCCAAGAGAGGAAAGTGCTGATTAAAACTGCTGTAAGAGAGTTTCTTCTGTTCTAAGCATATAGAACTCAGCGACCAGAAATATGATGGTAAGGGTATAGTGGGGACCAGGTGATACTATAAATAAATTTTTAAAAACAGCTTTACTTCTTGTTTTCCCATAGGAATGCCCTAGTGGAGCTGTTAATGAAGAAACATTCAAGCAGATCTATGCACAGTTTTTCCCTCATGGCGGTGAGTGACAGCATTTCTTTTATTGAGAAGAGCTAGCTTAAAATACAAAACTCATGAGTTAGACAGAACTGAAGATACATTTTCTCAATCTATAGTTCCTGAAAGAGAAGTATGAGAATTGGAAAAAAAAGGAAAGCACACATAAATTACCTATGCATATTAGAAAATGGCAATCTGCCAGCTATGCTCTTTCATATCATGGCTTTCAGAATCAAAAATGAATCCAGAGAGTACTCAATTCAGCTCTGCCTATGTTCACTTTTGTTATTTTAATAATATAATCTTCAATTGATTTGTGTTTTTCAGATGCTAGTATGTATGCCCATTATCTTTTTAATGCATTTGATACAGCGCAGAATGGATCTGTGAAGTTTGAGGTAAAGAAATTGTAATTTGTCCTTAGTATGGGTAACAAGCATTAATTTGTGTGTTTATGTCTATCTGTGCAAATCTCTGAGATGAGGTCATTAGGATCTCTTTAATAAGTTATTTCCTATACAACATGAATGGAAGTGATGTATAAGAATGGGCTTTGGGGCTTTTTACCTGTTGCATCTATATTTTACAATGCAAATGTTTGATGTAGTCCATTTAAACAGTAAACTTATGAATTCTAAGATGGATAACTCATATCAAAATATTTATTCATATCTGGTTCAATGCCAATCACAGGCTTCTTAACCATGCCTAAAATTTTCTTCCACTGTCTACCATTTGAGAATTTAATAATGTAATCATCTGACTTGCCATTCTTTTAGCTGTTTCGAAAAAGCTACCATCTAGGTAGAGCCTGAACCATACTGGCCTGACCTTAGAATTGAACAAAGGCATTGTTAAGTATAAATGAACATTTTTATATGAGATCCTGATTCTAACAAAGCATCATTTGCCAACGTTGCTCTATTGAAAAGTTCAGAGAAAGCATTTTCATTTGGTTAAAGCAAATCAGTATTCAGTTAAATCAGATTTGTATTTGTTTTCCTGGATTCACAGGATTTTGTGATGGCACTCTCTATTCTTTTGAGAGGAACAGTTCATGAAAAGCTACGATGGACATTTAATCTCTATGACATAAATAAAGATGGCTATATAAACAAGGAGGTAAGGTGGTTTATAGTCCTCTCCAGACTTTTGGCTGCTGATTAAACCTGCAAAATGCAACTCAGGCTTGGCATCAACCTACCTACTAAAAGATTTCTATTACTAGCTCTGGATTAAATATTTCTTAAATACATAATAATGAATTAGCTTTTAGTATATATAAATTATTGGTTTCTGTGCATTTCTAATCATCTTATCAAACATGTCAAACACTTGCTGTACAAAATATATAATGAATGTTAGATCCATATAAACAAAGGGCATTAAGCTTTTTCCCCACTTCCTGTTGGAGCTAAAATTTACCTTGCTTTTCATATTGCTTTAGTTCAGGACTAGCTGAGAAAACCACTCAATGCTTAAAATAAACATTGAAAGACAGGCATATTACAAGCAAGTATCTATTTTTTCTGTTATTCGTTAATAAAACAATTAGTTTAAAAAGTGTCATAGCTTTTAGCATACAATATGTTTTATCGGTTTTATAAGGATTAAGACAACTGGAAGGTGCCAATATGAGATAGAGTGAAAGAGAAAGGAGGCTGTAACACATGTCACAGATACAACAGCCTTGCTCGGGTTTTTAAGTCATACTTACAAATAGTGTCTGTATTATCACCAGTCTTCCTATGTTTAGAAGAGGTTGTCTGAAGGGGCTTTTATTTCTATCCATGCAGTTCAAAAAGAAATGAGATGAAATGAAATGATAAGATGAGATGAGTTATCAAAGTTCCAATTATGTGTTGGCACCTTCAAGTTGTCTTAATTCTTATAAAAACAACCAACCCTATCAGCACTCAAAATGTCATAAATGGAAAATCAATACTGGCTTTCCCATTCAACATAGAAACTAGGGGTGGTGGACAAAGTGGAGACAATGCTTGGACAAGGCTTGTCACCTCCATTACTGAGGTTTATGTATCCATAACATCATATTGGGCAATAAAGCTTAAAATCTTACTTCATTCTCTTTAACTGCATTGAATGGAGGCATTTTCACTTTGTCCAGATCACATCATATAAACACATCTGTATAAATATTTAAAAAAAACTAAGACAAATTGAGACATCACATGAAATTGAGTAGTGTGTGTTGCAAAAAACAATAATAACATAGCAGAGCAGAAAGCAATCTGATTGCTGGGTGTCTTGTCCCAGACAACACTTTCTGGAAGAACTGAATCTCTGTTCATCTCAGCAAATCTTTCTTTGGAGAAACAGGAATACAAAGAGAGAAGTACATAGCACATTTATGGCTCCAGCAATAATCTCACAGACAAATTTGCAATGCACAAAGCACCATATGTCAACTTGGCCATTTTAGCCTTTTACGAATTTACATGGCAACAACTTCCCTCAATATGTCCAATAAATTACACAAGCTCATTATCTCTTCTGAGCCACACACTATGCCAGGAAATATTTGCAAGGAATTTCTGTGCTGTTCTTTGAAGTGGAACAGGCAAACATCAAATTCATCCAATAACTGGGTTGTATTTTGTTATTCTGCTGAATAACAGCAGAGTTTCTACATATATTAGTCCAGTTCTAATCCAAGGGAGACTTATTCCCAATGTAATTAGATTAGAACTGAGAAACTAAGAGAAACTAAGGAGAATTTTTCTAATGGTGGGAGCAATCAACCAATGGAACAGCTTGCCTTCAGAAGTTGTGGGTTGTCCATCACTGGAGGCTTTCAAAAAGAGACTGGACAAGCATTTGTCTGAAATGGTATAGGGTTTCCTGCTCAAGCAGGGGGTTGGATTAGAAGATCTATAAGGCCTCTTCCAATTAAGTTCCATTGAGATTCTGAAGGAAATGCTATGTTTTCTAAGGGAGAATGAACGAAAGCCAGAACTTCTTACTCAAAAAGCTAGCATGGATTATATAGTAGGTATAATACTGTTTTCATTTTTGCAAGAAAATTAAAATATTTTAACAATTAAATTAAAACATTTTAATTTCCTTCCAAAAAATACTTTTTAAAGAATGTATAGTAACACCTAGAAGCAGGAATCAGCATCAGACAAACAACTGGGCAAAAATCTATAATCAAATCTAACCAAGAAGCAAACTACACCCTCATCATTACCTCACAAGCTACGATGTATAAAGAGGCAGCAAACTCCACCCTCATTCACACTAATGGTATTAACTATTTGGAAAGTGAAATATGTGCAAGCAAACAACCAAGCTCACAGAATACTAAGATCTTCAGAATTGCCCATTGGCTCATTGGTTCAGTTAGCATATGCACAAAACAAGTTAGTAAAATACACGAACATAATTTTCCAGAGAGATGTACTAGAGGTTTGCAGCAGCACCTTTGGGATTAACAAGTTTAGTAAGGTAAGCATTTGATAGATAGAGTCAAATGAAATGTGCGATAGAGTGAACAGCAAGTCCTTGAAGTTTATGTCATAATAGATTTGTTAGTTTTTAATGTGCTGCAAGATTTTTATTTTTGGTAGAGCAACAGCACTTGGCTGTTATTGCTTACATAACATGTGAGACAAACAAAGGGTTGTATCCAGCACAACTTACATTTTCTTATATACATATAATTGTTGATTGTATTATATTGATGAGACTGACTGATGATATCCAGTGATGGCTTTGCATTAATAAACAATTATATTATTAATTACAGCCTTAGGTGACAATTAAAAATTGATCTTCAGAACTGAAGTAACACTCTATAACTGAAAGGATCCAGTATAGTGAGCAAAAGGAGATAATAAAACCAAAAAGATAGATAATCCATCTTGGATAAAGAGAAATGGGTTTTGCTAATACAAAACTGTCCTTGGATATAAGCTGCTGACGAAAATACCTGGATCTAACTTAGAAATAACAATTAAGAGTACTGATCTGTAAACATGGTTATGAGAAATCCAGTCCATGTTCTTGCAAATGCAAGTAATGTTCAACCTGTGCCTTACAGGATGTCTGACAAGGCCAAATATAGCAGGTCTGGGCATGCTGAATAAATTTTGTTTTAGGTAGAAAGGTTTATTGAATTAAAAGTTACTAAACAGACATTTTCTAATGAAAAGATCAAAACATTTGAAAATGTCTTTATCATAGCTATGAACTCAATAAACCTGCTAATTGAAACAATTCTGTTTCAATTAGAAGGTTTTTAGTCCATGTGCAGCTTTAAATCACAGTCTTCCTAACCGGGAATATTGCCATGTCAGTATTGTTTTGTTGTGGAAAATCAGCACTCAAAGGGGGAAAAAAAGATTTCTAGGGTGTTATTGCCACAGCTGTATTGGATTTGAAAATTAATCCTATTTGTGATCTCTCTTGTGTTTTAATTGTTATAATTTCAGGAAATGATGGATATAGTAAAGGCAATTTATGACATGATGGGCAAGTATACTTACCCAGTACTGAAAGAAGATGCTCCAAGACAACATGTAGAAGTATTTTTCCAGGTAATATTCAGGTGTTTCTACATTGAAAAATCATATTTTTAATTATTACATATTTGGAGTAGACATCTGCAGAACTGTAGAGCTATGCTTCTGTGGCATTTCTACATTATGCTTCAAAATCAATACAAAACCAATCTTTTTCTTTACAGAAAATGGACAAAAACAAAGACGGCATTGTAACTTTGGATGAGTTTATTGAGTCATGTCAGGAGGTAAGGGAAGACTTCCTTCCTTTTACAGTAAAACCAGTCAAGAAATCATCTTGATGTGGTTCATCCACTATTTTACATCATTCCAATGTGTTTATTTTTTATTTATTAATCCACTATATAAAGTCAGTCACCTATCCAGTGAAACTTTGAGTGACAAAGAGAATAAAAACATAATCAATTCATCCCTCCTCCTCAAGTTGAGGCTCCCTATGAAAATCTCAGGTCAAGTCCATATACCCATATGTCCATATAACCATGCCAGAGCCTTTAAATCTAATATCTTGGCCCAGTGCCTGCAGAAACAGGCAGGTCTTTGTGGTCTTGTAAAAGACCAAATGACTTGCTAAGAACTTAAAATTATATGACACATTCTGCTTATAGGAAAAAATAATGAAGTCAAAGTGTAAACAGAGGGTTGAATTTGCACAGGATTGAAATTGGCACAATTTGCACAGATGAGAAGATGTACAAAGAGAAAAGAATGATGTCAACGCAACACAATAAATTGAGAGGTTAAAAGTAAATGCAAGGAAGAAGTCTAACTTCTCTAAGAAGTTATTGCATGAAGGCCCTGATAAGAAAACAAGTTATACTGAGCATGAGAGGGCTTAGCAACATAGAAGAGGACTGAGAAAAGTTGAAGGCAGACCCTATTTATCTTGGAAGTCCCATTCTAAATAGAGCTCAATAAAGAAATGGTCAAAGGCATGAATATTTCATTCCAAAAAAAAGTGAACAAAATCTGTTAAAATACACACCCATCCCCGCACCATTACCCAAATACTTTTTCCCAAGAATTTTATTAAGTAGAAGATTCTCATTACAGGTCAGATCCCTCCACTCATCCATCCACCCGATCCCCCATCTGAGGTCATGAGCAATTTGATATAGATCCTTATCAAGCTCATGTAGGCAAAGCAAGCTCATTCTCAAAAGAGAGTCTGGGCTTTGTTCCTGGCTTTGGTGATGCAAAGCTCATGTGGTTTAGCCAGAAAAGCAGGATACCGTTGGACCATATAGGCAAGGCAGGAGCATTTTCAAAATGTAAGCTTGAACAGGTGCCAAACAAGGCAGTTAATTGATAAGTGAAGAGTACTGTATATTTCAGAAAGCCATTGTCTTTCTGCCTTTCTATGTAGAAAAGACTATAGATATATATTATCAAATTATAACTGAAAGGATCAGTGAAATAATAGTGTAAAAAGACAAATATATTTAGAATTTCATTAAAAATTGAAAATTGTAATCCATCTGCTTCCTAACAACTCCTTCATTTCTCTAGTGGCTACATTATAGACCTTAAGGTCCTTTTAAGAATAACTCACATCCAGCAGAGATCTCTAATATTCCCTTAGGAGATCACTTTTCATTCTTCATTAAAACAGAGCTAAACTTTATTAAATACATAGCATATATTTTATAATGTTTTTCTTCCTATAATTGTTTATCAGAAGAATACTTGATGATCAGTTGCTTTCCTGGGCCTTGCAGAGCTAATTAAACATTGCATATAAACACTTTTCAAATAACTCTTCATGCTTATGATACTTGGTAGAATACAAAAGTATGTACCAAAGTACCATAAATATAATGAAAATACATATGTAATTAAATGTAAAGGACTATCTTTATATGTAAAGTGGGGACTCTTTTGAGTAGGGCATAGAAGCTTAGTTCTTTCTTTACAGTCCTGTGATGAGGACCCTCATATTTTTATTAGAAGCATTTGCTTGTACATCTCAGTTAGGTTCCCAGTGGACGATGTGATGTTTATTTTCATTTCAGTACTTATATTTAGTTTGTAAAATTAAATTTCCTTATTCCATTAAATATTGAGCGTCCAGGTCACCTTATTCAATATTATGATGGCAATACATTAATATCATTTTAGTTTCCACATTTAGCACAACAGACAAGGCAATAGACAAACATCTGATCCTCTTTAAATTACTCACTTCAAAAAGAGTGGGAACAAAATAAAAATCCTTCATTTCCTACTTTCCTTCAGAAGAAGAAATTATCTTTTCATTGTTCCTTTTGAAAAGAACTATCCATGTTCACTGTCTTGAGCATAGCATCCAGATTCTCCCCTGTAGCTACTTGCAAAGAGTGATCAGCTGTCATACAGTAATCTATTGGCCACACAATATTGTACTCCATTTATCATGCTTGATTATGTGCCATCAAGTCATGTTCAACTCCTTGCATCCACACAGATTTTCTCCTTGATGAACTGTCCCTAACCTGGCCTTTCAAGTATTCCAATAGTGCACCCATCACCATTATAACTAAATGGATTACCTTTCTGCTAGTTCTGCTAACCTTTCTTTAAGTAGGACAAAGTTATCTTTTCTATACTCCAAAATGTTGGAGAATAGAGTTACCCCATTTTGCTGAAGCTACTTGTGAATGCATGTATGCTTAACTTTTTTTAAAAAAAAATAAACAAGTGTGACTAACTCTTCTTGCAAGACTGATTGCATTTCCCTTTACTTAGACATTATCTGTGAGAGACTTCCTATTTTTCAGGTTCAGTTTCAGTCTCTGCAACTGGTTCTTTTAAGTTAGATTTAGCCTCCCTTGTTTCATTAGAATACCAAGCAGACATGGGCAGGGTTTTTTTTCTGCTTTCCCTTTTTGATTTCTTATATTACCATCTGAGCAAAGCAATTCCAATTATACCCAGTATGACAAGCAATTTTGTCAGAAAGAGAAATGTAACATTTATAATAAATCTATTAGCTCCTATCACAATAAATTCAAATTTGAATCTATTTTATTTAAGCCCAAACCCCAAACAATAGCAAAATAGTTGTACAGAATCAGCAGATCAAACTTGTATAACCATTCAGATTTACAATTACATTTCCTTATCTCCAGGAAACAGGCCTTGGGGTAAGCAAAATAAATAAACATTATACATTCTGTAGTTCTCCTAAATCATTTGTTCATGTTTGCCTATTTCACTAGCCTTCTATTCTGGTAGAGAAACATCAGATGCATCAAATATGTCCTTCTTGAGCATCCATCTTTCATCAGCATTGTTTGATCTGTCATGCTAACGCTTTCCCAGATCATCATGCACCCTATTTTATTTGTAAAAAAGAATTTATCACCCTTTTCCAGGCTTATCACAGGCCCCTGGCAACAACTTCTATGGTTCAATTGAAGATCATAAAATCGTAGAGCTGGAAGGGAGCTTGGAGTTCTTGTAATCCAAACCCTTGCTCAAGGCAGGAGTCCTTATACTATCCTGGGCAAATGGTTATTTAATCTTTTATTGAAAATTTCCAGCAATGGAACATTGGAACAATTGTGGAAATCAAGCTGTTCCACTAATCATTCTTGTTGTCAGGAAAATTCTTCTTACTTCCAGTTTGGTTCTCTGTCTGACCAGCTTCTAGCCATTGCTTCTTGGAAGAGTTAGGGCATAAAAGAAAAACACTTGAATGGCACACTATTAATTAATGCCTGTGAAAGCTTTTGGGGCATCTTGAACTGTAATAGTCATATTTCTCATATTTTACAATATATATATATAGCTATCACTAACCATATTACCAAGCCTGAAGTATGGGGCTCTGAATAACAGAGTAAATTAAATGATGTAGTTAATAAATAATGAGTTGCTATGGAAGTGAAGAAAATAATTCAGAAAAAAAGAGCTAGAAAGAGGTTGATCACTTTCTTGTACCAGGAACCAGGGTTCAGTTTCCTAGAAATCCAGAAACTTGAGTCTGCAGAAGGTAGAATCATTTTAAATATATATTTTAAGTTATAAGAGGAAATCAAAAATTATAACAACAAAGGTATCAGAAACAAGATTGTTATTGTTGTCAATGAAAACTGACAACAAACTCATATAAAAGAAGAGGGAGAAGAAGGTAATCTTAAAAAGAAATGCAACATTCATTTTTTTTTACAACCACAATCAATCTTTCTTTTCAAAAGAGTGTGAATACAACACATAAAGGTAATATGTAAGAAAAATATTACTAATATTTTAGTAGTAATGATGACCTAATGTGATTGAATTTTCTTTTATTGCACAGTTTTCCAAAGCTCTTACTGTTAATTTTTCAGACTGGGCAACTTCCCACATTGAAATACCTCTGAATACTTTATATGAAATGCATGTCAGATTTCCATTGTTTTGCAATAGCAAATCTAGTAGCTAACAGTGAAACTGAAACAAATTAATTAAGAGTCTATGTATGTGTGCAGCTGGGTTCAAATGTGATAAATAAAATTCCCATTCTGATATGCATTAAATATTTAGACAATAAGCTAGCTGAATGATTTATTATAAAATATTGTCAGATGATTTCCTAAAGCACAGGACATGGACATCAAAGTTGGCAACATATATCAATTTATTTCTACAACCGCAGAAGATTTGCAATTTATATAGCATTCTATAATAGTTAACAGCTTGTTGAGACAAAGAAACTTTATAAGAGTTTAAGAATTAAAATCAGACCAGAATCATGCTTATGCCCATTTTTTGGCAGGCACAGAGATGCTGTGACAAGAGAGCTGCTTGGGATGGTGGGTTGGTTTTTTTCAGCCAATTGGTCAGGGATAAAATGTTCCTCTTTTTTGCAGGAGCTTTTGGTTACACATAGGGTCCAAAGCTTTCACCCACAAAGTCTGCTAAACTTGTGTAGCTGTATTAACATTATAGCAACAAACAAACAAATAAAAAACCCCACAACAGCATATTTAGAGGATGTATGTGCACACAGAGAGAGAGACACTAGACTTCAGAAAATCAGCCAAAGCAATATAACATTCTAATGTTTTAAATGAACAACACACAAAACCATTAGGACAGATGCATGGGATCACATAAACTGGACTTTGTTTTGACTGCTCTTTTTCAGAGTAACGTCACTTTTTGCCCCGCCATATATTCAGACTCATACATGATAATGTGTAAAACGGATAATCTGTGGGCCTTCAAAAACAATCCCCCATTGCTATCGCAGACTGGACAAAACTGTGTCAGCAGCTTAAATATGTATATTGTATTTTCTTGTTGTTTCCAGGATGACAATATCATGAGGTCCTTACAGCTTTTTGAAAATGTCATGTAACAGCAGCTGAAGAGCAGTCTAGAAATCTGAGATTTTATATGTACTGAGATCCTGAAGAAATGAAGTCAAGATTTTTCTCCCCATTGTCTTTTTTGATGAAAGCTTTTTACTACTTGGACAGACTCAATGTATAAGGATTTTGTATGTTACTGCAAACTGAGCTGTGTCTCTGAATGCAACACTCAATCTTGCCTCTCTCAAGAGATGCTGACTAGAATTTATCTAATTTAAAAGCATGCTAATAAAATCTGACCAGAGAGAACTGCTGCTTAAAGTTTAATGAATTAGTGAAGTTTAAATTATTGAAATAATATTCAACATTCTATTAGATAATCACAAAAAATCTGTTGCTTTGACTCTAGCAAGCTGGTTTGCATATGGTAACACAGCATCAGTAGCTTTAATCATCCGTTGTGTTTTTTGTATCATCACATTGTGTTAACATTTTCCTTTGATGGTACTGGAAAAGTTTGTGCTACTTTTACAAGCTGACACAAATATAACATGGTAAATGGGTTTTTTAATTTGTTTAGAACTTGTCATGACAATTATTTATTTATATTTATTGCACAATATTTGTTGGGCAATAAATGTAGAACAGTGACTAATGTATTGTACCAGATTCAGGCATTTGTTTATCCAAGGAAAGACTTTCCATTCATCAGGACTGTTGCTGGAAATATACATTTCTTTTCACCACTAACAAAATAGTTACAATCTGGAATCTACCTGCAAAAGGGTATTTCCATGTATGCTAAAGTTCTTACTTTTCAAGACAAAGATTTGACAAGCTGGTCCATTTCAAAAATGCCACTATAGCCTCTCCCTTTCACCCAGAGCAAATGTTCAAGCATGCTCAAGTGAAATTAATAATTTGGGGCAGGGCCTGTGCAAGAGAAGGGTTACCAAAAGTGAAACTGAAAAGCATGTGTAGGTGTGTTTTTGACACATTTTGCTATTTGATTACTAAGTGCCAGCTGTTGTGTTGAGTTTCATCTGCGGGCTGAGTAAAATCGAATATATCTGATGCAATGGAAAGAGGAAATAATCAAGACAGCCAATACCATAATCTACTGTATAGGTAAGCCTAGTGTTTTATTGCTTTTGACTTGAAAAAAAACATTACTATAAAAGAAGATGGCCTGCTTTGAAAGAATATTTAGAGGACTTGAAGCCAATTGTCTACCTGTTCCATTGTTTACCAAACCTGTGCATGCAGTTGCCTTAAGAGTTGAATTTTAAAAAATTGGTTCTCTAAAGACTGCTTTAACATGTAGCAGAGAAGTGATACTCTCACAGGAATTCCAAAATATTTCCCTCATATCTTTTCAAAGTATTTAATCACTCCCTTTTTTGCTTTCAAAAAGTCCAGTTTAGGTTTTTCCTCTTCTGGTGATTATTCATACGAAACTGAGACTCACCTAAAAACAAATTACAGTACACTTTTTGCAGAAAATGTCAGGAAAATATTTAGCTAAATAGGACAATGGTTTTGCCTTATTGTTCCAATTGACCTAAAGGGATCGAAGATTCAAGCTTTTGAAAAGTTTCAGGGGAATGAAATACCCAACTCTTCTAAATCATTGCTCAGTACAACACATAAGATATTATTTTATTTGACAAAACATTCACTAATTTTTATATCTTGCATTCAAGCTGAAATGTGCAGGCTGTTCTTTGTATATTGTGTACCTACAGTTTTCAAGCACAAAACCAGCCATACTGGCCTGTGTATGCTGAAACAAAGTCACTGCATAGTTCATAGTTTCATAGTTAAAGCAACTCAGATTACATTTAAGTGTTCTGGGATATAAAAGTGTTAAAAGTCCAAGAAATCTTTAAGCTAGCATTGATTTCACTGGCCCTGAGAGTTGCAGTTTTTAATACAAGGATATTAAGACTCAGGGTGAACAACTGCCGTTTGGAGATTGGGGGTGGGGAATCACATCCTATTGATGTTTTTGCCCCTTTCAGATGCAAATGTTTAAAAATAAAGATTCAACCTGCTATTTTGAGCTATTTTGTTAGCAGTTAACATGGCTGATGCTGAAAGGCATGATGAAAGGTAGGTTGGTGTTTTTAAAATGAAATTTGAGGTTTCAAACTCCAAGACTACATTTTAAATTGTATGCAGTATATGTCATTCACATAATGACAATTTCAGTCAACTGACCTAACCATGATATTCTTCACACTACTGTGCCATTTTTTTTTCAAATGGAAGTCTCATGAAATGCAAACAAAACAGTGTTTTAAGATTACAATACTAATGAAGTAGCTTTGAGGTAAATTCTACTGAAAGTATTAATGGAATTTACTTCCAAATAATCTTGGTTAAGATTGAACTTACTGATTCAAATACAATTGCTTTCAGCAGCAGTCACAGAGTTAGCATTTAAAATCAGTACATCCACTATATGCAGAAACCTCTAACTGAACTTATTAAGGGTTGTTTATTTGCCTAACACAGTTTTGCAATAAGACACACGGAGAAAGGAACCCAGAAAGAAATTACTCTTGGAAATATATGAATGTGAGGGAATGCTTATATGACCCCCAACAACTTTGTTCTACATATGGACGTCTCCATTTTCTTATTTGCCTTAAGATATTGTTAGCATACCTTTTGTTCTAGCAAAATAGCGTTTTATTTCAGATAAGCTAAACAATGAGCCTGATCTATGGTTAAGCTAAACAGGAGGTGAAGAGATTAGGAGATCTTCCAGCCCAATTCTGGAAGGTCTGTTACCCACCAGTGGCAGATAAACATGCAACTAGCTTTCAGCCTGTCATTCACAGAGGCTCCCAAACCAATTCCCAAAGGCTCCTAAACAAGGAAGACATTATACACCAACAGGAAACTGTCTAATATGGGATTCACATCCTATGCTACACTATGTTAGCCATCACCAATAAAAACCATTGCCACTATTTTCCCCACTTGTTCTCCTGAAAGTGAATAAAATCAGCTCTGGAACATACTGTAGCAATTTTTAGTTGAGTTTAAGAACTAACTGCGGAATTATAGCTGGATTGTCACACATACAAAATAAATATCGAACATTTATAGTTAAGCTATATAAGAATTAAATTTGATTTCCTGGTTTAAGGAAAAATGTTCATTATACACAGGAATGAAGATATATGAAAAGTAGTGCCAAGTCCATGACTTCTTTTTTCCTGGGGGAAAAATAACTAAGGGCTGCAACAAGTAGCTTTCCTTATATTGTTCTAACTTGTGACCATCATATTTTCAATAAGGTTTTAGCTATATTTTTACAACAGATTATGTATTATTGGCAAGGAAAATATATTTTAAAAATATCATTCATAGTTCTATATTTTATAAAGCACATTAACTGTAAAGTCTTTATACAGAAAGTTGTAAACCTGATACTACTGTAACTGGGTTTGTAATGTGATGGGCATGTTCTCAGAAAACTTTTAGATGCCCTTTAGATATCTTGTAGAATATATTTGGAGATTTTTTTCCCCCAGGGATTCTCCAGTTCATAAGTGTCCCTCCTGTGTCTGGCTCAACTGCTTTTTAGTTCCACTGATAAACCTTGGAAGTAGGATCATCATTGAAGTACTGTAGGTGTCAAGATATGTAACTTTCCAGATAACATTATGTGATTCCCCTCCAGTGCAGCCACCATGGCCTTTTTGCAAACTGAAACCCCAGAAAGGGATTCCCCTATGCACCTCTCTCTCTTCTTTGTCAATTAGCTGGCGGGATTTTCTTCTTCTTTTTTCTAACAGTTTAGTATATGAAACACTGACTGCTTGATCCACACTCCATACCTGTTCTACTATATAGCAGGAAAGAGACTTCAGATTGGGAAGATGGAATGGGGAGGAGAATTAAATTGAGTCCATGAGTCTTTGGAAAGATGGAGTAGACAAATAATTAATGATATAGGAGAAAGATGTAAGGAAATTAAAAATGTTTTTCCCAGCTTCAACCATTTAAGGATAGTTGGAGATGAGTTAAACTATTAAAATGATGCCACGTTAATATTGCTTCAGCATGAAGGAGTTAAGTAGACAATGTTGCATGAAATTTAAACAGGTGCAACTTTTTTGAACCAACATTTATATGAGCCTTTCCTCAACATATAGGATGAGGATGACAGAATTTGTAGCCAAAGATTGGAATTTATATATTAGACACACAGCTCGCAAATTTTAGATCTAAGTTTAGCTGCTGCAATAAATTAAATATATATCATGCAGAATTCATCTTTTGAAAGTAACTCTTCTGAATTCCTGTAGGAGAGTTCTTTGTCTAAAATCAAGAAAAGAAAGAGAAAAAAAGATCATATAACTTCTTAGCACAACATATTTCTCACAAATTCTGAGGCACAATGCAAACAATTGTTCAGAGAGAGATGTTGAGTTAACCCCACTGGGGTTACTAGGGAGAGACCAATTTCAAATTTCTCCTATTGCAGTCTCACTTTTTGTAAAGCTTTACATAAATATATAAATCAGCACATTTAATAAAAATGTGTATCTGATTCAAGTAAATTCTGAGTTGGATCTGATATCTTCATGTTCTGAAGTTCCATGAAGTTCTTTTCAGTATGACCTAATTCAGTATTAAATTGCTTTCCATAGAGAGAGAACTCTGTATATTAGTGTTATCTAACTCTATCAAAATCAAGGATCGATCAATAAAATGAAAGGAATTAATTTTTAAAATAAAAGATGAAGATTAGTTCTAAATAGCATATACTTATTTCCTTGACATTGATAGGTTTTGTTCTTTTGAAAAGCCTAATGCACTTGCTTGCTATATCTAGTTTTATCACAAACTAAATTCTAGAACTGACCCTGAGGTTTTTATAGCTTGATCAGTGATCTACTCGTTGCAGAATACCTTATGCCACCAGACTCGAAATTCTAGACCTAGAAAATTCTAGAGCTACGCTGCCTTCAGTCCAATCTAAGTATAGTATATAAAATCATACATTGTAATGTCCTACCTGTCAATGAATACTTCAGCTTCAATCATAACAATACAAGAGCAAACAATAAATGCAAACTCAAGGTTAATCGCACCAAACTTGATTGTAGGAAATACGACTTCAGCAACAGGGTGGTCAATGTCTGGAATACTCTACCTGACTCTGTGGTTTCTTCCCCAAACCCCAAAAACTTTAACCTTAGACTTTCTACTATTGACCTCACCCCTTTCCTAAGAGGTCTGTAGGGGGCGTGCATAAGTGCACCAATGTGCCTACCGTCCCTGTCCTATTGTTTCTTTTATTTTTCTTATATGTATCCATGTATTCATAACTATGTTTTTACTTATACCTATTATCTTGTAAGCAATTGACAAACCAAATAAAATAAAAATAAATAAATAAGTTTGCTTCATACTAAAGCTCTGAGTCAAATCAGCAGCTGACATTCAGATGACTTGTCCACCTTCATAAGAGTTGCCTTATAGATTAAATTAGAGTATTTTGAATTTAAATAATAATAATTAAAACTAAAGGCTAGCCACTAATGTAGTAAGGTTAACAGATCTGGTCTGAAAAAGTCCAGACAGCTACTAAATGGGAGCAGCTACTAAATGTTGCTGACTAATAGTCCTCCAAATCTAGTAGCCATAATGTAACAAATCCTTAGCATTATTTTTCCTGCCAACTTTTTAATCAACCTAGTATCTTTGCTAAGTAGGTGGAGACTTACTGTACTGTGTGTATTATAAATTAATCTGAATGTTGATCTATTTTTAATTTTCTTTTAATCATACAAAAAGCAAAGATATTATTTCCTTTTACTTTCTCAGTAAAAGTTTCCATAGTTGCATATATTTTGTGACTCTAATTTTCCATGGATTGCAGCTGTGCTCCAAGTACACATTAATGTGGGCTGAGCTATTAGATTGGAATCAGAAGACATGAAAATGAGACTGCAGATTGGGAAGATGGAGTGGGGAGGAAAATTAAATTGAGGTTGTGAGTTTTTGTAAAAAAATATTTGAGAATAAATTTGAACTATGGGGAAAAGATTAAGAGTCAGTCTAGTAAAATAGTTCCTCTTTCCTCCCACGATGACACAGTCTTCCTATTATTCATCTCTTGCATATCAGAAAGCTCTTAGAGTTCCTTCCAATACTTCTATGCTAATAAAAAGAAACAACATGAAATGAAAATCCACCCTGTAGAAGTCTGCTAGCTAAGTTCCTTTGTTCAGTGTTGTTCAAGGTCTTCTGCTGTAAGGAGGTGTAACTTTTATAAAACAAGACACCTTGCAAGGAGAGAAGGTTATCATGGCATGATAAGACCTTTTTCTTAGCCCAGTTGATTGGCAAAACTGGTAACCACAACAAGCCCTTATAGAACATATCGCCTATCTGCAGTGATGCTTACAACAGCTGCTAGCCAAAAATAACTAATGTTACTTTTTTTTGGGGGCTTTATTAATGCATGTCATAAAAGGAGATTGAAGCCATTATCACTTTCTAACAATATTAAATTATAAACTCTGTGATGATGCCAGAGTCCTTAATACATTCATTTCTTATTTTTGTTTTGTTAATGTTCTTATCTATGGACAAATCCATGACTGTAGCATGTAGCCTGATTAATAAGGACAGAGAAATGCATCAATCATGATAGTATCATTTAGTATTAAAAAATGAGCTCATGTATCATGAAGCATGTTCTAACCAAGGTTATGTGCTACCTGAAAGTTGATGAGATCAAGCACCTGTAGAAAAAAAAAACTAAGCATCCAGTTTACAATCTGGATTTTAAAAAATGTGTACTTTAATCTGAATCATACCCAGTATGAACATTTTGGAGCTCAGAAGCATGTTCATTTTTCATATTTGCAATATGTATGACAAAGTCTTGATGACAATAATTGAAATTCTATTATCAACACATTTTGCTTCATCCTGAATTTTACTTGCAATATATAGAAACTAACCCCGGACAAAAGATTTAAGTTTTAAATGATCAGTGCTCTCCATTGTACAAAAATGCTTAGAACTGCAATTGTTTCAACAGTGTCTAAAATATTTGTCAGATCATTAGCTATGAATTATTACAATTAAATCAGGAAATCCATTTTTTCCAGATGATGATTATATACATTATGGGCAACAGATTGATAAAAATAGTAATGATAAGAATAGTGATGCAAAAAAATAATGATGTGATTGCTGCTATGGATGTTAGTTTTCCTGTTACTCATTTCATTTGCATGAGTAACCATGAATTATACTGATTGTAATGGATTGATAGAAGATATTTGCATTGTTCAGTTGGAATGACAGATTAAAAGCATCTTGGAGATTTTCTTCATATTATTGAAAAACCTCCCCAGTGTGTTGACATTAGAAATGTGCAGTAGTGTTACAGCTTCCTTCTTTGTGTGCAACTACCACCACTGTTTTTGAGCTCATCAGAAAAATTAACAAACATTCATGATATGTAAAGCCATTCTATTGAAGCAGCAACATATAGTTCCATTTCCACAAATATTATGATCAAACAGCAATTTGTATAATATTTTGTTGAACATTTTCAGAGATTTTGGTTTTAATAATAAAAAATATAATATGTACAGAAGTGATGTGACTATCTTCTTTATGAGTAATTCAATCTCAACCCTGCTTGAGGCAGAGAGAAAAGATTATAGCAAATTCTCCTAAGCAATGGAGAGTTAGTCAGATGTTTCCTGAGTAGTGCTGGCTTCCAGACACACAATGGGTCAGCAAAGAAAAGAGCCATTGGTAATGTCTAATGACCTCATGCAGTTGAAAATTTACAAAGGCTAGGTAAGATAACAACTGAATTCATAGGTCAATGATTGGTGAGGAACAGTCTTAAAGATGGGACAGATGTAAAAGGTGCATTACCCATAGCTATCTTCATAAGAAATAGTTAACCCATAAATTTACATGAGGCTTCACTTTCAGTGTAATCCTCTATGCTCTTACATAGAAGCAACTCTCATTATATTCAAAAGGCTTCATGGTAATGGTATTAATATTGTCACTTTTGTATGGATGTGGCAGAAGTCTTTATAAAGAAAGTGTGGAAAGCTGGTTAATGAGTAACTGAAAGCAATATCTGAACTCTCCATATGTGTAAAGAACCTGGGAAAATTTATTCTCTGGGCATTCAAAGTCATGATCTGGAAACAAAAATAGTTCTTTGAAGCTTCAAAGCTTTTTAATTCCATACTAAGAACTCAAAATAACAATCCAAATAATGCCTATCCACGAACATCTGGATGAGCAGTTTGCTGCCCTGCGCTCTCACCAAGAGTCATAATAAGCCTTCCAATCTCAGCGGTGGTGATATAAGCAGTTCCTTATAAGTCTTACTCCTTTCCTTCCACATGAGGAAGGCTTTCTAGTTTCAAGAACTAGCTTTCTTTTCTACCTGGACAATGAATTGCAATGGGTGAATTCACTTATACAAGCCTGATAAGAATGATTTACCAGAGGGTTTCTCTTCAGGTTTCTGTTTGTGATCTTCAAACCTGACATCCCCAGCAACCTTTTTCTTCAGCCCCTGCCACTTTCTTCTTCAACAGAACAGCTGTTAGACAGGCACTGAATTTCCAGACACTCATAATTCTGCTGCTATGGCTTACAAGGAACCTGGTGTTTTCCCTTCACCACAATGGAAAGTATTATCCTTAAATAAACCACATTGTGTTCAACTAAGCATCATCCCATGTGACATTTCTCTTTCAGGGTAATCCTGTGCATGTTTACTTATAAACAATCTCCGTTATATTCAGAGGACCTGCTTAATAGTAAGTGTTCTAAGACTGCCACTTTCATATCAAAAGTATCATTCCCAGGTGGACCACATAGTGCAGCAAAATATAACCCATCTCCTTCATGATTTAGAACAGGATTCACCAAATTAAGTCTGTGTTTGATTGGATTAGATTTGAATTTTTTTTATTCTTGGCCACAGGAGCAAGGAAGAAAGGTACCTTACAAGAAACTTTATATGTAAAGGCTCCATTTGCCAACAGGTGGGATCTTAGTGTTTGATACAATGAGAAAAAAAGAATGAAGAATAAATATTAAAACATTCCAGCAAAAAAAGAATCCCATTAAAAATGATTGCCACTTGCAGATGATACTTTTTTTTTAATTGAAGACCCAATAGAAAGAGGACAAGAACTAATGAATGAGAATGATTTGGAACAGTCAGAGGACTTTAAATTAATAGAAAGAAAACAAAATTAATAACTAAAAAAATTAACAGAAAAACAGATATTAGAGTTAGAAAAGGCAATGGGACTACAAGTGACAAAGAAATTTAAATATTTAGACTTATGGCTGACGGCACACTGTAAGACGTTAATGGAGAATAATTATAATAAACTATTACAGCAGGTTAAAAAAGATTTAGAATTATGAGTTAAACTGCAACTCTCTTTATTAGGAAGGATCACCACTATCAAAATGACTGTTCTGCCAAAATGTATATATCTATTTCAGACAATAACAATTAGAATACAGAAAAATTATTTTGTGGAACGTAACAGGATAATTGCAAAATTTATCTGGCAGGACAAAAAACCTAGAATAAACCTAAAAGCAATGCAAGATATGAAGAGTAGGGGTGGTATGGAATTGGGAATTATACCATAGTGCAGCTTCTCTGGTATGGCTGAAAGAATGGGTGAATTTATCTAATAAAAGAATATTAGTACTAGAAGGCCACGACTTACAGAGGGGCTGGTATGTCTTTCTGTGGGATACAGAGACTACTAAGCAGAAATATTTTCATAGACATCTAATCAGAGATTCCCTACTGTCTAATTGGATTAAAATTAGGAAAAAACACTATATAAAGATTCCAATTTGGATATCAACAATGGAGGTGATGATTCACCCTAACAATTTGGATATGAATAAGATGATAAAATATAAAGATTTACTAGATACAGAAGGGAATTTGAAAACATGGCAGGACCTCCAGGAACAAGGGCTACAAGATAAGAAAGAATATGGAATTTATGCGAAACTACAACAATTAGAATTTTATTACGCCCAGACAAAAAAAATAACAACATTTTATAATTACTTATTGGAGATATAATTAGAGGAAGAAATAGTCAAGGGTAATATGATAGCTTGGAGTTGAAATATAGGCCGTAATATTAGCTTAATAGAATGGGAGAATCTCTGGAATAGAAATAACAAAATTACAAAATTGGCAACATACAAGGAAAACAGCTATAAAATGTTCTATTGATGGCACCTCCCCCTTTCAAGATTGGCAAAGATGTACCCCAACATGAGCCTGAAATGCTGGAAGTGCAAAAAAAAAAAAAAGGGGATGGAACATACTACCACACGTGGTGGTCTTGCATAGAATCCCAAAAATTTTGGCTGAGAATTAAAAAATGGTTGGAAGAAATTACAAATGAACAAACTGAATTAAAACCAGAATTGTTCTTATTAGGGATATTTAGGGAAAAATATGCAAAAAAATTAAATATATAATATTATATATATTGACGGCTGCCAGACTGGCCTTTGCTCAATGTTGGAAACAGCCCTACACTCCACCAGAGGAATTGATAATTCAAAAGATAATGAGTTGTGCAGAAATGGATAAATTAACCCTAGCCCTAAAAGATAAAGAATCATCAGAGTATTACATAATTTGGGATTGTTGGTATAAATGGATTGAGCAAAGACAGACTATATAATAAATGGTAAAGGAAGATAAGTAGTAGCTGTAGTAAATATATATTCGCATTAGATATCAATTGTAAATATTGCACAAAATAACATTACAAACAGAAAATCACAAACTGTCGATGTTGAATTTTTTTTATTTTTTCTTTATGTTGTTTGTCTTGTTTTAATTTTAAAATCAATAAAGTTTATTTTAAAAAAAATGATTGTATTGTTAAATTAGAGTGGGAAATTATTTTAGATAGTTCTCGAGGTCATTTCATGTACAGATGGAAAACTTGTATTAAAATACAGCAAAAGAAAAATAATTTTTTGTACCATCAAGCAGTGATTTGAACATCTATTTCTGGTATGTTTTTGGGTTCAATTCAAGGTGCTGGTTAAATCCTGACATGGCTTGGAACTGGGATACCTGAAGGATCCAACCAGATCTAGCAGAATGGACATGCTTCAGACCCCATTAGCCAAAGACTGTCCACTGGTGGGGCTCTAGAAGATGGACTTTTTTTTCCGCTCCTGATCTATGGAACATTGTCTTTTTAGAGATTAGAATAACCCCAATCCTGGTAGCCTTTCATAAGGCTCTAAAAGCCTGATATGTACCCGAACCTGGGATGATGAATATTTCAAGAGCCCTGTTTCTATTGTCAAGAACTATATTACCAACTGGTCAATTATCTTGACTCCTAGGTATATTTCTTTTGGATTTTTCTATTATTTTTATTGGTTTAAAATGTTTTTAGTATTTTGATTGTAATATATATATATTTAATTGTAAGCTGCCCAGAGTCATTGACTGAGATAGGCATCTATAGAAATTGAATGAATGAATGAATGAATGAATGAATGAATAATGAATGAATGAATGGATGGATGGATGGATGGATGGATGGATGGATGAATGAATGAATGAATCCTTTCTGTAAGTACTTTAAAACAGGGGTCCCCAACCACCGGTCCGCGGACCGGGACCAGTCCGTGGAACAAGTCCTACCGGGCCGCTGGCTTGCTGGGCGCCGCCATCTTGTTTTGATGAAAAAGTGTTTCCGGTGAGCTTTTCCGGGTAGAAAGCTCATCGGAAGCACTTTTTCATCAAAACAAGATGGCGGCGCCCAGCTGATGTCGGTACTGGGCCGCGCCATAAAAAAGGTTGGGGATACCGGGCCACGGCGTAAAAAAGGTTGGGGATCACTGCTTTAAAAGACTTCCTTTGACAGAAATAACAGGTTGTAAACGTTTCTTAAAAGTCTTCCTATCCCTGCTTTTGGAATCCCTCTCCCCTATTCTTCCTTGCCAGTCTCTCTCAGATATATTCTAGATTCTCTTGAATGTATGGCACATTCAAGATGTATTTGAGACTGTGAAGGACAGCTCAAATTGTTTAGCTTCTTTTCTGTTCTCTTTGGAAGCTGTGATTATATTCAGTGTGTCACAATACACTGACTGAATGGGCATCCAATTTTTTTGTTCCTGGTTTCTTAATATGACTCTGTTAACAACTGCACATCAATAAGTGTTTGTTCACATTTGCAGAAAGATATTGTGTTTAATTTTGTACCATATAGAGATTGGTAGGGTGTTTTCTCTCTCTCTCTCAACTTAGGGATTCACAGAATGGTAGGATAGGACTTTACAAAGGATACCAATGTTTGTATGTAATTGCCTTTCTGTTCACTACAGATGAGATACATTTTTATTTTTTTTATTTTTAATAGTAGCATACAAACAACTACAACTACAACAAAGCTACAGTAGGGATTATATAGTGAGATACAAATCTACATATATTGGTAGTAAATAATCTAAACAGAACAATGGTAATTAATATATTTGGATTTAATAAACAACAAATAGTTATTGCATTTTATTCTAATATATACCCATGTAATATTATCTAATCTTGACAACAGTTAACAGGTCTTTTTTTGACTTCTTCTATCTAGCTGAGAATCCTAAATTAAGTTGAAATCATCAGCAAAAAATATATGTTTGATAGTTTGAACTAAAAGGAAAAGTTTGCTCTTAGTGGAGCCATAAAAGTTAATGTTTTATTTTTTTAAAAAAGAATATTATTCACTGTCACAGTTTTTATATTCCACTTCAATTTTAGAATTGCCATCAAATGTAGTAACTGTCCTTCATGCTTTATTTGACCAATCACTAATAGGTTTGTCCAATCCAGCACCGGGACCTCAAAAAATGTTGCTCAAATATCTGGTTGTAATTACACATTTGTCCTTTTGGGAAAAAAATCAATTTAGTTACCAACTGATTTGTGGTGCCATGCCCTTCATATTGACAAAATATTTCTCAAGGTCAGTTTCACAATATTGCAGGTGTATTGCACTCTAATAGCAGATACACAAATGGAAAGCATTTAAATAGGATCTAAATTAAAAGAAATGAATCATGAAACAAAAAAGCATGGTAAAGGAGAAAATATCCAATGTAATTATATTATTTAGAAAAAAGAAAAAAAATCCACTTTAAACTTCCAATTTTATGGATTACTGCCCTCCTCCTTTTTCACTGTGAAAATAAAGACATAAAGTAAGTATTTATACTTACAGTATATACAATAGTAGCAGAAACTGTTGTACAAAAGAAGAGGAAGAAAAACAAGATTGGTACGCACCAGATTTGTTATCAGATCAATACTCATGGAGCTTGTAAAAAATTCACAACAACACATGTGTTTGTAAATGTTTTTTTCCCTATTCTCCAAAAGAAAAAGAAAATTGCTGGATAAAAAGTATGTAAAAAGGTATATAACTGTTTTTTGCAAATGTACGTGCAACCTCAAAGTCTTTTCTTAAATTTTGTACTTGTAAAAGAAGATCTGGGTAACCCAATATTTTACTTAAATAATATTTCAAGTTAGTAATTTGTCTTCAAAGTTGTAAAAGGCAGTATCTTGATGTCAGACTTCAAAAACTTTCTTCAAATTGTATAAAATATTTTGCCTTTTACTAGTATGAGATACACTGAGCATATAACTAGAAGTGTATCTTATACAGAGCAAGACAAAGTGCTAGATCAAAAAGATTCACTATAAAATTCATAATAAATACTCAAACCATTTCTTGTTTCCTTCAGCTTTCAGCTTTTTCATGATCAATTCAAGAAACCTAGAACATTTCCAAATCAATGTACTGGTTATTATCTTTAAAACCCTACATAGTATAGGACCAGGTTATTTGTTGAACTGCCTTCTCTAAGGGTATCTGGCTATTACACTAGACTAGGCTAGATAGAGAGGGCCCACACTCCAGGTCCCACCCCTTAACGTTGACCTCTAGTAGGACTTGGGACTTTTCTTTAGCAAACCCTTCCTTGTGGAACACTCTTCACCCTGGGATCTGGCCTTCCCCCCTGCTCTTTAGCCTTCTGGAAAAGCAGAAAAGGGGTGACTTTTTCCCCGAGGGTGTAAAATAGAATAAGATTGGAGTTCAACGATTGTGTATAGATTGATGCATTGGATATAATGGTTTAGAAGTTGTTGGGGTTTCTTTGCTTTTTTCCCTTTGTTTGTTATATTTTCTTGCTGTATTTTCTTTCTCTTATTATGCTTGGGAGCTACCCCAAGTTGTATTCTACAAAATGGGAAGTCATATCAATCTGTTAAATAAATAAATAAAGATTTGCATCTATTCAGGTGTTAGCAACTATGTTTGATGAAGACAGTTGTTAGAGGAGATACATGACTGCAATTTTACATATTGTTTCCTTAGTGTAACGATTAATTACACTTAACATCAGAGAAATATGTACTAATTATAGAGATTGAAAATATACTTCTAATGGCTCACAGCTGATCCAATCCAGAACTCAAATTTTGGCTATCTCTCTGGAGCATATTTGGGCTGGATGAGTGGCAAAAAAAAAATGTCAATGTGTACATTGTTCACACACATGTACAAAAGGGGCAGGGCTTCTATTATATTGGCATCCTGTTGTTTTTTTAAGCCTCCTTTGGATGTACCTGATCACCAGCTTCTGTGAAAATGCTGCAGTGGTTATATCACCAAGGCTGATGTTTATAATGGTGAAAATAGGAAAGAAGGCAGTGATCCCTAAGGTATGCTAGAAAATGAGAGAAAGAAAATGACACAGAGGATGAACAAGCAGGCAAGATTAGGGGAGGGAAAGACTGATGGATTTGTTATGCATATGGGCTGTGATTAGAGGGAACTAGTATGTTAATGTGGCTTGCTGTTAAAGTGGTTTAATATGCCACTTGTTCAGTCTTGTACATAGCTGATGTGTGAGTCCTGACAAGCTCAAATCATAGTACTACAAATCTTGACAGACAAAAGATTGCCCAATCCTGCAATGCATCTTTTTTTACAGGGGCTGACATAAGCCTCTCCTCTTACAAATTCTACCTACACAGAAATGTACTTCAAATTTACTTCACCTATCCATTGGAAACAGAAAGAGTAGACAGACAAATATTTCTAAGGCAGATGTCCCACAATTCAGCTTGAAGCTGGCCTTGATTTATTTTAATTTATTTAGAAAAAAGTGTGAAAACGCATTGGTCAAGGTGCTGCTCTATAACATAGGAAGATCCATGGGATTTCATGAGTTTGAGTTCACACTTTTAGAGCACTCCTTAGATTTGCTTTCCTTTGGTGCCACGGTGTGGTTACTGATTGCTTTCGTTTAAAGTAGAGATTATTTCAATATTATCTTGCAGAAACAATGCCAGATTTTCAGTTTAATAATATATATGTATATTCTAGTATGCATTTCTCTAGTCATGGTAAAAGTCACTTCCTAACTTCTAAAATGACTCTTCATTCACTTTAGTGCTGCTTAGTCATGGGGAATCATCTCAACAGTATAGGTTTTGCTAGCATCAGGAGTTTCCTGTTTTTAATACATGGCTCAAAATGAACTGATTAAAACACAGGTGGCTAAATAACAGCAGGTTAATCTATGTCAGATCATGAAGAGCTAAAGATGTAAAAATAATAATAAAAAAAAGGTGGTTGACTCTACCCAAAAGGGTTGGCATCATCAAGTCTCAGGAATAAGTTTCCATAAAATTTGCATCTACCAATTTCTTTGATATGTCATTTCTTACATAAAAATAATTAATGCCATAATAATTCATCATTGTTATTAATTATTTAGGAGGAGGAGAATTTAAATTCTATAGGCAAATAGATTTCTCTCTTTTTATATATAATTTTATTGAAATTTTTAAAAACAAGAATAATACAAACTATAATAGAATAAGAAGGAAAAAAGGCAAAGAAAAAAAACAGAAAAGCGAAAATGCAGAAAGAAAGAAAGAAGAAAGAAAGAAAGAAAGAAAGAAAGAAAGAAAGAAAGAAAGAAAGAAAGAAAGAAAGAAAGAAAGAAAAGAAAAGAAAGGAGTGAGTGAGGGAGGGAGGGAGGAAGGAAGGAAGGAAGGAAGGAAGGAAGGAAGGAAGGAAGGAAGGAAGGAAGAAAGAAAGAAAGAAAGAAAGAAAGAAAGAAAGAAAGAAAGAAAGAAAGAAAGAAAACACATATAAAGAAGTGACCTGGTTTTATTTAAGTACAGTTGTAAAGTACAGTTGTAAATTTATCTCTCTAAAGTTACAATGTGACTTCTTTCTATAATCTGTATTATCTAATCTTCAAAACTATAGGTCATAAGTTTATTTTTTATTTACTTTTAGAAAAGAAATTTAAAAAAATTAAAAGAAGTAAAAGAAAGAAAAGAAAATAACCACTTGAGATCAACAACAGCCAATAGACTGCACACAAATGATTACCTTATAGCAATATGAGCTTCACTCCACTGGTCCTGACACAAGCGAAAACAAAGGGATGTCAGCTATAAACTGCCCAGATGATGTTTGCTCACGTGATCCTGGGAAAGCAATTATTAGCGCTCATTGCTTCTGGTATACCAAATGTCAATTATATGATTGTGGAGGCCTTGCAGAGGCTGAAAATGGCCACCACTTCTGAAATGATAAATGTTAATCACATGATCATGGAGATCTCACAGAGTTTGTCATTTCAGAATTAGCCACAAGTCTATTTTTGAAGCACTGCTGTTACTTCGAATAGCTATTAATTGAATAATAATAAGTTGAGAACGACGTGTAGCAATACTGAAAATTACTAGAAAAGATGAACGTAAACCATCTACAGTTTCAATCAGAAAATCAGCAGGATCCAATAAAGGCTTCCTAAACAGATACTTAAGTTCATGTAGAGCCATAGCCGGACCAGCATTATGGGAGGAAATGCAGAATTCGTTTGCTTGTGAAAAACAAATGTGGACTAAAGATTCAGATGCAATGACAAAGCTATACGCTGTTATGCACTATCACATAAGCAACACATAACACAAATATACTGTGTTTTATACTATATTGTTTGGTTTTGTCAGTAAGTGGCAGTGTTTAAGGTTATTCTTTAAAACAGGGGTCACTAACCTTTTGGACCTCAGGGACCACCAAACTCATAATTTTAGATCCCAGGGACCACTAACTGGTTCTGTGGATGTGGCCTAATTTGTGGGTGTGGCTTGGTGGTCATGTGACTGACTGGGCATGGCTTGTATATAAATATTATAAATATTTATATAAATATTGATTTTTTTTTAATAAAAAAGAGCAACTTTTACCGAAAATCAGGCAAAGCAGGCAGATTGAGTTGCTCACAGAATTGTTCAGTGATCTATCTATCTGCCATCGGCTAGCTCAGTCTCCCAAATTTGCTTTCCATGAGTCTGCACTGAATTTGCTTGTAAGCAAACCTTCAGTCCTGAGGGAGGTTCAGCTGTACTTAAAAACAGAGCTGAAGATCTAGATTAACTAGAAAGCAAGAAATCCAACCATTTCCTGCTTCCTAGCTAATCTAAATCTCCTGGCACAGCAAAACAGATGATGGTCGGAAAAAGGAAAAATAGAAATTTAGCAGGCAAGTTTACGGGTAAGGAGTGAGTGGGCGGGGAGGGTTCCCACAGGCCATGTGGGCTGAGCAGCCTTGTGTTTCTGTGCAGCCTGGATTAATTGCTTTGGGGGAGTGCTCTGGGGGTGAGATTTCTCTGTGGCCCACCAAAATTTTCTCATGGCTCACCAGTGGGCCAATGGCCTACCGGTTGGTGAATGCTGCTTTAAAAGATCTGTATGAAATGATGCCACATCTCTTATTCATGTTGTGTAAAGAAGAAAATGTCAGCCATGTTTGAAATATCGTCTTGACTGGAAAATGTCTGATTGAAGCAGAATTCAACTTCTACTAATAAGTTGTTTAAACTTAATCAATAATTTCCTCTTATGCTATGGGCCACAGATAAATTAGGTGGGGTTGTCTTCTAAGCAGTAAATTAGGTGGGGTTGTCTTCTAAGCAATTGACCCAGTAAAATATACACTTGTTAGGGATAACATGGTTACCTAACTTAGTTTGGGTAAAATAATATATATAGACTATGATTGTGTGTGTCACTTTAAATGCAGACCATATATTTTGGGTGCAGTTGTAAAATCACCATAAGAGGGAGCAAGAGAGCTCACTGTTTGCTGGCTTTTACTGGATTGCTGACAATGATGGATTGATGGTGATAACTGCGTGTTTTCCTTGCTATTGCTGAACGAAGAAAAGAGGTTTGATTTTCTTCATATCTCTACTGCAAAAAGAGATATATTACTGGACTGATTATTCGTAAGTTTACTGACCTCTTTTTTTCGACACTGGACTTTGCTAATGGATAATCCCCGGATGGACTGAACTAAGTGTATGATATATGGACTGTTTGACTATGCTATAACTCTTACTGGAATAAAAACTGGCACAGTGTATCTGATTTACTGAGTGTAAGCTACAACAACGTTTATCTCACATATCTGCCTGACTGACTACCGTTGCACGTTCTGCTAGGGTGTATATCCCTAACAACACTGTTTCCCAACATTCTGGAATACATTTATTCAATTATATTGTTACAATCCCTTGCCTGGACTTGTAAAATTAGGAAACATTTGTTTTAGTAGTGGTGTCAGTTGTATGCAGATATCTATTGTTCAGTTCATTCAGTCTTCCACTGTTTCATGCATGATGCTAATTTTGGTAAATAATGGCGATATAGTCTCTGACATAAAAAGGCACTTCTTGACAACAAGTTCTATTGAGGGAGATAATGGAAGAAGACAAATATTATTTATAATTCTCTAAGTGATTTGTATAAATGCCATCATTTTTTAAGGCTGCTTTGTATAGATCTTGCCCAATTGAGTCTAAGCATCATACACCTCCTGCTCCTTGATTTCATCATTAGATACAAATTTCACCATACTCTTACCAGTCAATGCCTCAATGAACAGAGCATATAGATTTGAAACTTCAAGTGAATCCAATGAATTTAGCCATCTGCCAATAAAATTCTCCAAAAAAAAATATGTTCAGAACCCAAAGATTGTTGGGTTCTTTGGGCCTTTCTTTAGTTGCCTTTTCTTATTCCACATACTAATTAGCAAAACTTTAAAAATGAACAGCTCTTGCCAGATAAAAAAAACAGCTCACCTGTGTTAAAAGACAAATGTGGTTATAGTTTAACAGGAGGTAAATTATATTTCTCAATATAGAAATATAGAGAGCCATGTGTGAACTGGTTGTATCGTTCTAGTATTTTGGGGCTTTTTTTCAAAATTATTAAAAGATGAGTGCTTTTCATGCTGTAGTATCTATCAGAAGCAATAATAAATAATATTTATTAAAGAGAGTAAACAAAACAATGAAAGAGAAGCAGGAGAGAGAGAGAGAAAAGAGAAGAAATCTGTTAACATACATACTATTACCATGTTAAAGGGATTATACAGTACACATATGGGGAAAATTTGGAAAATTTTCATGCCCATAACCATAATAAAAAAGGACCAATTACAGAACACTCACAGAGCCATCAATAACATTTTAAAGGAATCCAGTTTACTAGAGAAGAAGAAAACTACTCAGTACCCTTCCTGAACATCCTGATCAGCAGAGACCACAATGGCAAACTAGGAACACAAGTCTACCAAAACCCACCCATACTAATCAGGGTGCTCCACCACCAAAGCAACAATCCAATCTTCCACAAGAGAAATTGTGTAAGCACTTTATTTAAATAAGTCCAATCGCACTGCAGCAACCCAGAACAGCAGAAAAAGGAAATGGAGCATCTATACAACAAAAATTCCAACAAAATGGAAACCCACACAACTTTATCAAAAAGTCCATTGACCACTCAACCCAATACAGCACACCTAATACAAACCCTAAAATGAATTATACACTATCATACATCAAGAATATCTCAAAAACCACCAACAATCACATGTAGAACACAAGCCAATTAAAGCCCTTCAAAACATTTTAAGCAAACCAAAAGACCCAGCAATCCCAGAAGCTAAACAGGAATCATCTACAATATACACAGTGGTGGGATTTGAATAACCTAACCGGTTTTCTGGCTGGGTAGGGGTGGCTGGTTGGTCATGTGACATCACTCATCGCACCCAGCCCTGTCTCCCAGCCACTCACCTCAAAGGCAGAGGTAGTATTCAGAAGGTTGGGGCTAATCCCACCACTGGCTGGGCCCACCCCTGCCTGTTTTTTGGTCTGTTTTTCAGCCATATTTGAGGCTGTTTTCAGGTTGTTTTGGGGGCTGTTTTCAGGATGTTTTGGGGGCATTTTTCAGGCCATTTTTGGCCCAGAAAACAGCCCAGAAAACAGGCTGAAAAATGAGTGTGGACAGGGCCAGCCAATGGTGGGATTTGCCAGTTCGCCAAACTGCACAGAATCTTAACTAATGGTTCACCCAAACCGGTACGAACCGGCAGCAGCCCACCTCTGAACATACAATGTAAGAACTACAACTACTACTACGTAAGACAAACAGGCAGAAGACTGGCAGTATGCATCCATGAACACCAACTGGTAGTCAGAAGACATGATGAAAATTCTTTAATTTCACAACACATAGGCGATTTAACCATAGTTTCAATCTGGAAAATGTGACAAACCTAGAGCAGGCCAAGTCCAAAAATGCCAGGGAATTTCCAGAAGAATGGCACTCAGACAAATCAGCTATCAATAGACACACAGCAATTAACAGCATCTACAGACTATTCAAAAGAGACAATCAACTAGCCCAAAAGAGAAAAAGGTTCCATCACCTCTCCACCAGTACTCATCACTCAGATGAGCATAGATTAACTCCAAGGTTAACTTCAGACCAACAATCAAGTAAGCAATACCCCCCAAAAAAAGAAACAGCCAAAGAGCCATCAGTAAACAGCCAACCAAAGAATCTCTAAGACCGCCTCCACCCACACAGACAGGCAAAACACCAGATTATAAACTGAAATGAAACAGCACTCCTTACTAGCACTGATGAGGTTATCTACTTAGGGTAATGAAAAGTCTGCAAGAAAACAAGCAAGCCCAGAGACCACCAAACCCCCCACATTTCATGGACCTGCCTGTTGTGGTTAGCCAGCAGCAGGTATGGATGTCTGAGGAGAGCGAGGACTCAGATGAGGGGCCAGGACCATTAGGGAGTGGACTGCTACCTTCAGAGATTGTGGGGGCTGGCAGCAGCAATGAGGAGGTTTCTGAGGAGCCTGTGCCAAATGTGTTTGCTCGCAGGACAGAGCAGTTGCAGCAGCACGGGCGACTCAGGAGTAAGGCTGCAAGGTAATGGCCCCTCCTTCAAAAAGACAAAAGCCAGCTGTGAAGCGAACATTCTTTGCAGGATGCAAAGACATTTTGAAACTCAGCCTCGTGGACATTACAATATCTTAAGTTGGTATTTGAAGACTCTTGTGTTGTGAAATATTTCTTATCTGTTATTCTTGGCAGACCAGCACAGTTTTGGTGAAGCTTGTGCTTATCAAAGTTAATTAGTTTGCAGCAGCCTTTTAACCAGGGATTCGTAAGAATCATTAAAAGGTTTCTGTTCCCTTTGGTTCGTGTTTGTTTTATTGAAAAAGGGTTTGGGTCAGAACACTGCCAGACAAAATGTTTTAATCTTTAAAACTCTCATAAACATTATGAATACTGTGAAAAGGCAGTTCAGAAAACTTTCACTTTGTGTGCTTGGGAAGAAAGCCATAAATGTTTAGAGGTTACCTTAAAATTACACATAAAAATGTATGATACATATAAGCAGGGGTGGGATTCTACCAGTTCACACCTATTTGCTAGAACCAGTTGTTAACATTCTAAGCAGTTCGGAGAACTGGTTGTTAGAAGATATTACTGGCCTAATCCTGTAAGGAAGTCAGGAAGGAAACATTTTGGTGTTGCTTACAGAAACTGCCTCTCCGTTAACCTTTATTACATTCTTGGCAGGACTAGACTTCCTGTCTCAGGAACATCTCTGGAGTTTTTTTCCCCCTCCTTTGCTTGTACTTTGCTTGTGTGGAGTGACCATTTAAAGTTACAATGGCACTGAAAAAAGTGACTTATGACCATTTTTCACTCTTATGACTGTTGCAGCATCCCCACAGTCATGAGAGGCCAGGCAAGGAGATGCGTGCCTCAATGTGAGTGTTATTGAGTTGGCCACACCCAGCCAATAACATGACCACCAAGCCATGCCCACCACCTAAGCCACGCCCACAGAACTGGTTGTTAAAATTTTTGAATCCCACCCCTGCATATAAGCATTACACAAACCAGCAGAGGTTATAAACAAAAATATTTAAAATACCAATGCTACAACAGTTCAAAATGATGCCTACTTAAACAGTGTTTATTTATTTTATTTTTTATTTATTTGATTTGCCAATTGTTTACAAGATAGTAAGTATAAGTGTATACATAGTTGTGGATACATGAAATGGGTACATATAAGAAAAATAAAAGAATAAGAGAAACAATAGGACAGGGACGGTAGGCACGTTGGTGCGCTTATGCACGCGGGGAGGCAGCGAGCGCCTCCCCGCCGGACCCTCCGCTCATCCTGCCAGGGCCGCGCCAGAGCCGTAAGGGCTGGGCAAAGCTGGGAAAGTGAGCCGCGGGTGTGTGCGTGCCTCCTCCTGCCCCTCGTTCCCAAATCTCGCCCGGGCTGGCGGGCGCTAACCTCGCTCATTCTCCCCGCGTCGGGCTACGGGTGGTGGCTGTTTCCGCTGCGAGCGGCTCAGACCCGCTGCTGCTGCTCCGCAGCCACCCACCTGGCCTTTCTTTGAGGTAGAAGAGCTCGCTGGGCTGAAGGGAGCGGCGCGTCAGAGGCGCGCAGCGTAGGGAGGTCGGGGAGGAACAGAAGAGGCCCCGGGAGATTAGCCTCCCCACGTGGGGTTGGGCTGCCCTCTCGGGCAGGGGAGGCTTTGTAAAATAATTCGCTTTACCTTCGAAATCAAAGGGAAGACGGGAGCGCCTGAAGCCAAGTGTCTCCTCAGGGCTCCGGTTGCAGGGAGGAGCCCTGACTGGCCGCACGTGGCTGCGCCAAACGCCGCGGCAGCAAGGGAGAAGGGAAAGCAACGGTGGCCTGAACCCGAAGGTCTCCCGAATATCCAAGCTGTCGCCGCCCGCCCACCCACCCGAGGATGCAAGGGGGGAGAATTAAGTCACCCCCCGAAAAGACGTCCTAGCCGTTTTTTGGGGGGTCAAAAAAAAATAAGGCCCGGCCTTATTATGTGAGAAACACGGTAGAACAATATGGATTAGAGTACCACCACCAGATGGATTCACAGTCGGCTGACCAATCCAACCCAGCATAAAGTCTTAAATGGACCTGTATTTACATGGAAGAAAGTGTGCAATGAGGTATCTGGTGTTTGAAACTGATGTTCAACATCTTCATAAACAATTTGGATGAGGGAATAGAAGGGAAACTCATCAAATATGCGGACAACACCAAGCTGGGAGGAATTGCCAACATTTTGGATGGTAGACTCAAGATTCAGAAGGATCTTGACAGACTTGAGCATTAGATCATATCCAAGCAGATGCAGTTCTGTGATGAGAAAAGTAAAGTCCTGCTCTTAAACAGGAAAAGCCAAATGCATAGGTATAGAATAGCAAGTACCTGGTTCAACAGAAGTAATTGTGAGAAGGATCTAGCTATCCTGGTGGATCACTGCCTAAATATGAGTCAATAAATATGCCAAAAAAGCCAACACGTTTTAGACTGCATCAACAGAAGGATAGTATCAAATCATGGGACATGATAGTATCATTTTATGCTTCATTAGTGAGATCGCACTTGGAATATTGTGCCTATTCCGGATCACCATGATTCAGAAAAAAATATGCCTAGGCCCTACCTTAGAAGGAGAGCAGAGCAGAGCAGAGAAGAGCAACAAAGATCATAAATCATATGATCAGTGGCTAAGAGAACTAAGTATGTTTAGCCTAATGATAGGAAGGCTCAGGGGAGACACGATAACAATCTTCCAATATTGGAACAACTATCACAAGGAAGAGGCGTTGATTTATTCTCCATAGCACTTGATGGCAGGATAAGAAGCAATGGGTGGAAGCTCATCAGAGGGAGATTCAGCCTGGAAAAAAGGAGGAATTTCCTGACAGTAAAAAGGATTAATCAATGGAACAACTTACTTCCCGGAGTTGTGGGTGTTCCATCCCTGGAGGTTTTCAAGAAAAGATTAGGCAACCATTTGTGCAGGATGCCATAAGAATTCCTGCCTTGGGCAAGGGGCTTGACTAGAAGACCCCCAAGGTCCCTTTCAGACCTATGATTCCATGATTTGGAAACAAAGTACATAATTTACATGTCATATTTATGCAGGGACCATAATAACTTTATGTTAACTCAAGGAAAGTTCTCCATCCATGTTCTTCGTATAGGAGAATGTTTACAAAGAGAACATTTACAGATAGGATCCAATATTGTAAGGTTTTAATTGATTCCCCCACCCAACTTCTTACGAACTGTTTTGCAGGATTGATACAAGTCATTACAACTATCCATCATGGATGCTAGTAAATACAGTTGTTGTTTTGCTGTTACTCAAAGCGTGTATGTCATCAGCTGCTTTGCATGGAATTCATGACATTTACCATCAGTTACTTTGCATGGAGTCATTTTTAAATACTTGGACAGCATCCTAGAAATGTTGATAAATGTTTAGTTATCATACTATATGTGATAATTAAAAATATTAGCACCATGCTTCAATATTTTGCATTTTTCTCTAGAAATATTTTCATCAAAAAGTAATTTAAACAATTGATGTGGTTGGCATTGTTGGCAGTGTCATGGATACAGAGCAGAATAGAACAGAATGGCAGAGTTGGAAGGGACTTTGGAGGTCTTCCAATCCAACTCCCTGCTCAGGCAGAAAACCTTATATTATTTCAAATAAATGGTTGTCCAATATCTTCTTAAAAACCTCCAGTGTTGGAGCTTCTGAAGGCAAGTCGTTCCACTGATTAATTGTTCTAACTATTAGGAAATTTCTCCTTAGTTCTAGTTTGGTTCTCTCCATTAGTTTCCATCCATTGTTTCTTTTTATTTTTTTTAAACAAATTTTATTCAATTTTTCACGTAAAAACAAAAAGCTCTTTTTAGTGGACAACATATTTCCGGATCATCACTTTTACATACAAATATGACAATAATTATACATATATGCATACTTAATTCTATTATTACCTTTTACATTCCAAACTTTCAGAAAAGAGAGAAACAAGCAAATTAATTCTAATCTCTTACCTTAATCTCAATCCAAACATCCTTTCATTTCATTTCAATTTTTTCAAATATAATCCTTTAATATTTATTTTAAAAATATGTTTGCCTAATAATTTTTTTTACCAATGTCACTCCTTCCTTTTAAGTCTGTATTAGTTTATTAATTTAAATAGTTCTTTAATCTGTCATATTTACTTGATTTTTAAGTAGTTACAATAATAATCATTACATCTTTTCATTTGGATTCCGCAATATATTTCCCCCCCTTAATTTTATATCTAATTTCAAAAAAGTAAAAGGGAAAAATTGACTATTTAATTCCTGGTCACTGATATTGACCTCATTTTTAAACATCTTCACATTCATTTCAATTATTACAATTTCTTCAATAGACCTTAACTTTTCTTTTAAAAATAAAAATAAAAATGTATGTTCATCTAATAAGAGTTATCAGTATCTACCCCTCCTTTAATAATCTATATTACCCTATTTTCTAAGTATTTTTAATTGCAAATATATTTTTATTACCCCTTGTCACCCTGCAGAATCCCCTTTTTAATTCATCAGCCATTATCTCTATAAAAACAATTTCTTTTCATCATTTTACTATTTCCATGTTTCTTTATTTCCTGCACCTGCTTCTTACTGCCTCTCCTCCCCCTCTTTTTCCCATATCTTTTCTCATTCCAGTTTATATCCCTCTCTTTCTTGATAACTTCCTTTCCCCCTTTTCTGCTGCACCTTTCTACCTTTCCTGATTTCACAGATATTCCCCATTTTGATTACCTTCTTAAATCTCAACTTTTTAGCCTTCCTTCTTTCCCCTTGTCTTTGTAGTGTTCTTTGTGTTGTCTATTTAAGATGGCTTCTCCTTGAGCCGACACCTCCTCCTCTGAAGTTCTTTCTTTTTGTTCTTCAATAGCCATTTCCATTTCTTCTAACACAGAGCAAAGTGATTCGCCTCTTTCCTGTAGTAATTCTTTCATATTTTTAAGTTCCATTTTTAATTCCCGAAGAGATATCATCATTACACACTCTTATATCTTATAATCGTTGAAGTCCACAAAAAACACTTTTACTTTCCTTCTTTCTTCTTCAAGTTTTCTGAAGTTCTCAATTGTTCCAACCCAGGGTCTATACCAAAAACATCAATCAATCCCGCAGTCAGTCTTTCCTTGCTTCTTTCTTTGTTCTGGTTCAGCTTTCACTTTCTAAGATTCTTACTTTGTTTCAGTATTTCTTTAACATTGTATCGACACAAGTTCATAAAGAAACAGGATAATTTCCCTTTTGTTTGAGTTTAAGTTTTTATCCAGAAGATGGCACTCTCCGTTATACAAAGTCTTCACCTTTTCCCCCTATTTTATTATTTAGGGTTTTTCAAACCTCAATATTCCAGAGCAATCCAGTCTCCAATTTGTAAATTTTATTATTATTCTTCTTTGACAATCTTAAATCCAGCTTTATTTTATACCTGTTTATTGCCAAAATATTTTAATCCAATTTAATTAAGACTTTAGTTCCCGCTTCTTCCTTTCCCAGTTCAAAGCCCCGCTTAGCTGTCAAAATTATTTTCTTATTTTTTCCCTGTCCTTTTGTATTTTTGCCACTCACTTTTCTTTTCTTGAAAGTTCAATGTTACCTTAATCCCGGGGTATTTTTTGTTTAGTTGTTTCACCCAATTGTCCCGGCTCAGATGTTATCCACCTCTTTCTTCACTCCTGCACAAATCTTAGTCCAGCTGAGTCCTCCTCTTTGGGGTGGCCATTTTGGACCACCGATTCAGTCATCTTCGGGGGGGAAAAGATCAAGCCCAGAAGGGGAGATGCGGCTCCCCTCAACCTGGCTGGCGGCTTCCCCTTACTCCACCACCCATCCAAGGCAGCTTCAGCCCCTAATCGCAATGATCGTGGCTCTCCAACGAAAGAGCATGGACCATAGCTGTGAACAGTCGTGATCTACAGTTCGTCAGCGAGGAGGGCTCAACCCGGAAGTCCTCCATCCATTGTTTCTTGTCCTGCCTTCAGATGGACAATAGCCTGACTCTCCCTTCTTTGTGGCAGCCCCTTAGATATTGAACACTGCTATCATGTTATCCCCAGGGGTGGGATCCAACAGGGTTAACTACCGGTTCAGTGATTTATGAGGTTCAGTGATTTATGATGTGCGTCCCTGCATGGTGTGTGCGCACCTGTAAATCGTCATCAGCATGCTGCGTGCAGAGAAGCAGCCTTTCAAGAAGCACTTTTTTCCTGCCTTTTAAACTGCAGCTGTGCCTTGCACAGCCGCTGAAGTTGAAAAAGCAGGAAATAAAGGTCAGATAATAGCCCAGACAGGTGGGTGGGCAAAAACATCAGCAGACATAGAACCAGTTCTATGTCTGCTGCTCTTCTGCTGCTACCAGTTCTACAGAGGTAGACATAACCGGTAGAAACCCACCCCTGGTTATCCCTAGTCCTTCTTTTCATAAACTAGACAATCCTGCAACCATTCTTCATATGTTTTAGACACCAGTCCGTTAATCATCTTTGTTGCTCTTCTCTGCACTCTTTCCACCATCTTATTTATATTGGTAGCAATATACCAAATGTGGTCCCAGCAAATCATTATGAAGTGTAATCTTGATTCTGTTCCTGTTAGTGCAGCCTAGAATTGCATTGGCTTTTTTGGTAGCTGCAGCACACTGCTGACTCGTATTTAATCTTTAAGTCTTTTTTATTAAACATTTTATTAGGTTATTAGATGATACAAAGTACAAAAGTAAAGAGGAAAGCAGTGGGGGAGGTGAAAGAAATATGAGGAAGGGCGGGGAAAATGAAAAAAAAAAGCTTTAACTTCTCACACCCTATGTTGCAGTAAAATAAAGAATTAACATCAAACCACAACTTTTTGCTTTACATGGTAATATAAGCTAGCCATTTCTATCAACATCTATCAATCTAATCAGTAAAACCCAAAATCAAAGTTTCTGTTTTTTCCCACCTCAAGCACAAAGTTCAGAAGCAGTCTCCATGTAGCAACAAAGGTACTTATATTCTTTTCTTTAATCAAAATGGTCAATTTGGCCATTTCTGCCAACTTCATCAGCTTGTGCAGCTATTCATCCATGGTGGAAATCAAAATATCCTTTTTGTGCATACAATAGTCTTGCTGCTTTCAACATACAGTTGTGCTCATAAGTTTACATACCCTGGCAGAATTTATGATTTCTTGGCCATTTTTCAGAGAATATGAATGATAACAGAAACTTTTCTTTCACTCATGGTTAGTGGTTGGCTGAAGCCATTTATTATCAATCAACTGTATTTAAATCATAATGACAACAGAAACTACCCAAATGATTCTGATCAAAAGTTTACACACCCTGGTGATTTTGGCTTGATAACATGCACACAGGTTGGCACAAAGGGGTTTGAATGGCTATTAAAGGTAACCATCCTCACCTGTGATCTGTTTGCTTGTAATTAGTGTGTGTGTGTAAAAGGTCAATGAGTTCCTGGACTACTGACAGACCCTTGCATGTTTCATCCAGTGCTGCACTGACCTTTCTGGCTTCTGAGTCATGGGAAAAGCAAAAGAATTATCAAAGGATCTGCAGGAAAAAGTAGTTGAACTGTGTAAAACAGGAAAGGGATATAAAAACATATCCAAGGAATTGAGAATACCAATCAGCAGTGTTCAAACACTAATCAAGAAGTGGAAAATGAGGGGTTTTGTTGAAATCAAACCACAGTCAGGTAGACCTACTAAAATTTCAGCCACAACTGCCAGGGAAATTGTTTGGGATGCAAAGAAAAACCCACAAATAACTTCAGGTGAAATACAGGACTCTGAAAACATGTGGTGTGGCTGTTTCAAGATGAACAATAAGGAGACACTGGAAGAAAGATGGACAGCATGGTCGAGTCGCCAGAAGAAAGCCATTACTACAAAGTATCCTGCTTACAATACACCAAACAGCACAGAGACAAGTCTCAAATTTTCTGGCACAGAGTCATTTGGAGTGATGAGACCAAAATTGAGCTTTTTGGCCACAACCATAAACACTACATTTGGAGAGGAATCAACAAGGCCTATGATGAAAAGTACACCATTCCTACTGTGAAACATGGAGGTGGATCGCTGATGTTTTGGGGATGTGTGAACTACAAGGGCACAGGAAATTTGGTCAGAATTGATGCAGTATATTATCAACAGATACTGGAGGAAAATTTGCATTCATCAGCCCGGAAGCTGAGCAAGGGACATACTTGGACATTCCAACATGACAATGATCCAAAACACAAGGCCAAGTTGACTGTCATTGGCTACAGCAGACTAAAGTGAAGGATCTGGAGTGGCCATCTCAGTCTCCTGACCTCAATATAATTGAGCCACTCTGGGGAGATCTCAAAGGTGCAGTTCATGCAAGACAGCCCAAGAATTTATAGGAACTGGAGGCTTTTTGCTAGGAAGAATGGGCAGCTTTACCATCTGAGAAGATAAAGAGCCTCATCCACACATACCACAAAAGACTTCAAGCTGTCATTGATTTTAAAGGGGGCAAATTAAGAACTGTTTTAAGAATGTAAACTTTTGATCAGGGTCATTTGGGTAGTTTCTCTTGTCATTATGATTTAAAAAGAGTAAACACAGTTGATTGATAATAAATGGCTTCAGCCAACCACTAACCATGAGTGAAAGAAAAGTTTTTGTGTTATCATGCATATTCTCTGAAAAATAGTCAGGAAATCATAAATTCTGCCAGGGTATGTAAACTTATGAGCACAACTGTATATAAGATCAAAGTTCCAAGTCTTTTTCCGTTAAACCGAAAAGAAAAGTTTCTGGTTTCAACTTTATCTTTGTTTTAATAACTTTCTGTATTAAAATATGAATCTTACTACAAAATTTCTTCGCTTTTCACATAAATAATAAAACAGTCCCTTCTTTACTTTTACACTTCTAACATTCATTTGAAATACCTTTATACATTCTAGATAACTTAGGTGTTAAATACCAGTGCTACATCATCTTATTAAAAATTCTTTTAAATTATAGTTTAATGTAAATTTTAAATCCTTCATCCACATATTTTCCCATGTTCAAGCATCACATTATATCCAAAATTCTTTGCTCACTGAATCATACAATGTTTTACATGTTCACTTTCCATATTCAATATCAATAATATTTTATAAATCTTAGCAATAATATGTTCATCACCACCTCACAGTAAGATTTTTCAATTCATTTTTAACAAAATCAAACCCAAAACTCTTTTTATTTAATTTAAATCTTTCTTTCAGTTGATATGTAAACCAATGGCAAACATAACCTTCTCATTCAAGTTCTTCCCTCTACATTAGTGTAGGGTCACCAGAGTTGAAAGATAGTATTTTACCATATGTCCACCAGTCCGACTTTGCCACCATTTCTTTTCTTTAAAAAAAGCTTCCTGGAGGAACACCCAAAGAGGAAACTTTGTAGAAAACCTTTTTGTTTCAAACTCTTAGTATGGCACATCTAGCAAAGTGGTTATTAAAATCAACATTAACTTTATTTTTATCATACCATAGATAACCGTGACATAGTCTGTGACCATGGTTCATGATCACAAATAGTATTTAAAGGAGGTCTGTGGTAAAGAAAATATTGAGAACTACTGATATAGAAAATGTTCTGCGGGGTTTGTTTATTTGATTTGTTTGGCTATCTCTGGATATCTAGCACATTATCGATGCTACACTACAGCTTTTCTGCTGGCACCAGATGTTCATTTACAAGGAAGCATAAGAAATGAATTGACATGTTTATTATAAATAAGCTTGGATTCAGCTTTGATCTGGAACTAAAAGGAATGTAAGACATTTCAAGGAACATATCTCCAACTTAGCATAATAATGAGGAGGTTCAGCTTGTAATAAATGCCTTATGAGACTGATCTAAGTAGCTCTGAATATCTTCTGGTGTTATTGATTGATCTTATCCTGAGTAAATCATAAATAGTCATTCTCAGTCACAACTTGGCCAGAATGTTCCTTTGGCCCGACAGTGGATGTGGATCCGCCAGCAATAAGATGCATCCCCAATCTCTCACAACATATCCATGGTACTGCTACAAGGAGTGGTTGAATAACTCCACTCCCCATCCTCATCCCCCATCAGGCATTGCTCCTGCCACTCAGCGAAGGGCAATGGAGCCTGGGGAAGGTGGAGTTGGTACACATTGCCCTGAAGCCCCAGTCACAACTGAACTATGCCACCAATCTCCCCGTGGACCTGTCCCTTGTCCAACTGCTGGGGCAACCTGGCCATCACCCAGCTGCGGCCCTGCTGGTAAGCTGCCAGTCATATTGTTGGGTCTGTGATGAGATGAACGTTTCATTTAAATATGCTTGTATAGTGATTTCTATAATATAGAAATATATTATAGAAATCACAATCTATTTCTATAATATATACATGATTTCATAATATAGAAGAGGTTAGCACATGAATTAACACAATTTTGAGACATATGGCCAAAGCCTTATCTTTCCCATTTTGTAAAAGATCATGTCATGGGTGCTCAGTATATTACAGACATGTGCAATGTAATATGAAGAATTAACAGCACAGCTAAAATAAACCCTCTCATCTGCTACTGATAGCTTTCTTCACATAGCTTGTTCTCTTAGCTTGCAATCCAACATTTTAAGACTTAGATGAAATGGCTCATCCATGCCCTTACCATCTGGTTTTAAGGTGGCCTTAGAAAATTGAGAATGACTGGTTAGAGGTTTTCCAATGCAATATATCTATGTAAATGGAGAGACCCAGGAAAGAATATGAAAAAAACATCATATTAGAGACAATGCAAATAATTTTATTTCAATGTAAACTTTAACAAATAGCTGTCAAGTCTGATTAATCAAATTCACAAAATCAGAAACTGGGGGGGGTGGAAATGAGCTTGGAAGATTTACCATTCACCTAATCACAGTGGTACATATGCTTTATTTCCATTGCCTGTTCCATGAGATGCCAATTCAAAGAATGCAGTTCTTATTGCTGCATTATTTTTATCTATAAGAGCTATGAATAGAAGTGTTACTCAGGGTTTGATCTGCTTTAACAGTGACACTATAAAGCTGGTGAAATTTGTCTGATATTGGCAGTCAAATAAAGTTGCGAACAATGTTTCTTGGCCTCAGTCTGGCATCTTATAGTTATGGGAACTGAAGAAAAAGTAACAAAACTATCACTGACAAAACCATCAACAGCTTGTCTCCAAATAACAAAAGATCTCCTGTTTTATACCATTGGGGTGGAGGAAAGCTGAGAAGCTCTTCAGTTCAGGCTTGATCTTTCGTGTTTTGCATCCACTAATAAGCAACAACATGAAAGGAAGCACGAGTCTAGTTTGAATGCAACAAACAGACTGCTAGTATAACAACTCCTAAGATAAACACTTTCTCTTGTTGGTCTTATGACTGAATACATTTGGATGGATTTTGGGATCTCACTAATTGCATGATGGGGGAGATAGTAATCACCAAATGGGATTTCCTTGTTCTGTCCCAAACTCAGTCATGAGTAATTTCAGATGTTTCTACAGGAGACAGAAGTTATTTAGAAAGCTGACCTCATTATCACTCCTGAACCACACCAAGAACATTTATGAAGTGGATAAAAGAGAGCCTTCTTGGACTTTTCTGTAAGAATCACCACAATGTTACTGAAGTATACAATAAGGCTAGAAACCCAAATATGAACATGGACGGGGGAATAGCTAGGTTTGTGGTTTTATCCATAGATAAAGAGAATGGAATGGAAATTGCTTTCTCAACAAACAGAAATTTTATTTTCAGAAAAAACGAATCTGCCTTGCTTGAATACATTGAGATTTATTTGGCCAGCACTCTGATCTTCAGTAGAGATCAATCACTTGCTATGCTTCAGGATTTTCAAAAGTCACCCACATTAATATCTTTCAAATGTTCTGAATTTCTCTTTTACAACTGAAACTCAGATTGGGACATTAAGTGTATCCTTAAACAATTCCCAATTATTCCTTATCTATAGTAGCACTAGCATCCCAGGCTGTTCAGATTTTTTTCTGCAATATGAAATTTCATAGCTCTGTGCTCAATGCACACTATGCATCCATATATAGTTGCATTTTTTTTGAAGTTTAATGACAGATCCAGCTGGCTTTTTTCATTAAACTTCAAAGAAAGTAGGAAGTAGAAAACTCTCATAAGTTAGGAAAAGTAACCTAACAGCCAACAAAAGATTTCAATTTTGAGTGAAAAATAAATAAATTAAAATTACAGATTAAACAATTGAAGATATTTAATTCTCTCCCCCATCCAATACCACTGAATTATTTATTCATTTATTTATTTTGGAATGCACAAATCTTGTAGCTCTAGTGCCACTACAAGTCAATTTGGAGGTCACGGTACACATCTCTTGAAGAATAAATGTGAAAGAATCCAGAGGAATCATTGAATCCTCAGTGAATCATTTTAAAGGAAATAGTTAAGGTCACATACAAACTAAGTATAGACAATACCAGACTCTTCTTTCACGTCGAGTTCAGGTTCATTGGATTCAAGCCACAGAAGCCTGAGTTTATAGCTACCTTAATGATTTTCTTGTGAATGCCACTTCTTGAGAAGTGTTGTTTGCTCTTTATTTGGAAGGGAGTCATCCTTGAATATTATTTAGAAGGGAGTCATTCATGTGAACTTTGACCTATCTATAAATTGACATTTTGTATGTCTGTTTCAACTTGTATGACACACCCATGTACAGGTGCTACTAATAAATCCATCAGTAAAATCTGTTTAAATAGCATCTTAGTGTTGCAACATCAAGAATGGCACCATGTTTCATGCTTTTAAAAAATATTATACCTTATGTATTTATTAAATGTATATATGCTCATCCCACCAAGAGATGAGTCAGTGAAACATCTGTTTATAAATTACCCTGTCTCCTTGAAAATTGGTAGAGAAGTGAATATACTAATAAATAACCAATTATAACAGTTACATAACTTTAAAACAAAATAAGTAAATCACAGATAAGCTGAAATACCTGGGTGAAAAAAAATGCCTTTTCTTACACCAGAAAAATTGCATTACAGATGCCCAATGGGGTAGCTATAATGTATACAAATGCCAAAAGAGAAGCAGGCAGATGGGCACATAAGGAAGCAAAGTTAACTTTCTAGTAACTAGAATAATGGATCTGTCAGCTGATTAGGAAATAATAGCCTCAATAGTTCTGTGTCTTCATCTATGATGTAATGTGCAATAAATAGCAAAGGGGTCGTTTTCGTAATTCATAAGTGAACCAATGAAGATCATACAATTGCACAGTTATGGAGATAAGAAAATACATTCCTTAATAACAGCAATACCAAACACTACCTTTAAATGTAGAACTAATTTGCATATAAATTAATCACACTAAACCTTCAACTTCTCCCCTTTTCAACTCAGAAAGGAAGTTTCTCATGTGACCCATATGTACTATTTATGCAAATATTCCCAGTGCAATAAAGAAAAGAAAACTTCCCAAATGTTATGTATTTCTAAAGTAGAGAAGATAACACAGAACAATGCTCTACAAAGCTGTAGGATCTTGTGTAAGAAAATTATCTCAGAAGTGAGAAATTAATATAACACATGATTTTGATTAATATCTATTGTAATGCCTGTTCATTATGATGTATTACATTATTATATATTATGATGCAAGTAACAGTTAAATGGGAAATTTATGGTTATAAAAGAAAAAAAACCCTAAATTAGGCAATCAAAAATCTTAAATTAAGTTTTCAATGATGTAACATATTTTAGTGTTTTAGAAGTGATTGGGAGTCTTATTGCTAAATACAGTGCACATTTTTCTTACTTCAGTGTGGCTATTTAAAGTAGCTTCATTTTTCTCCATAATTCTGAAAAAAGTACTTGGTTGCTTTAAGGCAGGGGTGTCAAATTCAAGGCCGGGGTCCGGATCCAGCCCATGAGCTGCTTAAATCTGGCTCATGGGACCACCCTGGAAACAGCGAAGGACCATCCCGCAGTTCTTCTGCCAGCCAAAATGGAGTTTGGGAGGGCTTCACAAGGCCCTCCCAGGCCCCATCTTTTTGCTGTGGCCCCATTTTTGGCTCCTGCAGCCCTCTGCCAGCGAAAACAGAGCTCCATTTTTTCTAGCAGAGGACTGCAGGAGACCATTGCAGCCACAAACAGGGCCCAGGGGGCACAAACAGCCCACTTGAGCTCCATTTTTGCTGGCAGAGTGCTCAGGCTCCATAGATGCCCCCGACATGAGTAATGTCAAGCTGACCATGCCCACTCTGGCCACAACCACCCTAACCCTCAAGGTCAAACACAACCCTGATGCAGACTTCAATGAAGTCAAATTTGACACCCCTGCTTTAAGGAGTTGATACATGAATGCCACTTTGTCTTCAATGCCACTCCCTAAAGTAGCCAAGTCTATTTTCAAGCTCGCAGGGAAGCCTTAAACAAGATGTATCTGTTTTAAAGATGTCCTGTACTCATGCTTCCACCAATTCAAAGCACAGTTTCTAAATCATGTTCAATACATTCACTGCTCTAACAAGCAAATTAGGCAAAAAGATGAAATATGATGTAGACAGGAGATACAGGTTTTATTTTCCTATATTTACTGTAATGCTGTAACCTGCTCTACTTTCTGAAAATAAGCCAGGTGAAAACTTAAATAAGTAAAAGTTGAAGAGCTAGATACAAATTTAAATAAGTAAAAGTTGTGTTACAAGATTGAGCTAACAATCTTGCATTTTCTTCAGTAAGTAAAATGGGGTAAATTACCTAAGGCAGGGGTCCCCAACCACCGATTTGTGGCCCAGTACTGGTCTGGTGCCCATTGGAAACTGGTCTGTGCAATCAGTGGGCAAATGCACAAGTGTGCAAAGCTCCATTTGCACAAGTGGCAGGTTCACACGCGAAATCATCTCCTCTGCCCCTCTCCTGCCACTGCTGTCGGTCTACAGAGCCAGAAAGGTTGGAGACTGCTGACCTAAGGGAATGAATGCTTCAGCCAATGATCAGCCAGTCCCTAAAATCCATTCATTTTATTGATATATTTTCTCTATGGAAAATTAGTTGTAGTGGGTTCTTTACTTTAGAAAGTATTATATTATGTTGTTGTAGCCTGTCGTCTGCTGGCTTCTCCAGAAGCCAAATCAAAGAAGGAAGAGGAGGTCTGGAAGTCAGGATCAGCATCAGGGCTACCTGGGAGCTCCAAGGGGGGAGAGGAAATGGAGCTGGAAGACAGAGATACAGAGGCAGAGCCTGGGTCATCCATCAGCCCTTAGATCAGGCTTGTCCAACCCGCGGCCTGCGGGCCGCATGCGGCCCAGGTCGCCTCGTAATGAGGCCCAGTGCCCACCCCAACCTTCCTGCAAGAGCAAGCGAGGAGGAGGAGAGGCAGGCACGAGGCGGGGCGAGGCGAGCGCCACGCCAAGCAGAAACATAAAAGGCGGGCGCCATCAGAGCGCTCCTCGTGCCGAGGCAGCCGCAGCGCAAGAGTCCTGTTCCGACACCTCCTGCTGTTGCCGCCGCCGCCACCGCCGCCGCTTCTGCCGCCACCACCGCTGCTGCTTGTGCCGCTGCCGCCGCCGCTTCTGCCCCCGCCACCGCTGCCTCCTTCTCCTCCTTCTCGCTGCAGCTACCCCGCAGCCAAGTGAGGAGTCCACCGACTTGAAAGAGGCACACCACAAGCAGGTGGCTGGCTGGAAAAGGCAGCGAGGGGGGAAGACACCCCCTGCCGCTCCTCCGGCTCGGTCTGCGAGCTGCTCGGTGGGACGAGAAAGTCTGCCAGACTTCGCCTGGCCCAGGTAATTGTCTCTTGGGGATTTAAGGGGGGAGTTTCTGGAAAGGCAACGGGCGTCCTTCCTTCCTTCCTTTCTTTCTCTCTCTCTCTCTCTCTCTTTTGGCTCAGGCAGGGCTGCTTTTTGGTGTCTCTGCCACCATTCTTGGTCGGTTGAGTCGGGAAGAAAAGCAGCCCAGGTTTGTTCCCCCTCCCCCAAGGAAAAGAAGCCGTCGTGGAAAACTCAAAACTTTCCTCTCACCTTCCCTTCTTGCCTCTGGCGACTTTTTGAGTTTTCTTCCACTTTTTTTGTAGACTTAAAACTTACACTGCTCTTGTGTTGTCATCGTCGTCCCGTCCCCCCCCCCCTTTCTGCCCCGTTGCTTGTGCATTTGAGAAAAATAATTGGGAGTGTTTAGGAACGATACTTTCTTGTCTGGAAGCCTCCCCCCCCCACTTTCCATAGATCCCGTTCCGTCCCGTCCCCCCCTTGCTGACACGTCTCTGGCTTTTTCAATTAGTGGAACTGAATTCCACCTCAACCCCCCCCGCTGCTTTCTTCTAGGGATGTTAATGGAAACAAGAAGCAGTCTAAATCTATTCTGTGTGGGCTGTCTTCCTCTTCAAGTGTACGTTAGCTTTTGTTTTAGGAAAACTGTCTCTATAATAAACTGATCATTTTTTGGATGATCAGGTATCATTACTGTTATTTTATTTTATGTGCGGCCCAAACCAAATTTTCATCTTCTAATGTGGCCCAGGGAAGGTGAAAGGTTGGACACCCCTGCCTTAGATGGAGAGTCAACAGCCCACAGGTCTGGAGGTGGTGAAGAAGAGGAGGAACAGCTGGGTCCAGTGTCTGATGCGCAGCTGCGCAGAAGGAAGAGAAGATGAGATCAGTGGAAAGCTGTGGACCGGTTCTGGGGAAGGAAGAGCTACCGCTGCTAGCAAGGCCCCATCCTAGCTCTGGGGATAAAAGGCAGGGGGCAGAGATGAATAGGTATGGCAGACAACTATTCATCTTCTGGCCAGATGGACTTGTTAGCCTCCAAGAGAAATGTTTTGCCGGGGCTGTCGGCATTCCTCATAAAGCAATCTTTTGAGTTCATGTCAGAGGGTTTGTCGTGTTTGGGGTGCTGGGTCAGAACATATGTAAACTAATTTGAAGGGACCACACTTGACACTTGATGACATGCATCTCTTTTAGTATTTTAAAAGGATAGCTCTACTAAGGAGTCTCTTCTCTTTACTAGCAATCTCAGAATGCTATGTGAAAAGATAATGAATTTCCAAACCATCTCACTGCCAAATTCTTTATACCAGCACCAGGTTTCTATGCCTGAAAAAAAACATTAGATTATCTAGCAGAATTCCTAGTAGTATATATCTGGGAGTTTTTTTTAAAAAAAAACAAAAACTTTGGTTGTTAAATTTACATAAATAGAAGGGGAAAATGATATAGCAAAGATAGAAACTCTCTTTATTACAGAATGGGAACCTAGTAGAACTAGACACACATTTCCCCTGATGGCATTTGTAAATGTCTACACTTTGACCACAGAAATAAGAAACATGAACTTGTCTGATGAAAGTTGCATAAAGCCAAATGTCCTGAAAGTTATATGGCTATTATTAACTGCATGCAATGAATCTACAAATCTTCATGAATGCACATTATGATATTGCTGTCATGTATTTTATTTTTTTTATGTTATAACCAGCATGGTTTATTGAGTAATGAAAGGCTATCCCTGGTAGAGCTGTCCATTTGAAGCCTCTCAAGTGAAGTCTACAAGGGATTGTACTCTAAAGGCAACAAAGAAGTTTTAGCTTATCCAAAAAATGGGCAGTTATGGATGTATCTCTGCGACACAAGCTGTATTAGTTATCAGTACTGTTTAATGACCTGGTTGTTATTTATAATGTCCCTCCTGGCATAGGGTCTCATCACTGAAGGGAGTGACTATCTCCTATGGTTTCTGCCTGACCAATAAGAAGCTCCCACAGGCCAGCATGTCCCAGCTCTCATGTTTAAAGTAATATTATCTGATGGGACCCAGGAGGTGTGCTTGTATGCTGCTAGAGTTTTCATAAGTTGGACAGTTTTATAAATATTATACATAAATGAAACACAAATAATTGCCTCCCAATCTACCAAATTGTGAGAATCTCCAAACTAAATGCCAGGTAGTATATTGAAGGGAGGCAGAAGATAGATTTGAGAGATTTGTGTGAACACCAACTGAAATCCATTAATATGACATGAATGTAGCCATATAATATAAGACATTGAGGATGGTGTTGCTTTCCTCCCAAGTTCTATTAAAATCTATTTGCTCATTTTTAATTAAAAATGGAACATAAAACCAGTAATAGGAAGCACAAGAAAATCTGAATCTAATTTACTGAGTCAGTCCTGTCTTCGCACAGAGATGTGGATCCTCACCCAGCAGTTCTGGAGATACTGCTTTATTTTGGATCAAAGCTTTGTATTTTATACTTGGGAGTTTCACTTTATTTACACAGTAGGAAACTCAAAGGAATATCAGACCTGCAAAATCTAGGTCTATGCCACATTTTTCTCATTATCAGAGCTACAGTCTTAGGACAAGGTGTGGGCTGCTTTGAAAATGGAAGATAATTGTGTGTTTTGTGTTTTTGTATGCTACAAAGCAATTTTTTGGAACTAAACCTGAATTATTACTATAAACAGTGGTTAGATCTAGCATGTACTGGGTGAACTGAGAAAGTCATCAGGAATAAACAATGGCTAGTGGAAGATATATCAATTGTATATTAAAAACCCAGGTCACAGCAACACTATCACCAATGTCTGCACTCTTGATTATAAAGCAACTTGAGTCATAAGAGAAGAAAGGGGAACTTGTAACTCATGAGCTGTTTATGCCATTCATAATATGCAAATAAATTCAAAGGTCCTAAACATATAATGAAAATAAAACTTTGCTTCCTAGGAAAAGACATCAAAAAGTCTGATGAAAAGCAGAAGTGAATTACATCAAAAACCTAGACTAAAAATGAAACAATGGTTACCCACATGTATATCGCCATCATTAAAAACTGAAAAAGCAAGGATTTTAAAACCAAGCTTTTTAAAATTGTTACTATATTTTGGGATTATTGGTTTTATACTTGATAGATTTATTTAAGATTGTTTTTTAGGTCTTTTGTAAAGCACTTCTAGGAAGATGGAAACAAACATAAAAATTAAAATTAAAGTTATTTGGGGAGCTAATATATGTTTCAGCTTACGAGAGTCACAGAATAAAAAGATATCATCCTTGGACAGTACAGTAAACTTCCCCATTTCTAGATGCAGGAATGTATGAAAGGTGTCATCTGAAGAGATACAAGATTCTTGTGTTTGTCAGAACACCTATGAACTACTGGAGCTGCTTTCCAGGCCAAGACTCCTAAGGGATAGAATCTTGTTTACTCTGTGATTTGTATTTCTATGTGAACTATGGGCGTAGCATGTGCATCAAACAGAAGAAGTTAAGCCACTAGAGAACAGTAGGTAATGGAGTTTAAAAGAGGGTCATTGAAAGAAGGAGCGATGTGTCTGAAGACCCCAAGCAGAATCAGAAGAACATCCAGGCAACAGAGTGGTTGATAAAGGATTGGACAACAAAGAACAAGAGCTATCTCGAAAAGAGAGCCCAAGAGCAACTGATTGAAAAAAAATGACCAAGGGTCATTGAGAAGCTACTAGGGCAGGTCACAATTGGTGATCACATGACTGGGAGATGCTGCAGCAGTCAGAAACATGGGCTGGTCACCAAGCACTTGAATTTTGATTCTGTGACCCCAGGGATGCTGTAACAATGGCAGGTGTGAGGGCTGGTCATAAGTACCATTTGTACATAAGTACAGTTGTAATTTTGAATAATCAAACAAATGTGTGATAAGTAAGGACTACCTATATGTTACAATGATGATGATGGTATTCCAAGAGGCTTAGGAGAAAATATTTATTTTATCTCTTCCTTCTCTCTTTCTGGTTTAGAAAAGGCTAAATAAAGTTGGTAAGTACAGTTGGAGAGAAGAAGGAATAAACATAACATAATCAGTGATTACCTTTAGCAAATGTGTAAATAAGGCAAGGAGCTATTGAAACAGTAACTAAAAACACCACATAGGATATATGCAGTGTATAAAATAGAGCATTTCCCCCACCCTCTAAAAATTTTCACAGAGAGAACTTTGTAGAAGTCATGCAAAATGCTCTGTTCTGCTCTGTGAGAAGGGAAAACACACTATATAGAGATTTGATATTTAGATCCCTTCCTGCAACTATAGCATGGCAAAAATCAGAGGACAAGACAAAACCTGAGTATCCATAGCTGAGGAATCCCAATACAGAGACTACCATCCTTCAGCCATCATTCAAAGTTATGACAGCACTGAATGAAGGGACTGTCATAGCCCCATTGGAGCCCATGTCAGTGGTGGGGTTCAGCAGGTTCTGACCAGTTCTAGAGAACCAATAGCGGAAATTTTGAGTAGTTCGGAGAACCAGCAAATACCACCTCTGACTGGAGTTTTTACAGTATCCTTCCCTTGCCACGCCCACCAAGCCACGCCCACAGAACAGATAATTAAAAAATTTGAATCCCACCACTGGCCCAGCTCCAAGGATGATGAGGAGATGGAGCTGGAGCCAATGGAGGGGATGGGGACAGTCCCTATGGCTCCTGACAAAGATCTGGGGATAAGGACAAGACAGTCCCGGGTCCTTCAGGCCTCAGAAGAGTAGGCAGGGAGGGAGAGAGAGAGGATGCAGGCTGACCAAGGAAGGGGGGAAGGAGATGAAAAGGGCAGGCAATGGAGCAGAGGAGTGGCAGAATTCCAGAGACAAGCAAATGCTTCCCTCACCCAATCCCCGAGTGTGGAGTATGGAGAGAAGGCAGAGTCAGTGCAGGGTGGCCCAACCACTCAGGAGGAGGGTGTTCTGCCCCTCCTCATGAAGTTCACTTGGAGAGTAGCAGTTAAGGAGATTCTGTGGGGAGGGGCTTTTGTCGGGAACAAGTGTTATATTTCACAGCAACACTTTCCACAGCTCCAAGAAGAACTTTGCTCCAGAATCCTTGCTGTTGGTTACTGACATTTGATCCTTTGCCTTGATGTCGATGGACTTCCACTGCTGGGAAGTTGCAAGAACATGTTCAGGCACGTGGGTTCAAGCCTTACTCTTTAACTGCAGATGTGCCCTTAGGGCAGAGACTTTGGGGAATGGAGTGAAAATTGCTGGATTGTGGGGATTCGGGGAATAGTGGTTGAATAAAGGCTGACAAGCTTTTGCCTTGCACTTGTTGTTTGCATGCCAATCCTGGGTCATAACAGGGACTTACAACCAGTCCTCAAAGCTGCAGTTGTTGCAGTTTGCCTGCGGTCACATGATTATGATTCAGTGCTTGGCGTCTGGTTTGCATTGTATGAGGGAATTCCACCTCATCTAGTCAACTTCCATAGTTATTTTGAAAGAAAACAAATTCAAAGCTGACAATCCAGATTTTTTTTTTTTTACTCCATCCATCAATATTCAAGGAGATCAGGGAGACTGTTTGCTTAGCAGTTAATCCAGTGTGGTTATTTCACAATCCTCCTCTATTAGTTCACCTAGCAAATATGAGAGCTGTTCTATTGGTTTTGAGGGGTTTAGAGATATTGATTTAATTTGTAAAGGATAGACTGTCTGTCTGTAATACAATTTAGAAATGTCCAGACTTGTAGGCTTGTAGTTTCCTATAGGCCTGGGATAAAACCAGACTCCTGAGTTTACAAGCCCTAATTATACAGCAGTGATCTATGACTTAGAATCTAAAGAATTTTTCAGACTCCACTTCCTCCCACATTTCAAGTACTTAGATCATTGTGAATTAATTTGAATCATGATGTTGGTTGATGCAATCAAAGGCTTTTCCTGCAGGGTACAGTAGATGGATCCATATACATATTGGGCTGGTTTAAGTTGAAGCTATTTATTGAAAAAAATTACTTACATAGTAGTATTCACCAAAGTTTGCAAAGGCTCTGCATATGTTTTGCCAAAGAATGTTTTATATCACCTAACTTGCTTAATATTTTAATCTACATATCTTTAGAAGCTATCTAAAAGTATATTTAAAGTGACTTCCTTAGTAATATCTCCAGAAAGGGACAGTTTTCATGGTTTATTACAATACTCACAATCCCTTTTTCTGCAACCTCTCCTTAGTTGCTCTGTTGCATGATCATGATGGATCAGCTTGCCAAATCTGGGATGACACAATTTGGATAACTGTGGAAAAGTCCAGAAACATAATAATTTTAAAGACTATTGGGGGAAACAGGCTTGTTTTTAAACTTTAGCAAAATTTTGCTGTTGTTGTAGACCCTTCCAGCCATTTTACCAGTCCAATTGAGACATTTGACAAGTTAAAGTTGGCTTAGGGAAAAGATAGTTCCTTTCAAATAAAATAGTTTTTGTTTATTAAGAAGAATAATAGGGAGAATGCTAATCTTATTTCGGGGGCGGGGGATTATCCCTCTCTGCTGGTTTCTATGCAATTCAGAGATATTCTTTTTATTTTTTATTTTTTTAAAGAAACCCCTGACTCTTTTCTATGTTACTCATTGAGGAAGCAGTTAAAGTGTGTTGAAACAAGTCAAATTGTTCAGTTATTATCATAAGTTTATTTATAAAGTTAATAAGTGTTTCAGAAAATAGGAGACCTTATTACACTATTAGGAGTACATACAGAGCAATTAATTCAGACTACTGCAATTTAGGCATATCCTGACTAGTAAATTTGGCAGTCATCTGAGGTATATTTCTGAGGAAAGATTCAGAAGGACTTGAGGAGGAAGAGAAGTAATCTACCTTCCAGTGGTTAGAAAAAATATATCATTATCATTTACCAATTTAGACTTTTTGAGAGGAAACAAAGTGTCCACAGTTGTTTGGAAGATTTTTGAAGGGCACTGATGTGCAGAAAAATATCAATAGTAACAGCACTTAGATTTATATACTGTTCTATAATGCTTTAAGCAGTTTACAGAGTCCGTATGTTGCCTTCAATAATCTGGCTCTTCATTTTATCCACCATGGAATGATGGAAGGCTCAGTCAACCTTAAGCCAGTCAGGGTCAAACTGCAGACTAGGCATAGTCAGCCTGAAATACTGCATTTTAACCATGGCACCATCACAGCTCTTCAAAAATATATTTTCCTCCCTCTTCCCAGTAGGCAGTTTAGTGAATGCATTTTGTATAGGATGGAAAAAACCTGGCTTAGCCTTGTGCTAGTTTCAGTCTTCTAGAGTTGAAATTCATACATCTTAAGATTTCAAAGGTTAGAAATGTAGCTTCAGCTAGGTGTCCTTGATAATAGACTTCTGGAGACAAGCAAAGGCTGAACTGTTTTTTTTTAAAATAAAAGTTTTATTTAAGTTTTCACAAAACATACAAATACAAATAAAATATCTTTTTTTGAGAACAGCATGGCCCCGAGTTATCACTTCTCCATACAGACATAAACTCAATACATATTTATCTTATACATTCTAATCCATATCTTATAACTATTTTTGCAATTTTTTCCAATAGCTTTTCCCTTTCTTTACGTCCTATAGCCTTATTTTAAATTATCTCATTCCTTTCTTAATTCAATTACATATCTTTTTCTAATTTTTAAAATCTTTCTAATCAAAGAAATCTTTCTAATCTTTCTATGTTCTTATACTTTCATCTGTCCTGTTTACAATTTCATATTATCTGAATTGTGATTGCATTTGGGATGTGATCTTTTACCATCATCAGTTGGTCTTTATTATGTTTTTGTTCTTGTCATTAGCTCTTTTTCCCCAGCTTGTTTATTTACAGGATTCTAGGCTGTTACAATCAATGGACTCTGAACTGGTTACTTCTTCCTACATCTGTAATTTGGCTTAAAATAAATACTTAATATCCCCAAATTGAAACCAGGTTCATACATTATAAACCACCATATAATGATAATTTATTAAATTTGTATATCAACCAACCCCAGAGATTCTGGATAGATTACACATTGTTTAAAACATGAAAAACAAGGAGAACATGAGGTAAAAACAAACATAAGAATGGCAAGATGACTAAACCAAATGAGAACCCTCATTGTCTAAAGCAGGGGTTCCCAACCTGGGGTGCTCGCACCCCCTGGGGGTGTGAGACGATATTCCAGGGGGTGCGAGAAAAGTCCAGGTAAATAATAGGATATTGGCTATATGTTGGCATTTTTTATTTATTATGCAATGGATTAACTTTGTTTTCATTTTAGAGTTAAGTATCGTTATTTAGTGGCCGTCACATACATAGCTGAAAAGATTCAATCCTACCATATATTTAACGCGTTCAGTAGTTCCTAAAGTCTAAATTTCAGGGGGTGCGAGGTTCGAGTGAAATTTCTTTAGGGGTGCGGGGCGAAAAAAAGGTTGGGAACCACTGTTCTAAAGGGAGCTAAAGTCATGCTTGCCAAACACCTGGGCAAAAAGCCATGTCTTCAAGGCCCTTTAAAATTCTAATAGGGTGGAGGCTATTTGAATCTGAGAGCTAACCTCATCCCAGAGGTAATGTTACAGATAATGTGTTCTTCTGCCTATATACACCACCAGCCGAGCTTTTCAAAACATCAAATAAAAATAGGTAATCATCCAGAGTGATAGTCACAGTAGCCCTAGTCCAAATATTAGTAAAATAAAGTCCCACACACTTTCTGAAAGTCAGAAGCAAAGGACCATCAGAACTCCCAGTTGTTTTGGGTCCTGGTGTTGTGGGAGGATACTGTTTTTCCCTGTTCATATGATCCAAATTTTATTACATTTGCTTTTAGGGTTTTTTCTTACAGTATGTGTTTTTACTGTATTTTATTTTATGGTAAGCAATTGGTTGTCAGAAAGATTTCATGGCATACAAAATTATTAAACGCCTGCATAGGGCATATTGGTTTGTTACTGTTTACTAACTCAGTATGAAGGATGAGTATGATATAGTGGCAAGAAGGCCAGATAAAATTGTAAGTCACAACCACAGAAGTATGCTTTCAAAATCATAAATGATTTATTCTGCACCTTTATTCTGTATTTGTCAGGCCCATATCTAGTGCTGGGTTGTTGTTTTTTATGAATGATTCTGAAAAACAGGAACTGATTCTGAGAAAGACAGTGAGGAAATGAGTTATTAAATCCTGTGAAGACAGGCTGAAGGAGGTGGGACTTTAGAGGGCATTCTTAAAATACGGTAAGAATGTCAATAGGTCATGATTAGTTTTCAATTATATGAATAACAGTTCAAGGATAAATTTTCTACTAAGTAGCACAATACCAAATTTACTTATGGATAAGCCACTCACAGATAAGCTGACCAACAAATTTGCATTAGATAGGTGAATATGGAATTGTAACTGTTTACTATTATAATGACATATCACACTTTCTCTCTTTTTTGTCATATTTCTTTCATTTTTTTTGTTAAAGCACTTTTAAAGTATTCCTTTCTCTTTCCTCTTTGGCAATGTATATGTAAAGAAAGAAGGAAAAATATAAGTCAACAGTATCAGCCTGCTGCTTAGAAGAACTAAATGCTAGTAGGACTGCTTTAAAAGAAGCACTGTACCAAAGACCCAATTGATCCTTATCCCTTGACTGGTGCAACCATGCCAGAGTACTGTGCGTGATACTGGTACCACATTTCCAGAAGGATGTGGACAGATTCAAACAGGCTCAGAGAACAGCAACAGAGAAGATACAGAAACTTGACCATATGCCCTATGAGGACAGATTGAATGATAGGACAGTCAGTCTGGAGAAAAGAAAACTCAGTGGGGACATTAAATCAGTGTTCAGATAGTTAAAATAATAGCTAAACAGTTAAGATGGGTCAAAATTACTTTCTATCTCCACAAAAATTAGGACAAAAATACTAAGTAGTATTTGGAGATACTTAGATTCCATTCGAATAAGGAAAAACTGTTAAGATCTGTAAAACAATGAAGCAGCCCAACTGTGAAGGCTGTGAGTTCTCCACATCTGGAGATTAATTGCACATTGTGTAAGGTTGAAGTAGATGATCCTGGTAGTCCCTTTTAACTTACAACTTCATAAGTCTATTGTTTTTTTTTTTTCTAAATCAAGAGGCAAACTGATAGTTAATTGTCTTGGCTTCCCAATCTGCACCTCAATATTGTGGGAACAGAAGGATGCCGTCCATCTACAAAGCATTATAGGACTTGCAAGGCAAGATACAAGGCAGAACATTAAGAATATATAGCTCCAAGCAGAGACACACATGTGAAAGTGAATTAATGTATGGAAACAAAACAGCAAAACAGTATTTTTCTGTGGGAGGGAAGAGAAATCGTGTGCTGAGGGGGAAAAGTACATGTTTCAGGGAAAGAAAAAAAATATGTGTGTGTGTTTCAGAATGAAAGACAGAGATTGTGGAGTAGAAAAGAGAGTATGTGGGTGGGTGAAGAGAGCCTATGATGGAAATAGTGTATTTGTGGGAGAGAAAGAAACTGTGCGAGAAAGGAGGATACGATAAGAGAATGGAAGAGGAAGCAGACAATTGCATGGTGGGGACAGGAAGCACATGAACAGTTGGGCCTGAATGTGCATTTTTAGCTGTATTTTTTATTTTTTTCTACAAAAAGGAAAGTCTTCTAGGAAACAGAATGAAGTTTTATTTCATGGACACCATCTCACTTTTCTTTATAATTGCAAAGGATTAAACTAAAATAGTGGCTAGGCTGCCATCAGCAATCCTGTTATTTTACATAACCCTACAGCAAGAAAAAGAGGATAAATTGTAATAAAGCTACTTTGACCTGTTATTCCATTCTCTCTTTCCTTTCGTTTTGCCAGATGTCTTTCTTCAAACCAGACAGCTCTTGCAGCTCAAATTCCTTTTGGAATAAGACATGCCAAAAGCTTTGACATTGGGCACACTCCCTTTATCAGTCCTCAGAGAATTATACAACACTCCGTTTTCCTTTCCTCTCGGTTTTCTTTCTTTCCAGATTGTTTTGTTTCACTGGTTAATTCTTGGCTATTCTGTAAAAGAGGAAATAATGTTGGGTGCATGTTCCATTTTTTAATGCTTGGCCTCAGATGTTGTTAATGCCTCACTGGATTCTCTAGGAACCTTCCTAGAGAATTCTCTAGGAACTTTCTGATCTTGGCCAAAGCACTGATCATTGGTTATCTTGATCTTGGATTGTCATCTCTACACCAGCATTTAAAGGGACATTTCAAAAACATGCTAGCATTAGTAAAGCATTCTTCTTCACATTAAAGTAACTGTATCCCTGGGAGGGGCTGGGACAAATTCTTTTCTATGTTCTTTGCACATGTGTGTGCATGTGCATGCACAGCTACTTTGCTTCACAGGCAGTCTCGGTGGGAATCTTTTCTTTTGCTGTTGTCCATTCGACAAGTCATATCCGACTCTTCACGACACAAGGAACCATAGCACACAATTATGGATGTTAAATGAAGAATACCTGTACCTTAATTATAAAAATGAAATATTTTTTTAAAAAAATTAAGATCCTACAGTTCATTAGCTGACAATGAAATAGGAAATTTGTTGAGTAATCTGTAAATTAGACTTTCTGATAGACTGTACGTGAAATATTTATTTTCTAGATTCATAGATAAAAGATTCCAGTGAAGCTTCATAGGATTTCAATATTTATTTCCCTGGGCAGTCCTTGGTGCTCACTGAGTTTGTTGTTTTTTTTTGCAGACATTTCACTATCAAACTAAGTACTAGAAGGGGGTGGGGTTGAAAACTTGGCACTCAGACAAATTGGCCATCAACAGGCATATACACCATCCACCTGTGTCTTGAATGATGTCATGCACAGTGCGCACTCCAGAGACTGATAAGGCGTATAAGAGGTATAACCAAACCACTTTATAATGCAAATTTACTGATTGCAACACATCTTAGACATAGAGATTTGTGGGGACCAAGGAGGGGCCAGTAAAAAAAAATAGATGTGTCAAAATGTCATAATACAGGCTGCACCCTTCATGTTCCTGCCAATAACAACATGACAAGTAGAGAAGGGACTTGTGTCAAGACATCACAAGTTTTGTCATTTTACCATCATAGAGAGCAAACGCTTACGATTCTACATGCTTCCTGCTTCTTCCCAGAACATAAGGCAGTATTCACTGCCACACCCCACGATACTGCTCTGTCGGTTCAGATTAATCCCATAATCTTTACAGTTATGAATTTTAAATCAGACATTATGAATCAAGCAAATCAGACAATGACGCCAGGGATGAATGGAAGGAGATGCGAAAGGCTTGATGATATCCAGGGATAAATTGCTAGAGTTCAGCTGAACATACTCTTTGGAATACCCTTTTTGCTTAAAACTGTCAGAGAAAACTGCAGGTAGTCCTCATCTTACAACCATAACTGCACCTAACATATCTGCTGCTAAGTAAGTTGGTAGTGAAGTGAGTTTTGTCTCATTTTTTTGACCTTTTTTGTCACAGTTGTTAAGTGAATCACTGCTTAATGTGGCTGAAGTGAATCTCATTTCCCCATTGACTTTGCATGTCAGAAGGTCGCAAAAGATGTGACCTTGGGACACTGCAACTGTCAAAAATGTATGTCAGTTACCAAGTGTCCAAATTTTGATTGTATGAATGTGGGGGTGCTGCAATGATCTTGAGTGTGAAAAAGGGTCATAAGTCACTTTTTTCAGTGCCATTGTAAGTTCAAACAGTCACTAAATGATTGGTTATAAATAAAAGACTACCTGTATTACCAATGATACTGAGATCTTAGAGTCATGGAGAGTCTTTCTGATGAACTTCCCAACCTAAAAGAGTTATTTAACAGCAACCACACTGAATGGCCCAGAAAATTAGACACGGGAACTAAACTTTATGACAGGTTTGTTGCTAATGTTGCTCCCCTAGTACTAAACAGAGTTCTGTAATATATGAATGGTTTGGAATGACTTAAAGGAGTGACTCCTTTTTGAGGTTTCCATGAGGGCTTTTAAGTCCCAGGAAAATGCATCTTTAACAAAAGAAGATCCTTTAGGGTAACAGAATGTCTGCAAATAAACAACCAAACTCAGAGAGCATCAAGAACTCAAAAGTTCAGCGCTTATCTGACCGGGCTTCCTGTATCTGATGTACCTAGGATGGCTGACAGACTCATAGAATCATATTTTCAGATTTTGCTTATTTCCCAAATTGGTAGAACCATTCAAGTTTAGAAACTTAACATTACACCCTACATTTCTCTGTCAACACTGGGATTAGGTCTTTATGGCTGCCATGACATTCACAGTACTCAATACAAAACAGGGTATTCCCTTATTTGCACTAACGGTGAGACTGAGTTGTACCCAGGGTTGTCAACACCTTTTATAATGAATTAAGAGAGTGCAATCCTGGCAGGTTATCCAAATCATTCACATTTAAAGACAGGACTATTAAGTTGATGTATCCGTAGAGCCTTCTAGACCTGAAGAATTTGAGGTATTCTGAGGTGTTACAAAAGGATGAGCAAATAATCCTGTCAAGGCTCTACATTTTCTATGAAAGGAGAAGATGAGATGGGCAGTTTAACATGATGAAGTATTTTTCCCATCGGTGGGAAGCTATAACGGATCCCAGGATTTAATAAAATCTAAACAATGATACAGACTGAATAATACTGGAACCTAGGTAGTAGTAATCTGCATGGGAAGATTGTACATACATACGTACGTACGTATGTAATTATATGCCACTCTCCTCCAAAAGGACAAACTTCCACAAAGCAAGACAATAAATCAATGAGTGTTATAAATCAGCAATCTGATCTGAGAAAAGTAATTAGTCTGTAAGTAATTTAAGTGAATGTTGATGCATCCCTAGGGCCTGGTAGATCTGAAGGACCCCAGATGTTCTGAGGAATTACAAAATGATTCAGCAAATAATTCTGTATCTGCAGGGGTCTGACAAAAGAAACAAGATGGCAAAGTTAGTGTCACCAAACAAGTCCCACCCTCTGAATGTTACATAAATGTTCAGAAAGGTTGACTTGCATTAGAATGGTCTACCTTATGGATTTTGACCTTCAACCCCATGCTTGCTGCTGTCTTCAACTGATGTTTACAGTACAATCTGGGACCAACCACACTTTCTCTAAGAAGACAATTCCATAATTCTGGCCTGTATATGAGAAGATTCTACTGTTAGCCACTTTACTTTGAGCCATACCTACTGATAGATCATGAGCCACTAATGTCTGTATATGATGGGACCATAATTAAAAATAGTGTGCAGTACTTTAAGGACCTATATGATATTTACCATTTAGTCATGCAGCTAAACCAGGGCTGTGAAACTTCTGTCCCATGGGACAGATGTGTCACGTGCTGGCCATGCCCACATCCGGTTTAGCAAAGGGGGAAAAAGTCCTGATACATCATGTGACACTGCCGTGATGACATGAGTTTGACACTCCTGAGCTAAACAATCAGAAAGCTGTGTTCTGTACCAGTTGCAGCTTCTTTAACAGTAATATATATAAAGAGTGTGATACTAAATCAGGGGTGGGCAAACTTTTTGGCTCGGGGGCCTCATTGACTTTTAAAATTTGACAGACGGGCCGGGTCAGCACAAGATACGATACATATAAAAACTGCAAAATCTCCGCAAAATCAAGTCACTGCGCCTAATGCGCTACCTGGTGTCGAAATGCCTGTCATTACAAGTCAAAATCAAATGAATGCAATCATTCAATCATTCACATCAAACCTTAATTCTGTACCAATCTTGGCGGGCGGATTAAAAAGACCAACGGGCCGGATGTGGCCGCGGGCCGTGGTTTGCCCACCCCTGTACTAAATGATACTACAAGTGCTCCCTAAATTCTATCAGCATGTTAAGTGTGCTACTAGAGGAGCAAACATATTGGACAAAGTATATACCAACATCAAACATGGTTATAAGCTTATACAATTACCACATTTGAGACAATCAGACCATATGTCACTGCTTTTAGCACCAGCATACATCTCTCTTAGGAGACAAGCTCTGCGTATAATAAAGACAGTGAAATCTTGGCCAGAAGATGCTTCCCAACAACTTCAGGATTGTTTTGAGAGCACAAACTGGGACATCTTTTACCACCCTGACCTAGAGGAGCACACTGCAACTGTTCTGTGCTATATCAAACACTGCCCAGATACCATCACTGTGGATAAACGTATTAGGATCCATCCCAATCAGAAACCCTGGATGACCAAGGAAGTCCAGCATCTCTTGTGTGACAGGACCAAGGCCTTTAGGTCAGGTGATGGAGCAAGATACTAATTTGCCAGAGCTAATCTGAAGAAAGGTATTTGGAAGGCCAAGGCTGATTATAAGAGGAAGATTGAGGGTAATTTTTATATCAATAACATGAGGCAGGTGTGGCAAGGGATTCAACAAATTACCAACCATCAACCAACCAATTTCATTCCTGCTGAGGGGGATGCTTCATTGGCAGAGGAACTGAATAATTTTTTGTTCACTTTGAAGTGGAGACATCAGAGACAGCTAAAATATAACCACCAGCCAATTGTAGCCCCCACCTCATTGTGGAGGAACAGGAGGTAAGGAGCATTCTGAGGGCTGTGGACCTTAGAAAGGCTGCCGGTCCTGATGGTATCTCTAGCTGAGTACTTAAAGACTGTGCTGATCAGTTGGCTGGAGTCTTTACCAGCATCTTCAATTGGTCTTTATCCCAGTCCACTATTCCATCTTGTTTGAAGGTTTCCACCATTGTTTGCCAATTGAACAGTGGCAGATAGGACAGCACTCCATAGCACTCCATAGGGTTAACGTCATTGCCTAGAAGATCATTGGTTGCCCTCTCCCCTTTTTATAGCGCCCGCTGCCTTAACAAAGTTCAAAACATTCTCAATGATCCATGTCATCCTGGGCACCCTTTTTTTGAACTATTACCATCTGGCAGATGCTACAGAATAATAAAAACAACGACAAATAGGCTGAAAAACAGCTTCTATCCCAGGGCAGTAGCTCTGTTGAATTCTACTGTATAGTGCAGTGTTGGTGTGGGGGTTTTCAATTCAATGTGTAGAGTGTGAAGGATGTGTGTTTGTTTATTTTCATGGTCATGATGTGCACTGAAGATGGTGTTTGATTTAGTTGTATGAGGTGCAATGACAATAAACTAAACTAAACTAAAGCTGTCATAAGTTTACTAGGACTATGTCACTGATAACAGAAGCTAAGTAGACTTAGTGGCATACAAATGACTGTGATAATTAATTAAAAAATAAATAATATGAACATATTTTACTATGATTCAGGTAAATGCATAACACCAAATCAGTCTTGTTTGACCTGATGAGCAGCATTTTATTTACTCAGTTCTTCCATAAATCCTAATAAGTACAGTTCTGGTTTCATCTGAAAGGAGATTATTTTCACCAATGTCCCATAGATCACCAATCAAATATTTTTGGCCATTTCACAAGTCCAGTCTGTATGATAATCTTCTTTTCCTTATTAGGTATGCTTACTGCCTTGAGTGATTTAGAAACATTAATAAAGGCAGGATAAAATCACTGTTCTTTTCATACATAGGCATCCTTTTTGGCCATCTGAGTATGGCAAGGACATTAAAAAATGTCTGGCAATTCTGGTAGGAATAATTGTATGAGAATGACTAGATGTGCTTCCCTTGATACTCCTAGCCCTCAGAAGATTGATTTCCTCAGAAGATTTCTCCCTGTATATGGATGATCAATGCCTTTAGGTTTTGAATTAATTCCCATCCCAGAAGGTGCTCAACCTGATTTAATCTCTTACTGCTGCACAAATTTTTCAACAGGAGCAGCCCAAGCACAAGTCAGACTGCGTCAGGATCAGAATGCTACCTCTGATTACAGCCGACGAGCAGGTGCGAGCAAGAAAGTGAGCATATCAACAAAATGTATGTGAGAAAAAAATGTCTCTAAGGTGGAAAGCCCCATACCTTGCATTATTAGTTTCTCTTAGAAGTGCTAAGCTTAAAGGCACAGAAACAAACACCACCATTGTTCTGGGCTCCCGAGAAGAGAGCGGAAGAAAGAAAGGTGAAGTTTTGACAATGAAATCCTGAAGAGTTTTGAAGATGAAACTTAACGGACTTTGAGGCAATGGTCTTCATGAGAGTGTAATTTTGACATTTAGGCCCCTGAAACTATTGTATTTGGTTTGTTTGACTGTATTCATAGTGTTTTTTTCCATTACTTTCTGTTTTCCAGAAAAGCAATGGGCCTGCTAAAATTTGCATCTATGTTGACCAGCATGCCTATTTACAATTGTCAAGGTACAGAACAGAATGGCCACTGAACTGACAGCCAACCAATAACTCTTGTTTCATTTTAATTCATTCCTTAATTCTTCCTAGAGAATCTTCTTGTGCTAGTAAGGTAACAAATTGGGATTCTGTGTTTCAAACATGTTTTATATTGGTGCTTAGGCAGTTTTTGAAGATGCTTCATACTGGTTCTCAGTTGTCTGCAATACATAAACTACCCAGTCTTAATTCTCTAGGAGAAACCCTTTTCATTGTTGAATCTACTCCCATCAAACACTGGTGGACCCACCAAACTTTATAGAAGGTGGAAACCAAGGGCAATCTGCCTGGCAGCAACTGTGTGTGAGTGTCTGGGTGCCATAACAATATTCCCCCCCCCCCCCAATCACCAATCATCCTGCCAACAAAAGTCCATATAGTCCAAGGCTATGGTTTTCCCAGTTTCAATGTATGACTGTGAAAGTTGGTCCATAAGGAAGGCTGAGCACCAAAGAATTTAGGCCTTTGAACTATGGTGCTGGAGAAGTCTCCTGTGAGTCCCTTGGACTGCAAGGCGATCAAACCGGACAGTCCTAGAGGAGATCAACCCTGACTGCTCTTTAGAAGGCCAGATCCTGAAGATAAAACTCAAATACTTTAGCCACCTAATGAGAAGGAAGGACTTACTGGAGAAGAGCCTAATGTTGGGAATATTTGAGGGCAAAAGAAGAAGGGGACAGCAGAGGATGAGATGGCTGGATGGAGTCACTGAAGCAGTAGGTGTGACCTTAAATGGACTCCAGAAAATGGTAGAGGACAGGAAGGGCTGGAGGAACATTGTCCATGGGGTCATGATGGGTTGGACATGACTTAGCAACTAACAACAATAATCACCAATTGAAAACTGCACAAAAGTAATAGAACTTGTTTATCTACAAACAGCTTTGTACTTACCAAAGGGGTGTTTGTTGTATGGAAAATGTGCATTTTCATGTTTTTTCCAGTACATGATTCAAGAGGCCCCTGTGCAATTGGGCATTTAACCTCCTTTTACACAATCCCAATTGTTCAAAACTCCCCATTTGACAGTAGCTGTGATGACCATATAGACCAGGAGGTGTCAAATTCATGTCTTCACAGTGGCGTCATGTGACATATCAGCATTTCCCCTCCCTTCACTAAACTGAGGTTGGCTTGGCCAGAGCATGATGCATCCGGTCTGCGGGTCAGGAGTTTGACATCCCTGATACTAAAGATGATTATGAGCTCAATATCTATAATTGGCACACTAGCCCTATTTACCTTGATATTAGCAAATTGGCTTGTTTAGTTATAAAAAAATACAAAAACCATTCAGTCATATCCAACTCTTAGCAACTTTATAGGCAAATGGTCTCTAAGCTACCCTGCTAAGCACAGCTTCTTTCAGATGTTGGATGTTCACATTTGCATCAGTTTTGATATTATTGGTGTACTCTTTGTTTGTCCCTTCTTCTTGTTCCACTAACCATTTCCAGCATCATTGACTTTTCCAATGAATTTGCACTCATGATATGACCAAAGTAAATCAGACGTAGCTTGTGATTTTGGCTTCTACTGACATGACTGCTGTGTATCAAATGCTAAAGTACTCCTGAATGAGGAGCATGAAAACCTAAGAATAGCAATTTTTCAGAATGAAATGGCCTTTGATTTTATGCTATTCAAAATGGCCCGTGGCTGTGACAAATTTCCAGGTGTGTGTTACTTTAATCTTACTGACCATTCCTTGAAATAAAAGATATGGTAAAGGAGAGATTTGGCAAAGCAAGTTATAGAACAAGCCCGCAGTATTTAATGCAATTGACTTAGTTCATGGTTACCTGGGACAGGTTGATTGCAAAACTTGGCTCTAGATACCTAACTGTTCTGGCAAGTATTATCCTACTACTTTACATAGGGCAATGTTTCATAGGAATATTTAGTCACTGTTTCAAGAATAGTATAAGGCTAAATCCTGTTCTTTGTCAGATATGTATGTTAAAGGTCAAAATGTGGAACTGATTAAATAAAGTTGACATATAGAAATATAAGGGCAAAGTTTCTTATCTCATATACATTTGTATAAATGACATTGTATATATACATCCTATACATTTGTAATGAGAAATGTTTTTCTTTTTGGTGCCTAGCATTCCCAAACTGCCCCCTCCTCTTGATTTATGGGAGATGCTTGTAAAGGAGGGAGGTCTCTCTCTCTCTCTCTCAATACCTCAAAGAAACACCTTAGGAATCCATAATTATTTCCTTTGGCCCATGCTTCTGTATCCTATTTTAATAGCAATTTCTAAATTCTTACAATCACATTTGTCACCTTTGCATAAAACTATTTCAAATTCATCCCTATTCTCTCCTATACCTTCTCTTTTCCTTTCTCGAATTGTGTCCTTATTTATGCATAGGCCAACCAAAACAAATATATAACTTCTGTAATTAACTACATTCGAATACAGGTTCGCCAGCTATAAACCTCAGCAAATGCTCATAATTTAAACATTTTTCTTGGCCTGCTTCTTGAGTTGTGGTGTACAGTGATCATCTTGGGGACAGCCTTGTCTTATATTTATTCCAGATATTTAAAACAGGTAATCCCTGACTTACAACCACAACTGAGCCTTGAAATTCTACGTGCACACATAGAACCAGTAGGAAAAAATCTGGAAACCCACCACTGAAGGAAACAGTCAGTCCACTAAAGAGAGAAGATGGCAAGGAATTAACAGGCAACAGAGAGAAAGCAGAGCTGCTTAACTCATTCTTTGCATCCGTCTTCACACAAAAAGAAACTATAGTTCAACCCACCAAAAACATAACTGTAAAAGGCAGACTAGAAATAAAAGTTAAAATAAGCAAAAAAAAAAAAATAGTAAGAGAACATCTGTCTGATCTTGATGAAAACAAATCACTGGGGGCCTGATGGATTACATCCCAGAGTTTTAAAGGAGCTGGCAGAGGTCATCTCAGAACCACTGCACCATATCTTTCAAAAATCCTGGAACACCGGGGAACTACCAGAGGACTGGAAAAGAGCTGATGTGGTTCCCATCTTTAAAAAAAAGGGGGGAGTGGGGAACAGACCCAAGAAACTACAGACCAATCAGCTTAACATCAATACCTGGAAAGATACTGGAAAAGATAAGAAAAAAACAGATCTGCCAACATCTAGATACAAGTAAAATAATAACTAGCAGTCAGCACGGGTTTGTTAAAAACAGATCATGCCAAACCAATCTTATTTCATTTTTCAACAAAGTGACTAAATTAGACCAGAGAAATACTGTGGACCAGAGGTGGTATTCAGCAGGTTCTGACCAGTTCTGGAGAACCAGTAATGGAAATTTTGAGTAGTTCGGAGAACCGGAAAATACCACCTCTGACTGGCGATTTTACAGTATCCTTCCCCTGCCACATCCACCAAGCCACACCCACAGAAGCAGTAGTAAAAATATTTGAATCCCATCACTGCTGTGGACATAATGTATTTAGACTTCAGCAAGGCATTCGACAAAGTAGTCCACAATCTACTTCTTGGGAAGCTAGAAAAAAGTGGAATAGATAGCATCACCTCCAGATGGATCTGCAACTGGCTGACAAACCATACTCAATGAGTAGTCCTTAATGGATCTAAGTCTACATGGAGCGAAGTTAGCAGTGGGGTGCCACAAGGTTCCATTTTAGGCCCAGTACTCTTCAATATCTTCATAAATGACTTAGATGAGGGAATAGAAGGGGAACTTACCAAATTTGCAGATGATACTAAACTGGCAGGAATAGCTAACACCCTATAAGATAGGCTCAAGATCCAGAGGGATCTTGACCGACTTGAACATTTTGGCAAGAAAAAACAAAAGTACATTCATAGACTGGGTGAAACCAGGCTCAATAGCAGTAACTGTGAGAGGGATCTTGGAGTCTTAGTGGACAACCAGCTAAATATGAGTCAGCAGTTGCAGCGGCAGCCAAAAAAGCCAATGCAATCCTAAATTGTATTAACAGAGGGAAACAATCAAGACCAAGTGAGGTACTAATACTACTCTATAAAGCCTTAGTAAGACCACACGTAGAGTACTGCATCCAGTTTTGGTCACCACATTATAAAAAGATGTTGAGGCTCTAGAAAAAGTGCAGAGAAGAGCAACCATGATGATTCAGGGACTAAAACATATGAAGAACAGTCAGTGGTGGGCTGCAAATTTTTTATCAACCAGTTCTTTGGCTGGGTAGGAGTGGCTAGTTGGTCATGTGACTGGGTGGGTGATATCACTCATCACACCCAGCCCTGCCTCCCAACCATTCACCTCAAAGGAACAGGTAAGATTCAGCCGTTTGCAGAGGTGGTATTCAGCAGGTTCTGACCTGTTCTGGAGAACCAGTAGTAGAAATTTTGAGTAGTTTGGAGAACCGCTAAATACCACCTCTTGTTGGCCCCGTCCCATCTATTCTCTGCCTCCCAAGTACCACCTGATTGGCTGGGTCTTTGACCTGAAAAATGGCCTGAAAACAGCCAAAAAAACCAGGCCGGTTTTCAGGCCAGGTTTTTTTGAGACTTTTTCAGGCCATTTTTCACCCAAAAAACAGCTGAAAATGGCCTGAAAAACAGGAGGGACAGGGCCAGCCAGTGGTCTGATTTGCCGGTTCTCCGAACCATACAGAATCGGAAGAAGGGATTTGGGTGAACGCATCTGAACCTGCAGCAGCCCACCTCTGAGAACAGTTACAGAAACTGGGCTTGGTTAGTCTAGTGAAAAGAAGGACTAGGGGACACATGATAGCACTGTTCCAATATTTGAGGGGCTGCCACAGATAATTTTAAAGCCAGATAATTTTCTATTTTCCATTAACTTATCCAGGAAAACAACAACATTTTAATTAGTCTCCATTAATGTATTGTTGAAATCAGATCATAAACTCATGAAAGCATCATAAACTCTTAATTTATAACTTTGGTGACTTATTACATACACACACACAAAAAAAACACCTATTTTCTACAGGTGCAATCTATAGATTGTAATCTATAGAAGCACAACTCTGGACACAGGCTGTCTTGGGGATTCTGAAGCAGATGGATACACTAGTTCAATTCTTACTTGCATGGCAACCATTGGATGATTATACTAGGTCATGTGGCAATTAAAATGTCTGGTTCTGCTAATCCTAACCCTTTCCTTCATCCATTTTATTCCATTTATAAGAATTGCTGTTTAACATTAATACAAAGGGAGGGACTGCCATCAGTTTGCTAATGATGCTCAATAATCAGAGTATTGAATACAGTTTCCCCTCTGTCTTCTGGACCCAGGATCTTCATTTTATTGAGATAAAATGGCAGAAAAGATGTGAAGAAAGAAAATAATAATAATTTTCCTATACATTTGAATTTATCTGAATTTATCTTCAGATCTACACAAGGAGAGAAGTATTTGTATCTTTCCATCCTTGTGTTCGTGTGTTATCATTCAGTGGGCTTGTTTGACATAGCCTGCAACTTGTAAAGAGAAATGAAGATGATTTTATGGGGATATGCAAGATCCAGATGCCACAATAATGAGCAGGAAACATATTTTAAGTTCACAATGGACTCCCTAACCGGTTTTAACAGACGCTATCCTAATTCACTGAACTATAAGTAGTAGTAGGAGGCATAACATAATCAGATGAGATCCTGTTATATCCATTCTTAATAAAAGTAGTCCTTTGGAGTTGATTTCTTAGTTTGATTACATAGTGGCGCTGATCCCTCCCACCTGATGGACCGGAAGAACTGGAAGAACATCAGGCTACCATGATGCATTGCACATTTTGTCAATATGCCACTGTGATACATTGCACAATATTTTTCTTGACACCATACATCTGAGTCAAAGTCCACTGGAGCTGCATTTTCCAATGGAACCTTCATCCTTAGGACTGGGATGGTATACAGCAGACTCTGACGGAAGAGTGCTATCTAGCATGATTTCATCTACCTATGAATTTGAGCCAAGCCCTCTTAGTTGCTTTCGGGGGTGGAGAGAATGTAAGAAACTTGATCCAGGAAGTGGAGGAATCCTGATGAAGACACTGATGTAGCTCCTTTGTAAGATTCTTTCTTTGGAATTATCCATTTTAGACAACTGCCATCTGAACTACAGTCTTTCCTTTTTTTAAGGTAAGCAATAGCAATAGCGCTTAGACTTATATACAACTTCACAATGCTTTACAGCTCTCTGTAAGTTGTTTTATAGAGTCAACATATTGCCTCCAACAATAATCTGGGTCCTCATTTTACTGACCTTGGGAGGATGGAAGGCTGAGTCAACTTTGATTTGATCAGGATGGAATTGTTGGTAGTTGGCAGAATTAGCCTGCAATACTGCATTCTAACCACTGTGCCACCACGGCTTATCAAGCAATTGAAAAATGGTGAGGTTTCACTTATAGATTGCCTATGATACAGGCAGCTAGTGTTTTCATTCGAGTCCAAACAAGGATGAAAACAGCATTACTCATCCTAGGGATGCCCTTCATCAGGACTTGGAAAAGGGGGAGTGTGCCCCTTTTTTCTTTCATTTGCATGGCTTGTTTGCTGGACTTTAATAAAATAGTAGCAGTTTGATCTGCTTGTTGCTAAAGCCATGGATTCTTGGACCATTTCTTTTATTAGACATTATTTTTCCTTTCTTTATTATTTCATTATTTCTCAGTGACTCATTGACCTTCATTGCATCCTCTTTTGTCAATCCAAATCATTAGAGGACATGGGCAATCAGAATTTTGGCAAATTCTGGAAGACAGGAAGCCCAACCCACTTTAGCCCAACCTTTTCAATTTTCCATCTCTTTCTGGACACCCTTTTTGTCCTGCCCTTTTTCAGGAAGGATTACCTCATTTACCTTTGCCTCAGGGCCAGAATCTTCTATAAAAGAAGAGCTTCTCTTATCTCAATTAATAGGTGAAATCTTTCATGACTCCAACAAGAAACAGCTAGCCTTGAACTTTTATCTTCACCAGCTAGTCATTACTTATCTCAGAGGGAAACCTCTTCGAAACATCTGAAGCCAGATTTCCCTCAGCAGCCTGGACGTGAACCCAGGTGAGTAGAAGAAATTGGTCAGGAACTCAGGGTCTTTCACTAAATTACAAATCCAAGGAGCCTTACAGGAACTAAACAAACTGCCTATAGCACATTACCTTTATAAAGTTTAAAAGTATAGACTTCTCTGCCTCTAGTTCTTAATAAGTTGGGTTCCACATCCTGGAAAGGTTCACCAGCTTCAGCTTTATCCAGAATCAGAGAAAGTAATAGTATACTGATGCTCATTCTTTGAACAGGTTTGAGTTACCAAGAGAATTGTGTGCTCAGAAAGCTTGGGATCACATCAAACTGACCTAGGAAAAATAGAATCAAGAAGCAACTACTGATAGGATTTCCTATCTTCTTTTCTGTCCAACTCTTGGAGGAGCCATCTAACACCAGCCTTCAAGACAAGGTCTGTGCAAGCAGTTCAGTATTGAAAAGAAAAGGTGATTAATTTTCTTCTATCTTTTTCTTCTCTATCCAGATTTTTCTCTTTTCCTAGATTATATGAAGACTGTACAAAGACTCTCCCTTAGCATATGTTATATCTATGACTATCAAAAGCTACATCTTGTGTATGTTTCCTTCATTGTTGTATAAGAAAGTCTGAAATATTCTGACCTTTGTTCTGGCAATAGTGTGCTTTTCATTCTGTTTTTATCCTCTAGAACTGAGTACTCTATAAGGTAAATAATTATACTTTTCCTCCAGTTTTCCTGTGACTCACTGAACAACTTCTTCATCTCCCTCTCATTGAACAATATACTATGTGAATTCCTCAGATAGATTAATGTCCTCTTATTTGTTTACCTTTAGATGGTACTAGCATCAAATATTTTGCAGGTGACCTTCCAAATACATTGTTAAATGTTTATTGTTTGACTTTTGGATATATAATTAACCTCATTATTTAAATTTGTACTGATTATCAATTATAGTTTCATTTTTGAACGTTGAAAATGCACACACTGGGTTAATAAACTGTATTACTCATGATAGAATGATTCTATGTGGAAGCCCCTGTTTATAATAGCAAGGAAAGGTTCTCCAGTCTGTCCTTTGAGCATTCAGGTTCGGTTGAGGCAAGCAATTCCATGACAAAATGTTCCTTTTTCACTTCTTCTTCCTGCAAGTGACAAAGTCAGACTATTAATATATATTTATATGGAGCTGAGGTAGGAAGGGAAAGCTTGGATTTAGGTTTCCAAAGAAAATAGATTCTAATGAACACATTAATCTGTTTGGAAATGAACTGAATGCTAGTTGGCTATAAAGTCAAGTATAAGGGACTTGTACCACCATTTATGGTTTAAGAACATTCTTAAAATAATCATAAAAAAGAAATTATCTTCCTCTTCGTTTATAGCAGAACCTTTTTTTGCTTCCACATTTGTTCAGTCAAATCTATGCTGTTCTGTCCCTTGTTCTTGTTCAATATTTTAATTGCTTGATTTTATAAGGTTGTTGTTACATAGTAGTTTCCAAATCTGTTTGGTGTCTTGTTTTGGGACAGTGGTCATAAAAAAGGGGGTACCTGATTTTGCACATAAATAAATATTTATTATTGACAGGCAACAGAAAAAAACAGTATTAGAAACTAAGATTTAAAAAACAGAGACTGCATGTCAGGAAAACTAGTTTTGAGAATCAATAGGCTCTGACTCATTTTGTTAGTGTTACAGGGAAGCAGGATAAAATGGAATCTTCTATATTCTCTAAATTCCCCATAAAACTTTATGACATCATAATGGGAAACCATTTTGTAATCTGGATATTTTAATGAAAACTATACTATTATATGAAAATTCCATAGTTTAGATCCCAACACAATTTCTAAGAATTTAGTATATTCCACTCTCACATAGAATTCTGATCATTCATTCATTCATAGACTGCTGATTCTCCCACTCTCAAAATGTGGTTGTTTGGAAAGGATCCTGGGAAAGGATTAAAACTCTCTTTCTCAACCTTTTTATCCTTGAAATAATTTTCAGTTTTTAATTGACACCCTAGATAAAATTATTGTATCTATACTTCACTATAAACTACCATGATCAATAAGCTGACCCACAGCACATTAAAATAATAAAACTAGCCAATTGCTATGAATGAAACTATCTCCTGTCCCCCAGATAGACAACTAAGCAGTATTGTAGCATTGTACTAGAAGCATTAGATGGAATTATGCACACATGGCAATTCTAAATTTTCCATTTTAAAAGACATAATACATAATAAAGTAGCCTGCGTTATATTATTACTGCAAGGGTAACAAAGTAGTTTGCCCCAGAGCCCTCTTCAGGAATTTGTGAGGGTATAAATGTAGGAGATGACCAGGGTGAGCCTGAGGAAGGGGTCAATTGCACCATCAGTTATGAATTCTTTTGTTCCCACAAGAGATCTAAACCCAGCTCACCATAAAATCCTTATTTACTGCCAAATTGCTTTAATTAGAACTCACACTAGACAATAAATTGCTTGCATGTTACTCTATGACCACATGAACTGGGTTGCAAAAAACTAGATTGGGGTCCGCAATCCCTGGGCTGTGGCCCACTATCAGGCTGTGGCCCATTCGGAACAGGGCCACACAAGCAACTGACACTTGCACACACATGAGAAGTTCCACTCACACAAGCAGCAGGCACTTGGGTTCACACATGAAACTCCATTCACATAAGCCGCAGGCGTGTGCACCCACCACTTGCATAAATGGAGCTGTGTGTCTGCGTGTGCCTGCCCCTTACATGGAACCATTCCTTCTCTCCCCCCTGTGCCACACCACCAAGCTGGAAAGGTTGGGGATCAATGTTCTAGATGATCTAGAGCATGGTGTCAAACTTGCAGCATCACATTGCCATCACATGACGTTTCGTGATGCTTTTCCAATTTGTGGACCTCAGGTAAGCGTGGCCTGCGTGTGACACATCTGGCTCCTGATCTAGAAAAAGGCAGAGTTTTCTGTATCTTCCTGTTACCAACTGGCAGTCAATTGGATTTTTGAAGCCCAGCTTACATCTTTCAGGTCACTGAATTAGATTTGACATACTGAGTCCTAGAACATGAACATTAATATGATACAAACAGTCCTTTGAAACCAAGTGAAAGTCTTCTTGAATTCATAAACTTGATAAAGCAACCCATCTTTGAACAAAAATTATGCTTGCTCCCTGATTAAGTCAGCACCTCAGTGAAGTGTCTTCCTCTTGTTTTAAAATTCTTCTTCCAACCTGGCTTCCTTCAATATACAGTATATTTCACATATAGGTTGAATAAATAAGAAGAGAATATACAGCCTTGCTCATTCCTTTACCCAATCCTCCAGTCTGTCTCATCTTGTTCTACCTGTAACGTGGCTTTTTGAGCCATGTATAGATTTTGCATGACAACAATGAGATATTCTGAGGATTCCCATTTATTTCAGTATATTCCACAGCTTCTATTCAAGCAGGTATTAATCTCTTTTTGGTATTATTTGGCTCTCTTAATTATCAGTATTATTAGCAATAATGTCTCAGGTTCCTCAGACTTTGGTAAAGCAAACCTGAACTTCTGTCATCTCCATGTAGGGCTTTAATTTTTGTGGGATGATCTTGGCATTATTTGTTAGAATGGAAAATTAAATATATTGTACAATATTTTCCACAGTCAGTTAAATCTCCTTGTTTGATATTGGAATGTAGATTAACTTCTTCCTAGTCAATGTATCCTTCTCCAGATTTGCTGACATAAGATATAAAAATTACATTTACTGATATTTCTTCTCTTGCTATCAGAGGCGGTATTCAACCAGTTCGCACCTACTTGGGCGAACCGCTAGCGGTTATTTGGCGTGGGTCGCCGAACTGGTGGCGACCCCTGGCTGGCCATGCCCCCAACCCGGTAGCCCGGTTGCTCACTTGCGATCGCTCTTCTAGCTTTCCATTCCCCACGTCCTCTTTCTCCGCGGGGGAAAGGAAGACAGGCATGGACGCTGCAAGTATCGCTTTCCCCGTATGAGTTAAAGTGTCTGGAGTGAGAAGGAGTGCGGTCTGACAGAGGGGGTGGGGGAATCCACTCAAGCCTTGAAGAAATTTAAAGGAGCTGCTTCCAAAATGCTTGTCTGTTAAGTGCTCTGTGTGTGTGTGTGTGTGTGTGTGTGTGTGTGTGTGTGTGTGAGAAAGAAAGAAAGAAAGAAAGAAAGAAAAAAGAAAGAAAGAAAGAAAGAAAGAAAGAAAGAAAGAAAGAAAGAAAGAAAGAAAGAAAGAAAGAAAAAGAGAAAGAAAAGAGAAAGAAAGAAAGAAAGAAAGAAAGAAAGAAGGAAGGAGAGAAGAAAGAAAAATAGAGAGAGAGAGAGAAAACTCTGTGCTATTATTTTTAATTGTTCCATTATTTATCATGTGTTAATATTTTACACTGTCTCTACACCTAGAGTGATTTTTCTGCCTTTCTTTTGCCCAGGGCTACCACATATTTTTCAGGGTTTACATGCATTCAATGTCAATAATCCAGAGCATAAAATACACATGTGTTTAACAAGAGTTGACAAGGGACCTTGGAGGTCTTCTAGTCCAACCCCCAGCTCAGGCAAGAAAACTGAGGATGCCAAACTCTGAGTAGAAATCCTGGGAAAGGTGTCAGAATAATACTTAGAAGGGACCTTGGGGTGAACCCTATACCATTTCAGAGAAATGGCTGTCCAGTCTTTTCTTAAAAACTTCCGGTGATTGAGCACCCAGAACTTCTGGAGACAGGCAGTTCCACTAGTTAATTGTTCTCACTGTCAGGAAGTTTCTCCTTAGTTTTAGGTTGCTTCTCTCTGTTCAGTTTCCATCCACTGCTTCTTGTTTGCATTCTGGTGCTTTGGAAAATACATTGTCCCTCTTTCTTTGTGGCAGCCCCTTAAAAGCCCCTGTTGCCTATCACACTCTTGAGTAAAGCATGTGAGCCATTTCTTCCTTTCAGTGGTCCATGAAAGTACATCTATAGTATGCAGATAATAAAGTCAAAAAAGGTGAACAACTTTTTTACAGAACTATAGATAAGTTGAGGCTGGGTGACAAGCAATGGCTGGGAGGGGAGGGGCCAGGTGAGGCACCCGTTGATATGAATGACATTGAGTTGGCCATGCCCACCCAGTCACATGACCACCAAGCCATGCCCACCCAGTCACATGACCACCAAACCACACCCACCCAGTCACATGACCACCAAGTCACACCCACCAAATAAGCCACGCCCACAGAACTGGTAGTAAAAAAAAATGAATTCCACCACTGCTTACCATATTTATGAAAATGTTCCAATTCCTATATTTTCCTGAATGGTAATGACCAGAATACTGAACTAACTATCACCTAATACTATAGATTCTTATAAGTAGGTAATGTCTTCAAACAAATCTTGGAGGTTGACAACACATTTTTGCTTGAATTTCTTGGAGTCAGTTACTATTTATTTATTTATTAAATGTATAAGCCATCCATCTCACTATCAAACAAGTCTGGGCTATCTGTCCATTGGTAACCTTAAACATATTAACCTGAGTTGACAGATCTTTTGGAAGACTTTCTTTGTTTCCAACCTAGATGCCTTCAAAGATGTTTTAATACTGCTTCTTGACCCTTCCAGCACTCCTCTGAAATTCTTTCTTAAGTTCCTTCCTTTTATCTTTGTCTTTCTTGACTATGGCTTCTCTTCTTGGCAATTTCTACAATTTGTTTTAATATCCATTTTTCTTCTGTTTCCTGATCTCTGGCGATCTCTTTTCACATTCATCCTTAATTTTTTTAACAACAGCAGGCTTATTCTCTGGTTCTGATCAATGATGTTCAAGACTTCATAGAGATTCCTGATGTTCTCCATGAAAATAGCAATAGCACTCAGACTTATAAACCGCTTCATGGTGCTTTACAGCCGTCTCTAAGCAGTTTACTGAGTCAGCATATTGCCTCCAACAATCTGGGTCTTCATTTTACTGACCTAGGAAGGATGGAAGGCTGAGTCACCTTTGAGCCTGTGAGGATCAAACTTCTGGCAGTGAGCTAAATTAGTCTGCAATATTGCATACTAACCACTGCGCCACCATGGCTTGGGATATGCTCAAGTTCATATCATAGAAATTAGGTGACTTTCTTCTTCCATTTTAGCTTTTGAACTTGTAATTCATGAGCTGTTCCACAGTGAGCCACCTTTTTATCGTTATAACTGAGCTTTACTTTACCAATAAAATTGACTTTTTGTATACTCCTTAATATCTATGTATCTTGGAATTTGTTCAGATGTATGAAGACTGTTAACAACAATCATTGGATTAGCAGAAATTTGTAGATTGTTTTCCTGCTTCAGTACAGTTTTCTAGGCCACGTGGTTCAATTACATTTTCATCCTTAATATTTCCAAGGATAGCATTTCAGTCTTCAACCATGCACAACAAATCTTCAGATGTATGAAGACTGTTAACAACGATCACTGGATTAGCAGAAACTTGTGGATTGTTTTACTGCTTCATTTCAGTTTTCTAGGCCATGTGGTCCAACTACATTTTCATTCTTAATATTTTGAAGGATAGCATTTAAGTCTTCAACCATGCACAACAAATCTTGTTTACAGGTTCTTGTACATTTTGATTTGAACCTGATCATGCAACTCATTCACTTCATCTTCTTCTGAATCAGTAATTGGAACATAAGCATCTATAATCATCATATTAAAGGATTGTCCATGATGGCTAATTGATATACAGGAACGTCTCTTGCCAGTCACATCAACCCAATCCATTAGAGTAGAGCGGCAGGGAATGCTGTGGGTCCCATCCCTGAGGGAGATACACCTGGTGGGACCCAGAAGAAGGGCCTTCTCTGTGGTAGCTCCCTCTCTCTGGAACATCATTCCCCCAGAGTTTAGAATGGCCCCTTCTCTAATACTCTTCCGGAAGGCACTGAAGACCTGCTTCTGCCAGCGAACTTGGAGTACCCAGAGCGGGATGGAGCCCATCAAATGGCTCATGTGATCTACTGTTGTCGGGGCAGGGGGTGGGATTTGGAGGTGATTCTTTTATTTATTTTTTCCAGATTTTGTTCTATTGTACTTTATTAATTTATTTAATTTATTTATTTTTGTTAGTTTTTATTGTTTTTTATTTTAAATATGGTTTTACATTCTGTAAGCTGCCTCGAGTTGCCATGGGCAAATAGGCGGCAATATTAAACAAACAAACAAACAAACAAACAATAAATAAATAAATATTGTTTAGCCATTGATGTCATTGTAGCCAAGCACTGGTCTTGCTATAACCTTTTTCACTATGTAAATAACACTGTTCCCTCTTTTTTTTTCATGTCCTGAGTAGTAAACAGTGAATCTTCTGACTGAAGGTGTCCAATTCCACTCCATCTCATTTTGCGGTTGCCAACTGTGCTAATCTGTACTAGACTCATTTCATCTTTAACAATACTGAACTTTCCCATGTTTATGTTTCTTACATTCCATGTTGCCACTATAATTTTGTTTTTGCAATTTTTTCTGCAACTTGATATCCCAGAGTCTTCATATTCTGCAAGACCTTCAGCTCTTCTTCAGTTACATATTGAGTTCTATCTGACCTGAGGTGCTCATCGTCCAGCATATTATCCTAAATACCGTCTATTTTAACTAATAAAGGTAGTCCTTGACTTACAACAATCCATTTAGTGACTGTTCAAAGTTACAGTGACAATGAAAAAAGTGATTTATGATTGTTTTTCACAGTTACAACTTTTGCAGCATCTCCATGATCCTGTGATCAAAATTCAGATGCTTGGCAATTGGTTCATACTTATGACTGCTGCAGAATCCTGGGGTCATGTGATCACCTTCTGACAAGCAAAGTCAATGGGGAAACCAGATTTACTTAACCAACAGGTTACTAATTTATCAATTGCAGTGATTCACTTAACAGCTGCGGCAAGAAAGGTCATAAAATGGGGCAAAATTCACTTAACATTCTCATTTAAAAACATAAATTTTGGAGTCAATTGTGGCTGTAAATCAAGGACTACCTGTACTTTAAAATGTATTTTCATTTTACAGTGTGATGCCTGCATCTGAGTTATGTTTTCTCCTGCTTTTAATATATGCGAAAACAGGACTTCGAAATCCATCCAGATTCAGTTATTTCCATTTCTCTAATTCAGAACATATTCTGGATTTCCAGTGAGGTCATACATAGAGCAAATACTTGCATGGCCTGGAAGAAAATTAGGCAGGAAAGGAAATTCCTGTTGCATAGTATAAATGTCAGTCTAATAATCTTATTTCCTCTCTGAGAATTATTAGGGACTCCCAATTTTTGCATAGTGGTTTCTTTTGTATTTAAATTTTTATTGCTTGTAAAAAGGGAACTTATTCTGTATGTTGTAATTCTGTGGCCCTGTGGTTTAAGCCAAGTGTTTTTTGGTTTCAGAATTTAAGCATATATGAATATATATATGAATATACGGCACGCAGTGTTTAGCAGATAGAACTCAATTCAGTTAGGTTACACTACTATTGGCAATAGCTAACAGAGCCAAAAAGGTAAGAATGTATTTATTTTTCTTCCAAATTCAGACCTCACAGGATAGGAGTACTGACTGGCAAGAAGTGTATATGAAACGTACATCAGTATTTATTTATGTATCAATTTATTTGTCACTTTTTGAGATGAGAAGCCAAAAAGAAAGAAAGAAAGAAAGAAAGAAAGAAAGAAAGAAAGAAAGAAAGAAAGAAAGAAAGAAAGAAAGAAAGAAAGAAAGAAAGAAAGAAAGAAAGAAAGAAAGAAAGAAAGAAAGAAAGAAAGAAAGAAAGAAAGAAAGAAAGATGGACAAATGAATGATAGGAAATAATAAGTGGCAAACTATAGAATTCTATACTCCTTTACTGTTTAATATGTTTGTAAATTATTTGATGAGACATTAGAAAATGTGATTATCCAATCTGTAGATGATGTAATAATAGTAAGGACAGCAAACATCTAGGGGGACATTATCAGGATTCAGGAAGATTTGAAAACTGGAGCAATGGGCAGAAACAAGCAAAATGAATTTTAACAGGGACAAATACAAAATCTTTCTTTGTATAGGAATAATTCAAAGGCATGAGTCTGGGATCAGAGACAAATTCATGTAGTAGTATATGTGAAAAAGATATGGGATCTTGGTAGATCATAGATGGTGTAGTTCTTTGAGGAAAATGTATCCAGCAGATCCTTAACTAAATTGTTAAGGATCTTAGAAGGGAATTATTAGAAATGTTGTTTATGATTAACTTAGTGAAGGGAAGACTCTGGGCAAGCCTCTTTAAGTTGTCAGGGAAAAAACGTGGAAGACTTTTTCAAAGAAAGGGTAATGAACGATGGGTTTATCTTACAAGGATGCAGTTTTCTGCTGAACTTCAGGAAAACTATATGAACAAAAATAGTACAGTTTCCTCAGAATGAGGATCTTTTCTGTTAAAGGTGTTCAATAGAGAATGATGGATTATTTTTTATTATTTTTCTATGCTGCCTTGTGTTTTGGTATTTATTTTTGTGGTATATATTGCAATTATTCTAATATGCTCTTTTTAAAAAAAATAAAATAAAATCAGGTCCAATAACAAATCAAAGAAACTAGTTAAAATGTATCAATTATATAAAATTATAAATTATATGAAAGAAAGACTCATTTCTACCCTTGAATAATTTAAAACAGAGATGTCATGTTAAATTTACTGAAAATAAAGTAATAAATGCAGATTATTTTTGCCCTGTCAAATCTTCCTAGCGTGGGACAAATAATCTTTCTTTTGCTATTGGAGTTACCACAAACTCAATAATTTTCATTTCTTAGCACTGAGCCCTTTCTTTTCACAGCATCAAAACCACTGCATTCCTCTGACCATTCAAACATCAGAGAAAAAGAATATGTTTATGGTACCTGAGTCCCCAGATGCTCCATTTTATTTTCAATCTAATTTGCTTGGTGCAACTCTAGATATCATAGTTTCCATTATATAGTTTAAGTCTTGTTTTTAACAACTGATATATTCTATAGATTGGGAGTATTAGCCATGGAAATGGTAATAGGACTTAAGGCTCTGCTTGCTTCTTGCCATGATTGTAAATGGGACTACTTTATTAAATATTACTACCAGTATCAAGAAAATATTTTGCAGATAAGATGTCAATTCATAAGATACAGAGGCAGATAGTTCACAATATAAGTAAATCCATGAAATGTCTGGACCCTTCATTTATAAATATGCAATCCTCTTAAATAATGATAGGTACACTCATATATAGAGTTGTTCTTTTTAATCTTTACTTTTATTTATTTATTTTTCCTTACAGATGACATTCATCGTATTTATCCTGATGTTTACACTGACTTTGGTTGCTCACAGAGAAGCAACACAAGAAATAAGAGCAAATGGTATGTCACTGAGTTTTTGAATGAATTTTTGTAGTAAATTGCAATGTATTAATTACTTGATAAGATTCCGCTTTTTCATCCAGGAACTTAAAATGACATACACAGTACACTTCATCCAATTTTTCTCCACAACAATCCAGATAGTTTTGCATGAAACTGGCTTGAAGTCACTAATAAGCTTCCATTACTAAGAATAGACTTGAATAATATCTTCTTTACCAAAACCATAACTATTAACTGTGTATGGTTATGCTATGCAGAACATAGAGTAGAGGTGGTATTCAGTTCTGGAGAACTGGTTGAGTAATTCAGAGAACCGGAAAATACCACCTCTGATTGGAGATTTTACAGTATCCTGCCCCTGCCACACCCACCAAGCCACGCCCACAGAACCGGTAGTAAAAAAAAAAAAAAAAAATCGATTCCCACCATTGCCTTAGAGCACTTGAAATGCAATCCCAAAGATTTATTTTTAATACATCTTCATGGAGCACTTGATAAACCTTAAAATCCTTAGCAAAACAATCTGGATACGAGCGTCCTATGAATCATAGGGAGTATTTCAGAGGCCAATCATTCCAAATGGTGATATTGCTTATATCAATATGCCTCTTTTGAAGAAAATTTTATTTATATAGTTATAACATTTGTATAGCTGCTCATCTTAAACCCAGCTCAGGACAGCTTAGAACCAATACAAACAAATATAAAACTAGCAACAATAAATTAAAAACACAAATGCCACAACCACATTTCCCATCTTACCCCTGTCCCATTCTATTCTAGTGGAAGAGACAGGTCTTGAGAACACCAAGTTCAATTTGAAGCTGGAGGGGGGGAGTCAAAATCAACCAAGGGAACAGCTTGCCCTCAGAAGTTCTGAGAGCGCCATCACTTGAGAATTTCAAGAAGAGATTGGACTGCCATTTGTCAGAAATGGTGTAGGGACTCCCGGTTGGGTGGGAGGTTGGACTAGATGACCTACGAGGTCCCTTCCAACTCTGATTATCTGTTATCTGTTAAAATAATCATTGTGGTACAATTGATTTAAAGTCATATTGTTCACTTCTGATCAAAGTCTGCAATAAAACAGTTTACCTCCTATGTTAGAGAAGAATTCAATAATTAATTAAAGATTCGGGAGTTTCAGTATCCAAACCCAAACTACACTAAAGTACAGTAATGGGATTCAATTTTTTTTACTACCTGTTCTGTGGGCATGGCTTGGTGGGCGTGACAGGGAAAGGATACTGTAAAATCTCCAGTCAGAAGTGGTATTTGCCACTTCTCCGAAGTACTCAAAATTTCTGCTACCGGTTATCCAGAACTGGTCAGAACCTGCTGAATACCACCTCTGCTCCAGTATAGTTGAACGATTTCTCACTGCCTGGACTTCTGAAATATCAAATACCTTTTCTATTAAATGCTGATCCAAGAACACATCATGAGTACAAGGGAAATAGATAATTTTTCAGAATAGTAGTGTTTGGTATATCAAATGTATTTGGCAATAAATAAAGAGAAGCAAATTGAATAAGATGTGGTTGCTTTCTCCTTGTTCAATAACAATAGAAATGTAGAGGAAGTTACTTTGCGTTTTAAACAGCAGTGTTTTCCAGGATGGTCTTACTCTTTTGATCAGGTTAGGCCAAGACAGAAAAGCAAAAGAAAGAAAAACATACCTCATTTTTTTCTTTTCTTTAATAAACATTGGCAACTACCACACATGGATACAGGTAGTCCTTCATTTAGCAACAGTTCAGTGTTAAAATGGCACTGAAAAAAGTAACTTACACCCCTGTCTTAGCACTTAAGAATTGTGCAGCATCCCAATGGTCACATAAACAAAATTTGGGCATTTGGCAAACTGGCATGTATTTACAGGGTTCCAGTGCCCTGGGTCATGTGATCACCATTTGTGACCTTCCCAGCTGGCTTCCAACAAACAAAGTAAATGGGAGAAGTTAGCTTTGGTTAAAAACTGGGTGATTTGCTTAACTGCAATGATTTTTTTTATCAGGCATACCGAAAGCAGTTGTTAAATCAGGTGTGACTTACTCAATAATCATCTTGCTTCACAACAGAAATTCTGGTCCCAATTATGGTCATAAGTTGAAGACTATCTGTAAGTCTATGGCAGTAACAGATTTGACAATGAGTAACTACAAGCATCACTTGTAGACATATTGCAAATATTGAATAGAATGCTCTGTTCCACAGGGGTTTAAGATAGAAATGAAACTATATGAAATGGTCATGTATATAATGTGTATGCTGTCAGTTATTTGTAACTCTGTGCCAAAAGCAAAAAATGTTATCACATAAAAGATGTACACAGGAGTTCACTATTTATATATTTAAGAAACATGTATATGTCCACTCAACTCACTTTCCATAACTCTGAGTAAGTTACAAAGATAAAAATTTAATATATTTTTAAAAAGCAATAACCCCCCAATTCCCTGATGACAACAATCAATCAAATAAGTCACTTGATGGGTCCCATCCCACTGTGGACTCCGCAGGCCCGTTGGCAAAACCAGGTCTTCAGGGTCTTGTGAAAGAGTATCAGATTGAAAACCAATCTTATTTCTGTGGGATGTTTCACAGGAAAAGAGCCACCACAGAGAAGGCCCTTCTTGGACCAGTTATAGATGTACCTCCTCCTGTTAGACGTACCTCCAATATGGGGGATATTAAATATTAATTTTGTATCCATGTCAAGTTTTCTTCCAGGCCAGAGACAGAAACAGAGACTTACCAAAACTGCATATTTTATTAGATTCTTCTGAAGCCTTTTGTTCATGGTCTCACTATGACAGCTACTTAAGGGCGAGCACTGTTTTGATTTGCATGTGGTGCAATCTTTACTTTTTTAAACTAAATGCTGTAATGTAAGGATGTGTTAGCATTTTCAAGGTACAAGAAACCAGGCCTGTCCTTTTTGGGTTTTACAACTTAACAATTTTATGATGTTCAGAGTGCTTTGCAGAATCCCAGTGGTCTTCAGATAATACAGCACATCCTGAAAAACGGACGCTCAACTGCGACAAATCTGAAAGTCAGCATGGATCGGTTTATTGGAAGAAAGGCCCAAAATGGGTAGGAAATGGCAGGAATTTGACAATAAGAGTCAGAGGGACTCCAGATGCTGGCAATTATACCTGTTGGAGTAGCACCACACATGAGCTTCTGAGTTTCAGAGTTGTTTACATTACTAAGAAGAATGAACAAGGAGAAATAGATGAACCAATTCTCAAGAAATGTAAGCTTCTGAGCAGTATAGTTACTGTGTACTGTTTCTTCATTTTAAAATATAATTTTATTGAAGACTTTTAACAAGATAAAAGTAATACAAATGTTATTCTCTTTTAACTTATATAGCATTATACAAAGTTTCCTCCTATTCGAACAATGTTTTCCTACTATTCCAATAATATGTTATATTCAAAATTCTTAGCATACAATTTTTTCATTTATTCATCTGCAAGACTTTTGGCAATTACTTGTTCATCCTTTGTATATAATTCAGTTTCAAATTCTGTCTTTTTATACTCACTTTCAACTGTGGTGTTATCTATCTTGAATCTTTATCTTAGTTGTGCATACAAAAAGTAGTAAAAATGAAATACTTATGCAACCAATTGTTCTCTTGGTTTCATCTTATATTCTCCATGTTCTTGTTCAAACAACTCTTACTAAGTTAATCATTTCTCTTTAGCTTCTGTTTCTTTCCTATAAAATGCTTCTGTGCTGAGACACATAAAGGTATTTTTGGGCACTTGATACCGTGGAGTCCTTCTAATAGTTCTTTCTCAGTTTAGAGATACTGTCAGTGAAATTTATCCTAGCAGTTCCAAGTTTTCAGGGTTTTGAAGTGATTTAGCAGAAAAACCCAAAATGTTATCCAGAAATCCCCTAAAAGTGTTCAGGATTTTTTCAGATTCCATCAAACAATCTGATAGATTTCCTACTTCTACAGAATTGAATAAGTTATGAGAGCTAAATTTCAAAATGAATGGATCCAATGATTACAGATGAGCTAGATTACAATACTCTGTCTAACCCACTTACTTGACCAAGAGTACTTCCACACTGCATTTTTAAGATCATCCTGCCCCATTCTCATGCTGACTGATCTAAGCTATGAAGCCACTTTAAGAAAATTATGTCCAGTTCAAGATACTGGACAATTCCACAGCTGTTATGCCATTCTTTTTTCTCTCACTAGACATGCATCAATTCCAGTGGTGGGATTCATATTTTTTTTTACTACCAGTTCTGTGGGCATGGCTTAGTGGGCATGGCAGGGGAAGGATACTGTAAAATCTCCAGTCAGGGGTGGTATTTGCCAGTTCTCCAAACTACTCAAAATTTCAGCTATCGGTTCTCCAGAACTGGTCAGAACCTGCTGAATACCACTTCTGATCAATTCATATTATATTTGAAAAAACTGCAATACAAAGTTAACAAAGTTAAAGCATCAATATACAGGTACAACAATCAGGTTTAAAGTAAATGTTCCTTTCTTCCATTTTCCCTGTTGGGCTCCAAAATCAATGCTGCAGTTGTTATTATTACTGATGTTCCACTAATAACATTTGCCTGACATAAAAAAAGCATTTATGAAAAACCTAGGAATTATTTTTTTAAGAATATTTTTTCTTTCCCAGAGTCAACTACTTTAATGTGTTTTTTCTTCTTCTTTCTTTTCCCAAGTTCATTGGTATATCATTTCATCATTTTTTTTTACAATTTGTAAGGAAGAAGGGTATCACTCTGGCTCCTAAATAGCCCAGCATGTTAAAAAAAAGAAAAGAAACATTCTAGCATTTGAATAATGCACTGGTCAACTTATTAAAAAAAACCAATGGTGGTATAAAGTGAGGACAAGTAGCAGGTGGTATTGTCTGTTCTTGTTCCATAGATCTGATCAATGATCCATACTCACAATAACTTGGCACGTGGTTATTTCCCAAATTAAGATGTTCAGAAACAGCTATATGGACTTGATAGGTGTCATCAAGCTGTGACAGTTAGGAAACAGCTTCAGTATGAGAATTGAAATTCCCAAAACTATATTTAATCCAACAGCGTTAGCTAAGGAAACAGATGCTCTGTATACCTTGTAGAACCCCAAAACTATCCAATAGTGAGCCATTATATACAGGCCCTTGACACTAGCATTTGCTAGCACAAGAATCCTAAATGAGGGGTGCAGTCAAGAATCGGATGCTATGTATCATGGGCAGAACTTTAGAGACAGAAAGCCTTGTCCTAAATGCCCATGTCCTTTTGCCAATTTTCCCACCTCTCCAAAAAATAAATAAATTAATCAGTTCCTTTCTGGAAAGAGAGAAGCAGTTTTTCTTCCCTGAAGAAAGAGAATGAAAAGGATTGCTTCCCTCACTGCTTCCTTCACATGGACAAATGCAACTTATTTCTCAACACACAAACAGCTAGGTTGTTTATATTTCTTTACTTGTTTGTGGAAAGGGAATAGCATTAAGGAGTGGGAATGGGAAGGGGTTTTTTTTATAAACAAGAATGTATTTTGGAATATTGTTTAGACTGGTAATAGTATTTCCATTGTAGATGAATAAGAAAAATTATCATCAACAAGAGTAAGGCATGGCCAGACTTCTTCCTGCCTTTGCACAGGGCAAAAGTATATAAATTTAATAAATAAATAAGTAACATAGAATTCAGATGATTGGAAAGAGAATAGCATGAACATTCAGAAAAAAATCTTGATAATTCTTTTTTGTGCGTGTATGTATTTAAAATTATAATGTACATTGTAACATAATATAATTTATTCGCAAAATAATTTTTAACATTTTTTTATTCACCTTGATGCTTTCAATGCCCTGAAAATGCCCTGCATTAAATCATAAATTAGAAATAATCTAATATATATAGCTCTAAAATATGCTGCATTTAAGGCCATTTTATTTTTGCCCTCTAGATCCAGAGAAAAATGCCTACTTCTACTGTGAAGCAAATAATTATTCGGGGAACTTCACATGCTTTTGGAAAGTGCACAGTCAAAATCCAAACCTAAAATTTTGGATTGGAGATGAAAATCAAATGAAGTAAGTCATTTAATGTATTATTATATTGCACATATAATTGTTAACTGCAGGTTAAAAGGAAGGTCAAGAATCGGGCATGGATACATGGATTATATGCATCTTGCAAATATTCTCAGATCAGAAAGCTGTTTGTGAAGGAGGGACAAGTGATGAAGCCTGAACTGTGTCATAAACTCTTAAGTACTTTTATGTGATTTGCAGTGCCAAAATGATGGAGCATTGTCATAGTACAATTTTCATCCTTTTGAAACTTCATTAGAATTAGTAATAGCAATAGCACTTAGACTTATATACCGCTTTATAATGCTTTACAGCCCTCTTTAAGCAGTTTACAGAGTTAGCATATTGCCCCCAATACTCTGGATCCTCATTTTATCTACCCTGGAAGGATGGAAGGCTGAGTCAACTTTGAACCTGTGGTATTCGAACTGCCAAATTGCAGGCAGCTGGTAGTCAGCAGATGTGGCCTGCACTACAGCACTCTTATGTGCTTTAGAATGGTCTCAATTAAGTTCAATAAAATCAATTTGGTTAATGAAGAAGAATACATAGTAAAGCATTGTATATGAAATGTTCTTTAGGAGATGACTGAGCCAATAATGCAACGGCTGATAGCATTGGGCTTGTTATACTGTCTAAGCTAGGGCAAAGTGAATGTTCATGATTTTTACAAGGTGTAGTTTTTATCTACTGTTAAAATTATCTAATCCATGAAAACTAATCTACTGTTAAAATTATCTAATCCATGAAAACTAATTGTGGGATAGAGCTATTAAATTATCTGATCCCATGAGAGAATTCAGGGTAACTAACAATACTACTACTAACACTAATACAAGGGTAACCTTCTAGAACATATTTTCTGAAGTCTATATTTATTTATTTTCATTGCTGATGTTTAAAATCTGATAATTAGTCAAGGTTTTTTTTAAAAAAGAAGAGGCAGAAATCCTGACTCAGTTGGATCTTGGTTTTAAATGCAGGTCTGCATCAGGAAGAGTAATTTGTGACATTAATTCTGAGAAAACAAACACGGAATATTCAGCTTCCTGCAGAAGAGAAAATCCCTGTTCATATACTGAGGAGTATGAACAAATTGAATTGTCACTTCATGTTTGTTTGACTGATGTATTTGTCCATGAAAAACATAACAGAAGTTTCTTCATCAAGGACATCTGTAAGTCATGTAAAATACTTCATTTTGTCAATTCAACCGGCTGAGAGAACAAACAAAAAATAACAATTTCCATGTACAGAAATAATTTCCCCTTTTGGCTGCAAAATATAATATGGACAGTAGAGGGCAACATAAGCTTGTTTGTGAGTCTTTTCCCAATGAAAATTTGAGTGGCTTTTTTGAAATCAAAACAATTTGCAGGACAAGAATAAAAAATGCACTTATCCAAATCAGGATTTTCTAATAGTAATCTCATTTCAGGGATAATGCCTGCCCATCAGGCTTACAATGTCTTTGATTCTTCATATAGTTCAAATCCAAGTCTTGAAAGTTGAGTTTGACTTCTATAACTTCATGATCACATTCAAATAGTTTCTTGGCAACTGTCTGGAAGTGATTTGCTATTGCCTTTCTTTTCCTAATTGGCATTCTGATTAGTCTCCTATTGGGTACTAATCAGTTAGTCAGTTACTTAATTGTTTTTACTACCTGCCAAGGTGAGCACAGACCACCTGGCTAATTTTCGAAGAGATTTGACACCATTTACACTTATTATGATCAAAGAGCATAAATTTTTAAGCACAGTATGTAATCTGGGTAAGCTCCCTCTGAATGTACTGTAAGTCCCTTAACCTGATCATTAGCCATGCTGTTTGGTGCTTCTGGGAATTGTAGCCTAGAATATTTAGAGGTCCACAAATGTGATAATTCTGATATAGGCTACCCAGATTATCATACAAAAACTATACTGTAGGCTTCAAGGAAACTTATATGTCAGCACAAGAAGAACTTTGACTTGGCAGTTTTCTCCCATAATAAAAGAGCAAACAGCTAATATTCAATCACATTGCAGCCTTAAAAAATGTGACCCTTCTGAGCTCATTAAAAATGACAGATATTAACAGTATGCAATAATTTAAAAGTCTAACTAAAATAAATAGAGTTACATATAATATTCATTTACTTGTCTCATGCAGTAAAGCCGGATGTTTCTCCGTGCCAGGTTACCAGAAATGGCACATTGATTTTGTTACATCCTGCAACCTGGAGCACCCCAGTTTCTTACTTTGGGCTTACTTACCAGATCAAAACGGTTTTCAATAATAATGAAGAGGTAATTTTTTTTAAGCACGTGTACTTTCTTTGAATATATTTTAAGACACACAGCTGCAGAACTATGGCAATAATGAGAACAGGAAGTAAGATGAACTAGAAGCAGACAATCTGGTGTCGGCAGTTCTGCTCTCCAACAGAAGTTTGGATACAAATCCCTGAAATATAGAACTTTAACCAAATTGGTTGAAAATGAAGTAATTCAAAATCTGTGACGAGTATCAAGTTGTCTATCTCTATTTATCTCATATATTTTTGGGTGAATTAATAGAAATAGAATACTTTATTGGCCTGGTGTTATTAGACACAGAAGCAGGGGTGGGATTCAGCTGATTCGGGCCAGTTTGGGTGAACCGGATGTTAAATTTACATCTGGTTCATTGAACCAGTAGTTGAACTGACCGGCTGGCCCATTCCACCCTAGCCCATTCCTTCCAGGAATCTCCATACGGCCCATTTTAGATGCAGGTAAGTACAGGGTCCACCTGGAGGCTCTGGGAAGGAGAAAAACGGCCCTCCCGGAAGTTCTGGAAGTCCAGAAGCAGGCCTGTTTCCGGCTTCTGGTGGTCCTCCGGAGCCCAGGGAGGCCATTTTTGCCCACCCAAGGGAAGCTTCCGGACTCTGGGGAAGGAGAAAAATGGCCCTCCCTGAAGTTCTGGTAGGCCATGCCCATCATGGCGATGCCTACCCAGCAACTGGGCAGAGAACCAGTTGTTGGGATTTTTGAATCCCACCGTAGCACACAAGACACACAGTGTTATTAGACACATCTTCTCTAGTTCAAAAGCTTTCAGTGTGCATGCAAAGCAATAGAGTAATAATCATAATAATGATACGTATAAGAGGGGTAGTAAAAAAGATAAGAATAATAATAGCAGCCATATAACAATGGGTAAATATACTTAGGCTTAAGACAGTACTATGAGAATAAGCTGTTCAGCAGAATGATAGCACAAGGGAATTGTCTCAGTGCCTATACAATTGCCTATAGTAGCATTCCGAAATGTATTTTCTGGATTAAATCAAGGATCCAGATTTTTAGGAATGTTGCTTCCTGTTCCTTTCCTGTACAGATACATCTGGAACACTTGGGAGGCAGTGATCTTTTTTCATCTGCTCCATAGCAGAAGACATTAACTCTGAATAGTGAAGGTTGGGAAATGTCAATGATTCAGTTTCTAGTGCCTGATATAAAATCTCATGAATTTTCAGCCAATTCAGTTTTAGCACTTTTCATATATATATATTTAATGGGCATAATGAAAATCTGGAAAGATCATTTATAGGAAGCAGTGGTCTGCGGAGTAAGATATTGAACTGAGATCAAGGAGACCTAGGCTCAAATCCTCATGTTATGATAGAACCCACTAGGTTGAACCAGTCACATTTTCTCAACTGAACCTGATAGCAATAGCATTTAGACTTATATACCGCTTCAATGCTTTACAGACTTCTCTAAGTGGTTTATAAAGTCAGCATATTTCCCCCGACAATCTGGGTCCTCGTTTTACCCACCTCGGAAGGATGGAAGGCTGAATCAACCTTGAGCCTGGTGAAATTCGAACTGCCAAATTTCAGGCAGCTGGCAGTCAGCAGAAGTAGCCTGCAGTACTGCACTCTAACCACTGTAGCTCTAGGTTTGATAGATTCGTTATGAAAACAGAATGAGGGGGGAATTATAATTGTCTTTTTTTTTTTACTCCTAAAACAAGGACAAGATTCACACACAATTAGTGGTGGGATTCAAATTGTTTTACTACCAGTTCTGTGGGCGTGGGTTGGTGGGCATGACAAGGGAAGGATACTGTACAGGTAGTGTTTGCCAGTTCTCTGAACTATTCAAAATTTCCGCTACTGGTTCTCCAGAACTGGTCAGAACCTGCTGAATACCACCCCTGCACGTAATCAGAATTGAACTGAATTGACTTCAACATCCCCATCCTTGTCTATCTTAATTTAGGAGAATTGACACATCCTTTCTGGAAACTCTATGCCTTTTGGGCTTTTGTGCTTGGTAAATGAACTTACAATGCATTAAATGGAATTTTATTCCATTTTATTATAAATTTAATTTTATTCTCAGATTTCTGAAGTTGATCATTCATTATTACTTCAACATGGAGACATCATGACCATTACTAAGAAACTGTGTCGCTTTTCTGGTTACCGCTGCTTAATTCGATCCCGGGATCATTACAACAGCCATTCTGATTGGAGCAATTGGTCAAATTGCAGGTATGAATAAATAGAATTCATTTTTAGTGGTCAGCAGCATGGGTTTATATTGGATTTTTTTTACAGTCACTTTATATTATTTGTAAAACCTGACTATTTCTTTTAGGCAGAAAAAATATGTGTTGCACACAATAGATTATTCAAGATAAACCTTAGTATACAAATGTTCTGATTCCTAATTTACCTACTTGCACATATTAATTAATATTTTTTTAAAAACCCAATAATTTTTATTGATAGTTCTATGAGAAGCAATGCAGCCACATGATGTTGCTATCATTGTTCATAACATACGATAAACAAAATTGCTATTTTGCTAGTTTTGCCTAAGAAATCAGGAGCCAGAGTGGTTCAAATGAATACAGGTTTATTGCATGTTAGCACTCTTTACAAGAATCTGAACTAAATGGCGATACATAAGCGTCAATGGAATTCAAGGTGGGCTGGACTTAGATCTCTTATGGGAATGAAGGGACTCAAGACTGATGACACACTTGACCCCTCCCTCGGCCTCAACCTAGTCATCTCCTACAATCTGACTATATGCTGTTCCACCACCGTCTCCTTCTGAAGTTTCATTTTTTCCCCATAATTAATATATTCAGTCTACTAAAACTTTTGCTTTTATGCTTCATTTTCTGCAGAGCAGAAAATTTTGAGGAGTTATTAGCTTTCCTCCACTCTTTTAAAAAAATATTGAGAAAGAAAGTTAACACAACAGAGCTTCTCTGAAATCTTAAATTAATTAACTTACATTGCTGAATGTTGAAAGTTGAAATAAGATTGTGAAGCACAAACCATTTATTTCTTTGTCCTCTCTGGTCAAGCAGATTTTTCAGGCCACTGGATATTTCAAATATGTGGAAAAATGTTTAAATGTATAATGAGAGGGAGGGGGGAGGAATGAATATTGCAAGCAATAACAATTCTGCAATACAATATTTAACTCCCCTGGTTTGTTTGTTTTCTTCCTCCCATACTGTGTTCAAAAAGTAGAACCATGGGTGAAAGTCATGCCAGTGAACAGCCTTTGAGCTTATTGATTCTTTCCTCTTACTTTTAAATAAGGGTTAAGCAAAAGCAAGCTGAAGTAAGAAGTTATGCACAGTTCATTATTTCACTTTACTTAATTATCAAATTGCCAGTTCCAAATTGTGGTCATTAGATGAGGATTTCCTGTGCTTTACTGAAAGCCAGTTTTGTGTCATGATTAAGGCACTTAACTAGACTCTAGAGAACTTCAAGTCTTGCCTTAAGCATAAAACCAGCTGGATGATTGTGTGCCAGTCAATCATTGTCAGCCCTAGGAAGTAGGCAATGGCAAACCACTTCTGAAATCTTACCAAGAAAACTGCAGGGACTAGTCCAGGCAATCACCAGAATCAACAATGCCTCCAAAACGTCAGTCCCTCAAAAAGTATTTTAAAATAAAAAATAGTGATATATATTGCAGACTACTACCCTTTCTGTTCAAAAGGATTGGGGGGAAATTCAGACAAGAAAGTGATTGTTTAGAGCTAATATGAATAGAATAAAAAATTGAGCCAAATTCTCCAAGTGGACTTGCTAGAGATAACAACTCTCTGTCTAGAGATAAAGCCAAGAGATATGGTGCTCAAGATGCAATAATTTAAATTCCATTATTTCTCTTTCCATTTTACTTTAGATACCGGATCAACTAGACATCCTACGAATGTCCTGTAGAATCAACCAGACAATTGCATCCATGAGATGAGAAGGAAGTAAAAATGCAGGTGTCAGAACTGAAAATAACCACCTGCTGAAGTTTTGTTATACTTATTTATAGATTGTTGTAATTGTTATTATATATTTATACAGGACTTTTAAAATTGATGCTTTTAGAATTCCTATTTCCCTAAGAAAGGGGGAAATTGGACTGCAGGTCATGCCTTTTATATTCTATAATTGGTTAAATAAAGTAAATTGAAGACTTACAAGTAAAATTTTAAAAGCAAAAACATGATGGTGAAGAATGTAAGATCTGAGCTGATCACTGTTCTTGTGTTCTTCGATGTATATTTGGGGGAGATTATATGTATGTATATGTAGAAGTCTCCCCTCTACACTTTCAAAAGCTGAAGACAATCTGGGATGAACCTTGATTTACAAGCCTCCACTTATTGTATCAGCTTTCTTTATCTAGAAGCCTGTGCCCAATATTGGGACAATAGCTCAAAGAATTCCCAGCTAGGAAGATGAAAAAGTTCTAAGCCCATGCAATATAAATTGAGAATTTTGTTAAAATTCTATTTACTGGAATCTGTAGGAGAAAATTTTTAAAGAAAAAAAATGTGATTTTGTTTTTATGTAACATTATTTATAATATTTTAAAGTCCTGTGGTAATTGAGTTGATATATTTACTGTGTATTTATCTGAATTGGTGGTGGAAATTAAATTTGCCTCCCTCATTCTTGGTTTTCCATAAGTTTTAAATACTGAATTGTTTAGAGGAATCTGTGGAGGATGAATTGATAACATTGGTTTGTTATTGTTGTTATTGATGCTTTATTTTATTTTATTGTATTGTATTATTTAAAATATATATTATGAATATTTGACTATGCTTGATTGTATTTTACTGCATTTTAAATGCCATGTGGGTATAGTTAATCACTGAGAGTAATTACAACCATCACTTTGGGTAGTAGGGTGGAAGGAAGGAAGGAAGGAAGGAAGGAAGGAAGGAAGGAAGGAAGGAAGGAAGGAAGGAAGGAAGGAAGGAAGGAAGGAAGGAAGGAAGTTAGTTTATAAAATGAAAAATACATAATATAATGGCACAATTAATAGTGGATCCCTCATAAAATGAATTAGTAATGCTAATTCATCTACAACATTGTTATAATTAATTTACTGATATATTGATTGTTGTCATAGGCTCTGCAGTAAGATATTTATTTCTTATTCTCTGCAGTTCCATGCTCAAATTTTGTTGAATAGACTTTATATCAGGATTGTAAGATATTCATTATTGACATTTCAGCTTCTAAATTAAAACTGAAGAGGTGTGTCAACCCTTCCTTTACAGAACACCTAAAGAACAACTAGTGTATTGTATTTACAAACCACAAATGTAGCTGTAAAACAGAAATGTGATGTATAGTAAAAGTAGCCTTAAACAAAACATTTTCAATACTAGTACAGTTAACTGTTGCTATTTTGTAGGCATTATAAAAACTATGAATTACTATATGGGACTTTGGAATCAGAGTCTTCTGTCCGATTCATGGAGCAGAAGCCTATAAAAGAATGTACACTGCTCAAAATAATAAAGGGAACACTTAAACAACACAATGTAACTCCAAGTCAATCACACTTCTGTGAAATCAAACTGTCCTCCTAGGTAGAAACACTGATTGGCAATCAATTTCACCTGCTGTTGTGCAAATGGAATAGACAACAGGTGGAAAGCATAGGCAGTTAGCAAGACATCCCCAATAAAGGAGTGGTTCTGCAGGTGGTGACCACAGACCACTTCTCAGTTCCTATGCTTTCTGGCTGATGGTTTGATCACTTTTGAATGCTGGTGGTGCTTTCACTTTAGTGGTAGCATGAGACGGAGTCTACAACCCACACAAGTGGCTCAGGTAGTGCAGCTCATCCAGGATGGCACGTCAATGCGAGCTGTGGCAAGAAGGTTTGCTGTGTCTGTCAGCATAGTGTCCAGAGCATGGAGGTGCTACCAGAAGACAGGCCAGTATATCAGGAGATGTGGAGGAGGCTGTAGGAGGGCAACAATCCAGCATCAGAACCACTACCTCCACCTTTGTACAAGGAGGGACAGGAGGAGCACTGCCAGAACTCTGCAAAATGACCTCCAGCGGGCCACAAATGTGCATGTGGCTGCTCAAATGGTCAGAAACAGACTCCATGAGGGTGGTATGAGGGCCTGACATCCACAGGTGGGGGTTGTGCTTACAGCCCAACACCATGCAGGACGTTTGGCATTTGCCAGAGAACACCAAGATTGGCAAATTCACCACTGACGCCCTGTGCTCTTCAGAGATGAAAGCAGGTTCACACTGAGCACATGTGACAGACATGTCTGGAGACACCATGGACAACGTTCTGCTGCCTGCAACATCCTCCAGCATGACCGGTTTGGCAGTGGGTCAGTAATGGTGTGGGGTGGCATTTCTTTAGGGGGCCGCACAGCCCACCATGTGTTCGCCAGAGGTAGCCTGACTGCCATTAGGTACCGAAATGAGATCCTCAGACTCCTTGTAAGACCATATGCTGGTGTGGTTGGCCCTGGGTTCCTCCTAATGCAAGACAATGCTAGACCTCATGTGGCTGGAGTTCCTGCAAGATGAAAGCATTGATGCTATGGACTGGCCGCCCGTTCCCCACACATGAATCCAATTGAGCACATCTGGGACATCATGTCTCGCTCCATCCACCAACGCCACATTGCACCACAGACTGTCCAGGAGTTTGGGGATGCTTTAGTCCAGGTGTGGGAGGAGATCCCTCAGGAGACCATCCACCACCTCATCAGGAGCATGCCCAGGCATTGTAGGGAGGTCATACAGGCACCTGGAGGCCACACACACTACTGAGCCTCATTTTGACTTGTTTTAAGGACATTACATCAAGGACATCAAGAACATTGGATCAGCCTGTAGTGTTTTTTTTTCCACTTTAATTTTGAGTGTAACTCCAAATCCAGACCGCCATGGGTTGCTAAATTTGATTTCCATTGATAATTTTTGTGTGATTTTGTTGTCAGCACATTCAACTATGTAATGAACGAAGTATTTAATAAGAATATTTCATTCATTCAGATCTAGCATGTCTTATTTTTGTGTTCCCTTTATTTTTTTAAGCAGTGTATTTGGGGCTCATTCTATATGCTTGGGTAGACTTTTCTAATCAATATATACCCAGTGGATTTTGTAATCAAGAGAAAAATCAGCAGAAAGGTAAAACTTAAACAGAAAAAAAGCCTGACTTTGACAAACAGAGTCTCTTCCCACAGCTTGCTCACATGAAAGAGTCTGCCTCCCCTTTTTAGGTGAGCCAGCAAAGACTGCTGGGAAAAAATCCACTTCAGCAAGTACCCCAGGGTATCAAATCTGGAAAGAGAACATCACAATCGCAGCCTCAGCCGCCAAACAGGTTCCAAAAACAAAGGGATGAATGTTTTACTGTGACTAGAGCATCTTCCACTGACTCTCTCAACAATTTGCCACACTGGTTCATCTCTATCCATACTGTCCTGGGACACCCTAAAGAGACTGATTCCGACCATCTCAAAGAAACGGCTTCAACCTTGCAATCTGTCTCTCAAAGATTACCAGGGGCATAACATACCAGTTATAGGAACAGGCAAGTTTGCAATTAAATTTCAGGACTTCAAGGGACAATTACCGCTTACAATTGTAGAAGGCACCTTACCTAGTTTAATGGGGTTAGACTGGTTTGACGCTTTAGGGCTTAAAGTGACAGGTATACATTGCACTCAAAACCAAGATATTGAGACACTGCTAGCTGAATTTAAGGACGTTTTCAACAACCAGTTAGGCCATTATATAGGCACCCCAATTTCTTTTGCGCTATACCCAGCAGTAACTCCTATCAGATTAAAACCCCGACATGTCCCTTTTGCATTAAAATCAAAAGTGGATGCAGAAATTGATAAGTTGATCTCCCAAGGGGTCCTGGAGCCTGTAGATTATGCAATATGGGAAACCCCTATAGTGACCCCTCTTAAACATGACAGCTCTATCAGATTATGCATGGACAATAAGAGCACATTAAATAAGGCTTTGCGCACTAACGCTTATCCTGTGCCTGTAATTTCAACATCTCCTCCATTCAATGGAAAAGGGCATCATATTTGCTAAGCTTGACATGGCTCAAGCATTTCAACAGCTGCCTGTCACAAACCATTGTAACACATAGGGGAGCGTTTAAGTGTAAACATTTGCAGTTTGGGGTATCTATGGCTCCTGGTATATTCCAATGCCTATGGAACTATTGCTGCAAGGTATCCCTGGCGTTATACCATGTTTTGATGATGTCATCATTTCAGCACAAAACAAGCAAGACCTCCTGCAGCTCCTTAGATAAGTCATCACTTGCTTCCAGACCTCAGGACTCAAATTAAAAAGAGATAAATCCCAAGTGGATTTCCTGGGCTACTGCATTGATGCCCAAGGGATTCACCCTACAGACTCTAAAGTTACAGCCATAAAAAAAGCACCTGTTCCTACCAACAAAAAGGAGCTGCAGACCTTTTTAGGTCTCCTAAATTTCTATGCCTCATTTCTTCCGCACAAGGCTTCTATTGCAGAACCACTTCACAGATTATCAGACTCTCAAGCTAAATGGTCATGGGGCAAATCACAACAGGATTCTTTTGACGCTATCAAAGCGATGCTTTCTTCTGACAGCATATTGATGCAATTTAATAACCAATTGCCTTTGATCCTATGTTGTGATGCATCTCCTTATGGTATAGGTTCTGTCTTAGCTCACATATTGCCTAGAGGAGTGGAAGCCCCTATAGCTTATTTTTCAAGGACTATGTCAGCAACAGAAAGAAATTACTCTCAAATTGATAAGGAGGCTTTGGCAGCTGTTGCCTCTGTTAAACGATTCCATGAATTCCTCTATGGCCATCACTTCCATTTAATAACGGACCACAAACCTCTCCTGGGTATTCTGGCTGGCGACTGACAAAGTCCCCCTATTTTGTCCCCTAGGATGACCCGCTGGGCATTATTCTTGGCCGCATACTCCTATACCTCACAATACAGGGCCGGAAAGCACCTTGGACATGCAGACGCATTGAGCCATTGCCCCTTGCCAGACAAAATTATAGACCTTGCCCCTTCCTCATCTATACTACTAATTGACGATCATCAATTACCTATTACAGCCGCAGATGTTGCAAAAGCCTCCTCTAATGATATAATTTTCTTATAGGTATTAGACTGGGTGATAAGGGGGTGGCCAGAGCAGGCTGTAGATGCCCAATTTATGCCATTCAGAGCAAAGCAGCATGAATTATCCACCCAATAGGGTTGCCTACTGTGGGGAGGTAGAGTAGTAGTTCCCAATATCCTCAGACCTAAGATTTTAAACACCTTGCATGAGGGCCATCCAGGAATAGCCCATATGAAGGCTTTAGCTCAGAGCTATGTTTGGTGGCCTGACATAGACTCTGATATTGCCACAAGAGTTAGGGCATATCATACATGCCAAACATCTACAACAGCACCTCCAGCCACTACTTCTTAGTCTGCTAAATTGCCATGGGTAAGGGTCCATATTGACCTGGCTGGGCCGTTTCAGGGTCGCACCTTCCTTATCATTGTGGACTCATATTCGAAGTGGGTAGAGTTGGTCCTCATGAAGTCTACCACATCAGAGATGATCATCAAGGTGTTAGATCACCTTTTTGCAACCCATGGTTTTCCTAACATCCTAGTGTCGGATAACGATCCACAGTTTACAACAGTGAACTTTGAATTATTCTTGGCACGCTGGGACATAAGGCACATCCTTGTCTCCCCTTACCACCCAGTATCTAATGGTCAAGCAGAGAGGGCTGTGAGGGCCACCAAGGAAGTGCTGGGGTGATTAGAGGGTGAGGACTGGCACTCTAAGTTGGCAAAGTACCTGCTAATGCAACACGTTACCCCCAGCACAGTGACCAATTGTTCCCCAGCGGAGTTATTAATGGGCCGAAAGTTAAGGAACCATATGGAGAGACTACACCCCAGTTATGCCCAAAATGTTCTCTTAAATTCTTTTAGTGGCATTAGAGTTTTCCAAGTTGGGGGTCTGGTTTATGCATGGAATTTTGTAGGTAATCCGTTGTGGCTGCCAGGGAAAATAGAGGCAGTTATCGGCTCAAACTCTTATAAAATAAATCTGTTCGATGGCTGAGTTTGGCGCCAACATGTAGACCATGTAAAGGGGCATTGGGCTGAGTTCTCAGAGGACCCGTCTGATAGCGAGCCGGCCAGCACACAGCAACCTGAACTCAGAGTGGCCGACACGCCAAGGAGCAAAGACCTACCTTTAGAAGTTCCTCCATCTGAGTCCAAGTCAGCCGAGGAGAGGGATCCAGCAATGTATCCATCTTCATCTGTTGACCCTGCAGGTAATCATTCTCCATTGACCGGGCAAGCCGAGTTGCGTAGGTCCAGCTGGACTAGACAATGCCCTGCCTATCTGAATGACTATGAATGAGCTTGACTGGTGGGAAGGGGTGTTACGTTCAGCTGAACTGAGTGGGAACTGAAGTCCATTCTCATTGGCTGAGCAGTCTGATAGTAAGCCATATAAAAGCGAGCTGTCAGACCACGTCGGTTATTGCTCGTGCCTGTCAGCCGACTTGCAACAGTAACGGCTATTGCGGTTACCGTGGTTACAGGTACTCTTACGGTTAAAGATTACAGTTACTAGTTACTAGTTAATAAAGGTTGACTTAGCATAATCGTGGACATCATTTGTGCCTTGCAAAACTTATTATTCTCCTTCTTACTCCCTCTCTTATTATTACTGTTATGGTGATTATATGGTGATAATCATCATTATTCCTTAAGTGTCCAATCATACTTGGCCAAATAAAGTATTCAATTCAATTCATTAAATGTGCCAAATAGAATTAAAGTCAGAGGCAGATTTTTTTCTTGTTTCCCTCCCCAAAATCTAGGTGCGTCATATACTTCAGAGCATCTTATAGTCCAAAAAAATATGGTAAGTCTTCATTTACCACACTTAACAGAACAGGAGAAGGGCTATTTCACCTTGTGTGCAATTTCCCCTCAGCTCCTTAAAATGTTATGTGTTTCAGCATTTTTGTGTTTTACATTGCTTGCTTAAGCCAAAGTCAGCATTGTATAGTAGGTATGATTTATATTGACTGTTTCCTAGTATGATTTGATTGTTGATTGTACCCTCTGACTATCATTAAGTGTTGTATGTTATGATTCTTGATTCTTAACAAATGTATCTTTTCTTTTATGTATACTGAGAGTATTTACACCAAGACAAATTCCTTGTGTGTCCAATCACACTTGGCCAATAAAGTATTCTATTCTATTCTATTCTATTCTATTCTATTCTATTCTATTCTATTCTATTCTATTCTATTCTATTCTATTCTAGCTAGCCTAGCCTAGCCTAGCCTAGCCTAGCCTATTCTATTCTATTCTATTCTATTCTATTCTATTCTATTCTATTCTATTCTATTCTATTCTATTCTATTCTATTCTATTCTATTCTATTCTATTCTATTCTATTCTGTCTTTGCCATTGCCAATATCTTCTGTCTCTTTTCTGCAGTGCAGGAGTCAATAGGCAGAGCTGATGCATGTGGTTCTCTCAGGCTCAGCCTCCTGCCCTCACTACACTCCTTATTTGGCACTTCATATTCACAGTACTCTGATGGGGACACCTAATATAAGGAGGCATTCTGATGGGGATGGGGATGTACTAATATAAATATTAAACCACTTGGTTCAGAATATTTTTTTCTTCTTCTTTTCCTCCTCTAAACCTAGGTGCATCATATGGCCAGGTGCATCTTATAGTGTGAAAAATACAGGTAATTAAAAAAATTCAATGTTTAAATTAAATACATAAATAATTTAAACAAAGTCATGGAAACCATTTCATCATATTTTATACCTGCAGTTTAAGGCCAGCTGGCAGATTGATCTTGTCCAGGTCCAGAATTACAAAAATGATACTAAAATGTACAAAAGTAAACAGTAACCATTTTGTAACTCTTTGCAGGAGAGAAGGTATACTTACTGGGGCTATCCCAAAAGGAATTACATATTAATAATTTGCACCTATTAGAATTATACTATACATACTAACTTCTGATTATTATTTAGCAAAACTAATTAGTCCCATTGCACAAAAGTGTGTGAAATCTAAAGCCCTGATTTCAAAATGCAACCTCAATTGTGTCCCTGAACATTTGTAAGAAAAGGCATGGAGATGTATATGATCTTTTACATAGAAAGTTGTCCATAATACGAGTTCCGGTTTGCAGCGCTTCGGCAGCAGGCAGGAATCCACGATCGTGCGTGGTTTCTGCCTGGACTCGCCGCTGGAGTGCCCCGAGCCAGTTGGCTTCGGGGCTAAGCCACCCCGTAGAGGTGGTGAAGACAGGGGAGACCCAGCAGGGTTTGAGGGGAGCCACACCTCTCCTCCTCAGCTGGCTAAACTCCCTTTTCCGAAGGCAGTAGAGCAGCGGTCAGAAATGGCCGCCTCAAAGAAGCACTCAGCCGGAAAAGAAAGTGCAGGAGGAAGTCAAGAAGTGAAAGTCTTTGGCTGACCGGGACAAAAAGTGACAACTAAGATACCCTGGAATAAAAATTTTGCAAAAGATACATCACTCCCAAAGAAGAGCTGGAGGCAGCGAACGAAAGTGAAAAGGGAAAGGTTTTTTTCTTCACTCTCCTTTCTCATGCTGACAACGAGAAGATTTGAATAAAGAAATCAGAAAAATCCGCTTTGGCACCAACAGGTAATTAAATTGGAAATATAATTAAATGCCAAAGGGACAATAAAGATTTCTGAACGCTTAAAAATCCTTTTTTTTTTTTTTTTGCTATAAGTGGGAAGGGAGAGGAAAAGAATGGCAGGATTTCAAAGGAGGAGACTGCTTCGAATTTAAAAGAATTTAAAAGTTAAACCTTAACAAGACTTCTAAAGGATACATTTTGACTGGAACTTTGCAACTAAATAGTAACCCCAAGAAGGGAAAGTGAAAAAAGAAGAAAGTGTTAAAAGAAACAGTTTTGTGTATTTGGATTGTTTGGTGATTTTGGAACTTTGGGAAATCAGATTTGAATGACTGAAAACATGTCAGACAACTTCCATTACTTCTCCCGGCTTTGGCCATTGCATGTCTGACATGAATCTGAGGCCAAATTCTTTTTTCCTTCAGGTTAAGTGGAAACCATATCACAATCGTCCACCAGGGGCAATGTGAAAGAGAGGTAAGGCCCTTGCTAAGAAAAATAATTGCGGCCACACGTGGAGAACTATGATGGAACTGAGTTGCCCATTACCCTTCTTGGCATTTCCCAGTCCTTTCTTTTCCTCAATGCTCAAATGTGCAGGGGATCACCGGTATTTTAATGCTTTACTCAAAGCCAACAGAATTGGAACCAAGAAAATCTCTGGGGGGTTGCCATTTCCACAGGGCAGATGAGAAGGCACCAGACAACTTTAATGATCAAGGGTTTTCCAAAAAATATGGATTTTCAGAAGGTGATCTGATACTTGTCCTTTCCTAGGGACAACAGTCTCCCCAAGTAGACATCTGCAGCTCACCCCAACTCTTGTCCGGTTGCCCCAGGATCTACAATCCTCTCTGTGGAACCGATAACGTGACTTATCCAAACATATGTCAATTCTGCAACGCTAGTAGGTGAGTCGCTGTTCTACCTTGGAACTCAATGTCACATCATCTCAAGCAAGTGATAGCACATGGACCAACTACTGCATTCCCCTGCTGCCCAAATCCCAGGGCACTTTGTCTCAGATACAGGCTGCCCAACATCTCACCTTTCCTTCTTTCCAATTTCTAAAGGGAAAGTGGAGGAAATCTTCAGATACTGCACAAAGGAGAGTGCAAAGCCAAGGTAAAACACATTGGAAAAGCAACTTGTCTCACGTTTCCTCCTTCTCGGGTTTTCCCAGACCTTGACATGGCTCTTAAAGCTGGAGGCACAGGGAGGCAGGGAAGTAATTCACTATATTCCCAATTCAGGACCCTCAAATCCTGATAGTGCCAAGGATTGGTCTCCTTTCCACTAGTAAAAGGATGCTGGAATAAACCTCTGTTACAGAACAGGCCAGCAACTATTTTTAGATGCTAGAAATGGACAACATTGGTCTTTAATTCCCCGTCTCCCGTTTTCAAACCTTGGAAGTTTCCTGTTGTATTTTTAAGAACTGTTTTTTCACACCAGTTGTTGGTGTGCTTTACTCGCCTATAAAATTTTATTAGCTACACTGTAGAGAAAGAAACACCCCTTGATGTCTTTTTCAATGTACTTCTTCAAAAAAGTATTTTGCTGTCATTTACAATGTTATCTCAATAGCATAGTAATTAGAATGCATGTTTCAAGTGTATACTGTCCAAGATTTGAAACATAGCAGAATATTTATTGTTGTTGCTGCTGTTGTAATTACTGTGTTTCATTCCCTAATCTCTCTGTTTTCCGTGGACTGTTAGTCTTGGTGCACTATATCATTCTTTCTGCAGTCACTTGTATAAATATTTAAAGAAATTGGAGATTCACATGAATGCAGAAATGACAAAATGGTGCATTCCTGAACTTAGTAAGCAAAGAAAAAAAAAGTCCAGAAAAAATACAAAGATGACAGAATAAAAAATTCTGTCTGTGCAACCAGGCCAATGAAAAAGGCAGCAGAAGACCTTCCTTAAGATTAAGTTTTAAAATGAAAGAAAGATATTTTAATGTAATTGTATTTTTGAAGCTGGCTAAATGTAATGTGAATGGTGGTTGTTGTGCCTATGTATAGGTGCATTTTAATGCATTAAATTTTTCAAATCCTTCTTAAAGGCTAAGAGGGTAGAAGACACTTTGGGGACAGCAATGGGTGAAGGGAAAGGGGTGATTTTCACAGGGCAGGCAGTACAACAGAAAAGGGCCATCTCCTAGGTCCCATCATATGATATTCCTTCAAGAAAGGAGCCTGTATATTTTACACATATATACACACCATGCGCACATGTATTGTGTGCACAGTAAGACCTTCCTATAAAAAAAGAAAGCTATTGTCCACTACTTTCCTCTGGTAGACAAATCAAGAGGGCACAGCAGCAGGGGAACTGTCCAATGAGAAGACATGGAAGCCTCCAATCCAGATTGTATCCTTTTCAAAATGTTGCAGTCATCTTAGTTTGAATAGCTTTAGACTTAAACTGCAATTGGAAAGGCCACTGCAAATATGCTCTAAATCAACAATGATGAAAGAACCTATAAAAGGCTTCTCAGCCAAGCTATTAGAGCTAATGAGAGAAAACTCAACATAGCCCAAAGTTTGATGGTGCTGGAGGAATTCAGTGAGGTAAACCTGGTAATTCTTTCATGAGTTTGGCAAATACATTGACCACCAATGATGTGCAAATACTTTCTCTCTGCCTGTGGTACACGAGAATGGCCTTGGGAGACAGGAGATGGCCTAGGCAATGGTCTGATAAAAGGCAGTTCAGTCAACAGGTGGGAGAAAACATGGGAAGTGTTTCAGAAAGAACCTTTCCTAGTTTTTCTGAGAATAAAATGTGAGAGGGGGGAAAATACTTTCAATCTTACATGATTCTGTTTAATGTAACCCTACAATATAGTGCTGATGCTCTGGTTACGCTTCTTGTCTAGACTATTTCAAAGGGTTTACACCTACCAGCAGCAGTAACATTTAAAAGTAATAGTACATGGTATAGGGCCTGGTTACTTGAAGGACATGTGTGTCCTATAGGCCTACCTGGTTTAATATGATATGGTTGGTGCACTCCAGGTTCCCTCAATTAAACAATCCATCTATCAGGATCCCAGAAGTGTGTCTTTTCTGTAGTAGCATCTGCCCACTGGAATGAGGTTCCCCCTAAGAGTCAAATGGCTTCCACCCTATTGGTATTTTGAAGGGTCTACAAGGGTCTAAATTTTGCCTAGGCCTTTGATGAGGACAATTGAAGACCCTTTCTTTTTGTACTCTTCTGGGCTTGTTTTCTTTGCCATCATTGTTCTTTTGTCTTGTGGTGTTTTTGTATTTTTGCATTGTTCTTTGTTTTTCCACGCTCTTAACAATTGTAAACCACTCAAGTTGCTAGACATAGGTCAGAATGTATATTTAATAAATAATAAGCAGGAACAGTGGTAGTTCTACATCACATTAAAATGGTCCTTTTATGAAGTATCTAATACACATACCCAAAAGAGAGCATGCTGAGAAATTATTATCATGGCATAAATCCATTAGCATGAAATTTGCTTAAAAAGTGTTTTTAATAGATTAATATTTTATTCGGTGATTTATTATGTCTGCCCAAGCTTTTCTGTGAAAGCAGTCCAGACAGCTAATATTTCATTTAAGAAGAATGTGACAGAAAGAGAGAGAAAGCAGAAAGTAAGCATTTTCAATTGCAAACTTGCTCATAGTCTTCCTAAGGAAATTCCATAGTGGTTATGTAGAGAACAGCTCTCAGTTAGCCTCATCTGAGCAAATAAGGTCAGGGAATCATTGTTCCATTTTCATTTTTAGTGCAGCAATGATGACGGCTGCTGAGGGTCTGATGGTGGGAGAGCATAGAATCACTGGACCCAATAAGAGATCTTTCCCTTGGGTACTGCACTCTATTGCACTAGGACCACTGAGCCATGGTGGTTAAAGTGCAGTACTGCAGGCTATTTTTACTGACTGCCGCTGCCTGCGATTTGACAGTTCAAATCTCACCAGGCTCAAGGTTGACTCAAGCCTTCTATCCTTCTGAGGTGGGTAAAATGAGGACTCAAATTGTTGGGGGCAATAGTCTGACTCTGTAAACCGCTTAGAAAGGGATGTAAAGCACTGTAAAGGGGTATATAAGTCTAAGTGTTATTGCTATTTCTACTGACGGTTTTAAATACTTCTTAATTCTCTGAGCAAAGACCTCACAACTCAGAGGAAATTCAGCCATAACAAAACACCACCAGAAAGCAAATGTTAATTCATTCATTCATTCAATTTGTACAGTCACCCATTCAAACCAGTGACTCTGGGTAGTGAATGATCATAGAAACATAAATTGATTTTCTGTGCTGCTGTTTTTAGTATCCGACATTAAAACTGCTTCCTGGAACAGAATAGAACTAGAAGATATCTTGGAAGTCTTCTAGTCCAGCCACCTGCTTAAGCAGAAGATTGTTTCAGGTAAGTGACTGATAAAAAAAACAGTCTTAAAAAACCCCAGTCATGGAGCACCCACAATTTCTGAAGGCAAACTGTTACACTGATTAATTGTACTCAATGTTAGGAAGTTTCTCCTCAATTCCAGATTGATTTTCTCTTTAGTTAGTTTCCAACCATTCTTTGGTGCTTTGTAGAATAATTTGACCCCCTTTTCTTTGTTGCAGCCCCACAAATATTGGAATACTGCTATCGTGTCACCCCTAATTCTTCTTTTCTTTAGACTAGCCAAATCCAAATCTTGCAGCCATTCTTCATATGTTTCAATAATTGAATCTTAATAATTGAAAATTCAAGTACTTAATAAAAATGTGAGATAAGAGGGATTAAATATATCTTGCCACTGAACATTTCTAATACATTTCTAATTATTTTTCAGCTGTTCAAGCTTCAGAAAAGGTCAGGTAACATATTGTTTATATCACTTTTCTTTTCTTTTTTTTATTTAGGAACTAGACAGAAAGCACTCATATTCTTCATATCAGAAACAAAAAGAAGTGTCTCAAAAATGAATATAAGGAAATGCATTTACATCTATTGAATATACTAGTTACTTAATGTGGTGTGGGAGTTCCCCTGCTCTGAACTGCACATAGTCCTGGAATAAATAGTAATGCCAATTCATTCTTCCCTTCCATAAGGGCAAGCAGATCTGGCTTGCAAAAAAATATGGACAATCAAGAAATGGCAGCACAGAATGTCTTTCTCTGTATTGTCTGTATTTTTGCAGCTCAGATTGGTAGCCCCGTTTCTACATGAAGATGATAGATTTGACTGCAGGGAATGGCTCCTCCATACCAGATAAAGCTACAAACACTTATTTTATATAACTAATGGAACTGGATCATGGACTGGTTCAATTTAATCGTCAAATAGGCAAGGGAAAAAAGTCTGAAGGCCAGGTTGATTAAAAATTTGATTAAGTACCAAATCCCAAAATGAAACCAATCAGATTTTAACAGTAAGAGCAGGGAAAGGGTGACAGGATTATTGTTACCTTTCAAGAACGTTTGTAGAAATTGCCTGCTTGTGATACGGTTAATAAATAGATTTGCAAAGCTAGATATCCTCTGTGTTGTTACCAAGATCAAAATCCATAGAAATGAACACACAGAATTGTCATTTCTTCCTGAGCAGATGAATCAAAATATGAAAAGATGCAATAAAGCAAATTGAAAAATGGAAATATCAGTTCAGCTTATCCTTTGTAAAAAGTAATTGTATGGAAATTTCACATTTGTAAACTTGATGTCAGCCCTTTGATACTTGTCAGATCGAGAAAGACTCCATTAGTAATGCTGTAACTGTACTGATATAGGCTATAACAACACAATTTTGAAAGCTTACAGCATTATTATCTTTCCTTGATAGCTTGCACACTTGAGTTAATCTTGAGTGAGCAATGGCTATCAAGTCAGGCTATTAAATATAAGACTGAAGTAAAAAAAATCAGGTGCTTCACTGCATGTTTCAATGAAGATGACAAGAAACAGATAGTGTTTTAAACGATCAATATCCATTTAGTTCTTAAATCAGATTTTCTCCTTCTCTCAGGTTAAGACTGGCATTTGGCCAGCATGGTCAGGTTGGTCAGGACACATCCTGGCCATGCCACCTAGAAACCATTTGTTCCAAAAAGTGGTTCAGATACCGACCCTCCACGTAAAAAAAAAAGTAAGTTATTAATTCTTACAGCACTTAAGACAGAAGGGGGAAATATGCAGTCTGTATTCTGAACAGTGTCTTAACAAGAAACTTTATCCCTCCATAGGAAGTTGTAACCTAGAGACTGTCAATGTGGTATCAACATTCATATTTAATCTACAGGCATCTGTCCCTGTGTTGATCTCATATTCTGAAGAGACCTTTTATTGATTTGTTTTGTAAACAAATTTGTAAATTTGTTTATAATTTAGAAATACATTTAAAGCAACAAGTGTTCAGCTGACCTTAATATCTCTGTCATCCATCTGTTAGAAAATGTATTTGGCCCCATGGAATCAAAATACATTCTTAATGTGTAAAAAAGATGGGTGAGTAGAGGCAAGTTCTTCTGAAGCTCTTTTGGGAATCTCATAAAAAGATAGAAGATGGCAGATCATTGTGGTTGTCAGATAATGAAGGGGCGGATTCAAAGAGTAGGTGGGTGACCTGAGATGGAAGATGGAACATAGACTCCATATTCTGAGAAATGGCATAATCCAATAGAGAACAGGCAAGAAAACAAAGCAGGAAATGAGATGATGTAATAAAGTATGCAGGAGGAAAACAGGAAATACTAAAGTTAGAGTGGAGAGCAATGGGAAAAATTAAGAAAATTGAAGATTGACCTGATAGGGGAAGGGAAAAAAAGAAGGAGGGATTTCTGTTCTGGATATAGAATCCGATTCCTTGAAATATAAATGAGAAACTTTAAGGATGATCCGAAAAACTACAAAATGACTAGTTCTTATGAGTGAAGAGTGTTGGATGATACAGATTTTGGTAGCCTCATGGGGATGGATGATACTGATTCAGAAGTATAAGAAATGTATTTTAATGATCTCTCTGTATTTCTGCTGTTGTAGCAGTTTCTTTTAATCTCCTATTTTTACTGTTCTTTGATCATTTCTCCACTCCCAACTTCTAGACATCTAACCATTGTTCCAAAATAATAATTCATGACTTACACATGGGGGGACTGGAAATTCCATCATAAATCATTGTGCTTGTAAGTTGAAGCACCAATATGACCAGATCTGTTTTTTCAACATTTTTTCATGGCAGTTGTTAAATGAAGCATACATGCTGGTGAACAGCATGGTTATTAAGCAAACCAATTTTTCTGAATGGTGAACAGCATGGTTATTAAGCAAACCAATTTTTCTGAATGGATGCTCATGTGACTACAGGGTGCTGCGACCAAAGTAAAGGCAAGCTGATTGACAAGCATCCGAAAAGCAGTCACATGACCGCTGGGGGAGAACAAGATTTCACAATGACCAGAAGTTGTTTATGGGACATAAAGTCCTGTAATAACTCTGAACCACTATAAAATGATTGGTTATATGTTGAGGACTACTGCATGTAATAATGAAAACAGATTATGTATTGCAATAATTATGCCATAGGTAATATGGCATATATCTATCACAAAAGCCATTTTATGAATAGACACTCCATCTAACTCCTGGACTTCTTCATTCCAAACCACACAATCCAGCCTTTTGCAGCAAATTCCTTTCAGAGATGATGAGATGCACAAGTCCTCAAATCAGTCATAGAGCTGTGGTGGGGCAGTGATTAGAATGTAGTATTGCAGCTAATTCTGCCACAGCGAGAAAGTTCGATCCTGACCTGCTTAGTCAGCCTTCCAGCCTTTTGAGGTTGGTAAAATGAGGACCCAGTTTGTGGGTCAGCAATATGCTGACATTATAAATCACTCAGAAAGTACTGTAAAGCACTGGAAACAGGGAAGAGTACATTTGCTCCATTCAGCATAAGCCCCCAGACCGTTATCATACTTGCACCTATTTTTTAAATCATTGTTCCATGCAGTAAACCACAGTATCCCAGGATGAAAAGGATTAGAAAAGCAAGATCATGGTCATGATATTCTGAACATCCATTCAAAAGGAGCAGGGCTTTGATGGCTGCCAATGCTGTTTGGCCTTTTTGAATCCCACCTCTGTAGATGCTACTAGACAAGACACACCTGCCTTAACTTGCAGTGGGGAGCTATGTGAGTGTTCCACGTGCTCTCAAGTACAGATTGCCTTCAGATCTGAAGTGCACCAATAATTTGAAGAGAGAAGAAAATTATGTAAGCTCCTACCTGAGCTTAATTTACAAGACCCATCGAAATATCTAAAAGTACAGGCCTTTAGAGTGCAACCCCATGCCCAACTACTCAGAAATAAATATAAGTAAACAGTCAATTTTACTCCTACGATGTTACGGAAAATAACAGTCTCCTGTGTATTGCACCTTGTGATCTCATTTCATCTTCCTTTTCCAGCTTAACTGCAGACAGTACGTTGGGTAAGGCGATCGAGCGATCGGCTGGGATCTAGCGGGCGGCCTGGCGAGCGCGCGCGCTTGGAGAGCCTCTGCAGCCCGAGACGCTCAGAAAAACTTTCTTCGCCGAGGCTTTCTTGGAGAAGTCCCATTTTCCGGTTGCTAAAGGCAGAGGACAAAGCTTCCATTTGCGGGGCCACCTGAAAAGCCGATCTGACCCGTGGGGAGGAAAAGCGCGAGGGGTTCCCAGCGAGGGGATTTTGCATTTCTTGGACTTCCGAGTTCTTTGCTGCTTCTCCCGGAAGGAGGCGATTCCTTCGGCGCTGAGCCCATCGCGGCGCGGAAAGGAAACAGCCCCAGAGGGGAAAGTGAAAGTGCCGGGAAAGCGATCGGGAAGGGCCGGCAGAATCATCTCCCCAAGAGAAAGTGAGGACTGCAGGCGCTATCTCTGCTTGGCGCCCTCGGGACCCAGACTCGAATAGATCTAGTTTAGAGTAAATGTTTGGCGGATTGCTGGCCTTTCAAAAGATACAAAGATTCGTTCGTGGCACAAAGCGGCGTTCTCACGACCCGCGAAAGAGCGCTAACAAACAGCCCGGAGGCGCAAAGGCAAGCGGGCGAGGCCATCTCATTCATCAAGGGAAAACAAAAACAAATAGTTTCCTGTGAGCTGTTCAATCTTTCCTTCACTCAGATAAAAACCCTTGGATCATTGTGTTACAACTTCCTGTTTACAGAGTAATAGCGATCTGCTTTTCAAACAGCGATAAATTCCTCTCTGCCAGTTAAACAATTAACCCGTTCCTTGCAGACTCTTAATACTACCTCATTACCTCAAATCTTACAACTTTTCTACCTCATCAGCTATATCAACGATTAGATAATCAATTTCTATAAAATATTTTATTAATGGTTTAACTGATTTATTGTTTTTAATTGATTAGTGTGATTAGAGTGTTTAGTGCAAATAGTGTGATTACTGACTAGTTTAAAAGATCAAAATTCATGTAATTTAATTGAATAGCAAAATCATAGATCTAGTGAATTTAAATGAACAGTGTGGTTAATGACTAGTGTAATTAATTGATTAATGATTAGAGTAATTAACTACTCAGGCTGATTGTTGCTCAGGAATATTATCTAACTTGAGAGATTACTGCAATTGATTGTTTGATATAATATTGGCTATATAGATTACCCAAAATTGTTCCTCTAATTAATTCAATCAACGTACTATTTTAACAATCCTACCATGCCAAAAAGAAAATCCTACGTCAAACCACAACCTAAAGAGAAGATGATCCCCACCAGTGAACCACAAGACTCCTGCACATGCCTTAAATGCTACAAAAATCTAAAGGATAATGAAAACTCCATCAAATGTTCTCTGTGTAAAAATACACTCATCATGACTGCTTGGGATTACCTGAGCAGATGATTCAATACCTAAAATCATCCAATGAGTTTCCACATATCTGCAAATCATGCAGACCCAAACTGGATCTGCCTGAAAGAGTTGATACCATTGAAACCATTGAAACATCCCCTACCATCGAAACCATTACAACATCCCTCAACATCATAGTAGCATCCCTGGACGCCGTAAAAGAAAGAATATCCAACCTTGAAAAAAAGGACACAACGCAAAAACCTGAACATCCAATAGCTACTAACCACATCTCTACCAATCAACCACAATCCAATCCACAACCCAATCCACAAATAAACACAACCCAGACAAATATTGATATCCCAATTCTCATCAGAGAAGCCGTTGAGCATGAACGGAAACGCCCAAACGCCATCTTATTTGGTCTAGAAGACATCAATGTCAATGATGACATCACAACTGTCCGAAACATCATCAGAAATTATCAAGCATCAACCATCTCCGCTGATGAAATACTTGACATTTCCCGCATTGACCGAGAGCTCAAAAATAGAGATGGCTCTGTGGCCCCACGCTTGTGCAGGGTCATTTGCAAAAATGAATCAAGCAAACGTAAATTCATTTATACTATAAACTCACTCGCCAAAACCAACACCATCCATAAGAACCTCCGTTGCCGCCCTGACCTAACCATACAGCAACGTGCCCGCTCCCGTGCACTCGATCGAACTCAAAAACCGTCTAGATAATGGAGAGAAAGACCTGTACATTGACTACCATGCTGACTGTATCAAAAGTAAACCACTCAACCCAATACTCAGCTTTTACCCTCAACCACAACCCTACCTCAACCCATCCACCATCACCCAAGACTAGGCACGCACGCCCCAACTACCTCAATTCCAACTTCTGCCGGCCTTAAATGCAAACTACTCAATGCAAGAAGCCTCATGAATAAAATACCTGAATTTCTCTTCCTCCTAAATATGGCTAACTTCGACATTATATTTGTCTGTGAAACATGGCTCAATGCATCTCTCCCCGACTCCATTACCACAGTAAGAGACTATCATGTTTACAGATCAGATCGTGAAAATCGTCGAGGAGGTGGAGTTGCTATATTCTATAAAAATCCTTACATCTAAAAATATCCAAGTTACCCAGGAGTTTGCCCTTCCTGAAACCATCATCTGTGAACTATCCTCAAATATCACAATTCGATTCTTACTATGTTACAGAGCACCTGATTATGACATCGAACATGTAAACAAGCTAAATACATTACTAACATGGGCTGCATCCTGCCCATACCCTTTATCCTTCTTGGTGATTTCAATCTACCTCATATTAACTGGACCCTAAATGATTGTACAACTGAAATCATACACACAACCTTCTACAATGCTATTACAAATCTGGGACTGGAACAACTAGTAACCAACAACACTAGACTAAACAACTGCCTCGATCTCATCTTCTGCAACAGTTTGAACCTAATCTACGGAATACAATCTAAAGAACCCTTTTCCAGTAGTGACCACAATATGATCGACTTTTGTCTCAACATACATCCACACAAAAATCACCACAATGATGTAATCCCCTATTGTAACTTCAAAAAGGCAACTATGATCTTATAGACAACGATCTCTCATCCCTTGATTGGCAATCTCTATTCACTGGATGCAATACTGTTGAAGACCATTATAACATATTTTTACTTGAAGTCAAAAGAGTCATCAAACTATATGTACCAACAACAACTCCCAAAACAAAACAAAAAAGCAGATTACCCATATCAATAAGGAAACTTCAATCCAAAAAGAGATCACTCATGGCGGAAAAACAAATCTGGTCACGCTACAATTTCAAAAACCGATACAAAAATCTATGCCACCAGATAAAGACCGAATGCACCAATTATCACATTAAACAAGAGGAAAACCTTCTAAGCACCAATTCCACCCGCGCTTTTTACAATTTTGTAAACAACAAACTAAAAGACTCAAGGTCCATCCTCCCTTGATAGGACCTGATGGTAAAGACTGCAACGACGACACCATTAAAGCCAACATCTTTAACACATTCTTCGGCTCAGTATTTGTAAACAGCAATGGATCATGCCCAATATTTCCTAGCCGTACCACAGATAACAACAATGATCTAATACATATCGATTTCACAGAAGACAATGTTGAAAAAGCAATACGCAACCTAAAACCATCTCTATCTATTGGACCGGATGGAATATGTGCCTACTTCTTAAGAAAGCTATCCACTGCCATAGCCAAACCTCTAAGCATAATCTTTGAAAATCTTTCAGAACCAGCTCCTTGCCCAACCTATGGTCACAAGCCACAGTCATCCCCATCTTCAAAAAGGGAGACCCAAGCCTAGTTGAAAACTACAGGCCAATCTCCTTATGCTGCGTCACCTGTAAAGTCATGGAATCAATTATTAACCAATCCATCATCCTTCACTTAGAGACAAATAACCTACTCTCCAATAAACAATTTGGTTTCAGGAAAAACTATCCTGTAATCTGCAACTCTTACACTGCAAAAACATATGGACGACACAACTCGACCAGGGCAAAACAATAGACGCAATCTACATAGACTTCTGTAAAGCCTTTGATTCAGTGGTACACGACAAACTACTCCTAAAAATAAAATCCTATGGTATCTCTGGACAACTGAATAACTGGATAGAAGCATTCCTGTCAAACAGACAACAAATGGTCAAAATCGGGAGCGTCCTATCAAATCCAGTACCTGTCAATAGTGGTGTTCCCCAAGGCAGTGTTCTAGGACCAACTCTCTTCATACTCTACATAAACGACCTCTGTGATCATATTAAGAGCAATTGCGCTTCTTCGCTGATGATGTAAAGCTGTTCAATACCACAGACAATACTGCTACCCTACAAAAAGATCTTGACTATGTATCCGAATGGTCAAACAAATGGCAACTTCAAATCTCAACAAATAAATGCTCTGTCTTACATATTGGCAAAAAAATCAGAAAATAAAATACAAGCTGAATAGTCAAGATCTTGTTGATGACCCAAGCTCTGTAAAGGACCTTGGAATACTCACCTCTAATGATCTAAGTGCTAGAGCACACTGCAACTACATAGCCAAAAAGGCATTAAGAGTTGTTAACCTAATCCCACGTAGCTTTTTCTCTGGTAATATCACACTACTAACCAGAGCATACAAAACATTTGCTAGACCAATACCGAATACAGTTCATCAGTCTGGAATCCACACTACGTATCTGATATTAGCACAATTGAGAAAGTCCAGAAATATTTCACAAGAAGAGTTCTCCACTCCTCTACTCGCTGTAGAATACCTTATGCCACCAGACTTGAAATTCTAGAACTAGAAAACCTTGAATTACGCCTGCCTTCGGTCTGACTTAAGCATGGTATACAAAATCATACATTGCAATGTCCTACCTGTCAATGAATACTTCAGCTTCAACCATAACAACACAAGAGCACACAATAGATACAAACTCAAAGTAAACCGCACCAAACTTGATTGCAGGAAATACGACTTCAGCAATAGAGTGGTCAATGTCTGGAATACTCTACCCGACTCTGTAGTTTCTTCCCCAAACCCCAAAAAACTTTAACCTTAGACTGTCTACTATTGACCTCACCCCTTTCCTAAGAGGTCTGTAGGGGGCGTGCATAAGCGCACCAACGTGCCTACCGTCCCTGTCCTATTGTTTCTCCTATTCTTTTATTTTTCTTATATGTAACCATTTCATGTATTCACAACTATGTATACATTTATACTTATTATCTTGTAAACAATTGGCAAATCAAATAAATAAATAAATAAATAAAGTACCAAACATATAAACAAGGCCTGTTTCACTGCCATAAGGAGAATATGCCAATTTGTGGAACTGATGGACATACTTATGACAATGAATGTATGCTGTGCAACAAAATCATGTGAATATTTGATAATGTGAATATTGTAGGAATCAGCAGAATGGTGGTTAACAGTAACAGTTTTCAGAAAAAAGAACTGCTATCACCTCTATTTTACAATTGTCATCTGACTATCTCTTTCGGTATACTCTTTTGATATACCCAGATTGACACTCCTGCTTCAGTCTATTTGACTAGTAGCCTGTCACTGGAATATTAATATGGTCTGGGGCAAAGCATTTGATACAGAAAGCAATATGGTGTAGGATCTCCTGCTTGGATGGGCGTTGTACTAGATGACCTATAAATTTCCTTCCAAATCTGTTATTTTGTTCTGTTATTCAATATGACTGCTGGATGAAGGCCTCTTTAAGCCATTGTGGGGTTTATAGAAGCCTTTTCCATTTAGTAATCCAATCTTCTTGATCACCAATGAACTTGGACATATTATTATAGGTGTTTAGAGGAAAATTCACCTTATTTGTTTTCCAGTGATTTAAGTACTTCCTACCTGTTGTAAACCAAAGTCTGTTTTATCATGTGCACTCCAAAATGAGTGTGTGTGTGTGTGTGTGTACACATACACACACACATATGTACACAGATATATAGAGAAAAATAGATAGCTATGTTCAGCTGTTGAGAAAGAACAATTCTAAATATATCATCAGTTCTTCTTTTTCAGCATTCTTAACATAAATGAAAGATAGTTTTATTAAAACTGGATTAAGATAGCAGTAGACATTTGAAACATGCTATTTATTTATTTAATATGCTGCCCATCTCACCATCCAATTTATTCTGGGCAGCTTACAATGATATAAACACATACATATAAAAACATTAAACTTAGCAACAATTAAAGGATAAAAACGAAGAGGACAAATGGTGCAGGGACAGGCTATTGTCTCTCACTGGACCAACCACTCTTAGCATAGAGCGCCCTGAACAGGGCCCCTGGCCAACTGTCAGAGCCAGGTTGTAAGGTGCAGAAAAATGGAGGTGGATCTTATCTCCGGCATATGTGTGTGTGTGTGTGTACACATACATACACACACACACACACACACACACACATATGTAATTGTGACACTTATTAATGAACAGTTTTATATAAGAAGTAAGCATCATTATGGTAAAATGTCTGCTAATATCAGGGTGTTTCTTTAGGTGCGGAAATGATGTAGATCTAGCATATACAGGAAGATGTGTAAGTATTATTGTTATACTTAATTTGAAATCAAATTTTTAATCATTCCTTTGAAAAGAACCTCACCTGAAAATAAATCTGTTCCAAATGCAAAACACAAGCAGAAGAGAGGAGTTTCAGTTTTAGTTTCACAGCAGCAACCAGCTTTAGTACAGAACAGTTGAGCTAAGCCATGCCCAGGCTCCTTGAGTCTCCTTCTCGCTCACACAGCAAATACTGCTTCAGTTTCCAAACAGCCCTCAACTCTCACACACACTGACAAGATGCTAGCCAAATGAATACCGATGGATGCTGGTAGGCAGAGGCACAATTTTTTCCCCTTATTTTCCTCTCCAAAAACTAAGCCCGGTCACATATTTGTAGCAAAGCATGGGTATAGAAGTAGTTGTTTTATAATATTATTGTCAAAGAATGTAAGCTGTTCCAAGTAAAGCTGCCTTTTGCAATTGAGTGACGGTGATTTTATCAATGTCAGTAATATACTGATAGTACTCTAGACATTTTGGAATTGTATCCAAGGCTAGTACTGTTGGCACTATCTTTGCTTTCTTTTGCCACAGTCATTCTACTTGTATTTGCAGGTCTTCGTAAGTTGTAAATTTCTCTTCTCTTCTTCTATCTCTAAGCATTGCAATGTATTGTGGCACAGTGGTTAGAATGCAGTACTGCAGGCTACTTCTGCTGATTACCAGCTGCCAGCAGTTTGGCCATTAGAACGTCATCAGCTCAAGGTTGACTCAGCCTTCTATCCTTCTGAGATTGGTTAAATGTGGACCCAGATTGTTGGGGATAATATGCTGACTCTGTAAACCGCTTAGAAAAGTGTGTAAAGCACTGTGAAGCAGTATATAAGTCTAAGTGCTATTGCTATTATCAATGTTCAGTTTTGTATAAAAATGCTGCTACAAAACAATCCCTTATTTCTCCTGAAATATATCAATACTTCCTTAGAAGTGCCTTATTCTTGCATATTTTGCATTTGTTCTATATATTTACCAATTTCTGCCTCTATATCATTCCAATCTAAAAAATTATTAAATCTTTAATAACTTTTTCTTCAATATCTGTATTAGAATTGTCTGTATTGCTTTAATTGGTTTGCATGTTATGGTGATACTGTGTGATTATAATTGTTTGTTGTTTCTGAGATGTTTTTGATGTATTTTCATAGTTGGTATCAGTTGTGCTATAGTGGGTTGAATAGTTAGGCACTATTTGATAAAGTTGTGTGGGTATTCATTTTGTTGTATAGGCAGTCTGATTCCTTTTTCTGGTGTTCTGGGTTGCTGCAGTACATTTGTGCTCATTTGAATGTTGTTCTACACAGCTCCTCTTGTGGGAGGTTGGGTTGTTATCTTAGTAGTTGAGCACTTAATTAATTGTTCTTCAAAAACACCTTGTATTTCTAATTTAGTGTTATTTCCTCTGTTGATGAGGATATCCTAGAAGAGTGGTGTGTTGTTTTTTTCTTCCCTTGTTCCTGTGAAGCTAAAGTAATAACTAAACATAGCTAAAGATGCATAGCTAAAAAACTTACAAAACTGCTTGGACATCTCAAAGAGGGGAATAAATACTCTATCAATTCCCCATTGCAATGCTTCCAGAAAATCAAAGACCTTATCACAGAAGAAGATGCAATTATGGTTTCACTCAATGCCAAGGAGTCTTTACATCCATAGACCCAGAAGTAATGAAAGACTCCAGGATAGCAGTATGATACAACACACCCAACCTAACCAAATGCACTAAGATTGAAATACCCCTAATCACATATCATATTTTTTCTGATACAACAATTGTGTATAATTCTCCTTTCTCATGTGTAATTTTTAATCAGAATGCTTTTGCATATATTTGTAAAAGATATGGTTGTATTTTTCATGAAAGACTGTATGTTGTTATTGGTGGACAAATGTAAACAAAACACGAGTTGGTTTGAAGAATAAACACTGAACATTTTCATTATCATTGCAGGATGACTGCAGTGAATTTCCCAAGTACATTACAGTGTGCACTAAGAAGTACAGGCCAGTCTGTGGGAGCAATGGAAGAACATATGATAACAAATGTATGTTTTGTTTTGAGAAAAGGTAAGTAATCAATTTATAAGAAGTGTTCCCAGGAGAAGGCCATTCAGAGTCTTTGGAAATAGAGTGACATATACATTGAAGCATAAAATAAATATATATGTTGTATATTATCATAGATATTTTTACTCAATCCGCATGGCACTAACAATATAGTAGCCATTTTCAGCTATTGGAATGACATCTTAACATTTTATGGGTTACTGTAAGAGGAAATTTACAAACATCCTTTAGAAGTGCAATAATATTTAATTATTTGTGAAATGTATCGAGATTCTGCTAACAAAGTTGTGCCATGTGAATCAGTGTCTTGGGCATTTCATCTGCTTAATGAGTTATTTCTTTTAACCAGAGCTAGCAGCATGATTCAAGTATACTGCTGAGCAGCAAAGATACTGAATGCTATGTTCCAAAACATGCTACAAGAGAACATGGAATTGTTATCAATGTCAATTTAATTAAGACTCATTGCTACATGTGTTCCTTCTGTTTCCCCTGCAAGGCAAACTGGAGCTAACATTGGTATAGGCCAGGGGTCCCCAACCACCGGGCCGCGGACCGGTACCGGGCCGCGGAACAACTCCTACGGGCCGCTGGCTTCGCTGGCGCCGCCATCTTTTTGATGAAAAAGTGCTTCCGGTGAGCTTTTCCGGTAGAAAGCTCACCGGAAGCACGCTTTCATCAAAAAGATGGCGCAGCTGTGAGCTTTTCCGGTAGAAAGCAATTTCTGCCGGAAAAGCTCACGAGCGCTGAGCGCCGCTATCTTTTTGATGAAACGTGCTCCGTGAGGTCACCGGAAGCACATTTTCATCAAAAAGATGGCGGCGCCAGCTGATGCCGGTACCGGGCCGCGGCGTAAAAAAGGTTGGGGATCACTGGTATAGGCTATGAAGGCAAATGCAAGGTATATGTTAGAATTTTAATCTACATCTATAGACTTTTCATTCTGTAATCAGAGTTTCAAGCTAAGAAATGATGCTAAGTCGTGTATGTGTGTGTGTGAGAGAGAGAGAAAGAGACAGAGACAGAGACAGAGACAGAGAGACAGAGACAAAGACAGACAGAGAAAAAGAGACAACATACTAAAACCAGCATTAATGATCTAATCCATAGCATTGGCAGGAAGCTCAAACCTATACTCCCCACCATCAAAGCCTGACTAAAATCATGGGAGATATATATCAAATCCAGTACTCAGTTATATAGAACATAATATAATGCTAACATTATTTGAAAACTAGGAAAGCATAGGTAATGGATTGTTACCTTTTGAGCCTTTGAATTTAACTTGAATTTAAAAGGGGAAATTAAAGGGTTCATTATTATATGAAAGAGACAAAAGGATCCACTTAAGGCTTAGGCTAACTAGGGAAACGTAATGGCAGTATATGAGTATCAAGGTACAAAAGGCAAATCATGATTATATTGTAAGCTTAGAGGAAGGAAAATAGTGTGTAGGTGTGTATGGGAGTGTATCTGGGGATGTGTTTTGTGTGTGTGTATCTTGATAAATGGTGAAATCTGAAGCTGATACTATTTTCCTTATATGTATTTATCCCATGAAGGATTTCTGCCAGTTAAATTTTTGGGGTGTTGTGTGTGTGTTGGTGTTCTGAGCTTAAAGGATCTATTTTGAATAAAAGTTTCTCTCAGTCGAAATATATTTTAAAAAGCTAAAAATGTGGCTCTTGAAGCTCAGAAGAAAAGTTTGTCTACTTTTGCTGTAGTGGGTGGTGTGGCGATTCTGTTCAGTATTTTTCCATAAGAAAAATCTTGCTTAGCACGTATACCTCTCAGAGCAAAGTTCACTAAACTGACAGGAAAATAACTGACAGGAAGAAGCTAAATTGATAAGATTAACACAGAGGTCTGTGTCAGATAAAGTAAAGACATATTTCACAAAAGCCTGTGAAAGGATGTATATTCAAAAGTCTGTCAGATAAGATGTGTATTCTGTAAAGACATGTTTACCGGAAAACTATTAATCAATAACAGCCAAGAAGTTCGTTATTTGTATCACTTGTAGCCTGGTCTAAAAGATAAACTTTGTAACTTCTTTGTCTTTCTGTAAACCCCCCTCACCCCCCTCTTTTCAGCATAATAAAAGAGCACAGCGTAGAGCAAGCTAGCCAGCCTAAACATTCCATCTGTCTTAGGCTCAAATGGGCAATTCCATCTGCCCAAAGCAATGCGCTGTCTCACCTAAAGAAATCTTCGTCTTGTGTTCTTTTTTCTTTTAGCTTTGCAATCACTCTTGCGAGAGTCCCTCAATCACCCTGGCTAGGGTTACGCTGCTTAAACTCACCCTGGATAGGGTCCTGCTTTTGCCAAACTTCGCCCTTGCGAGGGCTTCTCTCTATCTCACCCTTGCGAGGGTCCCTTTCTGAGAGGAATTCAGCAATCAACCTGAAGATCTAAACAACAGACCGGTTGCTCAACGCAACAAATGGGGGCTCGTCCGGGATGCCTTGATTTGTCAGGGATTCCTTGATTTGTCCGGGATGCCTTGATTTGTCCGGGATGCCTTCCGGGATGCCTTGATTTGTCTGGGATCTCTTCGATCTTCAGGTTCCAAGGTGTGACTTCTGTCTAGAGGTGCATCTCCTTCACTCCCATTGCTACGCACCTGGCATAGGTTTCGTATTAATCGTAAGTAATGGGCTCCTCACTTTCTCAAGTTTCGTCAGGGCACAGGGACGAACTTTATAGTCTAGTGAAGAAGGCTAATTCCTTTCAGAAAATTAATGGTACAACTGTGTACCCAATTTCGAAGAAATCTTTAAATAAATTTATAATTTATATTGAGGCGCACTGTCCAGCCTATCCATCTGCTGGAACTCTTAGCCATTCTCAATGGGAAAAATTAGGAAAATATTTACATGAAATTCCCAGAGCTCCCATGGATATACTTATCTCTTGGAGAGCAATAATGGCTGCTATAACAATTGTTTATCCATCCTCTAGTCTTCCTGAAAATCTTTTTCTCTTGTTTCCTCTGATTCCCCTTCTTCTAATTTAAAAACTTCCAAGCCTCTTGCAGCTCATTTTGATACAAATTCTTCCTTACCTCCTTATACTGACATTTCTTCCCCTCCTCCTTCCTCTCATTCTTCTCTTCCTGATTTTTCTCCTATGAAACCTGTGGGAGGAATCATAACTAATCTTCTGTCATCACCTCTTTCTTTAGAAACAGAAAATCCTTCTGCTTATCCTATGACTATCATCCCTGGAGCAGCAGGAGGCAATGTTCATACTAACATTGAATTTAAAGTTTTGAAAAATATTAAAGATGCAGTTACAACTTATGGACTGCATTCTCCTTTTACTAGGGGAATACTTGATTCTTTGGTTACAGCTAATACAGTTATGTTATTATATGATTGGAAAATGCTTTTCTCTATGCTTATGACTCCAGCGCAATATGTTGTGTGGCAATCTGAATATGAAAAGGTATTGAGGCTGAAATTCGTAGGGGTTTGCCTGCTGGAGTAACTGAAGATCATTTAATGGGGAAAGGTCAATTTTCTACTTTAGTACAACAACAAAATTCTCCCCGTCGTTGTTTTGCTATTATTCATATGTGTGCTATGAATGCTTTAAAGCGTGTGGATGATTCAGATTCACAGTCCACTCAAGCATTTTTAAAAATTATGCAAGGTCCTGATAGAGCCTTATGCTTCATTCATCAGTCGGCTTCAAACAGCCTTAGATAGACAGATAGATAATTCTGTTGCTAAACAAGAATTACTTATAAAATTGGCTTTTTCTAATGCAAATCAAGATTGTCAAAAAAATTCTACAGCCAGTTGCTAATAAGCCAGGAGTGACTTTGGCTGAGTTTTTACAACTCTGTAGAATTGTAGGAACAACCACTCATAAAATGGATATGCTTGCTACTGCAATCACTTCTTCATTACCAAATTCTAATTCTGTTTCCATTTCTCCTCCTGATGCTTTTGCTGTAACACGCAATGGCAATTGTTTTAACTGTGGAAAGCCAGGACATTTTAAAAATCAATGTCGTTTGCCAGGGGTGGAGCTGCCTTTCGTGGCCAAACCAGAGGTCCACCTTCCTCATCTAAGCCAAAAACTATCTGTCCTCGCTGCAGGAAAGGCTATCATTGGGCTTCACAATGTCATTCTAATCCTTCTCCTTCTCAGCCTTTGGGAAACTAATTGAGGGGTCTTCAGCTAGCCCGCTACAAAGGCTGAATTACCTGTCACAACATTTCCTGTGGTATTGTTAGAGGATCTTGTGTATGAGGATCCTGGTGCAGTTTTTACTCTTCCTTTAACTACAACATTTCTCAAACCTTTACCTCCTTCCACACCTGTCTTGCTTATTCCCAATTCTTCTCTTACAATAGAGGGTGTGGTTGCAGCTCCTTACTTATATGATTCTTCTGCTCTTAATAATCTTGCATTGGCTGCAATAGGAGATCGTTGCTTTACTTTAAAAAGGGAACAGTAGTGGCAACACTTATAATTTTGCCTCTTTTTGAACCACTTTCTTTGTTTGCATTACAGCAGCCTGTTCAAGCTTCAAAACCAACTCTTTCTGTTACACTCAATGGTCGAATTTTTGAAGGTCTGATTGACACCGGTGCAGATGTTTCTGTTATTCGTTCTTCTGAATGGCCCTCTTCTTGGTCTCTCACAGAAGCTTCTTCAGTGCAGGGTGTAGGTGGAGCTCAAGCTGCTAAGGTCAGCTCTCATTGGCTCTCTGCTTCTACTGAGCATTCAACTTTAACTGCTTATCTTAAACCCTATATTCTTCCTCTACATTGCAATCTATGGGGACGTGATTTACTTTCTCAATTTCAGGCTTATATTCAGATACCATAGTTTTTCTATTAAAATGTCTATTTCTCCTTTATCTCTTACTCTTAAAACCTCCCAACGTTGCAAAATATCTTAAATGTTTGTCTGTACACTCTTAACTTTCTCAATCTTACTGGCTCTCCTCCCTCCACAGCGGCTTCTCGCCACTTCACCAAGCCAGTAGTTCCCTCTTCCCGTCCTCTTGTTTATTTCAGACAGCTTCCAGATCCTGCGTGGAAAGGTCCTGCACAGCTCATCACCTGGGGAAAAGGTTACGCAGCTGTCCAACTTCCTGATCGAGTGCTTTGGGTTCCTGCTCGCTGTGTCAGACCTTACCATGGCAAACCTGACTCTAACCCTAATCTTTCTTCTGATATCAATACTTCCTGTCTTTTCTCAATTTAAGGCATCTCCTGATGCTATTTTTGCTTTCCTTACTGATACTGTTACTTTTATTTTTAAAGATAATCTTCTTTCTGCATGTAATTATGTTTTCCAACACAATGGTAGTTTTCTTTCTCCTACTTCTGACATAACTATTTACTATTACTATTCTCCTTGTTTAATATTTTTAACTATACATGTTACTCAACTTACTATAGGTTCATATTCTTGCTTAGGATTTTTCACAATCACACTTATTTCAATCACACTGTTCTATTGCTTTCAACTTCTTCAGTGGCATCTACTCCACTATCTTCGGTTTTACTTACATTGCCATCTCAAGCTAATTCTGAGAAAACTTTTCCTGGAGATAAACTACGCTGGCATCTTCGTTGCTGCTTTCCACCCTGTGATGTCACCAAATGCATATTGCATCATTCATCTTCCTGGGTTCCTGATCACTACAAACCACCTGTAGTGCAAAGACGCTACCTCATCCCTGATGACATCCATCGCAAGACTACAGCTCTCATTCGAGCTCACTATCTTGGGTATCCTGCCTTCATCGCTGACAACTCCATCTCTAAGCAGTCTGCATCTCATGCTGTTCCAAGATTTGGCTATCATCGCATTCCTCGAAGCATGCAATCATCTTCTACAAATGAACATCAACCTCAAACTTACACCTGGACTATCCTTGATTTTCAAGGAAAAATTTTAAACACCACCACTAACTATATTCATATTACTCGTGCTCAAGCACATCTTCCCTGCTCTCAATGGCCTTGTTGTGGACAGAGAATAAATCCACTCAGAATCACTTTTACTGCACAAGGAAAGACACTTGCAAGAAAACAAGGGATGGTTGGGTTCACTTGGGGAGGACGTCAGTGGGATGGTCAAGGAGATGAAGGGAATATTTTTACAATTCGTCTTTCTATATCAATGTCTCATTATGATGTTGGTCCCAATCCTAATTTGAAATCAACGTTTCTACAAAAACACAATATTCAGGTCAATTCTTCTTACACATTGTTAGCAATTACACTTAATGATTCATCTAAAACTGATAGTTTGAAAACACTTGACAATGAAGTTAGCTTTCTCACATCTGTAATTGAATCAAAAGACCTTGTCAAAAAACCTTTGCAGGAATGGTACTCTGACCAAGAGTCAGAAGAAGAAATAGACACTAATAACTCCTTTTCTCCAAAAGAAGTTTTGTTAACTCTGCCAAGTCATGATTTGGGGGATGAGGACTTTTCCTCGTATGAGTTAGATCTGCAAGGCACCAACAAACTGAAGGGTTTGTTGTCACCTTGTGGGACTACTCGGGAGGAGAAAGGACTCTACCTAGAATCATGAGCACAAAAAATAAAGAAAAGGAGGAATTGTGGCGATTCTGTTCAGTATTTTTCCATAAGAAAAATCTTGCTTAGCACGTATACCTCTCAGAGCAAAGTTCACTAAACTGACAGGAAAATAACTGACAGGAAGAAGCTAAATTGATAAGATTAACACAGAGGTCTGTGTCAGATAAAGTCAGACATATTTCACAAAAGCCTGTGAAAGGATGTATATTCAAAAGTCTGTCAGATAAGATGTGTATTCTGTAAAGACATGTTTACCGGAAAACTATTAATCAATAACAGCCAAGAAGTTCGTTATTTGTATCACTTGTAGCCTGGTCTAAAAGATAAACTTTGTAACTTCTTTGTCTTTCTGTAAACCCCCCTCACCCCCCTCTTTTCAGCATAATAAAAGAGCACAGCGTAGAGCAAGCTAGCCAGCCTAAACATTCCATCTGTCTTAGGCTCAAATGGGCAATTCCATCTGCCCAAAGCAATGCGCTGTCTCACCTAAAGAAATCTTCGTCTTGTGTTCTTTTTCTTTTAGCTTTGCAATCACTCTTGCGAGAGTCCCTCAATCACCCTGGCTAGGGTTACGCTGCTTAAACTCACCCTGGATAGGGTCCTGCTTTTGCCAAACTTCGCCCTTGCGAGGGCTTCTCTCTATCTCACCCTTGCGAGGGTCCCTTTCTGAGAGGAATTCAGCAATCAACCTGAAGATCTAAACAACAGACCGGTTGCTCAACGCAACAGGGTGGTAGTAAGGTTGACTGCCTTTTAAAAATCCTACGACTCAGCATCACTGTGTCTTGATGCCATTTCCATTAGTCTAACTCAAGTCCTGCGGGCCACATCCAGTCCACGGGATTCTTAGATCTGGCCTATGGAGTTGGCCGGCACCAGCAAAGGACTGGCCCATGGTTGCCTCTGTAGTTAATTATTAGGAGCACCAGCAGCCCCGGCAAAAAGTCTCTCTCTCTCAATCTCACCAGGCTAACAACTCTGTCCGGCAAGGAGATAAATAGTTGCCACACCTATTCATCTCTGCCCCTTGCCTTTTATCACCAGAGCTAGGGTGGGGCTTCGCTAGCAGCAGTAACTCTTCCCATAGATTTCCACTGCTCTCCTCTTCTCTGCCTTTTGCACATCCACGCCTCAGGCACTGGACTCAGCTGTTCCTCCTCTTCCTCATCAGCCACCTCCAGACCTGGGGGCTGTTGACTCTCTATCTGAGGGCTGATGGATGGCCCAGTCTCCGTCTCTGTCTCTATTTCTGACAGATACATTCCCTCTTCCCCCTCGGAGCTCTCAAATTGCCTTGATGTTGGTCCTGACTCCCACACCACCTCCTCATTCAATTTGGTTGCCAGAGTATATAGACAGGTTCCAGATGTTCCTGGAGACCAACAACCTGAAAGACGCTGCGCCTGGCAAGAAACGAGCGATCTTCCTGACCCATTGTGGGCCTGCCATTTTTAAAATGGCTAAGGCACTTGCTAAACCAGCGGAAGTTAAGACAATGGATTGGGATACTCTTGCACCGATCCTCCGAGCCCATTATGCACCCGCGGTACCAATGCTGATCCGAAGGCACGAATTTTACCAGAGGGACCAACGGAAAAACGAGAGCGTTGGGGACTTCATAGTGGACCTCCGGAACCTGGGAGGCCTCTGTGGTTTCGCAAACCTCGAGGAAGCCATGAGAGACCGCATAGTTCTGGGATTAGATCAGGGGTCCCCAACCACCGGGCCGCGGACCGGTACCGGGCCTTGGAGCACTCTCTACCGGGCCGCAAAGAATTTTTAAAAAAAATGGCGGCTTTCTTCACCTTCGGTGAATGCTGCTGGGATCGGGGATCAAGGACACAAATGAAAGAAGGGGAGGGAGGAAGCAACCGAAGCCTGTCCTTCTCTCTGGGTCAGCTCTCTCAGTCGCTCTCTCGCTCCTCCACCAGCCCAGGAAGAAACTGCTTCAAAGAAGCGGGGGAGCTTTTCCTGTCGCCGCAGCGCCTCCGAAGCACCCGTTTCTCCCCCACCCCCACCCCGTCCGCCCTCCGCGCGCCGCGAGGTTTACCAGTGCTCCGTTCTGCCTGCCTGCCTGCCTGCCTTCGTTAATGGTTGAATCGGAACAGCTTCGGCTGAGTAAAAGAGGCGAATAGTTATTCTCAGCTGAAGCTGCTCCCAAACAACCAGAAACTAAGGCAGGCAGGCAGGCAGGCAGAACGGGACACTGTGGATTGAAAGCGGCGGGCGGGTGGGGTGGGGTGAAACGGGCGCTCGGAATAGCTGCGGCGACAGGAAAAGCCCCCTGGGCTGGTGGAGCAGCGGAGCAGCGAAGCCTCCTTCTCTTCTCTCCCCCAGTCCTGGCAAAATTTTCTGCTTGAAACCGGTCCCTGGTACAAAAAGGTTGGGGACCACTGGATTAGATGACCACACAGAGCAGAGCAAGATCATGGCTAAAGGGGACATTGACCTCGCAGATGTCATCGCCGACACTACTGCAGCAGAAGCAACCAGGAAGTCGGCCGCTCGAATGCGCCGCACCAACGCACTGCTCCGCCAACTCGCCAATGATACTACGCCTTTTTCCGAGAGGCACTCAACAACGGCTCACCACGAAGACCTCGAATCCTCGTCTGATAGTGAGGAAGAAGAGGTCAACCGACTCAGGTCAGAGCGCGACCAGCGCGACCAGAAGAGCCAGAAACCTGCACGTCAATGCGCCGGTTGCGGGGCCAATCACCCGCGATCGGACTGCAAATTCCTCGACGCACTCTGCCGTTCCTGTGGAAAGAGGGGCCACATCGCAAAGGTTTGCAGAAGCAAGTGAGCGTCAAGCCCAATCCGAAGAACGGGCAGCCCACCTGTAAATCGGGACCGTCTGAATCACCAATGGAACCACTATCACTACAGAAATCGAGCGCCTGCTGCGTTAGCTAGGCGAGAAGAGGCGCATCAAACCATTACCATTGGTCACGCATCATCCTTGGATGCAAGAAAAATCCGAGTGAAGGTCGCCATTGAGAATCGTCCATGCGTAATGGAAGTAGACTCGGGATCGTCCCTATCGATGGTCTCGTGGAAAACCTTCAAACAGCTGATCCCTGACATCCGTCGCCAGGATCTCAGCACCCAAAAAATCATATTAAGGGACTACCAGGGAAACAGGATTCCCGTTGCCGGTTCCCGCAACGTCCAGGTGTCCTTCAAGGACCACACCGCTACTCTGCCTATTACCATCGTCGATCGAGACCGACCCAGCTTGTTGGGGTTACAGTGGTTCACCCCACTGGGAATTGAACTAGCTGGCATTCACCAGACCGGGAACAGCGACTGGGAAGCGGACCTCGTCCAGGAGTTCCAGGACGTGTTCACCGAGAAGCTAGGCAAGTACAAGGGATCCCCCATATCGTTTAGCCTCAACCCCGATGTCGCACCCATCCGCCTTAAGCCTCGTCGAGTGCCCTTCGCACTCAAGCCAAAGATTGACGAACAATTGGACAAATTAATAGCTCAGGGGGTTTTAGAACCGATCGATCACGCCCGTGTGGAAACCCCGATTGTAACTCCCATAAAACCTGATGGATCGATAAGAATTTGTGGGGATTACCGGGCCACCCTAAATCACACGCTTCAGCAGAGCGCTTACCCAGTACCTGTGGTCCAACATCTTCTTCACTCCCTGGGTGGCGGAAAAATATTTGCAAAATTGGACCTCGCTCAGGCATACCAGCAACTACCCGTAGATGCAGAAACTGCTGAGGCCCAGACTATAGTCATGCACAGAGGTGCGTTTAAATGTAATAGACTCCAGTTCGGAGTGAGTGTAGCACCAGGCATTTTCCAAAGCCTGATGGAGAGACTGCTACAAGGCATAAAAGGAGTCGTGCCTTATTTCGATGACGTATTGATAGCTGCCCCCACTAAAGACGTATTAGAGAAACGACTTAGAATGGTCCTTCATAAATTCAAAAACGCCGGTTTAAAAGTAAAAAAGGACAAGTGTCAACTTTGTACTGAGAGGGTTCAATTCCTGGGGTACCTTCTTGACAAAAAGGGAATCCATCCCACTGAGAAAAAAGTAACGGCGATAAAAAACGCCCCAAGACCCAGGAATAAGACAGATCTC